>NC_081834.1:23834377-24459377 GCF_030867095.1 Alligator mississippiensis | reverse complement strand
GCACTGTAATTGAGATCTGGGGTAATACGTCAACAAAGGATTCATAACCACTTACATTTTTTTCTGTGAGCATTCTGTACAATTGATTTGTTACTACAAGGGATAAGTCTCTGTTCCCCAGCTTAACGGCCTGAACTTGCATGTCTGACAGTCCTTTTATTATGCTTGAGGATGGTCTTGGATGCTCTGGACAGGCATCCCCAATGCAATTGCCCTTCTTTTCTGGTTGTGGAGAGGGCTTTTAGATTTTGGAGGGGTCTAAACCCCATGGTCCCCACCTTTTTCACTACAGCATTACAACTATTGTAGCTCTAGATTTGTGGCTCCCTCTAAGCACCTATGGCCATGGCCACACATGCGTGGATGTTTGGTTTCCCAGGGACAACTAGCAATGGCATGTACCTTATGCTGCTGTTACTTGTCCCTGAAGAATGCCTGCATCACGTACCCTTTGATGCATAGCAGGTTACCCCCAGGTGGGGTAGGGGAGATTAGGGCCAGGACTAGGATGGCCCCAGCAGCCTTACCTGGGCTCCTGGGGGTCACCTAGGGCCACAGCAGTGATCCTGTCACATGGAAGCTGGCCGGCAGTGGAATGTGGCCCCAGCCAGCCAGGCACCAGTTTTGAGCAGCATGTGCTGGCCCTGAGTGCGCTGCTCTGCCTTTTTTTTCCATGGGTTTTTTTTGACCCCTGGATATCTGGGGTCAACCCTTCCCTGCCACGTTGTTCCCTTTCAGCATGGAGAAAAACTGAACATGTGATATGTGGTGCCACAGACATACCACATGGCCACGTTTGGCTGTCCCCAGCAGTCTTACCTGGGGCCCTGGGGGCCTTCTGGGCCTGCAGCTGCAGTGATAATGCTATGCGGAGGCTGGCCAGCAGTGGAGTTCAGCTCCAGGCCACCTGACTCCACCTTTCAGCAGGGCATGCTGCCCGAGTGTGTGTCACACCGGGTTTTTTCCCCACAGTTTTCAGGGGTCAAAAAACACACAAGTTTTGGAAAGTATGTCTTGAATATCTGTGCAACTGGTTCTACAGAAATATATTTTTCTTCAAACTTTCAAGTTCCTATCTCTGTTTATGAAGCTATCCAATCAGGCAACAGAAATAATACCATGTGAGTTATATAACCACTCTGACATGACAAACAAAAATAGGGCATTGTTAAAGACCAAACAGTTCATAAGTAACCAACAGGCTGAATTACATTTATGTACAGTGTTTATCCAACAATTCTGAATAATGAACAAATTTGTTAAATCAAAGTCTCATAATAAATTCACAAACAGCAAAGAAGGGCTACATTCACTGAATAAATTATTTACTATAAATAGTTCACTCAGCTGCACTGATAAGCATGCAGCATGAATCCAATTGATGAATGCAAAGATGAAGGAAAAAACAAAATTAAAAAAAGGCAGGAATTTATTTGAAAATTAACACCTTAGGAATCAAGATTCTTCTAAAAATGCTAGGCACTGATGCCTAATGCTTTTAAATGAGCAGAAACATACAAATGGTTAAAAATTTCAGAGGTACAAAAACCACAGCAATCAGTAACCCCCTAATTTCAAGGGAGATCAACCATGGAGAAAGATAATATATATTTTTAAGTTGATGAAAGAGCCAGCCGACGTAAGCACAATATGAATCTTATGCCTGATAATTAAGTGGAACCTGAATGGTTCATGAAACTGTTCTAAAGATGAAAAAATAGCTTGCGTCATAAAGGAAGTTATATAATATTAGCAAATAAGAAATATTCTTCTATTTGGCAATGCATAAGATAAAGCCAGCCCATAGAAAAAAATATAAAAAATATTCAAATTTTACACTCAGCTCCTGCAAACACGTGCATATAACTTTAATCTTGAGCATGCAGAATTTCCCTTGACATTAATGAGACTTCTTATGTAAAATGTTAAGCTTGCACATACATAAGCATTTGCAGCATTAGAGTCAAAGATAATATAACAAAAGTCACAATAACTAAATTCAGCTTTATTAAGATATACAGTATAACTTCATAAATATGTATATAAAAAAATCCAGAATTCTCAAAAATCCAGCACTTTTTAAAAAAGCACTACACTGAGGAGTAGCAGCAGCCAGTTCCAGAGCAGCGGAGGGGGAAGCTTGCATGTGGCGGTGGCTGTCGCCACCATCCACCACCCCATGCTGCCACTGCTCCAGAACTGGCCGCCACTTCCCCCTCCCCCTGCTCTGCTGCTCTGGTTTCAAAAATCCTGAATTTTCACATATCTGGCAGGTGCTCAGTCCCAAGGACGCTGGATTTATGAGGTTATACTGTATGCCGATTAGCAGTAGACAAGCATTATATTATTAATTTGTCTAAGTCTAAGAAAGGAGTAATTACAAACACAGGAATGTCTGAACTAAAATTCTACTTATATATTGATTAAATTACATATTTTGTAATATCAGTTACACCAAAGGTATGTGTGTTACATTTAGATATACCTAAACAAGGTTAGGTCTATATAAATGCCAGGGTGTGCAGGGGGGGTGTTCACTGAAAAAATGGTGTGCCTAATATAAGTTAGGTCCCCTTAGTAGATGAACTAATTTTAGACCAGCCTGGGTTAACCCAATCTAAAATGGGGTAACCCAGTCTAGTGAAGGCCTGCATGTGTTTACAGCACAGCCCTGAGGCTAGGAAAAGCTAGCTACTTGCCCCAAACCTGGGGCTGTGCTGTTCCCCACCTGCCCCCCACCTAAATTTTTACTGGGGCCCTTGATTACTCGGCTTCCAGACCAAGCAACTTCCCTTGCAGACCCACCAACCCCCTGTGCCCCCTCCCCGCAATCTGCAGACCTACCAACCCCCCTGGATTGACCTTTCCCTTCCCTCCTCTCCACGCCCCTCCCCCCAAAGTTACTTACCTCTGATTGCCTGTGCTGCTCCTGGCAGCAGCAAAAACTGCATGTGCTGCTCCCAGTTTAGGTTTAGGCAGCTTGCTTACGTTAAAGTAAGCTGCCTAAACCTAAACTGGCTCCTGTGAATGTATGTACACACCCCAAATCAACATTATCTGTTCTATTTGGCATTGATGATGTTAACAATGACCAAGGATATTTTGAGGGAAATTCATTAACAACCTTATTGCTCAGCTATTAATCATGATTATCTGTGTCACATTTCAGGAATACAAAAAAAACCAGTGTTGTTAAGCAATGCTGAATTCTTTGCGACTGCTATATACCTGCTCTAACTACAATGAACAATTATGTGTTAAAGATACACCTACAAAAATCTCTATCCACTACTGCTCAGTTAATTGCAACCTTAGAAAACAAAGCAATCTCAAACCTCAGTGCCACCAGTGGTTTTATGGTGGCACATCTGACAAGAGCCTTATTAATTAAACCACCCTCCATCAATGTGGGCTTTCAATACTAGAATTAAAATATTGAATAGTCCAGACACTATTCTAATCAATAATAGTGAGGGCTTACCTCTAGGGATTTCACAGTTCTGTGAAAAATAAAAACCAATAGGTTTCTGACTTTCATAAAACAAATTGGAACTTCTTCATTTTAAAGATTTGAACTCTAACCTTTTATAATTCCTTTTTTAAAGCGGAAGGCCTTCTCTGACTTAATATCTCCTTAGCTATTTCACTAGGCTCTTGCTGAATAAATCAACTCTTCTAAAAGCAGACATATTTGTCACTGATTAACAGGAAGACTTGTGGACAATATTACCATATTTACTCAAGTATAATGATTTCTTTCCCTAAAATCAGCATGGGGGAAAAGAACTCCTCATCTTATATTTGCATTAAAGAAAACCTCATTAAATACACTGTCTATCATTAAGCTGCTACCAAAAGCAGCATGTGCTCAGTAATGGATTAGAAACCATCTATGAAGTTGATTAAATACATCCAACGCTGAGCACAATTATAAAGAACATGGCCCATATTGGGCAAACATATGGCTGGGAACCGTGTGTGTGTGTGTGTGCGCGTGTGTGCATGCGCGCACACGCACACACACACACACACACACACACACACACACACACACACACACACACGTTTTTTAAAAATTGGGTGGTTGCTTCCCTAGGAGGGAAGTGGCACTGGGCCTGCAGGTACTGCTATAGCAGACTGGCACTGGAAAAGCCAGAGCCAGCCCTGACACCCTCCCCTTGGTGCCAACAATGTTACAGTTCAGGTGACAAGGCTCAAGGCAGAAGGAAATATACAGAAGACCCAAGTGAGGGGCTACATAATAGAAGGTGGGGGTAGGGATGGGAATGTAACTAAGTTACATATAAAGCATGCAGCCAACTAAGCCTGTGGGAAGGCTGAGATTTTATTTTATTCTATGTTTAAGGAACATTTTTCATGTCTCTAGTCAAGTCAGCCAAATCAATTCCAAATCAGTGAATTATTCAAGAACCATATGTGGCCCTTCTACCAGCAAGCATCCTCCACCCCCGCCTGGGGCTTCAGATGCTTCCAAATCCTTTGGCAGCCATCCTACTTGCAGGCCGAAGCCTGGAGGCTTAGGGTTTGGTTGCCCCTGAGTTTCACTTGTCCTCAGCCATATGGCCGCAGGAGCAAGCTAGGGAGGAGTCTCCCATTTCCATAAAGTCAGCATATAGCCAAAATCTTCCCACTGGAAGTGAAAGTAGGAGGCTAACTATGCATTACCTCAGTCAAGGTACAACCCTCTGCCATGTTCATGATCTTCCCCAGCCAGTTGGAAAACCACCTTGGTGATTATGATATTTCCCCTGCACCTGCCACATGATCTTAGCACACAAGAAAACAAAAAGCTGTGGGAACTTACCACAAGGACATACCAGTACACCCTATCTGAGTATGATATATGGTAGTGCCCATTGTGCTCAGTCCCCCTCAACACTGACTCTTTCAAAGGTATGGTGAGCCACTGTAAACATGCATTTTGACTTCCTTTTCATTACCATAGCTGAACTATTCCTTTCTTTCCCATTTCCAGTGATTCCTGTTTCTTTGTCAACCTTAAAGGTCTGGAAAACCTCTCTCAGCCTATCACATATGATTAGTGTGGCCCTGCCCTCCATGAGGTAGAGCTGCTGTGCCTCATCTGCTTATAAATTTTTGGAGCATCCCAGGACTCGTGACAAGAACACCCAGTTCCAGTTATGAGTGGGGCACTAATTAGCATATGGATCCTTTGCGGGGGCAGGAGGGGGGGAGTGTATCTGGAATATATACACACATACTGAGCAGTGCTGAGCTGTGGGGTCGCTGTGGCTTGAAACGCTGCTGACTCTGCTGGGTCCAGCCCAGTGAACTATATGGTAAATGATGAGCCTTTTGGCTTTGGTCTAATAATGTGCATAGTTTGTACCATATATAAGTAGGTATAAAAAAGTGCTGCATAAAAATGGGTTTATGGAGTGCCTGTGCTAAAATTTGCAGCAGTTTCAAAAAAGGCAAAATGCATCAGTTCTGAATGTACAAAGTCTATGGGTACACACAGTACAGTCAGCATTTTCAAATTTGCCCAGCACTTTGATGTGCTCAGGGGGGCAGGTTCTGTCAGTAAGGCGGGGGGGGGGTCTTCAGGGGAAAGAAGATGTGGGGGAAGAGGGCAAGAGGTTCTACTTGATCCCCCCAGATTTATTTTCCTTGCTGAGGCAGTGGGAGGGAGACAAATTCAAGGCAGACCTCCAAATATAAGATTCTATACCTGGAAATTATAACAAATGTATACATTTTGCATATATAGAATGAGAGGACAGAAAGTCCCAGGCATTTTTTCAATAATTTATACATTTTGAAATGGACAGTTCAAAACAGAAGGTTTACAAGGCAGTACTAGACAGATCCACAGTTGATACAAGTTCAACATATCTCTCTATCTAACTTCAGTGAAACTATAGTGATTTATGCTATTTGAGGATCTGCACAATTTACATTTCTTCAGAGTAGAAATAGGAGGGAGGGAAGAAACCAAGGAAAGCAGGAAGGAAAATAGAGCAACAAAGTTGATGGCACTAGCACACCTATCTTTTAGACATTCTCTTTGCAAGTAGTTAAGGCCTGGCAAGACGTAAGACAGAATTCAAAGTCTGCTGTGGCCATGGAGCTTTCTGAAGCCATATGAATCAATATTTAGTCTGCAGTCCTAGTCACACTCTATGCTTCAATGTGTTAACTAGCATACAGTTTTAAATGTTTCTTATTTGTATGAACCAATAATATGAATTAAAAATAATCAGGCTCATTTTTTCTGTGGACTATAGACAATATAATTAAGCAATATGATTAAATAGAAGTCAGTATTCTACTAAATACCAAAGGTGGTAGAAGTTGCATTTCTCTCGCTCTCACTATTTTTCATTTTTTAAAAGAAAGGAAAACCTAGCTTTTAATGAAGGAAACCTTCTCTAAGTGGCTGGGAGTTATATTGTTGAATAGTCTTTCAATATAAGTGGGAAAAGTGCAATAATTAAGGTTAGGCTAGGAATAAAAGATAGAAAATGCATTTCCAGAGCAATTCCGTGCTAGCAGAAGAATGAGTTTAAGAGATTTATTTCCATCTCGAATTCTTAGTGGTTGTGATGTTGCAGGTAGGCCACCTACCTACTTCTCTGTGGTGAACTTCACAATATTTATAGGTACAAATTACTGCCTACACTTTCCTCTGGTTTAAACTTCTCAGTGAAACTAAGCTTACTTAATGGAGGTTCCAGCACAAGGGTTACATGAGCATAGATCGGAGAAAAAAAATACTGTTTTAATAACTATTTTCATGTCAAATTCATTATGGAATAATGTCCTCAAAAACAGAATGAAGCAACTAAAATAAAGAAATGGAACAAAACTGAAGGATTGATCCAGTTACAAGGTTAGCTGGTGTTTGAACAGCACAGGTCTGCAAGCACTTCCTATGAAACAACAAATCAACACATACGAAGGGAACTGGTAAAAACCATCATACCTTGACTACCCATATAAATCTACAATACATTGGGAGTTTTCTTAACTTGTGTAAGGCTGAATCTCTTTCAGATGGAAGAATTCCAACACTAATGATCACTTCCAAAGATCAGAGGAGAGACTGAGGGAACTGGGCTTCTTTAGTCTGGAGAAGAGAAGACCGAAGAGGGATTTAATAACAGCCTTCAACTAACTGAAAGGGGTTCCAAAGCGGATGAAGATGGACTGTTCTCAGTGGTAGCAGATAACAGAACAAGGAGAAATGGTCTCAAGTTGCAGCAAGGGAAGTTTAGGTTAGATATTAGGAAAAACTCTCACCAGGAGAGTAGTAAAACACTGGAACCGGTTACCTAGAGAGAATGGAGTCTTACATTGTTACCCAGAACCCTGTCTTGGATGATCTAGTTGGGGATGGTCCTGCTTTGAGCAGGGGGTTGAACTAGATGACCTCCTGCGGCCCCTTCCAACCCTAATTTTCTATGATTCTATGAACTATAGGACTCAGACCAGCCAGAACTCAAAAATAAAGCATTTTTTATCCAAATTTTCTTGTGCATGGTAAACTATCAATAATATCCAACCATAGAAACAGAGCAAAACCTTATTGTAGTTCAGTTATAACAAGGAACAATTATTTACCACCTACACGATGATAACTGAATCCAAAAGGTAGGTGCAGGATGGTGTCCAGTACTGGAAATTTAAAGTAATAAGGAGTAAAGAAATGAGGAAACTAAGTATCTCTGATCATCCAGCATAGCAGAAGTTTATGAGGCTTATGCTTATCATAAACATATTCTTAGCATATGATTTATTTGGGCAATTATTTTAAGGTTTGTGAATGGAGTTCTTTCCCCTGCAGCAATTCATTTTTGTCAGGTTTAAATATGTTGCTGTTTTTGTGACTCACTTTAAATATATCAATCATCCTCCATTAAATAATGACACTGAAAAAAATTGCCTGAAGTTCAGAGATTAGATAACAGTTTATGCTGTCTTGGAGCAGAGGGTTGGAATAGATGACCTATTTGCTGACATTCATTTTTACCTTGTTCACACAAAACCTGTTTTCCATCTACCCCTCTAAACTTACATATCTAAAAGTTATAAGATATTTCAACCTTCCCTTGTCCACTTTTCTATTCCTCCTCCAACAAGCCTTTTGGACACTGACAACAAATAGGCTACCTCCTCTGGATCAGTAAGATCTGTTACTTGCAGAATGGCACCTTAGAGCAGTGGTATTATTAGAAAAGAAATCTGTGCTTCCCCAAATCAGTTAACCAAGATTATCTTTCCCACTGATCTTTTCTTTCAGTAAGGGAATTCCAGCTAACTACTTTATGCTTGAGTTATAAACAATAGAGCATTTGCTGAATGATTTCCATCTTCCAATGGATTCAGTAGATTCAGTGAAATGAGTGGCTGGATCCCCACCTGGTATAAATCAAAGAAGTGCTCCATTGGTTTCATTTGAGCTACCTAATTTTTATTCCAGCTGAGTTTCTAGGGGTTTTTTTTTTTCTTTCCTGTTATTTATAGTCATAAGAGACATTAGAAACTGCACAAAGGCCTCCAAAACCCAGGATCTGGCTCTGCCTCATACATGTTCACCAATTTAGTTTGCTAAGGATCAAATATGGAGTGGAAAAGTGATGGGGCCAAGGCTAAAAGACCTCACTTGCTGGCTTCCCATCATCTTGCATAGGTACAGAACCACTTGGGTTGAAAAGAGGGGTTTTACTCAAGGGGACATACAAATCAGGCAAAGCATTCCACAAAGGATTCTTGTTGTATTAGTGAATTTGGGAGTATTTGAACAACAGGGGCCCAGTCTTTGGCCAGTTAGGTATTGGAGAGGATACTAGTAGTCTGAGGTGTACAAGAAATATCTTGGGTTTTATGGGGAAAACAACCTCAAGGAAATATACTGGACCCTTGGGAGTGGTTTGCTAAGCATTTTGATCTGGGAAAAATAAATGTATTCATGTTAAGGCATGAGTCAGTCATACTAGCTCTTGGGTTTTCATGCCATGTAAGAAAAGAGGAAGTTCAGAAACCTCAGGGAGATGTAGTAATTTGATTTCATGTCTGGAATTGATTGGCTTGAGCTCTAGGACTGGAGGTTGGCATCTGGAAACAGGATCATTTGGGGGAGGTCTAGAGAGTGCTAAACCATTTACAAGCTTAGAGATATTGTTTGGGTCCCTCCATAGCCCACATGCTGCTAGGTCACTGGACTGAAGCAGACTTTTGGTCAAAAGAAAAGCCTGAGCAGTTAAAATCTTCTTTTACCTCTTGAAAGTTTTTAAAGAGATGGAAAGAGCCAATGCAGAGTAGAATTTGTAAAATCTTATCTGAACAAAAAATAAGAGGAAAGGGATTCAAAATTTTAGCATGGAGAACTTTTAGCTCTTACCTGACTCTATCTTCAGTGTGTCTTAATTTTGTTTAATTAAAAATAATTCCTTGTCCTTGGAAGAAAAGATCCTCCCAATTATGATAATGTAACACTACTCTCTATGCATTTGAGAGTCTGAGGGCCTTGTTATACAGTAATTCTAGGCATTTCCTGGAGCTCTTAACCCCTGGATTGTCTGCACATTAGCACTTTAAAGTCATTTTAGGCATTTGTTATGCGGCTTAAAATTACGCCACTCCAAGGCAGGATTATCTCTGATCCCCACTACTCAACTCTCCACAGATGTGCTCCCCTAGTTGAAGTCCTCCAGTATCCCAGGATATCTTACATCCTGGCCTGTAGAGCAGAGATAAAAGCCTGTCCTGGCTGACCAGCCCTCTAGCAGCAACTTACAGTTACAGCTTACAGTCTTCAAAACTACAGCTCCTAGCTCCTAGTTCTGTACCTGCTCACCAGGCCTCTGGTGGCAAGTCACAGCTCTGCAGGTGGAGGACAGTCAGAGAAGGTTTACAGACTAAGGGTGTGACTGCTCCAAACTGCAAGCTAGCACTAACACCAATCAATACTTGTGCAGCTCACAGAGTAAGGTATAACAAGGCCCTAAGGAATTGGCCCAAATTCTAAAGTAGGGTCTTAGTATTCAGCAGTTCTTAGCTGGAACAATTCTGTAGTTAACTCTGTTCAGTGATCCCCAAATGTGCTTTTAGAAATACAAGTATTTATTTCCTGTCTTTTACTAGAGCACACATAAAAGAGATTTTAGATGCCATAGAATGGCATTTTCTGAAACGTTGAGATTTCTAATGATTAGAAAACAGGGCTGATATACTGTTTTGGTACAAATTTCACCTTTCTTGTCTTATGAGGAAACTTCCATAGAATTATGTACTTTATATCATAATACGCTTAAACTATTAAAAGGATCTGACTGTCTGAATCAGGAACCAATAGAAATGTATAGTTATTTTATTGCAAAGTTAAAAGCCAAGATAACAATGATGCTCAATATTTTTTTAAAAAATGATTTGCATTTCTAAAACTATGCTCAAGAAGAAAAAGCTTTCAAAACCTTCTATGATCTTTTTTTTGTTTTGTTTTCTTAATGGATATTACTATCTGCCAAAGAGGGAAAACTTCTATGTATGGCAAACAATACAGGAGTCACCTAACTAATTCAAATTGGGCAGTCTCTTTATAGTGTAGAGTTATCTAACAGGAAGTATTATCTCTACTATACCTCTTACTGTTATCCTCCTTCAGAAGTCAACCTTGTGGTTGAATGAGAGGATGCAGAAAAGGCTGAAGTGCTCAATTTCTTTTTTTGCCTGAGTCTTCACAGGCATGGTCAGCTCCCAGACTACTGCAATGAGCAGCACAGTTTGGGGAGGAGGTGAGCAGTCCTCAGTGCTGAAAAAACAGATGAGGGACTACTTAGAAAAGCTGAACATGTACAAGTCCATGGAGCCGGATGGGATACACCCAAGGGTGCTAAGCGAGTTGGCTGATGTGATTGCTGAGCCATTGGCCATCATCTATGAAAACTCATAGTGATCAGGAGAGGTCCCAGATGACTGGAAAAGGGCAAACAGTGCCCATATTTAAGAAAAGGAAGGAGGATCTAGGGAACTACAGACCAGTCAGCCTTACCTCAGTCTTTGGAAAAGTCATGGAGCAGATCCTCAAGGAATCTGTTTCTAAGCACTTGGAGGAGAAGAAGGTGATTAGGAACAGTCAGCATGGATTCACTAGGGACAAGTCATGCCTGACCAACCTGACTGGCTCTGTGGATGTGGGGACACCAGTGAATGTGTTATACTTGATCTTAGCAAGGCTTCTGATACGGTCTCCCACAACATTCTTGCAGGCAAGCTAAGAAAGTATGGACTGGATTAATGGACTACAAGATAGATAGAAAACTGGCTGGTGCATCTGGCTCAGAGAGTAGTAATCAATTGCTCAATGTCTAGTTGGCAGCCAGGGATCAGTCCTGTGGCTGGTTTTGTTCAATGTCTTCATTAATGACCGGAAGATGGCATAGTGTGTTCCCTCAGCAAGTTTGCAAGTTCAACACCAAGCTTAGGGGAGTAGTAGACAGGCTGTAGAGTAGGGTTAGGATTCAGAGTGACGTAGCCAAATTGGAGGATTCGACCAAAATAAATCTCAGGAGGTTCAGCAAGGCCAAGTGCAAAGTCCTGCACTTAGGACAGAACAATCCCATGGACCAGTACAGACTGGGGGCTGACTGAGTAGGCAGCAGCTCTGCAGAAAGGAACCTGGGGGTTACAGAGCAGAATAAGCTGAATATGAGCAAACAGTGTGTCCTTGTTGCCAAGAAGGCTAATGGCATACTGGGCTGCATTGGTAGGTGTGTTGCCAATGGGTCAAAGGAAGTGATTATTCCTTTCTATTCAGCACTGGTGAGGCTACATCTGGAGTACTGTATTCAGTTTTGGGCCTCCCACTACAGAAAGGATGTGGACAAATTGGAGAGAGTCCAGTGGAGGGTGACAAAAATGATGAGGGGGCTGGGGAATATGACTTATGAGGAAAGACTGAGGGAACTGGGCTTATTTAGTCTAGAAAAGAGGAGACTGAGAGGGGACTTAATAGCAGCGTGTCAACGAGGGCTGGGCATGATCACCCAGCCTTCGAAAGGACTTGCTGGGAGTGGAGGAAGATGGACAGGGATCAGCGAGGGACCCAAGGAACTTACTTGTGGCAGCAAGAGAACTCAGGCTGACATGATGCATGGCACAGCTCTGCCACTTTATAAGCACACTGGCCATTTGGCTGGGCAGTACACAGATGATGATGTCAGCCCTGTGTGCCACTGCACAGGGTTGAAAAGGCACTGGGTGGAAGCTGGGAAACTGGCACAAGGCAGGTGGAGCCCGGCAGCAAAGCCATTTCTGAGTGTCCCGGGAGAGAACGGGGGGAAGGACCCTGAACAAGAAAAGAAAGTTATGGGAGGCAGAAGGGACAGGAGAAAGAGAAACAAACACACATAGAAGTAAAAACATGGAAAAACTACTTACCCTCAGCAGGAGCTGCAATGCAGCGGGAACAGACAGAGAAACCCACGTGGCTTGTTAGCCGCATCTTTATTCAGCTGGGACCAGCCGATGACATCACTGGCAATCGCCGGCTGACAGCAATAAAAATGGCCAGCAGAGGAGGAAAGGGAGGGTGGAGAGCAGACCTGGGGAGTGTGGGGACGTCAAACCCACGCCGGGATTCTCCCAAGGAGGAAGAAGCAGTGGAGGAGGAGCCAGAGGAGGCTCCAGACACCAGCAGTAGCAACAGCAGTAGGGAACAAACCACCAACTCCAGAGGCAAGCCAGAAGCAGCCCCTGCAACTGGCGAGGGCAGCAGCACCAGGGGAAGCAGCGAAGGGCATGTGAAGACCCTCACCACAACAGGTGGGAGTATTGGGAACAGTGGGGAGGAGGAGGAATCTCCCTGCCGGGAGAATCCCAGAAGGAGCAGCAGGAAGGACCACAGAAAAATGGGGCACTGACCCTGAACAGAAAAAACAGCCAGTCACATGCCAGGGACCAGCAAGACACTCGAATTGGGATGTCCTGGAAGGGAGAGGAGTGGGGCAACACCGGGCCCACCGAGGAAGTGGAAAGGGGGGAAGAGATGACCCGAGCAGGAGGCCACGAGTACACGAGGCTGAACGAAGGCCGGCATTTAGCTAGACCATAGGGAACTCAGTACTCGGTGCCCTGGCACAGGGGACCAGGGGGAGAGAGTTACTCTGATTCCTAGCGATACGTTAGACGCGTTGTCTTGTGTTTTTCTCTCATGTTTTTCTTTTGTGTTTCCCCAGTGTGAAGAGGTTGAGTGTTAGGAGGGGATTAGAGAGATAGAAAAAGAGGGTATAAGGCCCGTAGGGTTTTGTATTGGATCAAGGTATTAAGGCGAGAACGCACCCTAGTCGAACACAGGTTCCACGACCAAGACCTCCAAGCATGGACGACCCATGGCGTAGTAAGGAAATTGGCCTCAGGGACAGACACACAGGACAGGAAGGAACTCAAGAGGCTCCCCAGTGGTGTAAGAAGGGGCACATGGTCACGAAGTTCGAGCAATCCATCGAGGTGGCATGAGGATGGGGTGTAGGGGTGTTGGAGCCACGTGGGTGACCGTTGGGTAGACCGCATGCCACAGAAGGTCCCCGGGTAGTCAACCTTCCACTGAGGAACATTCAAAGTTGTGGCAGGCCACATAGGGGAAGACTACCCACGGAGGGAACACCTACTCGGCAATTTGCGGGACTCCGCAAGGTGTACACCACCCAGGGCTTGAGCCAAGGCTGCACAGGACCGAGTGTTCGAGACCTGGCGGTCACACTGAGCAAGCCTGGTCAAGGACCTGGAGCAGTGAAGAAGGCCAGAGAACATTTGACACCTATGGTTGGTGAATGGAAGGAATGTAGGGGAGGCAGAGTCCCAAGTCAGCTGCTCTCACGTTGCAGCAGGGGAAGTTTAGGTTAGATATTAGGAAGAATTTTCTCACTAGGAGAGTAGTAAAACAGAGGAACAAGTTACCCAGACAGGTGGTAGAGGTTTCATCCTTGGAGGTTTCCTTAACCTGGCTAGACGAAGCTTTGGCTGGGATGATCTAGTTGGGGATGGTCCTGCTTTGAGCAGGGGGTTGGACCAGATGACCTCCTGAGGTCCCTTCAAATCCTAACTTTCTATGATTCTAAGTCTGGGAAACATGTTAAAGAAATATACTGAAATTGAATTAACCCTGTGTTTTTAGAAAAAGAGGGCAGGGGAAATAAGAATGGAAAAATGGTATCAAAGACATAGCAAGTAGAATATTTTGGATACTTTCAGCTTGAAGCACAATATAATCATGGAAAACCCTGACCACCTAAACCACCAGTTATACTGCATGCATATTAGCTTACTATTAAATTGTTTTTTTGACGAGAGAGTATTGACTTGAAAATGGATAGTAGGATTTAAAATATAGAAGTTGATCCTTAGATTGGAATTCAAGATTATTCGAGTATATTAATCAAGAAGAATAGGCTTTTGTCATGTTAATTTCTTCATCAACAAGGTGACAAACATTTTTTATTATCTAGAACTCAAATATTGTAATGTCACTTCATTTCAGTAAACTTTCAGATTTATGACTGAAATATAGCATATGGCTTCAAAAACTTCAGGCCATTTATTTGGTATGCAAAGATTTGAAATAATAGTTTTTAATTTTTTTATGAACTTATTCAAGTGATTATTTAATCAATTTATTTTGCTTTGGGAGGACTTGTGAAACATATTATTTCATGTTCCTGTTACAGCAATTATATTTTCTCACAATATTTGATCACAAGAGCAAGCTTCAAAGAGTAAAACTAAGAATAATATTATGAAACCAAATTGTATGTATAACAAAATTTATGGTTACAAAAGTACTTACCCACCAAATGCCTGGATTGCATAAAGTTTGGAAGCATCCAAAGAACTTCCACTTACTATTCGAGCCTTTAATGAAGAATGAAAAGCACAGTTACTCAGTTGGTCAATGCATCCTGGATTCAACTGCATCATACATAACACCTATTATGAAAAATGTTAAGCAGGGTCAGCTCCAGGCCAAAGCTACAGTGATTTTTTTATTTTATTAGCATTCAGCATTTAGTAAAAAACACTGGTAAAACCCAGGAGAAAATACCAGATGTTGCTTCTCAAATATTGCTGCCCTTTAAATCCTAGAGTGTATGCAGTATAGATGATAATTAGTTAGAGGCAAAAATCCAGATATCATGTTTGACAGTAGCAGACCCCTGTGTTGGCAATTATGATAAGCACAACAGTGAGGGTTATCCTGTTTATAAATGCAACACATTTGGAATACACTCAAAGGAGAACAAAAGAATGGAAAGCCAGGAAACATGCACATTTCACAACTAAAATGAAGGAACCAAACATCAAATAAGTCACAAACAAACATCAACAAAATACATGACCCCTTATGGAAATATGTGATCTTAAACCTTTTCATCCACAGAACTGCTATCTGAAAGAGAACCAGGAAGAGGGGGAATATAGGTTAGACAAATTAATCTCTAAAAGATCTATTAATGTTATGAATAAAATGTTACAATTCTAGCTTGCTAACAGAGAACAAAAGGAACAGCAGAAGCTGAGTAATATGTAAACTTAGTTTTCTTGTAATATTATCAAAATATGCTTTGACAAGTACAAAGATGTTTTGATATATAGTGATTCACGTCTACTAATAAAAGGCTTTTTAGACATTTGAGATGTTTAGGGTTACTTTACACTAATGCTGTTCCAGTCTAATTTTTAGCTTGAATACACCTGTATCTATTAGCATAATAAATATGTTTTTTAAGGTAGAAAATGCTCATAAAAGTTATCATGGAGTACAACTATTACTTTATTTACAAAGAAAAGTAAAACCATGTTTAACACCTTTCAGGGGCATATAAAAATAATTATATTCTAACTATTCTCTTCTACTAGAAGGAATCCAAAAAAATTAAGGCCAATAATCACTGTATTAGTATTGTATGGACTTCAAATGTATTAGATAATATAAAATTTGTTTACTGGTAATACAGTATGTACTAAAGTAAAGCATTGTATAAAATATTTACATACAGTCTATATCACTATTTTAACATTTTAAAATGTTTATAGTTTTTTACTTAAATATTACATATAGCATATCTCTTTTCATTGCTATGATGCTCTTTTACATATACATTTTGTATTACAGTTTTGTGTACCTGAAATTACATTGTTATAATTGTCACCTTGACCATCTTTGCATTTTTTTCTAAGATGTATACATGTTATATATTTTCCCTTTCAATAGCCCATCCCAGATAAATTCTATAGGATGGAAATTATGTGGCACCCATTCATTACAAAACTATCCTCCCATGCCAGGGTGCCTGCAGCAGCTGGGGAGCTCCCTGGCTGCATGCATGCCAGTTCCATACCAGGGCCCATGGACCTGGGAAATGTGGAGTCCTCTGATCCCTATCAGGGTACACAATTTTTGAGATCCATGATAAAATTTGTCATATTCGAGTTTTGCCACTAAATTAACATCCACTGGGAAGCCATAGTATTAGAGATGTGTAGGAGCCAAACCTGAATTCTCATGAAGCTGCAGTCTAAACCCAAACTAATAATTAGAATAATTAGTAATTAGAATCCACAGAATAAGCCATTATCTTGTGCCAGATGACAGCTCCTAGCTCTTCTCACACATATATTATTCACAAGCCTGTCAGACAGCAAGTACACAAAGGGGAGAGAGGGAAAGAAGAGGTCACCCTGGCATAATAAACTCCAATTTTCTAGACTTTTAAACAAAAATAGTTAATTTGTTAGAAATCTTGAACAACTGATCTAATATATGAAAGCACAAAAAAAAAAAAAAAAAAAAAAAAAAAAAAAGGAAGGCACACATCTATGGCTTCTGAGAGCAACCACCCACTGTGATAGACTCTTTTACAGCATAAAGTCCTGGTTACAAACACAAACACACACAAAATATAGTTTGAAACAAAGTCAGTCCCTTATGCTGACAGTTTAAAGTATAGAATATTATTGAACTATCTTGCTGAATCTCCCACTTTACTTGTTTATGCTCAGTTTCCTGAGAAATAATTCATATTTTTAGAAACTACTTCCCACTAAAATTAAGCTCTGGAGCAATTTAGCTGTGAAGTTATTTCATTTGCCCAGCTCACTTACAGAAATTACTTCTTTTTTTAATCTAAATTATATACTTGTGAAAGGTGCTTGACTGACACAGATAGCGGAGACAGACACAGATAGCAGAACTGACATGTATTTCTTCACATAGTCTGGAAAGAATAAACTAGCAATCTTCCACATTTCCTCAGCCCTAATTACAAAGGCTAACCTTTTGGGGCTTTTGGGTGCTCCAATTTTACTAAAAATAGTAGCAATCAGTAGCCAGCATGGTGTTGTATTTTGTGATACCAAGTCATCCCATAGCACTATATTGATAACCCAAACATTATAAATCATATTGAAAATTTTGAAGATAGTAAATTCTGATCATTACATAGGAGGGCTAAACTTGACCCACTGACCAAGTATAATAAATAGCATAACTCACTTTCATTGTTCTGGAGTATTTGTCCAGCTGCATAGAAATGTTGCAAGCTGGACTCATGAACTGATACTGGGTAAATGATCAATTTTATTTATACACCAATTTTCTTTAACATCCTTTCAAGCAACAGCAATTTGTAAAGTGGATTGTACAAGGGAGTCAGCCAATTATTTTTTAGGAAACAACTAAAAGCTCCCTTCAGGGCCAATTAAACTGCACTTGCTGGTAACTAACGGGATAAAAAAAAGTAAACTGGTTTCCTTTAACTCAAGGCAAAGTGTAATAGTCTCGCAAAAAGCCAATTCTCTTTAGTTATAAGAGAAAAAATATTATATGGATGGAACTGTAAAATGTTCAGATAGTACACAATTACATTTTGTCTTAATGGACAAAATCCTTACTACTTTTCAGAAACCAATTTTCACAGAACATTCCTATAATTGTTTACAGGGCTATTTTATGACACTGTAACCAATCTTTACTTTGTGAGGATAAAAGGTAAAGCACTTTAAATGATTATCTTCACATCTTACTTATCATCATGTATCTGATTTCTGTAATATGCCCAATACTAAAAGGTAAATTTTGTCCAGTAAACTTTAACTTAAGTGGCTGATCTCGGTGACTAGGTTGCAAATTTTGGCAAGAGGAAACAAGCAGTAGAAGTATTAAAATGGTCAGTATAGAGAACATTTTATCATTCAATAATAGCTTTTGCTTGGATATATGTATATAAAGTAATTCCACTTCTAAGAAATGGTACTGAGCACTTGCGTATGCAATTAGTAGTTGAATTCAGTGAGACAATTCACATGATTAGATTTGTTTTGTGTTTTTTTTTGGGTGAAGCCAAAATGTTTAGCACTTTGTAGAATTCAGAACGACTCAGTCTCTGGGAATTCACATCCAGCTCTCTCTCTTTGATAAAAGAAGTCTTTATTCTAGGAACTTTCACAAGCAAAAGGTTCAAGAACAGGTTACTCTACTTTGCCATTAGTTTAAAAAGTACTAGGCCCCAAATTATTCTGGGGTTATATTTTTCAGCAATAAAAACATGAAGAAACTTTCAAAAAAACCTTGGGCCATGTATTCCTTTTACAAATTAATAAACATAAAATAGACTAATTGAACTCTGAAGTCTAATATACATCATAAGCCACTATCCAGCAATCTGCACTGTACTTGATGGTACCGATTCAGTAAAACAGAAATCAGAAGGTAGGTGCACAGTGACAAGGTTTCTCAGGCTCAAGGTTTGGCTTCACATTGCAGATGAAGGTTTGGAAATTCTGTTCAAAATTATTCAGAATTTCCTTATAGGCATAGAAGATTTTGACAATACATAATTTGGAACATTACTCTCTCCCTCCAACTCCTGGCCCTCACCCTCCAGAATAATAATAATAATAATAATAATAATAATAAAAGTACATGTTCTTTGCTGGTCCCAAGTCCATTGACAGTCTGAAAGCTCAAGATGGCTAAGTGCCAGACTTGGAGCACTACTGCAGTCCTTGACGCTAGAAATCCCACACAGCTAAATTCTGCAATCCTGACACAGTTAAAACTATTAGTGATAATCCTGGGAGGTTGAGTGGTCTGGGTAAGCACAACAGATCCCATAAATAGTGCAGCAACATTTTGCCTCAAGCATGGCAAAAAAATTACTGAGTAATTCAATAAGACAGATATGAATAATATTGTATTTGTTTGAAACAGATTTTAAGCATATAATAATTTTAAGAAGTGCCAATCATGTATAGCTTTCATACTTAACCATAAAGCATATTTAACTGAAAGTGTTTAATCAGACTTTTGGAATGAATTCTTCTTCTTCCTTATTTGAATTGTTTTGTCAGAGGGGATAATTTGTTACATGCATGATTTTGCACAGATTTCAAATCTGGGTAGTACAAATGTCGTCTTCAGCCTCAAACACGCTTGTAAATAATAATTTGGGATGTTTATCACTTGTAGCAAACACAATTTAAGTATTCTAATTTATTCAAGTCCTAATTCTATACGGCATAGAAAAGTATGTCAGAAGGATCATTTGAATCAAAGGAGATATATTACTAGGATTTAGCCTTTCACTTGCAGACTGTTTTCAACTGGAGTAAATTATACCTTTGAGCAGGTGAGAGATGAAAACACAAGGCATTTAAAAGAAAAGGAAAGCTGACAAACAGAAACACAGTGATGTGATCTGCTTCAGTGGTATGAGCAGAGATCAGTAAGCACATTGTCAGTTGTCTGGATAAATTTCATGGCCACCGATTAAAGTTCAAGTGTCTATTGGAGACCTGGGAAGTAATCACTGAATGCTTACACTGAAATCTTTCACCTTACTTAAGTAGATATACAATGACTTGACATGAACATGACATGCCTTAAATTTTATGCTTCTTAAAATCTCTGTAGTCCATGGGAGAGGTGAGCAGGCTCGGGGAGGGGGCGGGAAGTGTGGCAATCGGGCCCCACACTGCTTTTTATTCTTTTTTCTTTGGCAGAGCTTGCCTGTGGAAGCGTGAGTTGACCAGGCCATCAATGTTCCTTCACAGTACCTGAAGTCCATAAATTGAAACAGTGGGTTTTTAAATCGACACAATTAAAAACCTACCATTTCAATGTAGGGAGAATGAACCCCCTGGCATGTGGATAAGCACCGTATAAGGATATATTTGAGGCAATACTATTTCAGGTGACAATATCCACCCTGAAGACATACGTCATGAGAAAAATAGAAAAAAAAAAAAAAAAAGAGAAAGATAAATAGAGCCTGAACTAATGATATAGGTCATAACCAAGATAACAACAATTCTGGAATCTATGGTACTTAGCCACCAGTAGTACACGTATCATGGAAAAACAGACCAAAAGGGAGACACGGCTATATTTATAATGCTCTGCAAGTACTCAGTATGGCTATACAGACCTATGGCGTGATTGTCAGAAATAGGCAATGAAATAAGGAGCATAAGTGAAATACATCACTAACGTACCCCCGCTCCATTTGCTTCCTTTCCTTTTATCTGGCTCACACCACTGCTTTATCTTCATACTGTAAGTCTGAATGGTCTTTACAAACTTGTAGCCCACCCTGAGGCATGTGTATTTCTATACAGATAATACAATATGTGGCTAGAACAACACAGGGAGAGGATGGGGAAGAGAAAGCTACAGGATGTCAAAACAGGGAAGAAAAGGAAATAGGAATAAGAAAGTGTATTTTCTTTGCTTTCCTTTCAGAAGTGAGTTGCTATTGCTCAGCTACCTTGTTTAGAATTGTATTTATAAATACAAGTAACTATACCTAGCAAGGTGAGATGTGGGGGTGGCATAGATTAACAATGGAAAGCAAGGTTTAATTTCTTCACCAGGTCTCTTCAGTCACAATTCCTGTTCAACACATGAGTCAAAAACCTAGATCGTACGGTGTTCCCAGTGTCTAGCCAAGCCTGTTACTGGGATGAAAGGGAACAGGCTGAATCTAATACAGATAAGACAGAGATAGATCAGCAGAGATCCTGAAGGCCTGGCTGGGATAGCTGTTACATTGCATTAAAGAGATTCTACCAGGACTTCATTAGTTAGGTCCACTTAAGGGGGTTTTCAGTTCCCTGATTCATGAACATGGCTTCAAATCAATTTGGACCTTTTTATTGGTCTCCTGATTCAAATTGGATTCAGAGATTCGGCTGCCAAATTGAGTTAAATCTCCTCCGAATTGAATCAGCACCTGAAGCTTCACACAGCCCTACAAAACAGTGTCGTTTCCTCTTTTCCTCACAGCAAGTGAAATCACCACTAAGGGCGATTTCGAATGGTTCCAAATAAGCACATTTGGAGCCATTACGAAGAGGAATATTTCAAAGGAACAGCAGCTGTTACATTTTAATTGTTACATGTGGACAAAGGATACAGACATAGAAAACTGCTCCAACTTTAACATTGCCTCACTCCAGCCAATGCTAAAGGTGAAGCAGTTTTACTACATTTGTATTTTTCATGGCTTGTCCACAAATGATAACTAGAAGGTAACAGCTGCTCCCCCTTTGAAGTATTCCCTTATTGAAGCCTTTCCAACTGTACACAAGACCATACCTGAACAGACCTCACCCTGAAATGTTTGGGGGCTTCTGACAGAGGCCCATTCTCAGCCCAGGGCTCAACCCTGCAATTTGCTTTCCCTGTCAGCCTAACAAAATCTGAATTTTTGATTATTACAGCCCCCAGTGTTTTCTCTGGCCTTCACCTGAAAGAGGAATGGAGTTCTAAGGTTCAATTTATTTTTCTTTTATCATATTAAATAGTTTGATTTGAGGAGAGCAGTATGTTTGATTTTCTTAAGTTAGACACTGTGTAAAATATTTCAGAGATTTATCAGGCACATTTGACATTTAAAAGTAACACAAGTATTATGAATCTGAGTCACTAGTGCTTTATGGTTCCACACTGATTTCACATTAGGCTATGCTGTCAGAAAACCAGTGTCAGTTTAAGCCCTATAGCACATGTCAGCAGCTACCTAGGAAATGACTATTTTAACTCAGGCAACATTCATCTTTCCTGTACTTCACCTTGCCATTGTCATATTTTGTAGCTCGACATAATTTCCCAATTTCTTTTCAACCATTTGCTTTCTAGAAGCACTCCTAAGTGGAGGAACACCTGCCTCTAAATTTAATGCCAATCCCATTCCTTGTTTAACTATCAAATTATACTGCTGTACAGATGGCTAGCTGGACCCTTACTAACCCTCTGCATGTGTTGGGATTCACAGTATACTCCCCAATGACGGAATAGTTTTATGACTGTCAGTAAACACAGTATAAACATGATTCCATTCAGAACAAGAGCCCAAGCTATTTGCATATTGCAGTGGCTATTTCCTCACCTTACATAGGAAAACACACTGGAAATAATCTTCTTCAGAGCATCCACAGATTTAAACTCTCAATTTCAGCAATCCCCTTATGGGAAGAGGTAGAAGCTCTGCAGTAGAGGGATGGTCCATGTGTTCTACAGAGCCTGAGAATTTTTTAATTTAGGTGCTGGGGTATCCACTTAGTGAACAAGCACTAGCTTCTCTTTCTGGGTACAATCATAGAAAATTAGAGTTGGAAGGGACCTCAGGAGGTCATTTAGTTCAACCCTTTTCTCAAAGCAGGACCACACCCAACTAGATCATCCCAGTCAAAGCTTTGTCTAGCTGGGTCTTAAAAACCTCCAAGGATGGAGAGTCCACTAGCTTTCTGGGTAACCTCTTCCAATGTTTTACTACCATCCTAATGATAAAGTTCTTCCTAATATCTAACCTAAACTTCTCTTGCTGCATCTTGAGATCATTGCTCCTTGGTTTGTCATCTGCTACCACTGAGAACAGACTAGTTTCATCGTCTTTGGTACCAGTCTTCAGGTAGTTAAAGACTGTTATCAAATCCCCTCTCAGTAGGGATGTGTGAAGTGGGCCCTATTCGATTTGGATTTGAATTCAGCCCAAATCAGGGACGGTGATTTGATTAATTGATTCAGATCACTGTCCCTAATTTGATTTGGCCAAATCCAAATCTAAAGATTCAATGCCGATTCAGAGAATCAGTGATTCAGACATAGACACAGCTTAAAAAGTTTTTTCTATATACCTTGAGGTAGCAGCATGGCTTGTGAACGCTGTGATGTTGGGGCACATGGAAAGTCCCACAGAAGTGCAGGGGGGCCCTCCACATGCTCAGCAGTGAACCTGAAAGTGGACCAGAAGTACTTCTAGTCCACTTCTGGGTCCACTGGGGAGCATGCTGTGCCCCCCACCCCCTCCCAGACTCAAGAGGCACCGGTTGCTGAGCCAGGGGAGAATGGGGGTGGGGGGGAGGCCAGTGCACTCCCCGGCGGACCTGGAAGTGGACTGGAAATGTTTGTGGTCCACTTCCAGGTCTTCTGCTGAGCACACTGGGGAGCCCCCGTACTCCTGAGGGACACTCCATGCACCTCAGCATCGTAGCGCTCATGAGCTGCCTGCTACCTAGAGGTATGTAGAAAAAACATTTAAAGCTGTGTCTCTGTCTGAATTGCCAAATCTTTCTGAAACTCTCTGAATCAATTTGTAGGGTTCCGATTCAATCTGGAGAGATTAAAGGGTCCTCTGATTCAATTCGGGCTGAAGTGAATAAGGGACTGAAGCTTTGCCCAGCCCTACCTCTCCATCTTCTCTTCTGCAGACTAAATACACCCAGTTCTCTCAGCCTCTCCTCATAAGTCATATGCCCCGGCCCCTCACCATTTTTGTTGCCCTCTGCTGGACTCTCTCCAATTTGTCCACATCCTTTTTGTACCGGAGGGCCCAAAACCGAACACAGTACTCCAGACATGGCCTCACCAGTGCTGAATAGAGGGGAATAATCACTTCCCTTGATCTGCTGGCAACAGTCCTACCAATGCAGCTCAGTCTGCCATTAGTCTTCTTGGAACAAAGGGCACACTGTTGTCTCATATTCAGCTTCTTGTCCACTGTAACCCCAGCTCCTTTTCTGGAGAGCTACTGCCTAGCCAGTCAGCCCCCAGCTTGTACCAGTGCATGGAATTATTCCATCCTATGTTCAAGGCTTTGTACTTGGCCTTATTGAACCTCATGAGATTTCTTTTGGCCCAAGCCTCCAATTTGTCTAGGTCACTCTGAATCCTAGCCTTACCCACCAGTGTATCTACTAGCCCCCTCGCTTTGGTGTCATCTGCAGACTTACCAAGGGTACACACTATCTAATTTTCTAGGTCAGTGATGAAGACATTGAAGAAAACTAACCCCTGGAGCACACCGCGTGATACCAGCTGGCAATTAGACATCAAGCCATTGATTGCTACCCTATGAGCCCAATGATCACCAAGCCAGTTTCCTATCCACCTTACAGGCTGTGACAGGCAGGGTTCACAGGACCGGTCACTATCATGGCCTGCTTGCCTATCTGGGAAGTTTGCCCCCTATCTCATCTGCCATGCCTTTGTTGGAATAAATATGTTCACTTTAGGCAAGAGGCCGCCCCTTTTTCTATCCCAGTATTAAGAGTTTAAGCCATGCCATCAACCTCCCCCTTAGCATGTCCCATCCCCCTTATCATTTCTACCATCCCTGAGCCACTCCGGCTCTGTGGGCTCCCTGTGCCCTTGTGTCTGAGCCTCTCTGGCTCTAGGGCACAAAATGAGGCCTCCATACCTCCCCTTTTAGCCTCATCCTGGTCCTCCAGATGTAAACAGAAACACAAACCAAAAGCCTCCAGGCTGTAACTTGCCTATCATCTACAACACAAATACTATGCACCTTCTTTACTGCATTTTTTCTAGCTTAAGTACCTGGGATGTTCCTAGGCAGGTCCCACTGCACTGGGGAACAAAGCAGACAGCATCAGTTCTCCAACCACTTCCACTTGCAGAAGCTCTCTCTCTCCCTCTGGTGGCTGCCAGGGCTTCTCCTTGGTGACTTCAGCCCGTATCTTATCTAGGCCAAACCCCTGCCACCAGCAGGTCATGTGACTCCTGCAGGTGTTCCCTATTCCCTCCTTAGGCTGTTACCTTGGCAACCCACAGCTGGAGAGCTCTGCAGACTGAGCAGAGCTCTCTGGCCAGACAGCCTCATCCTTAAAGTAGCAGGCACCCTTAAGTGCCCTGCTACCCAGTCCATCGATCTAGCCCATACTTCCATAGCTCACCTACAAGAATGTTATGGGAGACCGTAACAAAAGCCTTGGTAAAATCAAGGTATACCACATCCACTGGTTTCCCCACATCCATAGAGCCAGTTACCTCATCATAGAAGGCAATCAGGTTGGTCAGGCATGACTTGCCGTGAATGGTGCATGCCCCCAGTGGCTGGGGAGGCACAGCTGTGCCAGCAGTGCCAGGAGCCTGGCAGCGGTGAGCGGGGAGCTCCCGCAGATGCTGCTGGCACTGTCGGTGGTGGCAAGCACTGACCAGGGGTTGGTGACCACACACAGGCACTGCTGGCAGTGGTGGCGGCAGCCAGGGAAAATTGTGGACTGCCTCCAGATGCCACTGGCAGTGCCGGCGGTGGGATGGTGAGCAGCGACCACCCGCATGCGTTGCTGACAGTGTTGCAGATGCCTTTTTTGCAAAGGGTGCTATGCCATGTGCACCCCCTAAGCATCGCCCCTGTGACTTGCCCTTGGTTCAATCCATGATGACTGTTCCTAATCACCTTCTCCTCCTCCAAGTGCTTAGAAATAGATCTGGTCCATGATTTTTCCAAGCACTGAGGTGAGACTGATCTGTAGTTCTTTGGATCCTCCTTTTTCCCTTTCTTAAATGTGGGCACTATTTTTGCCCTTTTACAATCTGCCAGGACCTCTCCCAATCACCAGGAGTTTTCAAGGATAATGGCCAGCAGCTCTGCAATCACATCAGCCAACTCCCTCTGAACCCTTGGGTGCATCCTGTCTGGCCCCATGGACTTGTATATGTCCAGCTTTTAAATAGTTCCCAACCTGTTCTTTCACCACTGTTGGCTGCTCACCTCCTCCCCAAACAGTGCTACCCAGTGCAGTAGACTTGGAGCTGACCTTGCCTATGAAGACCAAGATGAAAAAGACATTGAGCCCTTCAGCGTTTCCTGCATCCTTTGTTACAAGGTTGCCTCCCCCATTCAGTAAGGGACCCACACTTTCCCTGATTCTCTTCTTGTTGCTGAAATGCTTGTAGAAACGCTTCTTGTTACCCTTCATATCCCTTGCTATCTGCAACTCCAATTGTGCTTTGGCCTTTCTGACTTCATCCCTGCATTTCCGAGCAATACTTTGGTACTCCTCCCTAGTTGTTTGTCCAAGTTTCCACTTATAAGCTTCCTTTTTGTGATTTAGTTTACTGAGGAGTTCCCTGCTAAGCCAAGCTGGTCTTCTGCCATACTTGCTAGTCTTCCTGCACATTGAGATGGTTTGCTCCTGCACTGTCAATAAGGCTTCTTTCAAGTACAGCCAGCTCTCCTGGACTCCTCCCCACCCTCAGACTGGCTTCCCAGGAGATCCTGCCCATGAGTTCCCTGAGTGAATCAAAGTGTGCTTTTCTGAAGTCCAGGGTCCTTGTTCTGCTGCTTCTCTGAAGTCCACGGTCTTTATTCTCATCCCTGCTTTCCTCTGCATCCTGAACTCAATCATCTCATGGTCACTGCTGCCCAAGTTGCCATCTACTAGTACATTCCCCACCACTTCTTCCCTGTCTGTGCACACATGCATGTGCATACATTTGCTGTACCCAGCCTATAATAATGCAGCTTACTTTTAGCCGTGTGATCATAGATTGGATCCAATGTGTGCACATAGTGGCTGGGGCTGGAAGTTGTACCAGGAACCTGACCTAAGTAAGTCATGGTGGAAGAAGCGGTGGACAGAATTGAGTGGAGGGAGGGTTGGCAGGTCCAGGAGGGCTTAGCAGAGTTGGGGGTGGGTGCCTATCCTGGGGTGAGGGGCTCACGGTTCTACAGTCAGGGTCGGAGGGGTAGAAAGAGTGTAGCTCTGGGGCTGGGTAAGCAGCTGTACTTTCCCAGCCTCAGGGCTGTGCTTTGAACATGTGCAGAATTTTGGTAGATTGGGCCAAGCCATTCCTAATCTAACTTGGTTCATTTCCTCAGGTAAACTAAGTTAGATCAGGCCAGCCATTTTTTGCCTGATCTAACCTGCCCATATGTATGTATAAATCAGCACTTAGTTATGTTGATCTAAGTATAATGTCTGCATGTACACACTGTTTGGCATCCTGGGTCCATTAGGAACTGCTCTGAGCACAACTATGCAAAACACTGCAAGAGTTGAAAGAAAGATTACTAGACAAAAGTTATGCTGATAAGCATTTTCTTCCATGTTCCTATAGATCCAGATACCTGGCTATTTTGACAAAAATTACAACAAAAAATATGAACAACTCCCATGTTGTCTAAACACCAGTATGTGGTTGCAGTGATGCAGCAGGTTTCCAGTGGGTGAAGGAAAGGAAAAGCATGTCATGACTGTTCCCTACTCTCTCCCCTTATTACTTGCTATCCTCTGTTCCCTTACAGGAAAGAAATAGGAGAAGACAGATGCTTAGGCTTTGTCTAAAGGAGATTTTATAGGCATATTAAACCAAAATTTGATTAGGAATCATAATTTACAACTTCTAAAACACTAGTTAATACAGCAATTGCACTTTTGCATGACCTTGGCTGATCTCCTTGACAGGTTAGCCTGAACAGGCAGAGTCATTGGAATTATTACACAGGCAGAAGCTCCATAACAACAGATGCGTGTCTGAGTGTGTTTTAACAGGAAGAGGTTACAGAGCAAGCATACCTCTCTACTAACCTTCCCGCCTGGATTACTTTTCCTCCAAGAGGAGCCATAATCTTAAGGGACCTTTAATATGCAACACAGCCAACATAGTAACTCTGTTATAGTATAGGCTAACATAGTTTAATTAAAGCCTAAAGAGCCACATGGCTTCTACTGATTTTTAAAAAGTGCTAATGAAATCAAAACACTAACTCAGTCTAAAATCATATCTTTAAATCCCTGTTTAGATAAAACTTTAGATAAGCAAAAAGAAAGGATTTAATTGATCTTAAACTTAAATCTTTTGATTGATTGCACTAGCATATTACAGGGAAGAACTAGATAGAACAGCTTTAATATTTCAAAATATTAAAAGGCTTTAATACTAGCTAAATACTAATGCAACAAGCTTGTTTTAAATTGTAACATTTTTAACTGTAAGGGATCCATAAATAATTTTCACTCCCTTGTATCAATAAGGGATTGTCTACCACTGAACAGTTGGCTTGCTAGATCAGAGCTCTTCTTCTCAGTAACTTTAAAAAATATTTTACCATAAACTGATGTTCTTGAAGTCATTGCACTTATTTCATTTATTTTTTTTAAAGAAATATTTTGTGAATGAAGAGCATTCTGTGACATAACTGAATGTGAATAACTCAAGGGTTATTGTGCAATGCAGTATCAACAGCACTACTTTTTTGCATTTAAACTTTTAACATGGGTCCCTAAGGTGATCTGTGTCTCTGAAATGGAAAAATAATCCTTAAAACTCAACCACTGTACACTATTACAGACCTCAACATCTAGGCAGTTACTAAACAAGAACAGACAAAATTTGGAAGAAACAGTATCTCCTTTGGAGTACGTACTTTGTTCCTCAAGTCTTACCAAATTATTTGTTTCTGACCTAGTAGCCTGCTAAACTCTAGAAGCCCTATAAAGAAAGGAATGCCTTTATTTAGTTTTTCTAGTGGCACGTACACCTGTAAATAGCAATGGTTTAGAAGGATGTTAGAAGTGTCTATAACAAGCACACAGTCTGAACTTTGCAGTAACAGCAAGTATAAAGAAAAGTCTATGTTGACATTTCTTTGCTTCTTTCGTTAAGGACGAATTTATAACTAGAAAAAATATATAGTAAAAACGTGCATGTTTTGTGAATGTTAAAGCTAGAAGAATCATCATCCTCCTAACAAATAAAGGTTTCCCAATTGTGGGCTAATTCAGATAACAAAACAAAAATCAAAAAGCTCTGATTTTCATGATGGACATCTGGGGCTGGATTTACAAAAGTATTTAGGCACCTTTGTGATAATTTTCAGAAGTATCTAAGTAATTTAGGTCACTAAATGCCATCAGTAGCAGACCCATCCAACCTCAGTGCGTTTGGAAAGCCCAAATACCTACTTGCATCTGTGTATTGACCTTTGGAAATCTGTCTGTTGCTGACAAACATTTTACAGGCCAGACCATTAAGTTTTCACATGAAATCCTATGGCTGTATTATAAAAGAGGTCAGACAAGATGACCATAATAGTCCCTTCAGGCCTTAAAATCTATTAAACTGTAGAAATTAAGAACAAAATTGTTTCAACAGCTTTTCACTTTAAAGAATTATCAAGGCTCCTGAGGGAAAATCTTATTCCTACATTTCAGTGTTTGTGAGTCTGATATAGATGGAAGTTTCAAAGTTTCAGGTTCATTTTTTAAAAATAGCTAAACCTCACGGAAAGGCAACTAGATACAGGAACCTAGGGCCCCTTCCACATGTTACATGAATTATGCAATTAACTGATAAATTGCAGAATTACTTCTGATTGGCTACATGTGCAAATTAACTATCATACCATAAAGGTCCATCCAGCTATTAAGTTAGAGCTGGAACATCATTACTAACTTTATAGCTGGTTTCTATCCAGCTTTGATTTGCATCGCTAGTCCCTGTGGCTGGGAGCCCCATCAGCTGAGGGGGTGCAATATGTGCTACCGCATTTGGGAGTTCTGTAGCTGATGGGACTTCCCATGATGGCAGTGCCCCACGGGCTGCAATGGCTTAGAGTTCCATCAGCTAACAGGACTCCTAGCCATGGCAGAGCCCCATGTACTGCCATGGCTATGAGTTCTGTCAGGTGATGGGATTCCTAGATACAGTCATGTCCCATAGACTAGTGGGTCTTGCAGTTGTAGTAGCCTGCAGGGCGAAGCTGCACCTGGGAGACCCATCAGCTGCTGGGACTCACAGCTGTGGGAGTTTTATACTTGCCAATGGAAGGAGAGCCTGGGATTGCAGTAAGGTACAATAGGATCTGATACTGGATCCCACAGTCATGCCTTCTGCCATTCATTTGTGGCATAGCAGGAGGTGTGATTGTGTGGGTCACACATCAGATGGATCCCATCATGCCTTTACTTGAATGTCAGAAGAAGCCCTATATTCCCAATTCACTGTTGAAAATATGAGTTAGGAGCCTAAGTAGGTTAGGTGTTCTTAAAAACCTTTATTCCCAACATCAATATCTAGACTTAAAAGTAAACTCAGCATAATCTTATTTTCCCTTCAAAACAGCTAATTCTATTTTTGTGAAATCAGACCTTTTTCAAATAGAGCCTAAAACCACTAATTCTTGACACCTGAGCCAGGTTTGCCACCTCTCTAATATGCTTAGGCTCAGTGTTCTGGAACACTAAATCAACTTAAAATTTGATCCAAGTTTTAAGCAACACTTCATGGCTTCAATCCTATAGAAGGCCAACCTAATTACAAGACTACCTAGTGTTCTAATATAGAATCATAGAATCAGTGGACCAGAAGGGACCTGGAAGATCATCAAGTCCGGTCTCCTGCCATAGGCCAGGAGGTTAATGAGCTCAAACTAGCTCAACAAGGTGCTTATCCAGCCTCCCCTTGAACACCTCCAAGGATAGTGACCACACCACCTCTGCTGGGAGTATGTTCCAGGTTCAATCTAGTTACCCTTATGGAGCGAAGTTCCTCCTTATGTCCAGTGTAAATCTTCCCTCTGTTAGCTTGTGAGCATTGGTCCTCATCCTCCTAAGGGGTGCCTTCCTGAAGAGTTGCTCCCCCAGATCTTGGTGCTCCCTCCTGACGTACCTGTAGGTGGCTATCAAGTCACTTTTCAGCCTCCTCTTACTCAGACTGAACAAGCCTTGTTCCTGGAGTCTCTCCTCATAGGGCCTATCCTCCAGGCCCCTGATCATGCAGGTGGCCCTTCTCTGCATCCTCATGAGCTTATTTCCCTCCTTGAAGTGTGGTGGCCAAAACTGGGCACAGTACTCCAGCTGCAGTCTAACCAATGCTGAGTAGGGAGGGGAAAGCACCTCTCTGGATCTGTTGACAACACATCAGCTGATGCACACCAGCGTTCTAGTCGCCCTGCTGGTAATAAATGCTTTAGGTAACTTGTAAGATATTATCTGACTCCCACTATGAATTTCCAGTTTATTTAAAGCTAACATTCGATGAAAAACTCAGGGAACCAATCACAAATGTTTTCAATGGCCCCTTATGAATACAAACTGTAGGATTTCCAATAGCTCTAATTTCAAGGTGATAGAATGAATTTGGTTATCAACTCTCCAGCCTGATCAGTTCAAACAATTTCACAATAAGAAAAATATTTATGTTACAGCTGGCAGTTAATTACAGTGATTTTAAAGTTAAAAAGAATCTATTGGCTTTTGGATTATTCATTTCATTAGCATAAAATGATTGCTTAACTTCCTTCTTTAATTGTGCCAAACTGATGTTATGCTGTAAAATTGTAGAAGCTTCTAAGTTTGGTATCCCATAGTGATGGACACTGAGCATCCAGACAGCAAAATAGTCCTGAAGACCATACAGCATAAGCAAGAATTGGAAATGTTCCAGTAACCTAACATGGGGGCAGTACAAGGATGGGAAATTTAAATCTCATGTGTACAGTGGAGAAAACCATCATGGTGGGGCAGAGCATTTGAGGGGCAGAAAAAGTAGCTGTTCTAAAAAATGACCTATAAGTCTGCACAAAGCACAAAAGCACAAGACCCAGTTTAGCCTTAGCTGTTCTATACATACTCAACACTAGGCAGACATGGCCCAGTAGGCTGATTACTCTGAAATTTGCTTTCATTTTGGGATTTAGGGATCTATTCTCAAGCCCTTAAGTGGTAAAGCTCAGATAAACACAACCTTTTATGTGGCTTGTGTTCATTCTCTGATGGCTGGGCCCTCTATCACTGGAAGATCACTAGCTCACATCTGCTTGTGAAAGCAAAATATGGCAAGCAAGCTTTTAAATATAGCAACATTTAAAAAAATAAACAACTGAATGAAAGCTGATGATGTGTTATGTGGGCTATACTATGCATTCAGAACACAGACTTCAGTAACATGCACCTGTGCACTGGCCAGTGAGCAACACCAAGAGACACAATGCCTATCTGGTTGTACTGGAGATGAAGTAACTTACGACACTCCCCTACAGAGTGCAGCACATGCCATTGACATGGCCATCAAGTGTTTGTGCATAAAGGAAAATAAGCAACCAGAGCTACAATGTGGGTAGCCTTAATGCAGGCTGAGGAACAGGGGGAATCCTTCCACTCTCTTACATGAGATGGACCACCTCAGAGGAAAGCACCACTGAGTCCTAATCACCAGGAAAGAACTGTCTTATAAAAGTACTACCGTGAAAAAAGAATAACATGGAGAAAATGCACATGTAGCTATCTACAAAGGTCGCATGGTGGTTTGTGTGAAGGATGATGTTTCTTATGCACACAGGATTATTACTCATGACTTCACAAAGTTTAGACACTATTAGATTCCACAGGATTAAAAAGAGAACCAGGGTATCCCCGCTCTAATTACATCTAAGGTCTTTTGACAATTAGAATAATCAAAACCAACATACAGTGGATTCTAGCTGAATAATTAGCAATGCCAACTAGGCTCTGTATTTTCTATAAGCAGGCTGCCAAGTTCTTGCTACTTAGTAGAGATTTTAACGTAGCATTTCAGTATCCTAATTGCCATTAACATATTAAGTAGTAATTCAGACAGCTACTGATAACTAACTCAAGAAAAGAAGATTCCTGCAAATCTAAGTGACAATATAGAATCCAAGTATGGTAAATAAGGAATGCTAGAGGTTGTCACATTTAAAATAAAGTGGTCATACTTCTAAATACAAAAACATAAATACACTACATATTTTCTTAAATATGTCATTTTAATTGCAAAATAAAAGTTATTTCCAATAACCAAAAAAACCACTGAGCCAATTTGCTCCAGATAAATCAATGGCCATCATGGAAGAGACCTCAGTTGTGGATTCCTGAAGAACATTTGAAACAGAAAAGTTGGGTGTGCAAGGAAGATGGGCTATGAATTTATGCATAGAACAAATCTGAAACACAATGCAGATATTTTAGAAAGATGGTTCTTTGAAGAGAGATGATCCCAGGGTGGAAGATCATCCTAGAAAGTGGATGGAAGGGTGTTCCCTCCCAGGAACTGGATATACTATTCCCCATATTTCCTGGGCCTTTTTTCCCGCCATCTTCAGAATTTACTGACAGAATTGATAGCCATATATATGAAAAACCTACTTTGATTTTTTAAAATACAAATCTGTCCTTGACTACCATGGGTTTTTCATGCATGGATCACTGTAATTTTAGTCTTGTATATATAAACAATAAGTAAATATGCGCATCAGAAAAATACCACTGCTGATGCAGGTTTGTATAGTCTATGTTTATTGGTTCCTGGCATTTCTTGTGCAAAATGAATAGAAGAATACCATGTCCACATTAGACCAGTAAAGTTGGAGGAATGGAAAATAAGGCTGATTTTAGACAGACAGAATGCAATTATCTAACCAGGAATTGGACCAGGACACTGGGGTGAAAACTTCTGTTATATATGAAGTATCATGAGAGATGATATCTTGGTTTTATGTTAAAAAACATGGCATCTCCAGCATCCTGGTGACCAGGTGGGGAGATATCAAAGCCAAGTGCTGACCAGGCATAACCCTATTTTACTGATGAGATCTGACAAGATCACAGTTAGATGTGATATAGCAGCAGGCAACCAACCAGACCATATGAAGCAAGAGATATATATTTTAAATAAGATTTTTTAAAGGTAATGACCAGCCTTGGTTATATGTGCCAGATTTCATGATCAGGCACATATAAACATTCAAAATTATCCAAGCCATCAGAGCTCTTTCAAAACTGAGTTGGCAATTTTGTTATAACAAGCTGTATCAGAGCCCTGACATTTCTTGCAGGTAATAGCTCTCAAACAGACTTTCTAGTGGCTAGATGTCTAACTAAAAACAAAAAACCAAAAAAACCCCGAGCCCTTTTGCGCTTTACATTACCTTCCACCCACATTCCCATCACTTCTGATGGCAAAATGAGATGCCACTCGTAGTAAACAATACATGCCTTCTAAATACATTAGTCTCCTTTCTTCCTAAACAGGCTGTAAATCAGTATCTGAACAGTTAGCAGTAATTTTCTAATTGCTAGTAATATTGATATGTAAATTAATGAATGATTGATAATTCAGGATAAAATGATCATTATCATCCTAAAATTTACATTTAGCATATCTTGGAAATTATCAACAGTAGTCTCCATGTCTCGGACCTTTTGTTATAGGCTGTGTGCAGATTCAGGCATTAGCTTCAGTCTGACTTAAAAACTTATTTCTAAAACCGGCAAGGCTTTGGTAACAAATTACTATTTATAGTAGTAACTTAGATTTTGGAGTACAAGATGGAAAGAGCATGGAAAAATTCAGGCAAGCCCCTTCTGAATTCACTTGAGTCCTAGCATGAGTATTTGCTTTTGCACATATCTAAATTTGAAGCACAAAAGCTAAGTGATAATTTAAGAATGGAAAACGAAACTTGTTCTTATTGTGTTGTTTTTCATATCATAGGAATCATAGAAGTAGGGTCGGAAGGGACCTTGTAGATCTTCAATCCAACCCCCTGCCTGGGCAGGAGGAAAACTGGGCTTAAGTGACCCCAGCCAGGTAGGCATCGAGCCGCTTCTTAAAGACCCCCAGGGTAGGAGCCAGCACCACTTCCCTTGGAAGTTGGTTCCAGATCCTAGCCGCCCCGACTGTGAAGTAGTTCTTACAGATGTCTAATCTAAACCTACTCTCCAACAGCTTGTGGCCATTATTCCTCGTTATCCCGGGGGGCACTAGGGGAAACAAGGTCTCCCCCAAACCCTTCTGGTCCCCCCTAGTGAGTTTATAGACAGTCACAAGGTCCCCCCTCAGCCTTCTCTTGTGAAGGCTGAACAGGTTCAGGTCCTGTAGCCTCTCATTGTAGGGTCTGCCCTGCTGTCCCTGGATCATGCGGGTTTTTATTCTTTATCCTTTGCAGTTACTGCTTTTATAATGATAGAAACAAAACTAAAGATTCTGAATCCCTTTTTTAAAAGTTGCACAATATATAGAATCATAATAGAATGCTTCAGTATCCTATAAACTCTATTTCACTTTTCCTGCCATTAGAAGATGAAAATGTTCTTTGACCAAGAGTAGCCCTGAATAAACTCTATTTTGGGATACTTCTGATTAGCTGGGATGTCCTTTTCTTGTCATCTATCCTATTTTTTTCTCTCAGCATCTAAACCAGTGACTGGAAAGAGTTCATGCTCACAGGCCAAATACTGTATCCCAAAAACACCCCAAAATAATGTATTGACTGACTGCAAAGGAAGTTTTTTGGGTATACAAGCAAGAAATGCAGGATTGGGTCCATGTGTGGCCCCATTACTGCAGGGAATTGTAACACTGACTCTATCAGACACTGTGACACTTCAGTTAAAAGCATCCCATCCCTAAACCCAACTAATATACAATGTGAAAAATCAGTTACTAGTCTCAAATATCACAATCAGTTATATCCTGTGCAGGAGTAGGCAGGAAATTAGGAGAAGAAAAAGAAGGAAAATTTTAGAGTGGTCTTCCAAAAATGTGTGAGAACAAGGGACTACTAGGAATTACTTCAAGAGGGAGCTTGACATGCTTATGGAAAAGTTAGCATGACAAGATATTAGAGGCATTCATGCAGCAACAAGCAGAGCGTGTGATTCATGGATTCAAGTATTGAGCATCCCTGTGGTAGAACAGAAAGGAAACAATCTCCATGTAAGAGGTGTCTGGTAATCCGAATCTTCAAGGTTTTTGCTGGTCTTCTATAGGGGTCACGAAGGACATTATTCCCCTCTTGAATATTTTCTTTATCTTCTGAATTTTTTTCTTTTGGCTTTTTCTAAAGCATTCAATATCTTCCATACCAAAACATGGGGATCTTTTTGGGGTGAACTAGTGTTTCTGCCAGTACTTAGTAAGATTGAAATTACATATTACACTTAGATCATATTCACTCTGGAATGTTAAGTGCTATTAAAGTTAGAAGGCACTGGGAGCAGTTACTTTTTTAGGGTTAATACTGTTTTTTGCCTGCACAGCTCTGACTTGCCACTAGAGGATTAGGAGCAGGGCCATGGCTAGAAGCCAGGACACCTGGCCTCTATCCTTGTGGGGGGGTGGGCAGGAGGGGGAGGGATGAACAAACACATCCTAGGATGCTGGAGGACTTCAGATTGCTCATTTTATCTCCATGGAGCAGACTGAGCTAGGTACCACAGGCCAGAGTTAACTTGAAGTATCACAACTTTGAGAGGCTCAGAGGGCACTTAGCATGAGTTAACAAGCTCTAAATTGCACATATTTATGTTTTAAGTGCCCTTAGTATGGTTTAAGTATAAAGTGTATAGAGTGCAACTGGCTGGAGGGTCTTGTGTATGCACACAGTCAAATAGACCACTAGATTTCAGATGTGGAAGAAAATTTTCTCCCAGGTCAGATTGACAAGGACTGTATGCTGTGGATTTTTGGCTCTCTCTGCAATGTGATTCACTACTTAGGATGGTCTGAGCATATTTGTTAATCTAATAAATATCCATTTCAGTGGCAAGTTGTTGGAAGTGCTCGTCTTTCCAGCCTCACCTGCAACATGTTGTAGGCCAGGTTTTCATTTGTTCCTGAGGTGCTTTGTGCCTGTGGTGTGCAAGGTTGCAGTGGATGACCATGCAGACCCTTTGGACAGATGGAAGCCTGCAAATGTAAGGAGCTGGACTCAGTGGGCTGAGAAGCCCCCCACAGTCAATATGCCTATTCATTGGTTTGGCTGTACCAAAGATAGCACTAGTGGCATTTAATAAAACTGCTTAATTATAGTTGAAAACATATTTGTTGAAAAGAGACATTATGTGGGCAGCAGAAAACTTTCAGCTCAGCACATATGTATCTCACTTAGTATCACCACCCTTCTAGAGGTCTAATATTCAAGATAAAATATGGGCACCTGATTAGCATTATACTACTCTAAAAGAGAAAATATGAGATGCAAGTTGACTGTTGGAAGGAAAGATACCACCAGAGCAGCAGACAAGCCAGGGAAGAAGTAGCTAGTGAAAGGGAAGAGGAAACTTTTGTTCTCATTTTTAGATATGCTGATGGGATGCTGTTCTCATGTCACCATTAGGTCTATTTAGGCCAAAGAAACGGAAAATTTTGATTAGTCAAAAAGATGCTTTCAGTAATTTGCTGTCATTGCTTCACTTCCAGGCCTCCCACTTGTGTGAATACCATTCTGGTTTTGATATACTTCCTATTTATTATGAGAGCTTGCAAGTACACACATCCTTACACAGTCTTTTCAGAAAAGTGAATTATTAAGGTTGCAAAATCAAACACTCAAAAGTTAGGCAGAGGTAGAAATAAGGTGGCCTGTGCAATACTAATCCCACGTTCTTAAGTATATGCATACAATATATGTATATACATACAATCTATCCTTCAGCATAAAATCAACACTAAACTTTGTACAAAGGATTGGGGATTTATCATCCTCTGTTCTAAAGTACTGGTTTTAAGTAGTAATTTTGCATGGATGTTGTAAAATTACTGATTATCTGACACTGATAATTATGTCATTCCTAGAAGCAAACCCCTTGGAGATGGTACTGGCAGCACAGCTGTTCGGTAGTCTAATATATGCAGGTATTTCAAATATCCATGCTCGTGAGTAGTGGGTAGTTGGATTTTGACAATTCTCTAATTAGTACATAATTGCTAAGAAAAGAAAATATTGTGGTAACAAATCAGTTCATATAAAGAACCAAATTAAGGAAACAGATTGCCTATGCAAAACAATAATAAAATTAATGTCTGCAGAAATAAGTGCTACATACAGATACTAAAATTATCACTATATTGCAGAATACTGAGACATTTAAGCCTAAAGTTGTGTTTTGTTGTCCAAAGCAAATTCTGGAAATATATACAATTTAATGCTTGAAAGATAACTAGCACATCAGAAGAAATGAGTGACACTTGTGTGGTACAGAGAAGGTCACACTTAAATAAAGCTTGGTTGACAGGAGAAATGGAAAAACTGCTGCTAGCAGTTGATGATCAATGAGGTAGAAAAATTAGAAGTATATACGTTAATGCCACATTAAATGTAAATGAAGGCAGACTTTGACCCTTTATGGACATTTTGTTTTGTAAATCAAAACAAAAAGGAATATTTTGAGAAGTGTTGATAGTGTTTAGGGGTACAAATTCCATGACTTTCAAAAACATTTTTGAAATTTGCCAAACAAAGAATAATTATGAAAATGTCTACAATAACACCTTCTTTTCTGCTGAATCTCGGTATAATGCTAATGACTGTTAAGTTCTGATGATCTAAGATAGTTTCATAATTATTCTTTGTATGGTTGTGAAAATATCTTAGATCATCAGAAGTTAACAGACATTAGCATTATACCAAGACCTGGCAGAAAAGAAGTTGTCACAGCAGATAACAAGCTGTCTTGAAGAAGACCATTTTCTTTATTGGCAAGAAGGGGCACAGATAAAGTAGTTATTGGCCAGAACAATGCTTGATAACAAAATGTGCATGGTACATTTTAAATTCTATCTAGTCAAACCTGTAGCACTTGTGAAATGACAAAAGTATATGTCATTTATGAACGACTAGGGGAAGGATGGTGTAAGTGGGTTGGTATGTTTGCTGCCATGCAGGCAGGTTTTGCCCTTTAGGGGCACGTCCGAATGGTTGTGGATATTTGTTTCCCTGGGGACAAGTAGCAGCAGCACACCTTGTGCCGCTGCTACTTGTCCCTGGAGAATGCTCATGCCATGCATGCTCTGGCACACAGCAAGTTACTCTGGGTCAGGCAGAGGAGGTTGGGGGCATCAACTGTTCTGGCCCCCTTACCTGGGGTTTTGGGGGCCTCCTAGGGCTGCAGCCGTGGCAGGAAGCCTGGCCAGCAGCTGAAGTGTGGCTCTGGCTTGCCAGGCTCCGGTCCTGGGTGGTGAGTACTGACACCAAGTGTGCTGCCCCACTTTTTTTGGCATTTTTTTTTACCCTGGGATTTCCTGGGGTCAAAGAACCTCTACACTGCAAAGTAGCAGCATGGGGAACACCTACATGTGTAATGTGTGGCACCACATACCACATGTCCATGCTCATCTGGACACAGCCCAGGAGTCCTTTAGATAATCCAAACATTAATGCATAAGCAGACTTGGGAGTCTGCAACCTCACTGTCTGGCTTTGCCCCTTTGGGAGCCCCTTAGACAGTCCTCACGACACATAAACAATACTCCTTGGTCCAAACAAATGAGTAAAGCAAAACTTTAGCTTTTGTCCATGAAGCAAAAGAAGGCTCTGGCTGTTCCTAGAAGCAATCTCTGTTGGTTTTCAGCTTGCTCCCTCAAACTTCTCCTTCCCCCCAGTTCTAGCTCTCCACTCTTTCTTCCCTTCGGCTTTTAACTGTCAGCTAAATCACCCCCAGCTCAGCTCCTATCCCAGGGCTATTTCCTTCAAAGGGCAAGACCACTCTGTTTTTTCTTTGGCAATCCCTTGCATTCAAGGATGATTGTCTTCCATGATTGTCTTATCTGTGCGTCCAAAAATGGCTGATAAGGCCTATCTGGGATCAATCAACTCTACTGCAGGAGCTGTTTTCATGGAAGATGCCTGTGCGCGACTTCTTTTATCATGAAGAAGGTGCTGCACATCAGCTTCCACATGGCTCGTGATAGAACGGGACCTTGATCCTATGTCAAGGAGATCAAGACACCTGGGGATCTCATTCCACTGCAGCCTTCATCTGCCTTCACAGACATTGAGATTCTAACATCTTCTACCTGCTCTGCTGCTGAGGACTTGTAGACCCCTGGCTGGGGGCTGGGCAGGCTTATTATAGTAGTGACCTGTACTCGCCACATCACAGCACTGTCAAAGGCTATAAGTGGCTTTTCAGGAGGGAAAGCATTGCCATTTGCAGTCCTTACCACATCTTGGTGGTGCTGCCACTGCTTGGTCTGCAAGTGCTTATTTTTCAGAGTTATCTCTTCTTATTTCACAGCTAACCTTCCCTGAAGGTTATTCCACTATCCATCACCTATGGACATGCTAGATAGCAGTATAGTTCTGCCCTACAGACCACTCTGTTACTTGTCATAATAAACAACAGGAACCAGTAAATGGCAGCTAACAAATTAGCATTTATGAAAGGAAACAGATAAATTATTATTATCTCTTAGGCCCAAAACTCTCTTCCTTCATGCACTTGTAAGAGATGGATCTATCTCCTAGCAGGTTCCTGCGCAGAGGATGTAGGAATTCCAGAATGGTATCATGGCAGCTGATTCACTAATCAGAGAGAAAAAAAGGTTTTTTAATGCAGAATCTGCAGTATATGTGAAGAGCTGCATTCTTCCATTCAAAAATCCTCTTCCCCCCAAGGAAACAACAAGCAATGGATTTGACTCTCCTCTCCCTTATCTTAGGACTAACTATTGATGCCAACTTCCTCTGTCTGCTCAAACAAGCATGCCAACTGTAGAAGCCTCTACCAAACACCTCTTTTAGCTGAAGAGTAATACTGCCTGTATTGCAAATGTCCTGGCTAAAGGGAGCCAACTAATCAGAACTATCCAATTTGAATTGGGTGTTTTGGCAGAGTCCCTAAGGAAACAGGTAAGTGAGCTGCAGCTGGCAATGATTTGAGTACATCATATCCAGGAACATCAGGATTTTATAGACAGAAGACATATGGAGACATATGAGATTGAGACAGCTAACTAGAGAGGACTCCAACTCCACTCTCACTAGGAAGGAACAAGAACTTATTCCAGGCCAATCAAAACCCAGATCCTCTGTCCACTGAGATCAAGAATATCTGTGTACTGGAAATGAGAGTAAAGATGATCCCAACAGATAATGAAGAGGTGTCCAAAGGAGAAGTGTAAAAACTGATGAAGATGGAAAGAATGGAGGCAATGTCATAGTGGGGGACTACTACAGAACACTAAAATCAGGAAGAGGAGGAGGGAGAATACAGCACTTTTAGGACAATTACCAGAAGCATATTGAGGATAGAACATGGTGGTAACCACTTGGATATCTGTGGGAAAAGCAATATAGCAGGATATAGACGGCCTAACAAGTTCTTAGAATGAGCAGAAGACTAATTTTGGTTCAAATCAGAAGAGGGAACTTGAGGTTGATCATTTTAAATCTGAGTCTGACTAATAGGGGAATAAAGGCTTCAGAACTGAAGGTGAAAGGCATTAAGGTGATGATAAAATGATAGAATAAATCCTAAAAGGAAGGGAAGTAGCTGGATTAGTAGAATAATGACAATGGATTTCCAGAAAAGTACACTTCAGACTAAGGGTATTGGTCTGAAAGGTCCCATGAAAAGAATTAAAGGGAAAAAAGTTCAGGAGCACTGAGAAGCTTTAGGAGTACAAACTAGTACTACTACTACTTATTATTCCTTTGTATAGTAGTTGTACTATAAGTTTAACAACTGACAATTATGGCTATGTTGGGACGTATTTCATTATTGGAAAGATAAAAAGGTAATTGTACAAAAATGGAAATAAAGACATGGCTAGAATGAATATAAAAGAATAGTACAAGCATATAGTAACATTAGAAAATCCGAAGTGCAAAATGAGCTATAACTAACAAGAGATATAAAAGATAGTAAGAAACGGTTCTATAAATACATTAGCTGTAAAAGAAAAAATAAAATGAGTAACATCCACTACAGAGGAGGTGAGCAAACAACAAATGAAACAGAAAAGACTAAAATGTTCAATTACTTTTTTACCTCCAACTTCTCTCAAAATATTAATTATGAGAAGAAATATAACAGTCTATCTAGGGAACTGAATAGAGGAAACAGGTTAAAAAGTGTTGAGATATTTCTCAGACATATGTCATTGAATGTTCTGTACAGTACTTAAGGAACTAACCAAATCAGTTTCCTTATCATTAGTGATTATTTTACCGAATGTATGGAGGGAAGTTAAGAAGAACAGACATGAGCAAATGGCACCTGTCTTAAATGAAAAGGAGTAATAGGAGTCAGCATAAGTTCAGTCTCTGGAAGGTACTGAAACAAATTGAGCAATCAGTTTGTAAGCACCTAAAGCAGTCTTTTTGGCAGACATGCCAAACATTAGCCCCCTGCTCTCCCTGAATGCCATTCCAACTCTCTTCCCTGCCTGCTCTGCTTTCTTCTTGCCCTGTGCTCCCGGTCTGATATGCTATTCTGCTTTCTGCTCCCTGCCCTATCTGCAACTGTGCCATCCCTGGTCTGCTGCATGTCCACATACAGGTTGCCTGTGCCACTTGTGGCGCACATGCCACAGGTTGGTCATCCCTGACCTAGAGGATAAGAAAGTGGTAAGAAACAACCAAAATGGATTCATGAAGAACAAGAGAGTTTTTAAGAACTGGCTACAGAAAGTTCCACTACATATATCCAATCCTCGGAGCAGAGAAATGGCTTAGTTGGTCCCTTGAGGGCCTTCCAGGCATAGGTTTCAATGACTTGAAGAAGTCAATGGAGTGACAATGGTGGAAACCAGTCTCACATGTGAATTGATGCCATAAACATTTGTGGAAAAGATACATAGTAAGATAGATACAAATTGAGAAAATTGAGAATACAGAGGACTACTAGGGCATGTTTGAGGTACAAAGCATTTTACTTCATCTGGAATTTGCAGCAGTGTGCACTTCTAAAAGAGGCTGGGGAGTGTTCATTTTAAAGATTGTGTGATACCTATTATTTATAATTTTCTCCTTTCTAGTCTGAGACCTGGGCAGAAAATGATCACCTGTTAAGCTAATTAAACTAAAAAGCCAAAGTCTAGTTATAATTAATATAATTTAACTTAAAAAAAATCACAATTTTTTTTCCATTTTTTAAATACTTAAACTTATGATCTGAAAAATAAAGCGACTAGTAAGTCAATCTATTTTCTTTACATCAAGATCAATAAAAAAAAAAAATCACAATTTATGCATCTATGAAGCAAATTATCAGCAGGCCCTGAACAATCCATCTGATTTTCAACGGACCCTTGAAGAACAGTGTTAAGATATTAGTGTAGAACGTTGTTATATTTAAGGAAAACAGCTATTTTTCCTGAAATTGAATCTGAAAATGTGGGCCTAATTTATAACAGAGCAAATTTGTAAAAATAAGGGAAATATCTGGAAGGCCTTATCTAAGGGGAAAGGCCAAAATGACACAAATGGAACTCCTCCTTCAAGTAAATAGAACAAAATATAAAAAAATGAGAAAATTTAAGCCAGGAAATTAGACCTGTTACTCAAGAGTCATTATTCTCAGGGACTAGATGTAGTTAGATGCGGTAGTCTAAAGTCAGGCAGAAGGCAGGTTAGGGTGGCACCACTGGCTGCTTACAGACATAACCCTCCCCTTTCCCCTCTGCAAAACTGGTGCTTTACTTTAAACCCCACATGCCCCATGCCAAACTCAAAACATACCCAGAAGAGGCATCATATAAATTGGATCAGACTCATCCAACGTCTGTATAGATTGGGTGCTTTAGATAGAATCAGCTTTTAGAAAAAAAGCACCAAAAAAGCCCTGCTGAAGTACCTGATCTATACAGAAGCTGCAGAGTTGGGTTGAACTAACACACTGCTTCTTCTGGTAAAGGGCGGTATTTGTTTTTTTTCCCCACATCTGTTAGCACCCTTAGAGAAGATATGGTTCAGAGACCAATCAAAAGAGAATTAATTTGAAGCCTCCAAATTGATTCGGAAAAGATTTGGAGAAAGATTCAGAGATTTGGGCAGACCCCACTGACCACCACAGGGAGCTGAACCCAGGCTCTGTGATGGTAAGTAGGGAGTGGGAGGGAGGAATGGAAGAGGGGGGAGGGGACCATGGGGGATCCCCACCAGGCCCAATTTCCTGCCTGCTTCACAGCTCCCCTGAGCACCCCCAACCCCTGCCTGCTCTCCCAGCCCCATCAATAGCTGCCCTGTCCAGCCCCAGCATCCCAGCTCTTAAAACAAAAAAAGCCCCACACTTACTGGCTCCTACCAGGCAAGGGGGCGATCCTCACTGCCCCCGCACTGCCCCACACTGCATGTGGGGCTCTGCCACGATCCCCCATCCCCTGCCCACTCTTCTGCCCAGTCAATGGCTGTCCCACCTGGCCCCAGTGTACTGGCACTTAAAAAAAGAAAAGGCCCAGGATCACTGGCTGCTGCTGTGGCTGTCGGGGCTTCTGGGAGCTCATGCCAGAGCCTGCCATGCAGTGCGGGGCAGTGGGAATCACCCCCTACCGGGCAGGAGCCAGTGGGTGCAGGGCTTTTTTTTTTTTTTTTTAAAGAGCTGGGACGCTGGGGCTGGGTGGGGCAGCCATTGACAGGGCTGGGAGAGTGGGCAGGGGATGGGTCCTGTTTGATTTGGAGATTTGGCCAATTCAGTTGTGTCCAAATCTCCAAATCAGATTTGGCCAAATAGATTCGGGACACCAATTCAAATCACCAGATTGAATCACTGTCCCACAAATTGGCCGAATCTGAAATGAATACTATCCACTTTGTACAGGCCTAATAAATAGTCCCCTTCTCTGCACCTCTTTCCAGGTTGACGAAGAACAGCCAGGGGGACCAGGAAGGGAAGGGGAACCCATCTGCTACCAGCCCTGTCCCAGGTTGAGCCTGGCCCCCATGTAACTCAGCTGGAGTGAGTAGGAGTGGTTCTGGAGCTTTCTCCCACCCTTGCATCAGTGGGGACAGCAGCAGTGGTGAGCCAGGGAAAGGGTGGAGAAGAGGGAAGTGGGCATGCTTGTGAGCACAGAGGGGAGGGGGAAGAAAACCCTTAGGTCTTTGGGGGATTTACAGGCCCTGAGTTTTGCTTCTGCAGCATGGTCACAAAGGGGGAAGGGGGTGTATATACCTCACTGCACCCCTTCTGGATTTGCCCTTGTAGCCCTGCACTCCAGAGTGTCTGCAACTCCATCCAACTCGATGTCTTCAACAAAACTGCTAAGAGTGTACTCAACCCCACTGTCTATGTTATTAATCAAGACCTTAAACTTCTTAGCCTTTTCATACTTATAGGCTTGAATGCAGGATAAAATCACTAAAGTTCTGGTGGAGGTTACTCCCTTTGCTGTTCCTCCGTTTGGTGAAGCAGCCTCCGTAGAAGTAGCCTCTGTGGAACAAGCTATTGACATATCCACAAACTCAAGGGTTCTTTCTGATCTCCTCAGTGAAAAATAGGATTTCTGAAGAATGGGTATGAAACCATTTTCTAGAAGTCCTATGATTCACTGAGGACTCTAGTTCCAAAGTAGCTGAGTGTCACAGCTGCCCCCAACAGCTCCCCTCCCAACTAGTAGCTGCTCCTTAAATAAGGATACCACACCACAAACCAGGATACAAACTTAGGCTATATTAACAGCCATTGGGAGCTCCACTGAGTGGCATGTAATATGAAATCAGTGTGTAACAGCAGGAGGAACCAGGGGGTAGTCTGCAGAGCTGTCCTGACTGTTAATTTGGGCTACAACTCCCAGAAACCCCTACGGGTTTGTGGGGGGGCAAGGGAAAAAGGAAGAGGAAGTTTGAAGCTGGAGTAAGGGGAAAAGAGAGCAGAGTGCACATGGAACCTGTTCAGCCCTATGCAGAGTAGTGCACGGTAGAGCTGGAGATCTCACAGTCTCTTTTAGCCAGGACCGTGGAGCGAAGGAGCTGGACTCAGACTTGGGGGCAGCTGCAGGCTGCTGTTTCAGTACTCTAGGAACTAAAGGCTTGTTTGGGGACACCTCCAGAGGTGTGGGGGAGCGGGGGGTGAGATTGAAATTAAGGTGCTGAGTGTATGTTATCACCAGGGATCCCGGTTTTCTCTGATTTAAAAAAAAATCCCCAATTTTAAAATCCATTATATATTAGTGGCATTTCATTTTAAATCACAAAAAGTATGGATTTGGGTTAACTTTTTAAACCAAAAATTGGGGATTTTTTTAAATCAGAGAAAACCAGTATCTCTGGTTATCACAGTGTTGATGTTTCTTTACCTTTTACCTGTTCCCTCCCTTTGGCCAACTGGTTTGTGACCCTAAACCCCTATGATTTTCTATATAAAATTGGGAACTCCCCCTTGCTTCTTGTGCAAGTTTCTAGGACTGCAGGGTTGGCACAGCTGACATGAATGTGGGGAAACAGGTTTTTTTGGTTCACCCACTTGCTGCCCCTTCTTTTAGGCCTGCAGAGAACCACTCATTCACAAGAAACACATCACACCAAGAAAAGGACTGCTGCAGGAGATGTAACTGCCTCCCCCTCAACTTGCTTTTCTACAGGTGGCAGATATATACATCTGCCACCTGTAGAAAAGCAAGTTGCAGGGGAGGCACTGAAACAGCAGCCTGCAGCTGCCCCCAAGTTTGAGTCCAGCTCCTTCGCTCCACAGTCCTGGCTAAAAGAGACTGTGAGATCTCCAGCTCCACTATGCACTTTAAAAATGTCCAAAACAAACAAAGACCTTGTTCATTAAAGTGTCTTTTCTTCAATACATAGCTCAGATTATGTAACTAGGAGTTTAATTGGAGTTAAGCATGTGAGCCTGCTGAACAACAGACTTCTAAAGGCCACTGTAAATTGCCATGGAGTTGTGTATACAAGGTAAAGCAGTACTAATGCTGATATGACAAGCACATTAAGCAGAAGTTTGGGGCAACAATGCAGAGCCAGCATCTTTGCCCACTTTGCCGGGAAGGACAGCATGAGAATACCTCCATCTAATTAACATATAAATAAGAGAGCTATCACCATATTAAAACCAGCATTATGGAAGTATAAACAGGTCGCAGCAGCACTGCCTGCCCTGACTGCCTGACTTTCAAGTGACATACTTGTAAACTAATGTAGCACATAACATCGGATTCTCACCATTCTCTCTGTTACTGCAACATATATCATGCAAACAGCGTCAACTGGCCTCCTCCTGCCCACAGTTGTCAGATAAATCATCACAGGAGGGGGCGAGAGTAGCAGTTTTGTTGGAAGAAAACCCATAGCGGTAATATTATAATCTCAGCCATATCTGCTATGACCCGGAAATTCAGTGATCCTGGTTTTCTCTGATTTAAAAAAATCCCCAATTTTCGGATTTAAAAAAGTAACCCCAAATCCACATTTCCATGACTAAAATGAAATGTCACTAATATATATATATATATATATATATATATATATATATATATATATATATATATATATAGTGGTGTTTCATTTTAATCACAGAAAAATGTGGATTTGGGGTTACTTTTTTAATCCGAAAATTGGGGATTTTTTTTGTTTTTCATATCAGAGAAACCCATGATCCTTGCTGATATTGCAGAACAGGACATGAGGAGGGGCACTGAGTTTCAAATGTACTAGGATTCTGCCTTCTCCCTATTACTATTATTTATTGTCATTAGAAGGCATACAGAAGTCTCATTTGGTGCTCTTAGTCCACTTCCAAAGGATCCTTTATTTGCTAGGAGGCTTGGCAGTGGAACCCTTTTCAGATTAATTACTAATAGTGCTGCTGCTACTGCTTCCTCCTCTGTTGTTATTATTCAATCAATGTCAAAGGAAATTACTTTGAGGCCACAGATCCATGGCTAGGCATGAGCCCTCCCTTTAATGAGCATCTGAGTGCTAGTGCTGGTTCTGCTGCAAACACTGCAGTGAAGCCATCTTCTTCAGGGTACACTTGGAACCTGGGGAAGGCAGGCAGCTGATATGGTGCTACAGCTGCTTTTGTTTTGAGTGCCTGATTACTACTTGCAGATTCACAACATGTATGTTTAGTGCTTTTTTAGCATTTTTGCATTTATTTACTAAATCTTTTTGTGGCAGCTTTGATAAGCAATTAGATTCTGTGCAATAAAATCAATACAAAAACATTAAAATCAAAATGAAAATGCCAACCCAAACTACATCTGCTTGAAACAAAGGATTGGCACAAGGACAATCCATTATTCTACAAGCAAGTCATCCCACTAAATAAAAGGGATACTTCCACAGGGCTAGATTCTGCTACTTTTCTCCATAGTTCCTTACTCTGTGAATAAATTTACTGAAACAAGGAAGGCAAAAAAGTGTGGGTGTGTCTGTGTTGCGGAGGTGGGGGGTTGAAAACATGCCAGCAAAAAAGCAAGATATACTTGCTAAATGAACTGCCATCACTTCCAAGCAGCACACAATTAGTAGCTCCACCAGCCACCTATGAAAAAAAGGAACCTGACTGTAGTGAGAAGCACAGGAGAAATGATGGCTTTATAAATATTTCAAATACTTTTTATTTACCTTTCCTGCATTAGCTTAAATGGCAGGGTATATTATCTGATAAGGCCTATTGCATTTTATGTTTGTTTTGTTGAGGGATTGATCTGAATGCACAATTCACAGCCATATTGTTTTAAACCCTGGAAAGTTCACAATGAGAGGAATCAGATTCCTGGGTTTGAAATAGTGCATATGAAATAAAGGACCCAGAATGAAATCTGAACCTGGAACCCTCTGAAAATTCCAACATTTTCTGGATCCAGATGTTTTTTTAAGTCACTTCTTTAAGTATATTAAAAATTATTTTAAATATATGATCCACTGGCTCCCTCCTTCCTTTCCCCCCCAAAAAGATTGCTACTCTAAACTCTGCAGGAATTTGGAACAGTACATGTTTGTAACGAATTTAGTTAATGGGGCATCTGTGACTGGTATACCAGATGCCATTACAAAACAAACATGCCCAGACTGTAAAAATCCTTATCCGCCTTTCCCCCAAATCCGTGCATATACTGTATGCTATGGCATAGGAAACAAGCTTGAAGTCTGCATGGTTTTGCTTTGTTTCTACTTACTAGTATCTATTTTGCAAGTCTGATATAAGCACAATTGTTAAAATATGTAATTGTAATGAAGAAGTTACATGCCATTATATTAATTATACACAAATATCAAGATCAAAAATCTGAAGCACTGGGTTTTGTTTTTATGTATTTCAGTAACACTAGTGCTCCACACTTTAAACATGAGTGGTTTCAGTTATTAAATGTGTCAATTTCTGATTATTGTGGAAAGTTACAATACAGGTACCATCTGATAGCTTGATTTTTTTTTAGAAAATAGATGAACAGATGGGTAGAAAACTGCATGTAATCAGATCTTGACATGTTCAGACAAGCCACTAATTCCTGAAGGTAGTCTAGTATATCCTGATTTTATGGCATTTCGTTGCTAACTTTATTCTGCATCCATCAATATGGAAAGCTTAATAAGTATAAAGACAACTATTTATTCAATTAAATCTCAGACTATGACACTATAGACATCATCACATTTTTATACCATAAAACGAACAGCATATCAATTTTCCTCATGAAAATTTGCTGTATTCATTATGGCCTCCTTAAGAATTGCCTTCTCTTTGGATTTAAATTTAAGGTGGTGCTTATGTGGTTTGCTGGAGCAGCGCTTCTATATGTAATTTGTAACAGAGTAAAATATACAACGCAAGTATACATGTCATTTTCATTTTACAATATAAAATATAAAATGACTACATGAGGCACACAGTCTATAGACCCATCAGTTATTAAGTTGTCTGACATTCCACATTATAAGACACTATTTTATGTTGCTTTGAACTTTGTCATTTGGGCTAAGATTTTCAATGCCAAGTGCTTGTCTCTGGCAGAATACTTTAGAAAATTTTAGTCAAAACAGTTGAATTGCTTTAAAGAACCAGGCATGGTGGGAAAAAATGTTGATTTCTCACTGTTAAATACATTCCAGTGAACTTTTCTTTTAAACTGTTAATGCACTGAAGTCTTGAAGTCTGCACTTTAAATTTGGAGAGGCATGGCCTTAGTTTCAGGTACATGTCTGTTGTTGAACATCAAAAAAACCATACACACACAAATTTATCCTGTTTATGAACTGTCATATTGAATGAAATAGTTTGAATGTTTGTAAAGGTTGCCCATTAGCCAGTTTCAGGAAGAAGATAAGATTTAGCTCCTTATCTAGTTCTTTGTTTTGGGGACTACGTGCAAAAGGTCCTGAGTTTGCTTAAAGTCTTAATTTAAATTTCATCTTTTAGAAATCTTTTACAAAGAGAGCAAATATCCTGAATTCCAAGAGATCAAACCCTGAGGCCTTTTGACCAGGTTGGTAAGAAAAGGGCATTTGCAGTGATATGGAAGTTTCCGAAAGGTAATTTAAAATGCTCAACAAAGGTAAAAGAATCTGTTGAGTAAGATCCGAGCCCAAATTTGGGAGCAGTGATATATTGAGTAGGAGGAGCCCGCTGACGGCATCTCATTCAATAAAAACCGTAACTTACTGTCCCAATTTGGAGGTGACTATACTTGTAGAACAACGAAGGAAAAATCGCAAGTATAGCCCGGGTCCAGACTGATCACCTGAACCACCCTCTCCGTGAACACGAATCTCTTAGTTCACGCTGAAGCCGCGGAGCACCTGAAAGGGACTGAAGGAAGGGGACTTAGTCCTATCACTGCTGAAGCCAGCCTATTGAATTGTATTGCTGAGCCCATTTCATTGAACCGTACTACTGAGGCCAACCCATTAAATCGTACTACTGAGGAATGAAACCATATTTTGGTATTTGGCTTCTTGGAATTCTAGGATTGTAAGTATAATATGAAAAATAATAGTATTGATTCAAATTTAACTTTTAGTTGTAATTGTAGTTGTTTTTGTAACACTAATTCTTATAGTATTGTTTGGGAAGGAAGTGCATTCGGAGCATTGTTTCTGATATATGTAATTATTGTGTTTTTAATGTTTGTGGTGTTTCTTTAAGCTAAGCAGTGTTATATACGTAGCAAAGAGTTTTAAAATAAAATTGTGTTGTATAAATTAAGTGTGTAATCATTGTGAAATCGTGCAATCAGTTAACTACTCCCCCAGCCAGTGCATCAAAACGAATCAGTAAATTGTGTGGGATTTTCTCTATTCCATAACCCACTAGAGACATGAACCATACGAAAATCTCCATTCACACATACACAGTAAAGTCTTGCTAAAGCTTAACAGTTACCCATGGGTGATAGGTGCCTCCCCAGTGACCAGTCAGCGAATGGGGGGGGGGGGTGCCCCTGCAGCCAATTGCACCAACTGGGAAGTAGCCACAGTGCTCCCAGAAGTAGCCACAACACTTCATCTGGTGCTCCCACCCCCTGGCCAGTGCTCATAGGGTGGGGGCACCGGCACTCCCACCTGCCCCTCCCCACCTGTCGCCTAAGTGGCGCGGCCTGTTAGGGGGTGCACCACAGCTCTCAGGGGGTGCAGAAGAAGTGTAGTCACATTAGTTCAGCATGGCTGAGCTTACTAACTATATATAGTGCCACACTAATGTGACTATATTGTGTCTCAAATCCTTTGTGTCTTTGTGAATCACCTTTCAAAAAGACAGTGGAACTCCATTGACATGAGTATGCTTAGATCAAGGTTTAGATCACTGAGTGTGATCTCTAGCTCATAAAGCTGTACAAACGACTGAATCATTGCTATTATTAATTATTATAATGTCTAGCTGTTTGCTACCAATAAACTCCTGAATTACACCAAATAGCATGGTGGTGCTTTTAAAGTAAGATGAATTGCATATTATAACTTGCTTTCTGTGTTCAATGAGATATTCAAACATTATTAAATTTCAGCTGTTGTTAAAACAGTTTTATATCACTATGAATTAATTTTAAAATAGTTGTGAAAGTTATTGCTTTACATTTAAATAGTTAATTGACACTATTGATCATTTCTGAGTACTACAATACTCAAACATATAAAATAACATATAATCATGTATTTTGTGAAGTCATAAACAGAATAGCAGCAAAATGTCTATTTTAAGCATGCATCTAACAATTTGATAAGTACTTTAGCTTTTCAGGCTCTTAGATGTTGTGATAATTATAGTGGTTGCTATTAAAATGTTCCCTTTCACTCTAAAAAGAAACAAAGATTAGTGCAATATCAGAGCTATTCCTTTACAAGTGTAATCTCTTTCACTTACTGTAAATTACACAAATGCACATGCACACTCCTATAATAAAGTTGGAACAATATTTTTTTCAGATGGCTACATTTTAATACCAACTACAGGGTAAGGCAGGGGTGGACAATTATTTGGGTTTGAGGGCTACTTAGAGAGTTTTGATGAGCTGTTGTGGGCTGGGGGGGGAGGGCTCTGACCTGGTACGGTGGAATGGGGGGGGGGAGGGGGAGGATGGTGCTGATCTAGCATGATGGCAGGAGGGGGCAATTTATCCCATCTGGCTTGGGCCTGTCCACCTGCACCCACTGCCAGGGTGCCAGACATAATGGGTGGGCAGGGTGTCCATAGAGACCGTTCAGCACCCCCACAGACAGGGCATGTTCAGCCAGGTGGATGGGATGAGGCCACAGGTGGGCGTGGAGCGGCATCCAGGAACAGGATGTGGTGGGCAGCGTATGGATGGGACCTGGCGCAGAGCCATGATCTGCTCCCTGTCTCTGCCCCAGGCCCCTTATCTGCTCCCAGATGCCATCACTGTCACCACCCTGTACTGCCCCAGCCCTTATCTGCTCCCAGCTGCTGCTCCCTACCCACCTATAGCCCCATCCCATCTGTTCAGCTGAGCATGCCCTGCCCACAGGGGTCCCAGACAGTCTCCTTGGAGACCCCACCCACTTGCCTGATTTGTCTGGTGCCCCCAGCAATGGCTTCAGGGCAGATTGCCAGGGTTTCTGGGCAGTGAGACCAGGTGTGGTGGTGGCAAGACTGGCAGTGGCAGTTAGAAGGAGCCACCACGTCTGGAGTTGCCAAGAAACTAAGGCTGACTTCCGTGCCACTCCAGCCCTGCTGCATGCTTGGGGTGGTAGGGCTGGCTGTACATGCCACAGCCTGGGCTGCCCCCTGCACTGGCAGGGCCAAGGGACCCGCTTCAGGCAGCACGGAATCCCTTGGAGGGCTCGATCTAGCCCGCGAGCAGTATTTTGCCCACCTCTGTTATAAAGGCTAAAGTAAGATTGTTACTTGATCTTTTTGGCTGCACTGTGTCATACCCCATCTCCACTAACAGGATTTGCTGCAGCAGTAGGGGGTTCACCTAATTGACTATTTAAAGGATCTGGCTCTAAAACAATACACTGGATCTTTGAGAAGGTCCACAGGAGAAACATGCAAAATAAATTATGACTAAAATCTTTGTCTGTTAGCTGAACTGAATCTTAACTCTTTCCATAAAACGTATTGTCTACAGGTCTCCATTTTCTGAGTTTACCCAGGAGTGGGATTAAAATGCCATTCTGCTATTAATTCCAATACAGTCAGAAACATGAGGTACTGGAATTCCCATTTACTTTTGTGAGATTTCAGCCCTACATCAAGGAGGTCAGGAAAATATATACATACAAGGAAAACCTTTTACCCTTTTAAAATGTACACATCAAAGAAACCATGGAATCCTATCTTTGTAGTTGTATTTGAAGGCTTAATGTGACAATTTAAAATATGGGGTATAATTCAGTAAGTAGAAGAGGACAATATTCAATATGTCTGTTTCAATAACACTGCAATGTAAAACAGTTTTCTGCAGAAACATGATATGTTAAAAGTGGCACATTTATTGTCTCCACTCCAAATTTGCTCATTTTAAGAACAGCTTCATGTTTGGTATGTTTGCTTTTGTCAAGGCATTAAACTCAGTGTTGCATGTAAAGTCAAACTGTGTTCATTCAAGTTCCCCCCATCAAAACTGGTAATATAGGATTTTAATGGAAAAAAAATTGGCCCCATTTATGCCTGTGAAACTTCACTGTTCTTAGTGGAAGCTTCCAAATGGTAAAGAATGACAGGATTTAGTTTGGCTATTGAAGGGTGAGATGGACCACAGCCTAGTGGCTCATTGAATGCTAATTGCTTTTCTGTTAAAAAAAAAAAAAAAAAATCAAGAAAAATTATACAAAGGAAAGTTAATATGAAAGTTAACATAAGCATCAGAAGCAGTTCTGCTGAATAATAGCTTCTTATTTTTAGTTTTCTTACAGCAGAATTGTTTGAAGAGTGAACAATTTTTAATATTTTAATGGAAATTTTTGATTGAGAAAATTTCCTGTCCTATGAAAGAAACTGAAAATATTCAGCCTTTGAAATATTTTTGTTAAAAAAGAAAAGAAATGTCAAAGCATGAACACTGTTATCAATAAATTGAGTTTCTTGTTTTTTTATTGAAAAAATCAAAAAGATTATTTCTTTTTCTGAAAAAAATTCTAATAAAAAACTGCTATCCATCCTAATTTCTTTTTTATGTTAAAATAATTTGATCAAATTTATTTGGCAACTGTACTTTAGAGAATCACAAAATACAAATATTTGCATCTTCAGTAAGCTTCCTCCTTCCCTGAATAAACACTTCTAGTCCTCCCTTCCTAAAGTACTGAAATCAAGTTAGAGGATTACAAATGTGAGACAAATGTGCAAATACTCATCTCAATCTTTACATTTAAGATAAAAGAGTAAAAAGGTAGAACAAAAACAATTGCAGAAACCTGTTTTGAGGATAAAAGGGAACATTTTGTCATGCATGCTGAGGATGCAGGACTCATAGTTCTTTTAAAATTTAGTAGGTATTAGAGTTCTCAGTGCCTCTGAAAACAGGTCACAGGTTCATGTAATCCTAGACTATTTTTGAAAATGTGGACCCAAATGACTTGGGCAAGGCAAGACTACTACTATTCAGAAACAGGGCAAACAGATCTGACAAATGGTTTTTCCTTAAAAATCACCAAATGAGTTCAATATTTTACCTCCTTCATCACTACCACTAATAGACAACATACATTAGTAATAATGTAAAGAACCTGAAACACACTAAGACATATATACCCCACACTATTTCTGGGCTCCAGTCAAAAGCTGATGCCAGCTCTGAATGGTACTTGACTAATCCAGTTGAGGAGTCAAAGCTAGCTGGATGGGATGCTGGTGACATGGCTGCCTTGTGTGCCATTGGTCACAAAGCCTGGTGTTACTTAGCTATATTAGCCCAATGGGCCCTCAGGCTTGGATAGGCCATTTTTTTTCCCCTCCATTTTTAATACACTATCCCAGTGATTCTCAACCAAGGTACAGGGGTATCCTGGGATGCTGCCAGATACTTTGAAGGGTGCAACAAGGTGTGAAGAGATAAACACATAAGCTAAGTGAATAAGACAGGGTCAGGCTTGTCCCTACCTATATGATCGTTCACCCCTACTGTCCAGCTTCTGTGTAAGAAAGTAAACAAGGAGGTAAGGAGGTATAATATATACATTATTTTTTGAAACTGGATACCATTCAATTAACAAAGTTATGGAGGGGTGCCTCAAGTCTAAAAATGTTGATAACCATTGGCCTATAGGACTGTGTGAAACAACACCATTCTGTTTTGATGGAACAGCATTTCATTTCAATTTCTGTTTTGATTTGAAACTGCTGCTCCATTTGGTTTTGTTGAAACAGTTTCACTGTTTCGATGTTTTGCCCATAGGCTATAATGGGGAAGCTTGAAACAGCCTATAACTTCGTCATTTCTGGCCTGATTTGGATGAAACTTAAAGAAATGGTAGCCCCTTCTGAGGGCATGAAGCCTGCCAAGTGTCAAGGAGATAGGTGCAGGGGTTTCAGGGAAACTGCACCTCAAAGTCTTGAAAGCAAAACTCATGTCACATGTACGTGTTAAGCCACAGCAGGGTGAAAGCTGCAGGCTTGCTAGCTCTGCTGAGGCCACAAAGCCTGCCAGCTTTCAAGGAGATAGGTGCATGGGCTTCTGGGTTCTGGGGCCCTGCACCTCTGGCTGCTGACAGGCAAAACTTGTGACATGGGTGCTTGTGGGACTGTTTCTGTTTTGGGGCACACGGGAGTAAAAACTGCAGGCCTCCTAGGCCCTGCTGCAGCCATGAAGCCTGCCAGCTGTCAAGGAGATAGGTGAAGGGGGAGTCTGGTTTGTGGGGCCCTGTACCTCTGGCTGATGACTGGCAAAACTTGTGATATGGGTGGGTGACACTGCCTGTGTGTTAAGGTGAGCCCTCACTCAACTGACACCAAGGCAGAAAGCAAGGCAGTTCAAACAATGCTGCCTTTTATGCAGTTTTTCCATCCTTCCCCCAAAGCACTGGGATTAGAAGGGACCTCAGGAAAGGATGATAGTCACTGGCCAGCTATACAGTCAATAATGAGAGCACTCCTTCCCCCTTCCTCTCCTTACTTTAGTTTCTGTTTCCCTGAAGGCAAGCCCAGCTTGAGCTTCAAAACTCGAAACGTTTTGACAATTTTGAAACGTTTTGACTTGCCTTGTTTCATTTCAATGCTGTTTCAAAGCTCTCTGTTTAATTTTGATTTTGCTGTTTTGAGCTCAAAATGAGTCAAAACAGCATCAAAATGAAACCGCCAGCAAAATTTGGCACAGCCCTACTGGCCTATAGTATAATATCAGACCCTATCAGGCTAACAGGCTCTAACCAAACCAATTGAAAGCAAAATGCTGGTCTAAGTAGCCAGCTCCAAGGAAGAGTGAAATTCAGAAATTATTTACATCTATAGAGCCTCCTTAAGTGTTAGGATCAATTTAGTCAAAACTAGGGCCCTGAGAAAACCGTGATTTCACGGACTGTGCAGATACCACAAAATTAGCCCCACACCAAGATTTTTAAGGGTCACAAGCCTGTACCAGAAAAACACGTGAAAGCGCAGGTTTCTCTTTGCAGGCTGGTGCATTCCAACCTGCAAGCGGCTGCTGGGGGTGTGCCCAGGATGCATCCAGGCAGCCAGATTAAGGTAAGTGTATAGGGAACAGTGGGGGAAAGGGGTTTCGAGAGCCAGGGCTTGGGGGCTGTCAGGGTGGGGGACAGCAGAGTGTGTGTGCCATAGGTGAAGGGAGAAAATGTTATTGGGAGACTGAGTATATACAACCCCCCCCCAGCAGGTAAGTCTGGAGGGAAAGGGGCTGGGGGAGAGGGAAGGGACATGGGGGGGGTCAGATCAAGGCCCACACAGTGAGGGAGTGTCTGGGGCAAAGCCAAGGGAAGGGGCTGGGGTGATGAGGCCCCAGGGCAGGTCATGGGATGGTAGGAGCCCAGGTGGATCATGCAGGGGTACAGGGGGGCTCCCACTGCTGCTCACACCCCATGAGAGGCACAGGGCCCCCAGATTTGAACATGGGGTCCAGGTGGGCTGCTGCTGTGGGCTGGGGCTCTGCACCCTACTGCTGTTACCCCAGAAGTCTGGCAATGCCATGTGCCTGCCACTGCCAGGCTGCACTGTGTCCCCTGGCCACCAGGTGGCACCCAGTGGCACATGGTGTTCCGTGGCTCTTGGGGCAATGGCAGCAGGGTGCAGGGCCCCAGCCTGCAGTGGCAGCCTGCCTCCATCCCACACTGAAATCTGGGGGACACCTGCCCCCTTTGCCTGCCCCAATGTCCCACCACCTGTCTGGGGTCCCATTCACCCCAGCCCCTGCCCCTTCCCCACTCTCTCCCTAACTGACAGGTCCTTGATCTGCCCCCCATACCCTTTCCCCTTCACAGACTCACCTGCTATGTTGGGCCGTGCTCCGCATGGCACTGGGCTGTGACCCTGGCTGTGTGCAGGCTGCGGTTGAGTGGCTGTGTCTGTGCACACCCCTCCCCCCCGCCCCCTGCACCCACTCAGAGCCTGCACCCAGGCTGCCCTGTGGCCCTGTATGCTGCCATGTGTTTGCGGGGCCTAAGCCCCATTAGCCCTGGCCTTCCTCAGCCTATGGTGTGTGCCTGCTTGCTACACGTGCAGCATGTTCATGAGTAAAGTATCATTTTTCAAGGAATATTCATGGAACAGCTGGGACCCATTTGCCAAGATCAGTGGTAGTGCCGTGAATATTCTGTGAAAAATTATCTGTGCATATGCTGCAAATTTTCTACAAGAAATCTGCAATTTTCTCAGGGCCCTAGTAATAACCAAATTCCACATTTTCATCTGCTTCACAATTCAAATTTCAGTACCTATACCAGTTTGCTTAATACTAATTCATCCAATTTAACCCACTCTGCCATCTGAGTTATATTTATCAGATCAGACATCAGAGACTCATAAACCAAAGTATCTCTAAGAATTGCAATAGCAATAGGTCTCTTCAGCTGCAATTTTACAAGAAGCAGAATTAAACTGATACTTCTGGATGGAGTCTGTAGGTAGGTTACAGAAATTCAGGTGCTAGAAGAGAAATTTCAAAAATAAAACCAAAATACCTCAAAGACAAAAGAGCCCAGGGAAAATTAAAGAAGGCAGATAATCCTGAGTAAAACAAATATTCAGACAATTGTAAATAGCATTGTTCTATTATCACCAGACACTTGCAGCAAGAGCTCAGGGAAGTCAGCTATGGAAAGAACTGGGAGTTCAAACTAAGCCAGTAAAAGGCCAACTGCAAGAGGTAAATTCACACTATATAGTGCATCATGACTTGGTAAAAGAGTAGGGTCAGGTCGCATACCAGAAAGAATCAGCTGCTACAACTGTAGACTTCTACAAAATGATTCTTCCCTGATAACATTATACCAGAGATTGTCATATATTGCTGTTCCTAGTTTAGATTTTGAGCATAAATTAGTACCTGTTCTTACAGTCTTTTCCCCTTACTTGTACTATACTTTATCAGACAGTACAAAGTACACCCATCTGATTAAGATATACCACATTACATTTACTTAATATTCACAATATAAAGTAAACATATTTTTAATTGTGCATCACATTAATTCCCATTTTATTTTTTCTAACTAATGCATCACATTTAAATAAGATACAATCAGCAAGATGGCACTGGTGAGAATAAACAGATCATCATTCTTCAATAAATATGCTTTTTCTTTCATTTGCTTTTGTCCCATGTGTACTTTTATAAACCTAGAAGAAAACTGTGCACTAGTTGGGTGAACAGTACAGTTTACGAGTTATTAGAGAAAGTAGAAGTAAAGAATACATGTTAAGGAAATGTGAGAGAGGAATTGGTAAAATGCTAACCGTGTAAAAAGGTGGTTTAGGGGGAATGCTGAGCACTACTTAGCTGAAAGGGCACATATTCAAACTTGCTTCTGAACCCAGCGTGGATGGGATATAATCACTTTATCCTGTAAGGAGATACAGGTATTCTTCATTCCTTAGCTTGCACTTCACACATGCAGAAAATATTAGTTTTTCACCCTAACTGTAAGACCAGTAAGTCTAAACCAATGAGTTATATGCAAGGCATACTTCTGAGACACAAGAGCAAAAATCTTGTTTTTGCCTATTCATAGTTCTTTATAAAAAATGAAACACTTGCCTCCCATCCCATCCCATCCCTTTATTTATTTGTTATTTTTAGTAAGAGGCCTTCTTAACCAACCTGCTTGTTAAGTTCTTAGTCAGCATTTTGAGAATCCACACTACATACAAGTCTCTGCAAAAGCATTCATTCCCTTCTGTTTGTGCTAAATGGGCCAAGCAGACTAGTGATTTATGGTTGGAGAAGTAGGATAAAATACGATTGCTAAAGTCAGTTCATGAGGGATTAAAATATATATTATATAGAATTTATGCATACTTCCATGTTTCCCTGGAGGGATTTCAGGCTCACTGATGTAAAAGATGAGCAAACTGAAGGCTACAGCTGTAGCGGCATTATAAAAAGAAAATAAAAGGCATTTTTACACCACTCTCCTGCCTGCAGACAAGAGTCTGGTGTTTTTTGGGGAAGGCATAGCTCCTCTGTATCCCCCCTTGGCAACACCTCTAGTTCTCCACTAATTTCTTGCAAGTGGAGAGAGAAATGAAAGCAGAAACACTAAATACGATTAAACATTTATAAAGCAGTTAACTGCAAATCACTATAAAATGCTAAGTAATAAATCCTAGGACCCCTGTAGTAGAAGTATTCTCATTTTACACAGTGAAAGAAAAGGAGTCACCCAAATATCAAAGCCAGATTTTTCTAATGTGGCTTCTAATTTTGTGCCCCCTTCTTTTCTGAATACCCAGCTTCAGATATCTAATACATTATTTTCACAAGGCCACAGAACTAAGTGTAGGAAGTTAGAGGTGCTTGGCCCCTGAAAAATGGTACCACAAAATCAGAAGCCACTTCTGAACGCACACTCAAGAGATCTGCTGAGGCACCTGAGCTGGTAAATGGACCATGCAGGAATGTAAATTTGGAAGATTCAGGCTCCCAGTCCTGCAGGCGTTACACTCGCATACATGTTACTTTTAGGGTTAGGCCAATCTCAGTGCTGATCTGTACAGATGCTGGGGGAGGTTATATGGGGCAAACATGGGCTGGCCTGATCTGACTTAGTTCACCTCCTCAGGTGAACTAAAATGAGAAAGGGGTTAACCTGATCTAACGCAGCCCCCTGGACTGAGAAAGCCCCACCATTCACTCCAGCCCCAGGGCTGTGCTCTTCCTACCTCCCTGACCCTAACTAGGATTTTTTACCCCACAACCCACCCACCACTGGATGGACAATGCTCCCCTCCCCGCACAGACCCATCAACCCCCTCCCTAATCCTGCCAAACCCCCACTACCTCCTGCCTCTGACCACTGGATGAACAAACCCTTTTCCCCCTGCAGACCTCCTCCCTGCAGACCCACCAGCCCCCTCACAATCCTGCCCAACTCCTGTGAGGAAAATAAAGAGTGTGTTTTGTACCTTATAGTTTAATTTCCTTTTCTCTTATTTTTCAGAATCAGTTCACAGTTTTATACACACACACACATAGACACACTCACACACACAGGCTTAAATCAATAACATGAGGGTAAAATTCTGTCTTTAACATTAATATTTTCCCCTAGATTTGAAGTCTTCCTCCAAGTCTGGGAAAGGCTAGTTTGGATGAAAGCTTTGTGTCTTAGAGCCATGCCTAATTTATATATAAAACCAGCCCCCTTCCCAGCCCCCTTCCCTGCATTGCTTTAATTTCTGCCCAAGCTTTGCATCATATTGATTACCTCCTAAAAATTGGATGATGCTAAGTTACAGTTCTGTTTTTCTCCAATCAGAGAAAAGACTGCCCCAGCTAGGCTGCTGAAGCCAGAATCACCAGAAGGGCTCAGACTCCATCATCCTTTTCACTGTCCGCCATACCTGATGAGAGATACTTCTTCTGGGGTAAAGTTAAAACTGAAGCTGTAGATGGACTAAGGGAGTGGCACTGCCAGGCCATTTTGTAGTTTATGAGACAACTGGAACCTAATAAATTGTTGTTCAGGTTCTGGTCACTTATGAAGTTCACATCTATTCAAAGAACAGAACTGATCAGTGCTATAGGGGTCACAGACTTCTCAGACCACCAGCAACATAGAACAGGAGTCTCAGCCCTTCTGCCTCTTAGACCAAGTACAGATAGTCAAAAAGGCCAAGGCTAAATCAATCTTCACTGGTTAGTCTAAGCTGTATAGATTGAACCAATAAGGAAGTGAACAGACATTCACTTTTGATTCTGGAAATGAAACTACATGCCTGCATTGGCTCAAGCCAGAAGCTAGGTCAGCCACCCTGCAAAGGAGGGTTGGGGGGGGGGGGGCAGAGCATCCTAGCATGCTGGGGGACTGTGAGTTAATAGATCCAAAGGGGATCTGGGACAGAAATTCAATAAACTGATTTAACGTTTATCTTAAAATGGTTTGGACCATTTTGAAAGTATTTTATGTGCACTAAACTTCTGTTGCGTTACAGATTTGAACCAGTTTCCAATCACTTATACCAGTTTCTTTGTAACTTCTATCCCTAAATGTAGGTGGTTGGTGACGTGTCTTCTGGAACCGGGCTGCCTTACCACTGGAATTGAAGTATTCTGTTCTTCCAAAAAAAAACCACCTGTCACACCTTGGTGTTAACGATAGAGATACTAAACTCTTTTGGGGACACAGAAGGATCGATTAAGGCTCAGGAGGTCTGCATATCTTTGCAGGGCTCCACCATCCCCAACCACACCAGACCACAACCACACCAGATGTTCTGGACTTGATATTACTTGCCTACTGGACTAAAGGTCCGGTCCTAGTCTTATGGCTCACTCCTTGTTTGAGGGGTCCTCCTCTAAGCTGGCTGCTTGCCCCATTCTTCCCTGCGCGAGTCCCAAGACAGCCATCTCTTAATTTCACCCCACCCTTAGCTTCAGGGAAACTTACCCCTTCTTGGGATGTAATCTCATCCATGTCTCTCTTTCCTTTAGGATCCTGGAGGAGTTATTTCCATCCCTCAGGACAGGACTCACTGGCAGAGTGGTCCCCTCCTTTTCTTCACCGGTTCTTCCCAGGTAAGTCCGGAAACTGGGGCTTCCCTCTGAGCCCTGGGGTCAGTTCCTCCTTACTTTGTCTCCGGGCATCTTCTCTAGTGTTGTTCTACTTTCTCTCTTCCTGAACTGACCCCAGATGCTTCCTTGGGGTCCATTTAAATTCTCCCTCTGTGCAACTGTGTTCCCCATGGCACCATGTGATTCACTGCCTCCCTGACTCAGCTGTTCTCCTTTTTCTTTTTCAATGTGGCTTTTCCCTTTTTCTCCTGCTGTGCCACTCTCCTTGTCCTGGTCTCAAGCTCTGGCAGCTGGCCTTGCATGGCAGCCTTTGAACTGCTGTGGCCCCAGGTACTTTCCTTAATCAGTCAGGGTGCGGCGTTTTTCCTGCCTTGGCTTGGTGCGGTTTCTTCATCGTCTCCCAGTAAGTCTCTTCTCCTAGCCTTCTTCCCATTCTTGTGGCAGGGTGTTTCAACCACCCTGTCACACTAACCTTAAAGACCAGCTCCTCTAGTGTACAGACAGACATTGCCAACTATTGTATCAACCAAACACTTGGAAGGGTGTCATACTTGGGAGTGTTCAATTGCAGATGCATTTCAGAAGAGTGGGGTTTGTTTGCTCCCCGCATAACATTGTATAGCTTTCACTTGTTGTACCATGTGTCTTAGATATTCAGAGCAGTGAACAGGTCTCTCTGTACTACAACAGAACATGAAATCTGATAAGAGCTTTTGTTATGTGGTCATCACTGACAAATTTTGTAGGCCTGACTAGTAAAGTTATCATTGAAATCAGTGGGAGTTTCCAATAAGTCAAGGGCACAAAATGCAGCCAACTGTCACAGTGAAGTCCCTGTATTGGACAGCAATTTTTATTTATGTTGGAAATAAACTAACAAGTCAACATTTTTTATTTTTACTTTCTTCACTTATGAAGAATTCTGATAAGTTATTTACAGATAATTTTACTAAATCTAAAAATTATTTACAAAATATAGTAATCTTTAGGAGGCAAAACTTCGTTTGATTTCAATAATTGTCTGGTAGTAATAAGGACGGAGAATTTCACTTGAGGAACTTAAAAATATTTTTCTATTCAAGGGTCTAGAACCATAATTGCAATGTGCACTACAATCCCACTGAAATCAATGAAAGTGCTGTTCATGGAACATGTATTAGACATGTGCAAAGCAGCAAGTATTTGCTTCAGATTTGGATTCAGCTGATTTGGAGGGACAGTGATTCGATTCGGTGATTCAAATCAGTGTCCCAATTTGATTCGGCCGAATCGAATCCAAAGACTCAGCACTGCTTCAGAGCTTCAGTCATAGACTAAACAGGCAACAGTCCTCAACGCTGGACACAGCTGCCTCCAGCTGGTAAGTCTGTTCTGGTGGGCAGAGGGAAGGGGTGGGGGGGCAGATCAACACCCCCACAGCGAGGGGGGGATTGGGGCTGGGATCCAGGCTGGGGCAAACACTGCCCAGGGAGGGATTGGGGCAGTTCACTCTGCTGTCCACTGCTGGTCTGGGAGCTGTTCATGTGGCAGCCTGTCCAGCGGCTCTTGCCGCTGCTCCTGCCACCAGTCAGGGAGGGCAAGGGGCAGGGGTGTGTGCCCCAAGATCTGTGCAGGGCAGGCAGGGCTGGAGCTGTGCCAGGCAAAAGGCAGAAAGTACTGGGAGTGGGGGCTATGCCCCGCCACTGGTCACCCAGCTGGTGTGGGGCTGGCATGAGACTGAGCCCCTGTGCTGCCTCCAAACAAGTGGTGCACAGTGGCTGGAGCCTCACAGATTAGCAGCGTCTTCACCCTGGCTGGGCGAGTGGCAGCAGGTTGGGGGGGGGGAGCATGTGCCACCGGAAAACTCACTGCAGGTCCCCCATAGTCCCGCTCCACTGCCCGCCCAACCCCCATCTGGAGGCACATACCCCCTCCCCCGCATGCCCTGCCACTGCTTGTCCAGAAGCAGCACAGGGGCTCAGTCTCACACCGGTCCTGCACCAGCTGAGCAAGAGGCAGCAGGGCATGGGGAGAGGCATGTGTCACCTGAAAACTCGCTGCAGCCCCACATAGCCCCCACTGCACTGCCCACCCTGCCCTGATCCAGAGGCCCACACCTCCCCCCTGGCATGCCCTGCCGCCACTCGCCCAGCTGGGGCAAAGCTGCTGCTTGTCTGGAGGCAGCACAGGGACTCAGTTGTGTGCCAGTCCTGCACTGGCTGGGCGAGCGGCAAGGGGGCATAGCGCCCACTCCTAGTGCCTTCTGCCTTTTGCCTGGTGCAGCCCCAGCCCTGCCCACCCCATGCAGATCCTGGGGCACATGCCCCCACCTCATGCCCTCCCAGAGTGGTAGCAGGAGCAGCAGCGAGAGCTGCTGGACAAGAAGCCACACGAGCAGCTCCCAGACTGGTGACATGCAGCAGCACAAGCCACCCCACCCCCTCCCTGGGCAGTGCTTGCCCCAGCCTGGGTCCCAGTCCCAGCCCCAATCCCTCCCTCACTGTGGAAGCATTGATCTGCCCCGTTCCTCCATGCTCCTTTCCTCCCCCCTCCGCCCACCACAACAGATTTACCAGCTGGAGGCAGCTGTGTCCAGTGTCAGGGACTGCTGCCTGTTTAGCTTATGGCTGAATCTTTGCAGTGGCGCCGAATCTTTTCCAAATCAATTTTGAGGCTTCCAATTCAATTTGGACCTGTTAATGGGTCTCCCCATTTGATGTAGAATTGGAGATTCAGCCACTGAATCAGGCCAAATCTCCTCCAAATCAAATTGGCTACTGAAGCTTTATACAGCCCTACCATCTATGGAACCAGGTGCAGAGAGGACATGCCACATCCAAAGGTGGAGAGAGTTAAAGAGAAATCTCACATAGAATTTACTGTGCTTTGCTTAGTTGGTAATGTTGGGCTTCTTTCAGTAGACCATATAAAGAAAGACAAATTATACTAGAAATTATCTAACAATTTGTGTTTTCCAGAGCACTAAATATTTTAATATGCATGTTAGGGCCTTGTGTTCACCTGGCATGACTCTGTACCCTTTGGCTGACTCAGAAAATTTCATTTCCAAGCCCAGAAGTGGTTGTATGGATCTCTTTCATCCTGAACTCATTACTCTAAAATTATGCAGTAGTTTTCTCTTCTAAAATTTAGTGATCTAAGGAAAATGCTTAAATATTTTGGAACTAAATATAGAAACTGCCTGTTATCCCAGCAATAAAATATTAATTTGTGCCCATTTCCATAGCAGAGACCATGAAATTTATAAATATGTCCTTGAAACTGACTTTCATAGTCAGATGTACCTTCAGCTCTGGTAAATTTATTTTGAATAGTTTTCTACCAAAAGGCCACAGCATTTTTGCAGAATTATTCAGTTTCCAAACTGTTTATTTTTAATTTCAATAATTAAATAAGCATTACCATTTTTAATATAAATGGTCAGGCAGAGTTTGTTTAAATTATGTTTATGATATAAATAGACTCAAAATTATTGTGAGACTGACATTTTTTCTAAATAGAAAAGAAACCTAATCTTACATCTTAATGGGAAATTAGATATATATAAAACAAAAGGGAAGATTTATGTGTAACCTGGTAATTAGGGATTCCCCTGTTCCATGCCATTCTACTAGCCTCCTCAACCTCCAATTGGCTGGATGTGCCAATGAGTAGCTGGAAGAGGTGTCTGGGTCATGAAGTGTTTCATCCTGGTGATCTCTAGTGCCGGAGCAATGATTGCAGGAAGACAAGTTAGAGTAGTGCTGATGGGGCATTGACATGCATCAGGGAAGCAGGGGGTGGGGGGAGGTAAAATTAGTGATTGGCTTCCCCAGGATCAAAGAAACAGAGGAATGTCAAGGTGGCAGAAAAGTATTTTTGTCCCTTTCTCATTTCTGGATCCTGCCCTGAGCCTCAGACAGCATCTAAACGTTTTACATTTGCCATCCTTGTCAGAATCAAGTTCTGTTGTCTTACTGGAGTTTTGGTGAAATGTGTTTCCTCACACTCTCACTCATCCTATGTAAAGGCTAATTTGAGTGAAGTTATCTTTCTCCCTACACCCACACAAAAATGACAAGCACTAGAGTAACTTTTTACAGAGGCCTCTGGGAACTGACTCTTAGAGATTCATTAGTTTCTCTACGAGGTTCTCTCTCATGCTCTTTCTCTCTCTCTCTGTGCCTCAATTACTCCAGAAGGGCTGACATTTAAAATGCTAATATTAAAAAAACAAAAAGAAGCAGCAGCAGCCCTGCTTGCCACTAGGGATACTGTACAAGTCATCGCTCTGGTATTAATTGGAAAACCTGCTTTTATGTGAAAAGTTGAAACCAAAACTTCTAAAAACTGATTGCCTTTTAGCATGTGCAATAGATTGCCTGCCTATATGTTCCTAACTGTTATAGTGTTCCTGGATCTTTCATGAATTTATCTTAATGCCACCTCTATGGAGGTAGGCAGGTGCTACTCTCCTCATTGACAGATGAGGCATGGCAAGCCTAAGTGACTTGCTTAGTCTAAGTGACAGAAAACTTAGGACTAAGCAAGAAATTTAGCCCAAGTCTGCCAAAGTGCTAGACTAGTACCCTAGTCATATTGCTCCTCTATAGTCTCTTACGGCATTTATCATCGGAAAACCCACACTGGAAAGCAAAGATTCAAATAGGTGCAATGTAGATAAAAACGTTGCTTATTTTTTACTTCTAAAATACAAAGCTATTTTTCAAGTTGTATAAAGCACATTCAAATAAGTTCTCCCCCATTTTACAGTGCTTTGCAGTTTTTTTATCTTAATCATGTTAACACAGGCTTAGCTTTATTTGAACAGAATGAACTGATGATAGCTACTCAACCTATCCTCCATCATTTACCTGTCTATCAAATCTGTGGTTCTTTTGTGTCCTCACCAGGTACCAGCTGCATAGCACATGGAAAAGCCTTCTTTATGAGTTCCTTACACATAAAAAAACCCCACATAATGATTTTAGCTCCTTAGTAAAGCGTCATAGTCTCCAGGTGTGCCAGTATTAGTGTAGTAAGCTAATTAACTCCACCATAGGATCATACTGGAATCAGTACTATCTTACGGCGAGTACTTTGCTGAAATGGATGTGTAGACATTGACCGGGGGCATAAATTTGCACCCGGTCAGCCCAGCCAGCCAGGGGCCTGCTCTGCCCCAGCTCAAATTGCTGTTGTCCCAGGGCACACATGTTGACACTGCACCCAGGTACAGTTTACTCGAGCTCAAACTGTTTTGGAGTTTACTGCATCACATTAAACCCCAGATGTATGGAAGGCGACCTCTGGGAAGACAATATTCACTCTAGACCTGACTAGCCTTGAAGCAGATTCAACATAAAAGGAGAAGGTGACATAACCTCTGAAGTATGTAATGTCTGGGGATATTCAAGAAAGAATAGACACAATTACTGGGTCTTTCAGCCATTTGCCATATCTTGAGTGTTTTAGTAAAGCAACAACCCCTGCACTCCAGGAACATACCATTTTACTCGTGCTGTCCTCAGATACTTTCTCGCTTGTTGGGCTAATCTTATTTCAATAAAGTCAATCAGAAGCATTAAAGCTCACAGGCTTCTCTAGAACTAAGCTATTCTAGTTGTGAACAGGAGCATGCCAGGTGAGGAAGCTGTTTATCAGTTCTTTGAATAATTCTGGCATTTATGAAAACAGAGGTAAACACACCTAACTTTCTCGCTATTTGTCCTGAAATGCAGTCTGATGATGGAGACAGAAGAAAAAAAACTACTCATCTTTTAAGGAGTTGGTATAGTATTCCTCATAGTTTATTGTAAAAAATTTAAATTGAAGTCATTCCTAGCAAGAAAGAGGAAAAAAACACCATACAAAGTACACAGAAATGGATTCCCCCCTTTCAAGGGAGTTCATTTCCTGAGGTATGAAATTTAAGTCTCATTTATTCTATACTATAACTAGAATATTCATTTCTTACCCAATCTGTTTATAGTCTATTCTACTGTCTTTGTTTTTTGCTCATGCAAAGAAGGAAGGGATTTATGAGGATGCGAATTCCCTGTAACATTCTTAACACCCTAAATTATGTACATGGGAAGAGAACAAACCATAGATGAATCACCTGCTGTTGTAATCATTGTACTCTCAAATCCAGATAGATAGTGGTACCAAATGACAATACAAAGTAAAGAATCCTTTTTTAATAATAAAATCTTCAGGCCCAAATTCATTAGGTGTATGATAGTTCAAGCAATACCTTCTTTCAGTCAACACTGTTTCAGATGACATTTCAAGACAGACAGAGAAAATATTTTGGTCCAGCATTGCTGTTAAACTGCTATTTTCCCTTCTCTGTCCAGACTATTCTTTCACAGTAACATAGAGAACATTTGCAACCTACTCAGTGATTAAGTGGGGGTTTTTTCCACTTGGACTCTGCTGGAGATGTGAAAAATGAAAATCGCTAGTAGGCTTAGTGGAGAAAAAAAAAGATCTTAAAAAGATTTTTTTCTAAAAACAAATTTTATTTTCTGTGACACCAACTCCAGTGCAGACAGCAAAGCTCAAAGTCTAGCCACAGCTTTCATTTTGTCAAGCCCTCAGAACAGACCTTAAGTGGTGTATAGCATTTCTACTGACCCTCTGCTCAGGAATGAATTCCATCCCAAAACCAGGTCAAAAACTATATATTTTCTGAACTGCAGAACTGTCAGTCAGACAAGTTATGCTGAAGCCAAGATATGTGATAACATTATGACATTGGCCAAGGGCCAAAAAGAATGAAAGCGAACAAAAGCTGGCACTTTATTTTTTTTGAAGTAGTGCAGTTGTAGAAGGTAAAAATGACAGAAGCAGCCCTAAATCTTACATTTCCAAGCATGGAATTCCCAAGTGATTGCCATTTAAACATTATATTTTGAAGTGATGGCAAACTCAAAAAGAAAAAAGAAAAAAATGTATCACCAGATTGTACTACAGTATCATATGAATAGGATTTAACCTCTACTGGGTGTGGGAGAAGTTGCTGCCTCTGGTTGCCTAAAAAAATAACAGCCTCCACAGGTCAAATTGATACAAGATGTGCAAAACGGAAGCATTTTTCCAATGCCAGCAGCAGCCAACAGGATGCGCTGGGCAGCCCGGGGGGCTAACACCAGGCAGCCTGGATGAGAGAGCTCCATAGAGGAAAGGACTGAACCCTGCTGCCTGGTGCAGGCCTTCCAGGCTACCCAGCACCAGCAGCAGCTGGCAAGATGCACCAGATGGCCTTGGTGGCTTATGCCAGGCAGTGAGGACAAGTGCACTCCATAGAAGGAAGGATCAGGCCCTGCCACCCAGTGCAAGGCACCTAGACTATCTGGTGCATCCCATCAGCTGCCATTGGTGCTGGGTTCCAATGAGATGCATCGGGTAGTGAGGCCTGATTCTTTGCTTTATGGAGTGCTTGGCAGGGGTGGGGAAGAGGTCTGAGTCTGTGGCAGGGGGCTTCGTTTCCCCACCCTGTGGGTCAGAGGTAGAGACTCACAGGGGACAGGGTTATGCAGCTGGCCTGGCCAGGCAGGGACAGGGAACCCCATGGTGTGGGACTCCCCCTAGCTGGGCAGACCCTAGCTCAGGGGGTCTAGCACCAGGGTGTGGAGGGTTCTATCCTCCCCCCCGCCCCAACTTCCACAGTGAGGAATAAGAGCAGGGCATTGGGGATGTATGCCAGGCAGCCAATGAGTGATGGTCCCAGCTCAGCTGCACTTGGGTGCCCATGGTAATGTCTGGCACACTGGAAGGCATGTGAGAATCTCCCCGCCTTCTGGCTTCAGCCAGTGCAGGCATCTGTCTGTCTTTCCCAACTGAAGAGTGAATGTGAGTTCCATTTGTTAATGGTCCAATCTATGCAGCTTAGAGAAACCTGTGAAGATTGGATGGATTTCCTCCTTGAGCTTTTTGACTGTCTGTACTTAGTCCAAGGTTCTACCCTGTCCTGCCTTCTCTGTGACTTCAGACTACTCTGGCTAGCCATAACTTTTTTTTAAATCAAGAGTCCCTCTCTTTCAGAGATAAATTTACTAACGCAATTAATATAGTTGGCAGTAGAGGAATGTATATGTAGAGACTAGTTTTACCTATCAACAAAATTATTCTTTTCCCAAATTAAGATTTATAGGCATCAACCAAAATGTAGTTGCTTTGACTTATGCAGAAAACTAAGACTGGCCTTGGATTTGGGGTCCTAACCTGCAGGAAAAATTCTTGTTGGAGCTGGTAGGCAATTTGTTTATGCAAAAATAGATTATTGTAGATAATAGGCATTAAAAAGATGGGGAAAAATTAGGCTACCCCCTGTTTAGAATTTCTGCCTTATCCACATACTGAAGTCTTCTTTAGCTCTTGTCCTTTTGGGCACATAAGAATGAATATTTAATAAAACCTAATAAAATCTAATCAAGTGGAATCAACTTGGATTCACTAAGTGTGAATCTGGAATATGTATGCATGTAAGGTTATTGTGATAATAGTTAACCATGTGTTCTTTAAAACAAACAAACAAACCAAAAATGCTTACTGACAAAGTATGGCATAAAAAGAGAAAAAGCCAGAGAAATGAAAAATGAAGTTGATGTACCTTCTGAAGATTGGACCATAGTGGAAATAGGTTTAAAAATTATTTGGAACATTATTTTGTACAGGTAATAAAAAAATCATGTAATGTATACAATTAATTTTGTCATTAGAGAAGGAACAAAAAGCACTCAGACAAATCTATGGACTCAAGCAATTACACAGTTGGGATCATGAAATGAATTAAAACAGCTGAACACGCATATAGTTAGGAAAAATATATATAGTTTGATATACATATTATTTTTGACAGATATTCTTTTTTTCCCCCGCTCTAAGGAATTGTGTTAAAACAAAACAGGCACACTATATACACTGATTGCTCATAAACTGGGTGTAGCATTTTTCTTTGAAGCCTCAGTAGTCTAAGATTATATTAAGTATGAACTTCTTGAACTAAAGCATAGGGTTTTCTCTCTCTCTCTCTCTCTCTTTAAATCAAAGCCCTGTAACCTCTCAAAATTATCTATTGTACAGTTTTGCCCATTATGTCAATTTCATTAACACCCCATATATATTTGTACTTTTACCCAAAGGTGCCCAATCCTGCATACCCAGAATAAGCAAATTTCCCACCACTGTCAGCAAGACACTAATATGCATAGCAATTGCACAAGCTACATCTATCCCACTAGCTGCTATGAATTATGATGACTTGCCCCTTTCTAGCAATCAAATAGAAGATGGTAGCTTCTGCTGACTTCTGAAAAGGCAACTTTAGACTCCACCAACTAGCGGAGGTCAGTGCAAATGTAAAATCTAGAAATTCAAGAAGGCAAAGAGTAAAATTCAGCCTACCCCCATGCTTCAAAATATCTGCAGAAATATTTGTCTATTTCAGTAATTCAATCAGTTACCCAGTTGCCACATGATCAAAACAACAATACAAATTATTGTCTGGAAACTAACAACAAGATGATAAATTGTCCTCACAGGCAGGGAAATGTAGGATATTACCCAGAAGCAGCAAGAGGAATATTGTGTCCTAAAAGAGAAAGGGGAGCCTGCAGAGAAGTTTAAGAGGTTTGGAACTAGGAGTAGGAAAACTGCAATAAATAAAAATCTAAATTATACCAAGGGATAAACCATTAGGCAGCATTTTCCTGATCCTGTTTTTGAAACACATCTGTAGCTCTGGAATAGAATAATCTAAATGTTTTGATGATTTTACAAAGCATAACACACAGCACAGAACTTCTCACTGTCCTTATAACACTTCTTGTGTCAAGCTTACCTGTATGCTATTTGCTTCTCCTCTCATACATACATCCTATTACTTTCACTCCAGCATGGCATCAGCAACTTATTACATAATACAGCAGTCATCCTCTGTAGTCTCATCTCTCCCATTAGAAAGAGAGAACAGGACTATCCAGTAGGATCATTGTAGATAGATACTTTATTTGTACTCAAAAGTTTCTGATGACATTAACTGAAGAGTTAAGGGATTAAAAGAATATATCTAATTTATCTATACATCTAAGTCTTTTTGTAGTCCCAATTTGTAGTAACAAGATTTGCATATTATTTAGTATTATCTCTGGTTGACCATTGTGCTGTCCATCAATCTCTACTCAAGTTAAAAGGAGATTATGGAACCTTTAAACAGCATGCTTTATGAATTGATCACATGGTAAGGATTACGTCAAAAAGCTTGATCTGGTACCAGCATTCTTTTACCCATAAACAGGAAGTCACAAGTTGACTGTGAATCATAGTTACATGGAAAAATAATCAGCAGTTCTCACAAAAATGTACCTAAATTGGTTACCTCTTTTTGCTTTGTTTTTAACAAATATGGATAGTTATTTCTAAAATAGTTCTCTCTCAAATGATATTGCTTGAAATAGATCATTGAATTTAAATGCCCTTTTACTATGCACAAGTCAGTTTAAAGAAAAGCAAAGAAGTTTGAAAACTGGCAGGCTGGGAAACTGCTATAAAGTTCTTTCACAAATTAATTTGTGAATGCCAACTTGTTTCTTACATTTCTTTTAAATTCTTCAAAATTGCTGCGTAATTTAAACAAATTAAGGTTTAATATTTTTTCTCTGATAAAAATGTTTTTTAAAAATCCTTTCTTCAGAGATGGAGTACAAAGTGTTATAAAAGTGCATTTTCCTTATCCGGGAATAGTATCTCAACAGTGTCATGACCTTCCTACTCACTGAAAGATAATGCAAGAAGGATCTGGCTGGAACACGCAGCATTTCACTCAGCAGAAAGAAAACAAAGCAAAAAGAATCTTAAAATGCATTTTCAAATAAAAATTACCAAAAGTTTTACATGTATATTGTGATTTTTAAGCCAGGGCCTTCTACAGTTTTATGGGATATTTTGCAAGTACCTAAAACAACATGCTTCACATGGCTTTAAGGCTTGGGACAGAAGTTACAGATAAACTGGTATAAGTGATTGGAAACCAGTTCAAATCTGTAACACAACAAAAGTTCAGTGCACACAGACTACTTTCAAAATGGCTAAATCTAGTTTAAGATAAACCAGGATGGACGTAGTATCAGATTTAACTGATTTAGGTTAAATTAGTTTATTGAACTTCTGTCCTAGATCCCCTCCAGATTCAATTCAACCCACAGTCCCCCCAGCATCCCAAGATGCTTTCTACCTACCTTACTATAGCCAGGCATAGTAAAGGAAAAGAAGGGATAATGCCAAAAACGTTGTTATCAACCACCACTGCATAATTATTAATCCCAAGTGCAGGGTACCTCTCCCCACAGCAAGTGCAGAAAGCACAAAATATACTGAAACTACAAGCCTTACTGAATTATAGGTAAAACAGTGAAGTCACATACTTTGTGACACAGACCCAAACTCCAGAAGGGTTATTCTGTGCTTAAATGGTTATGGATACGCTGAGGGTGTAATCCAGGGGTGGGCAATTATTTCAGGAGGAAGGCCGCTTAACAAGTTTTGGTGAGCTGTTGAGGGCCGCATGGGTAGCCCTGCCCCTTGACAGTTGCTCTTGCCCCTTGGTCACCATTTTGGGACTGAAAGTCCCATCCCTAACCCATGACCTTTGCCACCAGAAGTCCTGCCCATTGTCCCCTGGAAATACTCTTTTTTGGAGGGGGGGTTGCCATCTTAGAAAAACAGAAAAAAAACCCCCCAAACCATACACTAAAAGTCAAACACCTACTATAACATATTTTAATTTTATTACAAAAAATATTTTTGTCATGATTTGTGCTTGTGTCATGTATATAGAGGTGACTGCATAATAACTAAAAATTAATTCTTAGTCTTCTATATTGTAGGGTGTATGTATGGAGGGGTATGGGTGTGTGTGTGGATGTATGTGTGTGGTGGGGTGTGGGTAGGTTTGTTGGTGTGTGTGCATATGGTGCGGAGTGGTTGTGTGTGTGTGTGTATATGGTATGGGTGGGTGTGTATGTTGGGGTGTGGGTATGTGTGTGTGTTGGGTGGGGTATTAGGAGTGTGGGTGTATGTGTATGGTGGGGTTTGTGATTGTGTGTGTGGGGGGCATAGGGTATGTTCGGGGGTCATGTATATGTTGGGGGTTGTGGGACACCCCCACACTCCTGCCATGGCACAGCAACAGTAGGCCACTCTCACCAGGCATGTATCACCACTGCTTCCCACACTCACGAGGCATGGGAAGGAAGCCCCAGGTGCTGGAGCCAGCTGCCTTCCCTGCCCTCAATGGAAGGTACCTAGGGCTTCTCTCCTGTTCTGCGTAGCCCCAGCAGTGAAGGCAGCTGTCTCTGGTGCCTGGGGCTTCCCTCCAGTACTGTGTGAGTGCAAGACTTGCATGTGTGCACAGGGAATGCTGGCGATAGAGGTGGCCTGGCAGAGGCTGTGCCCCTTGGCATGATGTCCAGCACTGGCTGGCACCACACCCCACTGGGTGCCTGTGCTGGGCACAAGCACCCTGAGTGCCCCTGCCTTCTGCTTCTGCCAATGCCACCACCTGCTGGGTCTGTGTGCCAAGGACGGAGTGTGGGCAGAGGGTCCCCACACCCACCCACTCTCCCTCACATCCACATGCTGCTCAGTTGAGTTTTGTGCTGCTGCTGCCCCCTGGGTGCAGGTTCCCCACTGGTGATAGCTCCAGCCCTATGCTAGCTGCAGCCTCACCCCCACCACTTCCCTACCTGTTGCTCAAAGCTGGCAGAAGACCAGGAAAGTAGAACAGGTCCCCAGGGGCGGCAGCAGTGGTAGCAACAGCCCTGCCCAGAAGCTGTGTGCTGGCCAGATGCCTCCCTCTTACCCTCATGGGCAGACAGGCTGGGCAGGGCACAATTTGTTAGTGTGCATTGCAGGCTAGATCAAAGTGCTTGGCAGGCCAGATCTAGCTTGTGGGCCATATTTTGCCTGCCCCAGTGTAATCAGTATAGTCAGCTGGCCTGTAAACTATCTGGGTACCATGCACTCGACTCTTGGAGATTTCTTTTTGGATGGATCAGATTTTGGAGACAGCCCCTGGCCTGATGTACAACTGTCTGAAAAGTGATCTGTGCCCCACAGTACTCCAAGTAGAGTGAGTAGAGGAGGGACAGAATGCAGTGTACCAGCCTTACACCTTGGTTACTTTTTCAAGGAATGAGGCTTTTTCTAATGTGCCAGCAGAAATAGTCCAAGAATTTACAACAAAATATATAAAATTAAGACTTCAATAAAGGGAATTTGTTTGACAGGCTGTAATAGAAATATTTTCATTTTTTGGACTAAGGGAAAAGCATATCTGCATTTTAGAAAGCTGATTGTGCAAGATGCATAATGTCCAACTAACATATACAAAAACATGGGCTGCCTCTACTGGAAGTACTCTTTAACACTATTTTAATGTATTAACATTCACCACTTTTGGCTTGCTTAACAATTCATTACTTTTCTAACCTCTAACTGTTCCTAATACACAATATTGCATAAGCACCATGACTATTTACTCTCTTGACCTTTTGGCATAATCTTTTGGCAAGTAATTTAAGGACTTACAATTTTAGGTCTCCGTAGGTCAAATTGCTGACCCATTTTCAGTAAATAGTGTCTGGTTTCTAGCATACTAGTGAAGAAGCATGTTTGCAAAATAGATATTATTTAAACCCAATATGAAACTCTGTTGGAATGGTACTTATTCAGATATGCCACATACTTGCAATTTCCTCAAGTACAAAATTTTTTTTTATAGCATTCACAAATTCTGAAGCTCTGATTACCATAAAAAAACAAATTCCTTTGGTGGAAGGCATAATGTTTCATCTTACAGCTGAAAGTATCAGGTTATATTTTTGTATGGCAGCTATAAAAATATAAACTAAGATACAGTCAAGGTGACAATTACCATCTGCAGTCACAATTAATAGCACAAACTTTTTTTAACATTTAAAATATTTTAAAAGTCTGTCTTCTGTAGATTGCTACAAGTATTGTACTCATATACATATTTAATTAATATTTGATTATGAAGCTATTCATACAAAAAATAAAAAAGAATGGACTAAACTGTGTCGTGCAACTCCTTTAACTTCTGCAAGATTTAAGCTCCTGGTTTCCTGTTGTCCAGAAGCCATCACATACAACTACTTCTTTTACTTCCTATGTTAGGACTGACTTCAGTGGGCTTGCTCAGGTGTAATTAAGGACAGAATTTAGACCAATACTTAATAGTTTAATCACAGCTGCATAGGATTCTCTGTTGCATATTAGATCCTTGAACATAAAACCTATCACTTATATGAAAATTCATTAGAAACACATTGCCATATTAGTTTACTTTAAGTAATAAATATAATGACTAATATAAAAGTTATATGAAAACTTACTGAATAAAAAATTATTTTCTATGTATAAATCTTGAGTATTTTCTATCTACAAATCTTGAGTATAAATCCTGTTAAAATTGTTTTTCATTACCTAGTCATTTAATACACAAATTCCGTTGTTCTTAGAGCCTATTTAGTGTATTAAATCTAACAAAAAGCTAACTGCATTCAGTATGCAACTGAATCTTCCAGAATACAGTCTCAGGATGAAGTTCTAGCCGCATTGAAGTCAATGCAAAACTCCTATTGACTTCAGAAAAGCCAAAAATTGCACCTCAATTTTGAAAACAGGTTTTTTTATTAAATAGAATCTAGTATAGTTCATCCTGAAGTCAATGGTAGTTCTATCATTCAATTCAATGGACACAGAATTGAACCCTATATGTAAGGAACAACGGCCAACTTTAATGATAATGGCAACACATTTTGTTTAAAAGTCAGTTTTTAAATATTAGTACCTCCGGCAAGGATCTTCTCCTCCAGTTCACTCATTTGTTTCTTGTATGCTTTCAAAGCAGCTTCTTTAAATGATGGACGTATTCTTTTTGTCTTTGGAATTTCACGAGGTGTCTCTGGAACATTTTGATTTTCATCTTCCCTTACTTCCATTTCAGAAGGCATATAGTTAAACTCCACTACATCTTTACTAGCCAGATTGTCATACTGGCTATCATATTCATCTTCTTGTAGTGTTGCATAAGGAGTTTCATAGGAAGACTGTTCAAATTTATATTCCTGGACCTGTTCATTTGTTTCATTAATATTAGTTCTATTTTCTAGCTTAGCAAGGACTTGTTCCATTACTTCTACGTAATCTGTTTCATTCTCATCACCTGGTTCAACAAAATATTCCTCATCCTCTGCTTTGTAATAGTAAGGCTCAGTGTAAACATCAGAATCAAGTGTTGTGCTTGATTCATTAGCAGTAGACTGGGACAAAGTTCTAAATCTTCCCATAAATGATGATCCACTATCCTCATACCCACTTAAACTTTGTGTGCTTTTATTCCAGACCACTTCTAAGGCCGATTTAGCACGTTGGAGGGTAGATCCAAATTTGGGAAAGCTGAAAGTTTTGTCAGAGAGATCTATGCTCAGTCGGCTATGCCATGATTTAGGGGGTGCTTCCTCTGAGTCATCACTTGGTAGTTCACTTTGACTTCGATACATCATGGGCAATCGGTTTTGATTTTGATAAATGGAGTTAGAATTTGTTTCCTGATAATCATCATATTGGCTAATCCACTGACTTTGCGATTCACTCTCAAGGCCATGACATGATGGTGAATTACCATCAAGGGTAAAATCATAACTTTCAGTATCGTACTGGAGGTCAGAACTTTGACACTTTTCAAAATCTATCTGTTGGTCCGAAGGGCTGCTCAAGTCATAAACAAAAACTTCTTGCGTGGATGAGTCTAGGCCCAAATCTGTGCCTTGTTCCAACTGATTCCAATCTTTCCATGGTGAGAGATCATCATGCAAGGAGAGTTGAGAATCACTATAATGGCTCCTGTCACCAGATACACACATTATTCCATTGCTTACACCGCTGTCAACTGTTTCAGTGTTTTCAACCTCATTTTGTTCTGCATAATTCTGCATATCTTGGTTAAGAGTCTGATCCTGTGAGCTACCATACCAATTGGCTGAATCATCTTGCCGTCTCTGCCAAAGCTCTCGATCTGAGGAAGATAACAGTGAACTACCATTAGTTCTAGTGAAATACTGATTCTCTGAAAAATCCTCCGAGTAAGACTGACATAATTTTGAAAAATCTGACTCAGAACGGCTAAGTTTTGGTGTTGCAAAGTCATTCTGTGAATGCCACAGAGGTGTCATATCTGAATAGTAGTGTTTGGATTGCTTTTCTAAGTTGTCAAATTCTGGTGACTCTTCAGCATAATTTGTTTTATTTGAAAAGGTGCTGCCATCAGCAGTTCTGTTACAGAGTCTGGTATTTGGGGACTCCATAATCCCCTTTGAAGTGCTTGCTTTTATTTGGAATGCTGATTTTGATATTTTTGCATAATTATTTTTATTTATATCAGATTCTAGGTCTTTATCACTGTCAGGTGATTCCCAATCATGTTTTTTTGTTCTTGGCTCCATGGCTAAGAGCTTTATATCCATACTTTCATATGTCTGAGAGGCAGGTATTCCTCTTTCTTTCTTCTCTCTTATGTCATGAGAAAGAATATCTGTGGAAATCCCAATTCCAGTTCCTTTAAGTTTATAAGATTTTTTTAAAATTAAATCCCTCTGTTGAGATGATTCAAAGTATACAAGTATGGGTCTAGGCTTTGCATTTGGACAGTCTCTCTGTTGGCCTAGCCTGTGAGCAAATTCAATTTTAATAGTGTTTTGGGCCTCTGAGAACCCCATTTTTTCTATTAAAATTTTGTACACCACATTTTCAATATTTTCAAACCTTTCTTCAGGCACATTTAAAAATCTAAGACTTGCTTTGTTTCCTGGATGTCCTATTTGCTTAATGTAGTCATGGATATCTCTAGTTTCCCTTCTGGATTGTACAAAGCCAGTTCGCAATTGTTCAATTTCACTTTGCACAACCTCTACACTACTAGAGATTTCATCAATTGATTGCTTCAGAGCATTTACATGCCCTCTTAATTCAGACAGTTCTGTTTCAATTTGACTGATTCCCTGAAGCTCTTTAAAGATCATTTCCATAACATCATGTGTTTGACTAATACAACCAGTAGAACTAAAGCCAGGTTCTAGTGTATTTGATTTTTGGTGACGACCAGTTCTGTCTAAGGATTTGCTCCTTAGGCCCCATGTTTTTTTCCAAGTGCTCAACTCTGAGTCAGACGACACGCATTCTTGGCTTTTTTTCCATTTCCTTAGTTTTCGTAAAGCTCCTAGTTTTAATGTATGTAAAGTACGTTCACCATCAGAACTTCCATCTGATGGTGCTAGGCTGCTCAAACTCTTTCTGTTGCGTCTCACAGGCATTGTGTGTGATAAATACTCTTTTTTTGTGTTACAATCCTTTATTTCACTTAATGACTCAGAATATGAACTATCATTAGAAGAGAGGTCTTGAAATATATCCTCATTGTTATTGTTTGTTACAAAAATATTCTTTTGTAGTCCATTGGCAATAGCAACTCTGTAACTGAATGTTGGAGAAAGTGAAAATTCTCGAATACTTTCTTCTTCTTCAGTTGATAAGTTACGAGCAGATGGACACTTTGCAATCTTTTTAACAGTGCTTTTCAAAGTATTTGAAAATTTGGGGTTCTTTGTTTGTCCAGCCTGGGTTAAGTCTTGTTCCTTTTTGCTCTGATAATTCTCTTTCTTTTTTGTAGTATTTCCCAATTTCTTTGTAAACATTCCTTTGCAAATTTTATATATGTAAGACAAGATCAGGCTCTTTAAAAGGGCAGAAACCATGGAGGGCAATTTATATTACTTTTTCCCCCATAAAGAACAAAATTTTGGATCCAGAAGAACATTTATTTGTATTTCCAATAGAATCATTGGTAAATGCACTTCATTAGCTGGGACTGTAGACAGGTACAGTGTGCTGAGCATATAAAACTACAAATGTTTTGGTTTAATCTGACAGCAAAAAGCACACATTTGTTTGTTAGAAAGCAAATCCTGAAGGAGGACTGTGCATGTTGTAAAATCTTGCTCTGTTGCCCATGACTCCATGCAGCCTCTAAAAAGGAGGGAATTTTGTTATTATGGCTTTTAAAATAGAGTTCACCATTTAATCCATTACATGGCAATAATAAACATTTCTGGAATTTACATCACTTTTGCTATATGATAAACCATTTTTAAAAACAATTGAATATAGTTAATAGTAATGCCAGTGATAATATTAAAGAATTACTAGTGGAAATAACTTTAAATTGCTTTACCTTCAGTATTTACTTAGTATGATCTCTGCTAGTTTGATTCACTGATGCACTAAACTACTCAGTCTGGAACAGGGGTCACAACCTATGGCCTGCAGGCCAGATGTGGCCCATAGAGCCATTTGATCCAGCTTGTGAATGTTGGGCTTCAGTGGCATTTGCCAGCTGGGGGCTTCAGAGGCCAGCACTTTCCCAGGCATCTGTGGGAAGAAGCAGTGACAGTAGGAACTGTACTCCTGCCACCCCAGTGGCTGGGTCCTAGCATGCTCCCGCACATGTACCTCTCACCTGAACTGGGTCAAAATGGTTGGTGACCAGTGTTCTAAACAAATATAGTATACACACTTTAGAACAATAAGAAACAGCAGATCAAATTAAAAAGAAAGTCTTTCCTATTCCTAAAAAATAGCAGGCTATTCAAAGGACATGTTCTGTCATATAGTCTATTCTTATATCATGTATATGTTCAGTGACGTGCTATTTTGGCTTCTGAAATACTTGATCAAACTCATTGAGGTCAAGGAAGCTAATGGAAAGGCTCCATTAGAAGCTGGATCAGGACCTTAACGTAGTTAAAAATATTAAATGCTTTCATTTAACTTTATGCCAGTTTTGTTTTATGTAACTAATCATGCCTGTGTCATAAAAAATTTAAGGGGCTCAATGAACACTTCAGGCAATTAAATTCACTTTACTTACCAAACTCTGTAGTTGTCTGATTTTGTCATGTCTATTCTGTTGAATTTTATGGTCTAATACTCTCTCTCTCATACAACCCCCTTGGAAAAGAACAGTGTTACAGCAGTGTAACCCCAGTGTAAACTATCTCTTACTGTCTGATAAAGAATTTTAAAATACTTTTTAATGTAACAAAAGCATAGAAACAACATTTAACAACATAAAACCTGACGCTTCAAGTTGTAGTTTATATTCCAACAAGGCTGGAGTTTTTAAAAGGGGGATAATTTTTCCTTAGATTGTTAGCATAAGTGTTAATAATATATACTTGGCTAAATATCTTTAATGCTAGTGGGTAAAACTCATTCATCTCAATGTGGCCTCTGCATGCTTGCTCCAGGACTGAATTAGATCCACTAGACTGGAATCAAATTCTTTGAAAATTAGATTAAATATCCATTTTTGGTGCGGTCTGCATTCACACTGAATACCGTGCACAGTACCATTCAGTCATCTAGGTAATGTGCTGCAGCAACTGAAAAAATTAAGAACAGAATGTTTCCCAGGCAAGAATAGCAGTAGGAAACAAAAATGCTACTGGGTCCATCCTTCAGGGTGTGGCAAGATCTATATAACATATTGCAACTGTGTGCTATAGGAAGTATTTTACTCTTCTGCTGATTGAATGAGACATTATGACGACTGGAGAACTAGACATTTAGCACCTGGTGTACTGTCTGGCCTACCCTTCTAGGGCTCTCCTGTGCTCTGTGAAAGTATCCTCCCTGACTTTGCTCTGTTCCCTCACTCCTAAGCATCGGTACCCAAAATTTTAGACTGCCTGTATTAAGAATGAAAAGAAGACTATGAAGAAAAAAATCAGTTCATCATGAAAACTGATGGGACTTTTTCATCCAAAACATTGTCTTAATTCTCTTTTTTCAAAAATATATGTGAAGATTGCAGGAGACCTAAGAATTTGATTTATGAGTGTTGAGCCCAAGTATAAGAGAAGCAACAAAACTATGGTCTTTTGGTCTAGAAAGGAAAAAATATATTAAGAGAAGATCAGATGGAAGCTTAACATATTCAATAATATACAGAAACTTAACCCATAATACATGTAAAAAAACAGAGTAATTTTCTGTATATAGTATTATTCACCTCTCAGACTCATTCTTATCAAATAAGAGCAAAGCAAATAGCTCAAACCAGGGTAGCAATATGAATAAGAATAGTACTTCCAGTTAAGGGAAAAAATTGCAATTTGATTGTCCTAGTAGCTAATTTAAGGAAGCTGATCACCATCTTAGATTAGAAGACATTTTCTTCAGTGTACATGTGGGAACAGGCAATTAGGGAAATTATTTTTATTCATTTTTCCCTTTTGTGTTTTTTTTTTTTTGTTTTTTTTTTGCCTTTATCTGAAAGATTCAGCATTAGCCACTGTCTGCCAGAAAAATAAATGAGATTGGTATAATGGAAGTAATCCAGTGGAAGAAATAGAAACCAAATATTCTTTCTGGTATACCAGTTTCTATATTCCTAATATGATCAATGCATGATGTGTTACAAACCTCAGAATGCAGTAGATTTAAAATGGACAATTTGAGACCATTCTAAATCTTTCTAAAACAACTAAAAATTCTTTGGCACAAAAAATAGGTGAGGAAGCTCATTCACACGAAATACACATGAAGGCTTCTAGCCTATCCTATGACAGTAAATGAAAACAAAGGAGGAAAGGAGTGTAGGTATTCTCTTCCTTCTTCAAAAGCAAAAACGCACTGCCCATGCTCCTTGACCCTTAAAATTTAGTATAGCATTCTTTGTAGAGAATATACTTGCATTCCAGTCAGTGATGCACATTAGGTTAGTAGCATATGTCACAGGAGCAATATGCTCTGCATTGCATGGAGCATAGGTCTAGTCAGTAGAAGTCTGGCTAGCAGTACTCCTGGAGTAGAAGCAATGCCTTAGTCCTTTCCCAGGTGTAGACAGATTAGGACCTCAGGCAAGTCTATGTCTGTTCTGCCATCACAACACATCTTTCTTCTCCAGCAAGCTTTGTTTTTCCACACACACACACACGATGACAACTTCACAGAATGTGAGCCATGTCTTCAACTCGTAAGAGTCAAAATAGCTCTATTGATTTGGTGTTCTCCTACACTTACTGCTAAAGTGAGGTTTTAAAGAATTGAATAAAAGTGGGCAATGTGTGGAAGGTGAATGGATCTCAATGAGAATGCATGCATTCTGAGACAAAGAAATGACACTTTTTTGAATATCATGAAAATTTCATTAATATAAAGGTAGTCTAATTCTCACGTGATATACCTGGAGGCATTAAGCATCCTGAGGTATGTTTCTAAACTTAGAAACATCAATTAACTTTTCCAGAAGACATCAGTTGTCAGTTCGTGAACTGGCAGAGTTGGATATGAACTGTGTGACTCCTGTACTTACTCTGCCCATGACTTTTTTTTCATTCTGACCACCTAAGTAACTCTATTCATGTGTTACATATTTCTGATGGAATTTAGGGCAAAAGGCCAACAACAAATGTATTACATCTAATTCCTGCTTGCTGCCTGCTTCCTATTTGCTGCTATAGCTAGTTTAACTGTTCAGGCTGTGACATTTTAGGGCATAATGAATCTTTCACTGGAATGTGGAACATTTCTGGAACATTTTAAAATTAGGCTTAACTCCTTTGTTAAGGAAACCTTCCTTGAGAGCCAATCATATGTCTAATTTCCATCAAATACCTAATTTATGCTTTGTATCAAAGGCCCCTAAGGAACCTTATTTAAATGTAATAGCAAACGCATCTTGCTCAATGTGATTTATTTCCATTCAGGTATTAGTAAACACCCAAGCAATTTTAAAAGGTGTACTATTAAAGACAAACAGATTTGCTAAATAGAGCTAATTTAAGATCACTTCAGGGGCCATATATCATTGATAACCTTGCAGACTTTCATGGGGCCATATTTACCCACACAGAATGGCAGTAGCTTCTTTGGGTCATTATAGCTCTGATCTATTTCCTTTTCACAGATAACTATGTCATGATTACTTAAAAATCACTCTATTCATATTAGGTTCAGTCACCAGGTGGCAGAGGAGCACTCAGAAGTCAGGAGATGGGAAGTGGCCGGGGAAGGGAATCTGTTGTGTGCGCCTTCTGTGGAAATGAAGGTAAGTACAGAATGACCTCCTATAATTTTTTCTCCCATCCCAGAGACTATAAACAAAGGCTATGGATGGCCCTCATGTTATACTTCTTGATGCACAAATAGCCTGGATCTTTCACTATAATATTGTTTTGTTACTGTAAGGAAGGCATCACCAGGCTGACACTGCTAAGGCAGGCCTGGTGTGAGCCCATGCCCTCTTTGACACCAACCACCCACAGGGCAGGAGTTTTAACTGAAATTTGTTTCACAGAACACACACACACACACACACACACACACACACACACACACACCCCTGAGGAGTCTATGCGAAAAGTAGATGCCCCTCCTGTTCTCTTGAAGTGATGAATCTGTGCACTGCTAGCATCCCAGGTGAGTGCCTAAAGTCCTGAATAATAATCCCATTATGCTTTCCTTTCATTCAAGATTCAGAGTCCCTCACAAGTATAAAATAAATACACATTTCAACACAGCTGTAATGAGTAGAGGATATAGTCATCCAAAATTCACAGCTGTGGAAGCTGAGGCAAAGAGAAGTAACCTTGTCACAAGTCACTCAGCAAGCAAGCATCACAACAAGAACTAGAACCCAGAGGACCAGATCTTAAAGCACGTTCGCATCTGCAGGCTCTGCCTCTGTCAATGAAGGCCTGGCCTACAATTAAGTTTTACCAGCTAGGTCATTCAGAGAGATGATTTTTTTAAACCCAATTTAGCTAATGCCAGTAAATGTATTAATAGAGAAATGGTTATGCTAATATAATTGTACTTATACAGTATAAAATGCCAATGGGGAAAACAGTCTAAGCACTTTTATACCAATCTAATTATACTTATATAAAATACAATTAGACTTTCACACCATCTACTTTACATTGTTTTGCAGGTTTAACTATAGTGGTATAACTATACTAATAAAATTCTCTTACTGTAGACAATTCAAATGAATTTCAATTTTAAAAAACAAAATACATTTTTGTTGCTATTTTTACTATGCTTAAATAGTGAGAATTAGGAATTATGTTATGACGTATTCCACAAACTGCTTGTAAAGACTGTCAGATTAATGCCTTTTCTGTTACTATTACACATGCTATACAATAGACCTATCTGTAGACTCTGACAAAGACTGACAGCACTGTAACAGAATAGCTCAGTTATTTTGTACCTGGAGAAACCATTATCTGAGGAACTGCAGGGCTTTGTTTCCATTCAATACGCCTATGAGGTCATTAGTGGGAGATAGCTCTTCAAACCAAAGAACCTATCAATATGAAAATGACATTGAACTGTTTGGCAGGCAAGGTTCTTTGAGTAGATGTAATATCTTTTATTAGACCAACTGAGTAGTGGGAAAAAAGTTCTTAGCAAGCTTTCAAGCTCAATCCCATCTATCTTTTAATCATAAATAATCATATCTATCTTTTATCTGTGATAAAAAAATATCACATCTACTCAAAGAACCTCACCTGCCTATGTCCTTAGACCAGCACGGCTACAACCAAAAACTGATTGGAACTGTTTCACTTTTATGGGACCCACATGTTAGAGTTACCCATTCCTGAGTATTGGTACAAGAGTTAGCTTTTCTTTGCATAGGCAGCTATTATATTAACTGGCTAAAAGGAAATGATGGGAAGAATGATACGAGATTATATTGGTCTTCAACTGAAAGAACATATATATTATCCTTTTCCTTCTAATCATTGCAATCCAAGAGTCATTACTTTTTTATGCCCAAATAGTTGTGGGCTTTTTAAAAACATATATAGTGGCTTGAAGATCGTTGAAGATCATTTAGAAATGTCAGCAGTTGTGGTAGTGCAGAATGTGGCTACCCACTGATTTGATAATCTTTCATATTACTAGTACACCTGTGAGCCACTGACCACAGAGGTTGCCAACTAATTTTCACTTGCAATTCAAGCTGCTTATTTTCAACCATAGCGTTTCTTAGTGATTTTGACCCTGCATGTCTTAAAGGCTTATCTTTCTTCTTTTCTTTTAACATGTTATAAAGGCACACTATAAAGGAGAAGGATAAGTAAAACAGATATGGCCCAATAGATACTGACTACATGGCTGATCTATGTAATGAAGAGAAAGACTAGACTGCAGGAAGACAACACTCAGTTCAATGTCACCAAACTTATTCTGTAAATTCTGCTTGTATACTTTTGAAGTACCCTGTACAAACTAGCCTACTTTATATGTAAAGAAGAATGTTGTGAGACACTTGTTAAAAATCTATCTACTTATAGCAATGATCTAATCCTGAACTGCCGCTCTGGTGTAAGATAAAATATAGGGATGATTAAAGCACTGGTGGCTCTATTGACTTTAAACTGCTTTATATCAATATGACTTGGAACAGAATCTGGGTTATTAAAATGAACTAATGTGGATTAGTGATCCCTGGTTTGGGATGATCCTGCCTCAGGCAAGGGGTTGGACTAGATGACCTCTGGAGATCGCTTCCAGTGTTACTTCTCTATGACTCTCTGATACCAGTAGATGTTTTCAATAGTTGACTGCTATTCCATTTGAACTACTTAATAGTACATAGCTATATATTCTTTCAACACTGTGCAGGACAGCTTTGCATAAATCCCAAATCATCTGGGATAAGTAAAGTTGGACAGAAAAGGAATTTATTTTTTCAGCCAGATTATTTTGACAACCAAGAGGGAAAAGAAAATGTAGCTATGTGGGTAAGTGTTTATTACAGTTTTGCCAGAGAGCAGTGGAGATTTAGAAATGTATTTTATAGTCATCTTTTCAGTTGAGCCAATTTATACCTTTATGTCCTGTTTCTTGACAGCGTTAACAAAAAAAATAAATTGTAACCTCAATTATGAATTTAGTAAGCTATCTGTAAAATGTGGATAAATAACCCATACTTAACTGGGACTCTTAATATAACTCTTCTGTATTTTTCTCCCTAGAAATATATGTTCAGTATTAAATTTATGACTATAAATAGGAAATCATACTTAAGCAAATTATTCCTCAGGGCATTGGAGCAGTGACCTTAACTAAAACTGTAGAGGAGAATACATGCTTTATGAAATGTATTTTCTTTACATGTAAAGAAAACTTAAAGTAGATATAGCTAATGCCAAGATCTGTTTCACCTTAGTAACTACTAAGTGACAATATATTTTATCTAAATATACCACAAAACAGAAGGAACACATGCTAATGTCAGATAACACAGAAACTCTGGTTTTCTGCATTATTTTGTTACATGTTCCTGTGCTTAAAGAAAACTTTTTAATAAGGTATATTAATGTATCTTAATTATAAGGAATATCAACTGCACACTCATTTAAATCATTATAAGATGCACTTTACTGTGGAAACTATGCATATTTATTTGATTATTGTATATTTGTGCTTTTTTCTGGCCAGGCTAAATTGTGCATATATAAAATTCTTCACTGTTTTTGCAATGGTGCAATAAAAGAATCAATATGAAATATATAACATTTTGTTTAATGATCAAATATAAAAGACATCATCATAATTGGCCAAATATTGATTCAGTCCTTATTCTGGCAAAACTCCCACATCCATGCACAAGTCTTGCAATATTACACCCACAATATGCAAGTAATAAACTAGATATTATATTGCATATATCCCACATGCAGAGGGAATATCTATGTAATAAACATTATAAAAATTGAATTTATTACAGACTATTCACTGCCTCTCTGTCATTCTGACCACTCTTCTCTCCCTAACAATTGATTCTCTAAAGCAACTTTAAACGGTTGCAATATATTATTAAATTAGGAAGTAGTCAGAATATTCATTCTTTACCTTTACACACACAGTTTCAACCAAAAGCATATAGTAGCCTGAGACTTAGGACAGTAAGTACTGAGCCCTTGACCAAACAACACGTTTGGTGGGACATCCTCCATATTATACGAACCTTTTACAATGAAGCCTAGCTAGGGAGAGTTTGAAGATATCCATGTTTATTTTTATGACATTTGCAGTCTATACTAATTTTACATTTGGTAATTTATAGTGGTTTAAAAATGTATTTGCTTTATTTCTTCTCTTCCTCCACTCCCAATTACAAAATGCGCACAGGGTACCTAACAGGTGGAAGGATGTAAAGAATACCTATAAAAATAAATAATTTCAAACAGTCCTCTAAAATAGTAGTTCTAGTAAGCACACAGAAGATATAAAACACAAATACACAATTCTGTATAATGACCCTTTATTTTAGATTATCTGCAATATCCACTTGTTGCTTTAGATACTTATGAAAAACACAATAATTACAAACCTTAACTCATGCTGATAAAATCTTTAAACTACAATTTAGCATATTGTATTCTATGCATACACACACATGCATCCATTCTTAGACCCAGTCTTAAGATCTGCTAAGCACCTGCAAGTTCCATTGATGTCAATGAGAATTACAGATGTTAAGCATGCACCAGGATTTGAATCCCTTAGTACCTAGGCTTCAAAACATTCAGTAATACATGAAGCCCCTACTTACTTTTTGTATTGAAATTACAATATACTTGATTTTCATTACATTTATTGGATAGTTTTAAAAACCTATAAAAAATAGTTAAGAATGATCTCAGTATCCTAACTCTGGTGAACCCTATGGAAAGAAGACCAAGACACTACAGGAATGGTCTTAGGTGCCAAAGAATTTTTATGTTTCAGAGAGATTTCTAATAGTTCAAAGCTTTTATGTAACAGTTCCACAAGGCATAGTAAAGTATATCATAGTTGTATATCAATGACTGATTTATAAACGCAAGCTTAAGGGATTTTATCACTTGGATAAAAATATTAAAATATTGTAGTTAAAAATCAATCAAATTAGTTGCAACATTCAGAAGTTTTGTCGACATTTTCTTTCATAATTAGCTATCAATCTTTCCTCCCTTCTGGTTCTGCTCTGAAGTCCCAGTGGCACACTGTGATGTCACAAGTATTTTCACAGTAACACACTAACATTAGCACTCCAGCATTATGACTTCACTGCAGGAGTAAGTGAATAGTCTAGTAAAATTACTAGCACAGTAGAAACAACTGTCATTAAAAGCATGTTAAAAACAGAAAATGAAATTATTTTTGGTGCAAGCCTTTTTTAAAACCCAGGTATGCCTCTATATGAAATCTTTCCTTGAAGTAGGATGTAATGATACCTGTATTCATAAAATGTTTTACTATGTAGCACAAGCAGCTTGAAGAGGATGCACAGCAGATATTTTACCTCATATCACCATATTACATTCTTCTTACAACTTTAAGACTAAGTAGAATTTTGTTTTAATTCATCATTAGTATGTGGAATGTTTACACAACAGAATGTACTTTTAGAACATTCATAAGCATCAGTATACTTATTTTCTATTTCATTACATATATTTCATACTATTTTGCCAAGAAATAGGTGCATTTCTCACATGAGCTACTTATTTTAATCAATATCATCACTGGCATTTTGTTCAGAGTACAAATATACCTGCCATTCATTTTTACCTTTCAGTGAATTTTAATTAAATCTTCATGGTAGGCTGTTTTCCTCCCTCCTCTCCCTTTAACACCTGTACCTAAGCTGTCAAATAGCATTTACAAAAAGAAAGCTTTTTGAGCAAAAGAACTACCGGCAACTGTGGGTTAATGTCAAGATTAAGAATCTGAAACTCTGAAGTTAACCCTTCTGTGCACTATGTGCTTGAAGAATTTTTACTTTTAAAATAGCCAACGGACCAATTAAACAGTTTATTAAATATTTTGAAAGATATCAAGAAAATAACCAGTATTTTCCCCTGAGATTTAAATTATTGTAGTCAAAATATATTTGGCCAGACACATCCACTAAAAGCAAGTATTAGTGCTTTAATTTTAAGGGCACACGTTTTTGTATTTGGCTTAAACTTTAAATAATCAGTTAGTTGTCACTAAAATAACATGAAAGATCATTTTACATGCTTTAAAGCAAGTAGAAAGGGTTAATGAGCACCATCATCTTAGCATGCTCCCAATAACTTCTTCTCTCCTTAAACACAATAGCAAACAGGTACACCTTTGATTGTAACAACACTGTTTAAAGTGCTGTCGCAGTCTCTGGACATGAAGAAGGTAAAATACTATCATATTATTCAATTTTTCAATAAGATGACCTTCTTACAGAACAAAAGGATGATGAACAGAATGGTATTAAATAGTTATACATTCTGTTAGCCTATGGAATCTGGGAAGCAAGGAAGCATATTTTATATATATTATATCTATATAGGTATAGTTTTTAAATGCTTTAAGCAAGCTGTCTCTTCAGAGCAAAGCTGCAGGGTGTTCATCTTGAAGATTAATCAGAACCCAGAAATTCATAAGCATCTGTAAAGCTGAATTTATTGCTAATCCTACCGTGAACTAGAAAAAGTACTGGACAGCACAACGAAAAACAGACCACATCTTCACTATTCATTTATAGTGAATGCTTCTGCTTTGCTTTTTTATGCTTATTATCATTCTCTTTAAAATATTCTTAATCTGCATAAAATAAAATCATAGTTGAAGAACTAAGGGGTGGGCATCTCCTACTCATCTATTTCTGCTATTTTAATTGACTTACAGTGTGAACTTACCAACATCATAACATTGCAAGTGAAAACATTTTAATAAAGTGTTGACTCATAAGTCAGTGGTTTTGGTAGCTTTACCAACACTGTAGCACTAGAAAACAAATGTTAGAAATCAATGCATTACATTAGCTAGAACAGTGGGAGGTACATTCAGAATGAAAATAAGGAGGAGAAACAAAGGAAAGATGGAACACATATGAGACTAGGTGTTGTAATAGAGAGTACATACCTGTGTTAAATCCTCTTTAAAAATAAAAAATACATACCACCAGATCTATAATATTTTCCTTTTACGCAGACATACTGTATACAACTCCATTCCTATTCTCCCATTCTTCATTCAGCCTTAAAAGGGTACAACACAACATGAAGCTGCTTCACAGTGATTCAACTCAAGTGCAATCAGGCATGCTGCTAGTCTGCAGTGGTATCTTGTCTTCTAAATTCCATTGTGCTTCCTAGGCAGCATTAAATGCATTTTTTTACTTGGCTATTAGCACAAAACTGATTTTGTTCTTCTTAGCTGCTAAATCCTTCTGTCTTCTGCATCTCTATTTAATTTCTTCTCTGTAGCAGAAAAATGGGAGTCAGTATCCCTACTCCTGTTCAAATACATCAACAATAGAGAATAGTAAGCATCCTGGTGTTTTAAGTGCTGATAACTTCACCCATCGTTGTTTTTCCTTGCCATTGCTTCAGAGTGCAGTATTCACTGCAATAGCCACAGCCCTCCTGTGTGGAAGGCAGCTCCTCTGCTTCACAGATTGAATAAAACGGGCTTACTGAGAGCCTGTGCTCACAGGAACAACACATGTGATGCTCTGTGAGAGCTAGCAGGTGCATCACTGGCCACAACACTGATAGCAATGTGAGGTACTGCCTCTTGCTTGGTGAGGAAATCTGGTTGCTAGGGCCATGTCTCACCTAACCTTTCATTTATCAGTCTGACGTGACCTGGAGTAACAATTGTATAGCCATTTCTTCAGCAGGCTTTCATTAGCAGCAGGGCAATTTTGGCACTAAAATTGAAGGATGTTTTAATAGTTATTCTATGTTTATGTATGTTTATTTGTGGGTGCTCCAAGATAATTATTGACATACCACAGACATAATATTTTGTATGTAATCAATTAATACACAGGGGGGCTCAGCTGGTTTGTTTACCAGTACCTGGGCAGGCAAAATGTTGGTGTTATATATGCTCTGCAAAAACTGTATCAATACTAAAATGTTAATTGACTTGTTAGGATATGCAGGATTTTGTCTATACAAAAGGGTTGCACACATATTCAGGATATTTCGTACACACACATAGTATATGGGCATGCACCGCATTCAATGTCACTTCAATCAGAGCTTCTACTAACTGTAAAAGCAATTAGCTCTCAAACATGATCCAAAATTAACTTTATATAAACTTGTTAATTCATGTCTACCAAACTTTCTAAATTTAGACAACAGCTTAATGGTTTGCAGCCAAGAAATTTGTCCTTCCATTGCTTATTTCTTCAATATCTTACACATGGAATAATGAGAAGGTCATATTTAAAAGAAAATCATTTTACTAGAAATAGAATTTACACATGAACGCAAACATTACATTTTACTTAGGCTTTAGTAGTTGTAGTAGTTGTCACTTCCTGCAACAATAGCAACATCACCACTGACGGTAAGACTTTCAGAAAAAATGTATTTTTGTGGTGGTAAAATATAATTGCCTAAAATCAAATAAAATACTGATAGTAGAATATAATTATATTTAAGATATTATAAAATTGTTTTTGAGGTCTCCTGTCTACTGATATTATTGTTAATTAATATTACATGTAGCAATCTTTAAAATTATGCCCTGTTGCAATGTATACTACCTATATAGTATAGTACCTTAATTGCTTTTATAGTTCTAAATTAAATTAATTTGTAACTCAACTCTGTGGGCAAGTATTAGACTATGACCTAAGGATTTCAGGTTAAACATAAAAATATTAGATATAAATTTAGATCCACGAATGCTTAAAAAATCTGCCACGTTAATGCTATATGCAAAGAAGAAAATATAAAAAAAAATTACAGTGATGTACATGAGCCTTTACAAATACTAAAAAGAGATGAGTGGGAATATGCATCACTGGCACTAAAGTTCGATCATACAATCTTTTAATTCTATGAGTGGTCCCAACAAAGCCATCTTCCCAGACTGATTTGCAGATTTGGTAATACAGACCTAATCCTGAAATGTGTTCCAGATATCTCATACACAAACAAATCTGTTTTGGGCTTGTGACAGTGCTGGCAGTCTAAACAAAGAAGTGAGTTTTAGAAAGATCTGAAAGAAGAAAGATTTCCTAATGCACAGGTAGATCCCTGCTTGTTTATTATGGAACACTGTATGCAAACAATATTGCTTGTAGCAACATTTGGTTTGGCAGATTGATTAATCCAGCTTTCCATCAACCAACTCTTATGCATTTAGCTGTTGCTTATACTAATCTGTTGACTTTCAGCGGCTGAAAAGTTCAGTTTGGATATAATTAATTTAAGCTCTTAGTATTCAAGAGAGATTTTTACACGTTCTCAGTGCCATACAACTGATGAGAAAGAAAAACCCAAAACTTTACAGAGCATGGAAGTGTCAGTTGGAGCCAATTATGACTTTATTGATCTGCCTTGGACTTAAAATGTCATATAGAATTTGTCTTACCCAGCAAGCTGTTGATTTTGCTTGTAATGATGCTGCCCACAGTGTTATAGATATGTGTATAGTGATTATTTAGAACAGGAATTGCCCAAAGAGATCCTTACAATAGAATTGCATTATATTCCTATGACTATAAGAAAACCAGTTTTCTTACTGGTACAACAGGCACAATTCTGGACTGTAAAATATCACCAGAGATTTTTCACTGATCAGTTATAATATTTCTATTCACCATTAAATATCACTGGGAAGCCTACAACTGGAATGGCTTTATAATGGTCCTTTGCACCATTACACTGTGCCCATTACACTGGGCCAAAAAAATGGTTCTCCACATACTCCATGCTTCTAAGTACATATGGAGTTCACAAATAAATCAAATAAATTAGGTTTTTTGTAGAGAGAAAGCATGTCATATTCCATAACCCTACTGCTTTTATGTCTAGTTAGTACAGCAGCCAGTGTAGGTTGGCCTGGAGACCAAACCTCCTCATACTTGAGAAAACCAACATGCAGTTGGAAGAAAGTGTAGAAAGGATAGCTATTCCTTCTGCCCACCCCTTTGTTCATAAGCATGTGACTATAGCTTCCACTGTTAACAGTGACAATCCTAAGTACTCTTCCCTTACCTTAAATGGTGTTTGAGGGCTTATTATGCTGTAAAGAGTGCTCCTCTCTTAGAAAATGCAACTGAAGCAATATAGCTATCAGACAGTGCATGATATTTTTAAAGTACATATCATTTACTGTATATAGAAAGATCAAGTGGAAAAATTCTGAAGGGCAATGGAAGGCATTTAAATTGGCACTCATTGATTTGGGTCCACAAAAACAGAACCCTTTAGAAGATGGAGTTTGCTTTCCTCCCTGGGTCTACTCTACAAACAGGTTCCTCCCTGTATCTTTAGGGTACTATTGGACAGCCAAATGTATTCCCATTTGGTCTTTGTATGGCCTATTCAAGGATAAAAGGTACTCTAACCCTACTGTCTAATTTTGTGTAGGATCCAGTTGGAATCTCACCTGACATGTTAATCTGAGTACTGTACCTTGGTTTTCTATGAAAAACTAGCAATGTAATTACTGGGTTTGAGTAGGAACATAATTGTAACAGCTCAAGCAAAGCTCAAATGATAGGTATCTTACCTCAGGACATCTTGTCATGCAAGAAAAAGAAAATACTAGAGAACATTCTAAATTATTTTTAATGTCTATGTCAAGTTCCTGATTAATAATCCTGAAAAATATAAACCCTCTATTTATTCACTATAGAAGTATAGCATGGAAAGTAATATTGATGCTCTCCCTACCAAGACCGCCTGAGTATCCTGTCCTGAGGACCACCTGCCATGAGAAGGAGTTACTTTAGTCCTCTGGTTCCGTGCTAGTCGGTCAACAATGGTGACAATTAGTAATTGATAACTTTCCAACTGAAGATTGATTAAAACCACTGGTCCATTTTCTCATCAATTATTGAATCATCATCAAATGCTAACTGCTTTCAGGCCCCACCACCTGGAACCTGACTCAAATTAATAACTTAGTGGTGAATAGATGCATGCACCTACTCTTCCAAGCCTGCAAGTTCCTTAAACCTAAACTTTAAAACTTAACTTGAAGTTGTATTCTTTACCTTTTTTATCTACTTACTTCAGTGGATTATATCTATAATTTTACAGGAATTCCATATTCCACTAAAGTAAGTATATTGTTTGATTCTCAGGGACACAAATCATGACTTTGGCTATCAAGTTTATACAGGACACATCTACACATGCAAGTAATGCAATGCAATAAACTCTTGCATGCATTGCAGTGGAATGTATTGTTCCCTAGCACAATGTTTACACGTGCGCCCAGGACTGCAGCACTTTGAAGCAGGTTGGAGCAGCCCCAGCTAGCATGGGGCCCAGGGCTACTCCAACCTGGCTCAACATGCTGCAGAGGTGCTGATTGGGGCACAAGGAAGCTCCAGTGCAGGGCTAGTTGGCAGGCAGCCCCTGCACTGAAGCAATCTTGTGCCCAAGCCAGTCCTGTCAGCATCTACATGTGCGGTACTGATCACTAAAGAACGCTGCCATAGGATAGTACTTGTGTTTACAAGTACTAAGCTAAGGCAGAGTTAATTAGTTTCCTGCAGCCTAATAGGGCCACATGTGTAGATGCTGAGACTTTACTGTTGATCTAAATAGACAGCTGTGCAATAAATGTCTCGTGTAGATGAGCTCACTGATTCACTAATTTATGTAAAATGCAGACCCTATTATAGATGAAAATATTAAGGGCTGCCCATTATTACACTGTACATTAAAGTATATCAATTGTACATTAAAGTACATCAATTATAGGTTACTTATGAGAGTTCCTGTACAAAAATAAATGCAATATATTCAATATTTTGGGGTATATTGCTTTGTAGCAATTTCATATTTGCTTAAAAAATAACAATATCTAACCTATCAAATAAATGCACACCAGTGAAGACAATGTTCTCCAGTAATAAGGAAGAGTTAACCAAGCTAAATAATGTCCTATAATATTTACTTCTGTTTAAATAATACATAATAGAGTTGTAATTGCTTCTTTATAACTAGAGAAGTAGTAGCTTAGAAGTAACTGGCTTTGGATTTCAGCCTGGAAGCTTATAAACTGGCAAAAATGATGCATTACACTGCTCTTCACCTGGCTTGCGAGCTATAATTTCTTACCCTAAAGACAGCAACCACTGTCAGTGCTACTAAGGCAAGTGTTGATCCAAAGGCAACTTTGAAACTGAACCACTGTCATCAACTAAAAAAAAAAAAATTCTAGCTACATACTGCAGATGAGAAAGAAGATTCATATAAAACGTATTTAACCATTACAAACACTTTATTAGCATCACCAGAATAATATAAATTTAGCAGGGATTTCAGTTGCAAGAAAGCAGAGATACCTTGTATGTATAAGATTTTACTCTGATGAAAAAGAAAGTGTGATCATTCTGCTCTTATTGCATCCCCTGCTGGTTGCTTTGTGGACTGACACAGCCCATTTAATTTATATTGTATTTTATTGCTTTATATGTAAAGCAAATCAATGAAATTATTGCATAGAATATTGTTAACATGTTAATAAGCTCAATTAAAACAAATTTATTTACATAATCTGAAACATGGCCATTAATTTGTGAGATTACTTTGTTTCTTAAATAAAAACTAATTAAGCTATAGAATGCTGTGATGCTTACAACACATATTATAAGATATTTACTGTGTCCAGTTTTGGGTTCCCCACTCTAGAAAGGATGTGGACAAATTCTGGCAGAGGGTAGAGAAAATGGTTAGGGGACTGGGGTGCATGACTTCTAAGGAGAGGCTGAAGGAACTGGACTTGTTTAGTTTGGAATAGAGACGACTGAGGGGGAACTTAATAGCAGCATGCAACTACCTAAGGTTGGTTCCAAAGAGGATGGAGCTGGACTGTCCTCAGTGGTGGTAGATGACAGAGCAAGGAGCAGTGGTCTCAAGTTGCAGCAAAAAAGTTTAGGTTAGATATTCAGAAAAAAACTTTTTCACTAAGAGGGTAGTAAAACACTGGAACAGGTTACGCAGAGAGGTTGCGGACTCTCCATCCTTGGAGATTTTTAAGACCCAGATAGACAAAGTCTTATCTGGGATGATCTAGTTGGGGGATGGTCTTGCTTTGAGTAGGAGGGGGGTGAAGTAGATGACCTCCTGGGCTAGGGACAGACATTCAAAAAACCTAAGCCTGAATTGATTCAATATTTGCAGGTTAGTCTAACCTGCCTAGATTGAACCAATTTGCCAGTGAACAGACATTCACTCTGGACTGAGGAAATGGAGGCATATGACTGCACTCACTCGTGCCAGGAGTTGGGGGTGCTAGAGCATGCCCTCAGCTGGAGGGAAGCAGTGCTAGGAGTGTGTGGCCAGCCCTGGCAGTAGCCTGAAGTGAACTGGCCAGGGAGGGGTTTTAATTTCCCTCTCCCTGTCCCACGGACCCAGCCAGGGTCTGCCTGGTGCTCTCACCTTGCTGCCACAGTGGCAGGGGCAGAGGCAGCATGATCCCCTGAGGCAGAGGGGGCAAGGAGGGGGTTTATTCCCTCCTCTGTCCCCTTCTTCCCCAGGGAACTGCAGCCAGGGTCTGCTGGCCCCAGCCATCATTGCATATTGTTCTCTACACAGGGTGAGCAGCAGAATAAGCTCCCTCTGCCAAACACTGAAGGCAGGAGGAAACTACCACCCCCCTCCCCGCCCCTTCGTCTAAGGGGATCCTGCTGGTCGACCTCCAGCCACACCCCCACCCCTGCTGCTGGAGTAGCGAGGAGGCAGTGACTCTGATGTGGGCAGCACCCCCTCTCATGGTTTCCCAGAGTGCAAGCCTCTTCCTGGCAGGAGGGATGTGCTGTTGGCAGGGCAGCCAATGCTGCCACAGACTGTGCAGGGTGAGCAGTGGCAGCAGGGCTCAGAGGGGTAGCCATAGCTCCCCAAGTCAGGCCTGGTGTTGCTGTTGCTCATCTTGCATAGCCTGCAGCAGCTCTGACCACCCCACAGTGCAGCCTCCCCTCTAAGAAGAGGCTTGTGCTCCAGGAAACCATGAGGGGGGCACTGCCCCCATCCTGATTGCTCCCCACTTGCAGCTGCTGCAGCTGCAGGACCGGGGGCACAGCCAGAGGCCAGCTGGCAGGGCCCCCTTAGGTGAGGGGGCAGGGAGAGGGGTTATTTGCCCCTCCCTCCAATGTCTGGCAGAGGGAGCAGGGAGGGGGCTTATTCTGCTGCTCACCCCATGCAGGGAGGAATCAGTGGCAGCGATCGCCATGGCTGGCAGACCCCAGCTGCAGTCTTCTGGGGGTGGAGAGGGGATTAAACCCCCTCCCTGCCCCCGCTGCCTCAAGGGGCCATGCTGACTGGCATCTGGCCATGCTCTCACCCCTGCCACTGTGGCAGCAAGGGGGGAGCACCTGGTGGACACCGGCTGGGTCCATAGGACAGGGAGGGGGGGAATTAAACCCCTTCCCTGGCCAGTTCATTACATGCTACTGCCATGGCCATGTCTCCGCCTCTGGAGCAGCAAGCGGAGAAATGCCTGGAAGGTCCATGCTGGTGGGACAGGGGAGGGAGGGAGGGAGAAATAAACCTCTTCTTTTCCTCCTTTGTCTTAGGGGTGCCAGCATCTGGCCATGCCCCTGCACCCCTTCCCTGCTTCATCTAGGGAGCAGAGGGGAGATCCAGCCCTGCTCTGCTGGAGCAGACAGTCCAGCCCAGACATACAGAGCATTCTGTGATGCTGGGGGACTCTGGTTCAACTTAAACCAGGAAAGGGTCTGGGACTGAAGTTTCATAAACCAGTTTGAGCTCAATAAGTTAGTCTGATACTATATTCAACCAGGTTTATCTCAAACTGATTTGAGCCATTACAAAACTAGTTTATGTGCACTGAACATATGTTTTGTTACATGTTTAAACCAGTTTCTGATCACTTAAACTGGTTTATGTGCAACTTCTGTCCCTAGCCCTGAGGTGCCTTCCAACCTTCATTTTCTGTGATTATATGACTTAAATGTAAGTATCCCAATACAATATTTAAAACATCTTTGTAATGAAGCCTGTAAAGTAATGTACAATGTTGACCCATATGCAAAATAATCATTATCTCACAGTATTTTTTTAAAGAAAGTTTCTCTGACCAGTACGGACAAAAGATAAGAAAAAAAGAATGTAATAATTACTCAGAAGTAGAAGACATTTTTTCTTGATAGTTCTGGTAATGTGTGCAAATCCAGCTGACTCATAGCACTAAGCTGCTTTGCATTTTGTTTCTGGAAATACTGGTTGCCCCTAATATTGGAAGTGATGAAAAGTTTTGTTTTGTTTTTTTTAACTTGGCTCCTGGCCAAGTCTTCTTAAAATGTCCTACTCCAAAACAGTTTTCTTTAAATAGTTTTTCAGGTTTAAAAAAAATTATGAAATAGAAAAATATAATTTTTTCCCTTCCTCTTATAATCTTGTTAATTGACATTAACAGCAGAGACCTGGTGAATGATATGGAGCATGCAGACTGCCAGAAGCATTACCAGTTCAACGCCAAACCCTGGTTCTGCTTTTGGAAGCATACAGAGGAAGGGATCAAAGATGAAATGAAAAGAGCTAGTACAGAGAAGGCCTAAAAGATGTCAAGAAGGCATCATAACTAGGGCTGTGCAAAATTTTGCCGGCAGTTTTGTTTCGACGCTGTTTCAATTCGTTTCAAGATCAAAACAGCAAAACTGAAATGAAACAGAGAGCTTCAAAACAGCTTCAAAACGAAACAAGGCAAGTCGAAATATTTTGAAATTTTTAAAAAGTTTTGAGTTTCAAAGCTTAAGCTGGGCTTGCCTGCAGGGAAACAGAAACTAAAGTAAGGAGAGGGAGGGGGAAGAAGGAGAAAGGACTTCTCATTGACTGTGTAGCTGGCCAGTGACTGTCATCCTTTCCTGAGGTCTCTTCCAATCCCAGTGCTCTGGGGGAAGGATGGAAAAACTTCATAAAACAGCATTGTTTGAACTACCCTGCTTTCTGCCTCGGTGTCAGTTGAGTGAAGGCTCATCTTAACACACACACACACACACACACACACACACACACACACACACACACACACACACACAGTGTCACTCACCCATATCATGAGTTTTGCCAGTCAGCAGCTAGAGGTGCAGGGCCCCAGAAACCAGACTCCCCCTGCACCGATCTCCTTGACAGCTGGCAGGCTTCGCAGCTGCAGCAGGGCCTAGCAAGCCTGCAACTTTCACTCTGCTGCGCTTTAACACACACAGTGTGATCCATGTCACGAGTTTTGCTTGTCTGCCTCTTGAGGTGCAGTTTCCCCCAAACCCCTGCATCTATCTCCTTGAAACTTGGCAGGCTTTGTGGGATCAGCAGGGGCTATCACACCTGCAGTTTTGACCCCACTGTGGCTTAACACATACACAGGACATGAGTTTTTTGCTTTCAAGACGTTGAGGTGCAGTTTCCCTAAACCCCTGCACCTATCTCCTTGAAACTTGGCAGGCTTCATGTCCTCAGAAGGGTCTACCATTCCTTTAAGTTTCATCCAAATCAGGCCAGAAATGACAAGGTTATAGGCTGTTTTGAGCTTCCCCATTATAGCCTATGGGCAAAATGTCGAAACAGCAAAACTGTTTCAATAAAACAAAATGGAAGAGCAGTTTTGAATCAAAATGAAATTTGAAATGAAATGCTGTTCCATTGAAACATTGCAACGCAAGTCAAAATGGAACCGTGCCATTTCACGTAGCCCTAATCATAACCCAGCATCTGAAACTTTTTAAAATTTGCAGTGTTAATTGGGTTGAGAATCTGACATTCAGGAAAAAAAAAATACTGAAAGCAAACAAACCAGGCATAGATTCATAGATTCATAGATGTTAGGGTCGGAAGGGACCTCAATAGATCATCGAGTCCGACCCCCTGCATAGGCAGGAAAGAGTGCTGGGTCTAGATGACCCCAGCTAGATGCCTATCTAACCTCCTCTTGAAGACCCCCAGGATAGGGGAGAGCACCACCTCCCTTGGGAACCCGTTCCAGACCTTGGCCACTCTAACTGTGAAGAAGTTCTTCCTAATGTATGTACAGATATTGAGACTTTTCACTGGGAAGTACTACAGAAGTCAGAGTTGTATCATTCTTATATAATGGAACAAAGTGAAAAGTAGAGAAATACATTCTTGTTATTCCTTCCTTGCTCTGAGCACACTTCTCTAACCATCATTAGAAACATACATTATACATCATTATACATACAAATATTGCCATGCCTTTTACTATATCCATTACTCTTCTTTCTGCAGCTGGTCAGTCTTTGATCTTTCTACATATATATTAAAGCCCCAGTTCAAGGAAATGTCTTTATTTAGGAGAACAATTATATACTAGGGCTGTGCAAGGCTTCAGACCATACTTTGGGTCTGGAGAAGCTTTGGACACCAAAGCGTCCAAAGCAGCATGTCTGGATTGAAGTGCTGGCTTCATTAGGCTTTCCAAAGCAGTTTGGAGCTTCCGAAGCGCTTTGGAAAAGCTTTGGAGCCGCTTCGGAGATCTGGCCATAGTGGGGGGGATCTGGCCATAGTTCCATAATGGGGAACCAATTAAATATCTATACATTTGTTGTTTTTTGTCTGATTTGGATGAAACATGCAGAAGTGATAGCCTCTACTGAGAGCATGAAGTCTGCCAAGTTTCAAGAAGATCAGTGCAGGGGTTTGGGGGGAACTGCACCCCAAATTCTTGAAAGCAAAACTCATTTCACATGTATGTGTTACACCACAGGGGGGTCAAAACTGCAGGGATGGTGGCCCCTGGTGAGGCCACAAAGCATGCCAAGAGGCACCACTCCCAGCATGGACTAACTATTTTCCAGAACTCTACCTCCCTGTATTGACAGCTGGGGAGCATGTGAGCAGGGAGAGGTGAGTGGAAGCTGGGAATGGGAAGTAGGAAAGAGGGGGACACAGGGTAAGCATGACTTGGGAGCTTTCAGGAAGCCACAAAATAGGGCAAGTGAGCCCAGCAACTCCCCATGCACTTGAGTCAGGCTTATGTTACCCCTGCCAGGCCCTGCAGCTATCCAGCAATACCTTACCCACCCACTCCCTCCTCCCCCATGGGGAAGCTGGTGGACAGTTGCTGGGGGACTTCTGGATAAGCAAGCAACCATAGGGCCTGGCCAGGGCATAGAGACTGGATCCGGGTATGCGTGGGTGGCACAACCCAATCTGTGACCCAGTGGGGGCAGTGCAGTGTAAGGGGTCTGTGTGACCTGATCAGAGTTCTGCCAGGGGTGACACGGGCTGGATCCAGGCATGTGTGGGTTAGGCGGGCTTCAGGGAAACAGGGAGCAGACAGGCACAGGGACTTCCCCTGCTGCTGCTCTCAGGCTGAGCACAGCCCCTGGAGTGGGAAAGGAGCTTCCCTTTCCCTAGGACAGTGCCAGCAGCTGTAGGAGAGTGGGGACCCTGGAACTAGGGAAGAGCCCTGTGGGGGAGCAGAGGGGAGCAACATCATGGGGCAATAGAGGCCTCTGCTTCCCTTCCCCCTCCACCCCACTCTATACTGCTGCTAGAGAGCCAGTGAGTGGGGCTGGCATGGAGCAGTCTTGGCAGCTCCTGGCCACACCCCTTCTTGGCAGCCCTTTAGCAGCAGGTCAAAGCTGTGCATGTTAGAGAAGATATAAACCCTTAGCATGCAACTCCTTACAGCACATACTAACTTTAACACAGCCTAACATTCTTTAGTGTTAGCACATGCTAATTTTAATGTGAAATTACACACTTTAAACATATACTTATTTCCTTTCCTGAATTAGGGGGTTAAAATAGATTTGTCAGGCAAAGCTACAAGAATGGAAAGATAAGGGTAACATTGATTAGTTTGGTACAAGATGAGGGAAGGCATTTGGAAAAGACAATTGAACAAGACAGAAACAGAAAAGAGGCAGTAGTTTAAAAATAACTAAGGGAAGAAAATGTATAGCATCAGGAAAGGTCCCTGGGGTGGGGCAGCCTTGGAAGCATTAGCCTGGGAAGGAGATTTAGATAGGATTTTAGAGCTTAGATCTACATATTGTAAAGATACTTTAAACTGTCACTGTGTTGCTTTTACCTAGGTTAAGAAGTATTTTCTGGTCTCTAATGTTTAGTGAAACAGGCCTACTGCATAAGTCTTTAAGGTCATATAAAGTATTTGATTTGTTTTCAAATGGCTAGATGGGAAAATAGATGGGAAAAAATGGAGCTTTTTGACTGGATGTAAAAGACATCTTTATTATACATGCATAGATCTGACTTTTCTTTTTGACTTGTATGAATGTATTTTACTTCATAACAATATGAGGCCTTTGAGTAGTTTATTTTTGGACCAGTTGTTATGTTCTTCACTGGCCATAGGGGTGGGCGACATGGGCGCCTGCCCAAGTGGAACTGGGCCAGGCAGAGCAGGCAGCTCTTCCTTCCTGCCAGACTGTGCCCTGCTCCCCTGCCTCTATCTGCAGCGGTGCCACAGATTTGGGGAGGGGGATGGAGGGGAAGGGTGCCAAAATACAAGTTTGTCCAGGGCACTGTTCTCCCTAAAGCCGACTCTGTTTGTGTTGCTTGGGGGATTATATTCTTAATCTTTTTGCCTCATGTTACGATCGCCCAGAGATAGTGTCTGGAGAGAAAACCATGATAAAAACCTGGCTTTTTTAAAATACAGACAGAAGGCAGGGTAGAAGTGCACCTTATAGGCTAATTGAATCAGAAATCCATAAATGTTCATGAACAACATCTCATTTCATCAGTTGCTTTACAACAAGAGAGACTAAGGTGTGCTTGAATTGTGAATGGACAGAGTCTTGGAAGAAAGGATGAGGGGGCATGGAATGGTGGTCAGTGGGGCAAGGTTAGAGGAAGAGAGCAGGGCAACTCAGGAAGAAGGTACAGAAAAGCAGGGCAGAAGGGTGTGGGATAGAAGCAAAAGAGGGGTTGAGTACAAGTTGTGCTCTGAATCAGGCATGCATCTCTAGTTCTCTGAACTCAGCTTGGTTCAATAGGAGATATTCTTCTAGACTTAAATACATTTAGGGATCATCTATGTATTTTGATTCAGCTTCACTCCAAATTCTACAAGACTCCACATTTCACTGTTTTAATGTTTTAGTTTTAAGAATGTCAAATGTAAGAAGATTATTTTGCAAGTCTCAAAACCATGATTTCTTTCATAGTTACATTGGAACACAATGATACATAACTTTATGCTATTCTATCTTAGAAAGAAGAGAAGGGAGACTATAAAACAGTAAGAACAGCATCAACAAGGAAATAAATATAGAATAGTGAGGAAAAAAGAATCTAGTGAATAACAGGAGAAAATATTAATCAAAATATAATTTGATACCTTTCACTATTATAGTTTGAACACTTTTGTACACAACATTTATGAGCAGAGAGACCTAGTTAGCTATGTTAGTCTGAAGTCAAATAGAAGGCAGGGTAGATTTGCACCTTACGGGCGCGTCCACACATGCAAGCACATGTGCTTGCAGAAGCTCAAATAGAAGTGGTGCAAATTTGAGCCAGGGCTTTTTGTTTCAGCATAAGTGCTCAGACATGCACTTTGATGTGGAGCAAATTGTGCCACTTGGGGCAAAATAACCCTGCCTGGCTCCTCCTGGATCTGCAGCCAGGGAGAGCTAGAGTTTGAGGCCAGCACTTGTGCTGTCCCCAGCAGTATATAAACCTGCCCTGTCCTGGCCCCAGCAGTATAAAAAGCTGCCATGGCAAGTAGCTCAGGGCTACTAGCTCTCAGGAGCTTCTGGAGCCCAGCCAATTGGTGTGCCAGCTGGACTGCTGAAGCAGCCCTGAGAGTTCCTTGAACCCTCTACCCACTGCAGCAGTCTGGGAGTGAGGGCTGATGCCTGGCTGTGACCTGCCAGACCCAGATGGGGACTGTAGAGCCAGTAGAGGCATCTGCCCCTCTGGGCCAGCTGCCAGTGGACTGTGGTTGCAGGGTTGGCCTCTGTGCAGCACTACTGCCACATGTTCCCCCTGTCTGGCCATCTGGGCAGCTATCGCCCGGAAGATGTTCCAGGTGTGGTGGCCTGCTTTGTACTGTCAAAGCATGTTCTCCTGGCCCCATTTGCCAGAGGTCAGCCACAGCCAGCTGGGTCCAAGGTGCCAGCTCTGAGCAGGCAGGGTCCTGCCACTGGCCTCCTTAGCAGGAATTCTACTGTTACCTATTGGAAAACTGAAAAACCCTGATAAAAAAAATCCCAATGTCACTCTGTAAAATACCCCCAAATCCATGTTCCTCCACAAGTAAAACAAAAAACCACTATAAAGAGAGAGAGACAGAGACAGTGATCAGTTGGACAATGTTTTATTGATATATCTAAAGTGTTAAAGCAAGTCTCTCATCATAATAATTAAGTGAACTCTAAATACATGTTTCATGAATTCATGAATACATTAATATATATTTTGCTGCCCTCCCATGGGGGGGGGGGCTGGCCCCACACAAGGGCTATGGCCCCCCAACAGGGGGTCTGGCCCCTGCAGGGGCTACCACTCCCCCCCACAAGGCCCACATGCCCTACCCCAGCCCTCAGATAGCTACCCCATCTGTCCCCATCCCCCACCAACTGCTGCAGCCTCCCCAATGGCTGCCCCACCCAACCCCAACCCCACTCACCCAGGCCCCCCAATGGCTGCCCCACCCAGCCTCACCCCCCAACTTGCACCCCCAGGCTCCCATGGCTGCCTCCACGACCCCAGGCACCATCACTTAAAAAAAAAACAACAGAAAAAAAAGCCTCTACTTACCTTAGAAGCAGGGGTGGGGGGCTCCAGGGCTTCCTGGCAGAGCCCCTCCCTGGGCAGCACAGGGCAGTGGGTAGGCAGCAGGGCCCGGGCTGGGGCTGCTGGGGCTGTCCCTCTGTCTGGCAGTGTGCGGGCAGGGCCCCAGTCAGCCAGATGGCACTTCCAACTGCCGGTAAGTACCAGGGTTTGTTTTGTTTTTTTTAACTATGGGGTGAGGGGGCAGGGAACAGGGGGGCTTGGGGGGATGGGGCTGGGCAGGGAAGGGTTTGGGGGCCTCGGAAGCGCTGGCGAGTTGGTGGGGTTGGGCAGGGCAGGGGTCGAGGGGGCTGGGGTGTGGGTGGGGCCAGCAGGGGTCCCCCCATGGTCCCCTCCCCCCTCCTCCAGCCCCCCGACCCCTTACTCACCAGTACTGGAGCCCTGGTGCTGAACACGTGGCCTGGCCAGCCACATGTTTCAGCACCAGGGCAAGGGCCCAACCACAGAGACGCTCTGGCAGCCAGAACATCTTGGTGGAGGACCCAGCCTCCGCCTTGTTCCCCTCTTATAAACTTCAATTTTTTTAGACCCCTGGATATCCAGGGGTCTAATTTTCTCCCCCATTTTTCATTCCCGCACGTGCCTGTTGCCCTGCCTCAAAGGGGTTTGAGATGGGGCAAGAGGCACGTGCGCGCTCATCTGGATGCACCCTACAAGTCTAACCAAAGTGTGTCTGTGTGTGTGTGAATATACAAATGCACACATGTGAGTAAGCATGCATGCACAAGAGTGAACAAGTGAGCGAGCGCACACGAAAGTGAGAGTGCAAGAGCAAATAAGCAGAAGAGTGACCAAGTGTGAGAGCAAGAATGAGTTTGAGAGCAAGTGGGAAAGTGAATGCACACAAGAACAAGTAAGAGTTAATGTGAGCGAGCACGCACACAAGAGCAAACGAGCAAATGTGAGTGAGTGCAACTGCAAACAAACATGAGCATGAGCATACATGAATGCAAGCGAGTTTTCACAAGCTGTAGCTCAAAAGCTTATTATATTATATATAATCACACACTTGGGTTGGTCTCTAAAGTGCAAATCTACCCTGCCTTTCACACAACATTTAGCCAGATACAGACTTCTTAAATAATCAACTCAAAAAGGATTTAAATAACTGATCAATATGAAAAACAGTGAAGTCTAAATACTGTTCGCTTAATATTTTTTTAGCAAATATCAAGTATCCTTCAAGAAGTAATTTAGTGACCTGAAAATAGAATTGTGTCATTTCAGGTCGCTGACAGACATTAAAATTAATGGCACCATAGTAACCAATGCATAATCCTATCAATTGGCCTATCTGACATGCCACATGTGCATGGGAGAAGGCACGATTGTGGGATCATGGAGCAGATCCTATCACATCATATTACGTGTGCAAAGGGGGTGCAAATTAGGTTGGCTCCCCTGTGCTTCCATGGCTGGGAGCTCTGGTCAGCTGATCAGGTGAGGAGTGCATGGAGTCCTTGGCTCCAATGCACCCCCCCAGCCGGGAGCACCTGTCAATTAATCACATCTTAAGTGTAACATCTATCAGGGGCCTCAGATGAGGCTACTCATATATTCCTTCTGTTGCTAAAATGCTTGTAAGAAAGCTTAAAGTAAAATCTCTGCTGAGCAATCAACTCATAAATGTAGAAAAGAATAGCATTCCTAAGGATAAGCAAGAGGACTCTGAATATTTTCATAAAATGATAATGAAAGTTTAAGGAAAAAAGTCCCCAAAGCTAGAAATAAACAGACATTTTGAAAATGTCTTTTTGTTTTTCAAGTTCTTAAAAAAAAAGTAACATTATTGCCATATAGACACTTAGCACTTCAGGGTATAATTTCAGAGGTGTGGGAAAACATTGTTCACAAATTACATGAATAAACCACATATCATGTACAATGGGGAAAATATGGACAGTTTGCAAAATTAGATCTTTGAAGCAGCTCTCATTCATGTAAATTATTTCTTTGTAGAGTTTGGAGTTTAACAAAAGAGAAATCACTTATTTTTTCTTAAGACACAGTAACATCTGAATGACAAAGCAGCTTTGTTAGCTGCTCTAACAAAATCACTAGTGTTATGAACATACTGTAATTTTAGAAGAGGATGCACAGCATTCTAGGCAATTGGATCAAAATCCTTTGGAATTCCATGATCCAATAATACAAGGGTTGTCAACTGGGGACTACTTTAAAAGGTCCCAGGTGGTACGCATGGGTGGGCGGGGATGGAGCACTGCCAACCCGTGCCACTGCCTTGCAGAAGTAGGGCTAATGTGGGGCGAGGGCAGCAGCACCCCTCTGCAGGTCAAACAGGCACTGCCTGGCCAGCAAGACACAGGGAAAGAACCTTGCACGCAACAGCTGCTGCCACCATCCACCACCCTATGCTGCTGCTCCATGTGTGCTCGCTGCCACCCGCCCCCGCTTTGCAACTTGCTGCCCCCCCACTCCTTGACTGGCCACTGGGAGTATACTGCTCAAAAAAGGTTTGAAAACTCCTGCAATAATACATTGGATCTGTCCCATACCACACTGTGCCAAATGCAATATATCCTTTAGATTGGGAACCATTTCTGTGTGGATGGTTGTTTTCAATTCTCCAACACATTTATAGAATATATGCTACTCAGGCAATAAGCCCAGTTTGAGAGTTTCCAAAAAAACCTAGCACATTCTAGTTTTCAAGCAGAAAATATATGTAAACATTATATACACAAGACTGAGTTATTTTATTTTAGCAAATAGTTTATTGAATTGCAATTTCAGTTGACATCAAGAATAAAACTCAATTTTGCCATCTATCTGTGGTTAAAACTAATGTGGGGAGTTTGTTGGAAAAAAAACCAGAAAGTGTTGATGGTCTCCAATGGTTACTACATTTGCCTATTACATGGGAGACCCAGGTTTATATCCTCTATCTACCCAATGCATAGCAAGTATTTGAACTGAAGTCTCCCACTTCTCAGGAAAGCATCTTAAACACCAAGCTAGAGAGTATTCTTAGATTCTCAACGTCTTCTACTGAAGTAATTCTACTTTGCATAGAAAACTTAAATATTCATTGGGCCAGGATGACACAAGAAAACAACTCAAAAGCCTCTGTTTAAGACCCTGGTTCAATTAATATTTAAATATATATTAGAAAATGAGAAGTTTAAACAAGGGAGACTGAGAGAAACACACATCATAATACACACTAGTGGTTAGGGCAGTCTAATAGGAGATGTGTGTTCAAGTCCCCCTATGCCCAGAAAGACAGCCCTATCACCTCTTAATCATCTATTGAGACTGTACCCAAGTCTAGGCTTTCATTTCCACAGATGTGTTTTTGTTAAGAAGGCTGGGGTGATGGGGGGGGGGGGGTTGGCTTAAATAGAAACTTTTTTTTCCCTTAGCTTAGTATTGCATAGAATTACAAGAATTATTTACCCAAATAATAGATTGATATACAAGGATCTGAGTTTTCAGTTTCTCATGGAAAAAGGGAAAACACCCCCATGGATTTTCCCTTTTAACAGAGAAAAATGCAGATTTTCCACTTTTGTAAAGAGTTCTGCAGGCTGGCAGAGTTCCAGCCTGTAAGGGGTAGGAGGGAGCGGGATGAAGACAGCTGGACATGCGGTGCCATGTGAATGTGCACACATATGCATGCACATGACCACCAGGTGGCTTGGAGAGCAGCTCCCGCAGGTAAGTCCAGTGGGGAGGAAGGGAGCTGGGCAGGACTGGGAATGCTGCCCAGGTGGGTGTGGTGCATGGGGCTTGGAATACACAGCCACAGGGCTCTGGTGGGGAGTGGGACAGGGCTGTGGGTGGCTAGTTCAGGGAGGGCTGGGGGGTGGTTCTGGCTCTCCACTACTGTGCATGCTCTCAGGGGGTGAGTAGGGGACATGGGCCCCCCAGATTTGTGCAGGGGTGGGGACAGGGGTGGCCTGCCTGTTGTGGGCTTGGGCTGAGGATCTCCTCCCTGCTGCCCCCCTTCCCAGGGTCTCCACAGCCCAGCGGATGGGACCCAGCATGGCAGGGCAGAGCACGACCAGAAGGGAAAGCTCCTTGGTGCTGCAACTCCCACACTGCCATTGTGAGGCACCCCCTGCCTGCCAGCAGCAGCAAGAGTGGTGGCATGGACTTGTGCCCATTGCTGCTGCTGGGCAGGCACTGGGCACCTTGCCATAATCACACAGATCTGTCAGTGATGGCAATGAGCTTCCCCACCTGGCCCTGCTCTGCCCTGATGCACTGGATCCCACACGCTGGACTGCAAAGGCTGTAGCTGGGGGAGGACAGCAGGGTGGGGAGCCTGAGCCTACAATGGGCAGCCTGCAACCACCCCCAAGGGCTCTGCTTCAGGTGTGCTACCCATAGGGGAGGGGGAGCCTGGCTCCACACTCTGCTTCGCCACAGTAGCTGCCACCTTCCATAGGTGGCAACCATGGCTCAGACTCTGCTGCAGGGAGCAGGGGGCTATGGACCCAGGTCCCTGGCCCCATAACTCTGGCAGCTGAGGGCCTCCTACGGTAGGGCTGGGGGTCTGAGGGGGGCGGTGGATGGGGAAGTGAGAGGTACCAACAGGGCTGTGGGGCTGTGGCTTAGAAGTCAGGGACCTGGACCTACATCCTGGTGAGTAAAGGGGGCAGGGAGAGCTCTGATTTTCCATGAAAAAAAACATAAAGTCAAATATCAAAATGTATAGGTACTTAGAATTGATTTTATTATGGTGATTGAGGCACTGGTAGGCTTCCAAATTGCTTTAAAATAGTAAATATATCAATAAAACATTGCACTCGATTGATATTGATACATACACACACATATATATACACATTAGGACTGTGAGAAGCTTCGGGTGATGATTCGATTTGGAGGCGATTGGGCGGCTAAATCTCTGAATCTGAATTGAATTGGGAGACCAATAAAAAGGTCCAAATTGATTCAGAAAAGATTTAGAGAGCTTTGGAGAGATTCAGAGATTCAGGCAGTCCCCACTCACTGCTGCAGGGAGATGGACCCAGACTCTGTGATGGTAAGTAGGGGGTGGGGGAGGGCCATAGGAGGGGTAAAGGGACATTGGGGGGCCCCCACCAGGCCCTATCCCCTGCCTGCTCCTCCAGCCCCCATGAGCACCCCTTGACCTCTACCTGCTCTCCCAGGCCCATCAATGGCTGCCCTACCCAGACCCAGCATTCCAGCTCTTTAAAAAAAAGCCCCATTTACTGGCTGCTGCCAGGCCCACCCACTCTCCCAGCACCATGATAGCTGCCCCACCTGACCCCAGCATCCCAGCTTTTTTAAAAAAAAGCCCCACGTTGACCAGCTGCTGAAGCAGCCGTCAGGGCTTCTGGGGGCTCATGGCAGAGCCCTCCACACAGCACAGAGCAGTGGGGTACAGCAGGGATTGTCCTCCTGCCTGGCAGCTTCCGGTGAGTGCAGGGCTTTTAAAAAAAAGAGCCAACTCTGGGGCTGGGCAGGGCAGCCATTGATGGGGCTGGGACAATGGGTGGGGGATGGAGTCTGTTTGATTTGGAGATTCGGCTGATTTGGCAGTGGCCAAATCTCTGAATCAGATTCGGCTGAATTGATTTGGGACAGTGATTTCAATCACCAAATTGAATCAGTCCCCAGAATCGGCTGCATATGAAGTGAATATTAGGTGCTTCGCGCCGGCCTAGTGTAATATATATTAAACACAAACACACACACACATATGTTCATCACTCAGTTGTTCATCACTCTGTTTGAATCAATGGAAGCTACAGTTGTGACTGGAAATCAGTTTTGACCTAGGCATCTGACACATTAGGCACTTTAAAAAAAAATGGCTGCAATTTATTTTTCAAAGCAGCTCTCCGTCCAATTTTGGTTCAGACTTAACAATAGCTAGAAAAAGTGTAATGGTGTGTGGAATATATACATCAACAGGGATCCTGATATTCTGTTTAAAAATCACAAATTCTCTGATTTAAAAACCTCAAATCCACAATTAAAATGAAATGCCACTATATATGTGTATAGTGGTGCGCGCACGCGCACATACACACACAGCATGGCATTTCATTTTAATTGTGGATTTGAGGTTTTTAACTCAGAGAATTTGTGATTTTTAAACAGAATATCAGGATCCCTGTTGATGTATATATTCCACACACCATTACACTTTTTCTAGCTATTGTTAAGTCTGAACCAAAATTGGACGGAGAGCTGCTTTGAAAAATAAATTGCAGCCATTTTTTTTTAAAGTGCCTAATGTGTCAGATGCCTAGGTCTAAACTGATTTCCAGTCACAACTGTAGCTTCCATTGATTCAAACAGAGTGATGAACAACTGCAATGAAAGATCAGAAATAGTGGCAAAAAGGGCACACAGAAAAGAAAGTTCTTGAAATCGCTGACTAACTTGAAAATTGTCCTAAGAATGTCTGAACTCTCCTTCTCCCACCTTATGCTGCCATTTCAGTGGTGATTCATTGGAGGTATACCTACACTGCATCCCTAGTATGTCTGGGGTAGGACTCTTACAGTCATGCCTTATGCCACAAGCACCAACACATACATGAAAGTAAAACTGCTTTGGTAGCATTCCCCATGGCCACAGCTCCACAACGTGGCACAGGCCCAAGCACACTGGAGACAGATATAGGAGTGGCTGTCGTGGGATATCCCCATTGCAGCTTCACCAGAACTATTTTGGGGATGGCATATTCAAAAAGAAGCAGTTGGTCAGGTGCACCCATGCTTAACCTTTCACCAACACAGTGGCCATTCAAAATAGATATAGACACATCTGGCCCACTCTGATCATGCTGTTTGTAAGCTGGTATAACTCAGTTGACTTCAGTGAAGTTCTTCCTTGTGTCATGAGTACAAAGACAATTGAGCATATTATGAAAAGAGGAACAAGTAGTCCAAATATGTCAAAAAACCATTTAAATACCAGAGAAAATCTCTTCCCTGTTTTGACTTTTCAATCACAGCAGCTTCTTTGTTTTGTTCCCTTTGGAGCCTGTAGACTGCTGCTTTAAGTAGAGGATTATATGGTTTAAGGGTTTTGCATCACATGGTTCAAGGGTATCTACCATAGGAAGTGCTCCTTGGGGGTGCTTGGCAGAAAATGCAGGATATTACTAACAAAGATGAAGTCAAGAGTTCTGAATGATATTCATCCTTTTCCAGTACAGTGGGCTGTTTAGCTTGCAATTTCTGATCTACCTACACAAAACTGTGTACTTGACAGATGACTACTTGCTTTGTTCCTCCACATAGTGAGAAAAACAATTTAAGTTTGCAAAAGATAGTTTCCAAAATCACTCACAATTTAGTTGCATACGAGTAAGATTAGAAGAACATAATTATCCACTTAATTTAGGTATGAGTGGTTTCCATTTTTCATATTTTCTCTCTTAGCTTAGCTTGTTCAAGGGAACTCAGAAGAACTCAACAGCTTTCAAACATATGGCTCATGCTGCAAAACTGGAGAGATGGTTTCCAAGCAGTTTCCCTCCCCACATGTTTGTATTATGATATTAAACAGTTGTGGTTCACCATCTATTCTTTCATTCAATTTGATTTTGACTATACTGGACATTCCTTGGAATTTATATTTAGAATGCAAATTAACTAATTATATCTTGGTTACATGCTTATCTTATAATTATAATTGAGATCTCAATTTACTGAATAGCCTTAACTTTTTAATTAAGGGGGAGTCATATACAGTGGAATGGCTTCCTATGTGCAAGAACTCAAGATCCCACAGTGAACATACCTCAGGGAAAAGGGCAAGGTTGTAGGCTTTAACAAGACAAACATTTCAGAGAACTGCATTCAGACTGCACAAGTTTCACAGGCTCTTTTTGAAACAAGTCACAAATTCTCAAATTCAAAGTTTGGCCAGTGAAAAACTTGCTGAACTTGTTAGATATCTACCTGTCAACATGAATACCCATAGGAGATCCCATAATTCAGTTATAATGATGTCCTGGCCCTAGTACTTTGTAACAATGACTTGGCCAGTAGTTGACAATAAAACAGACAAAAGAGCATTCACAAGTGTCTTATCAGGCCTTACAAATCTCTAAACAAAGTTACGTTACCTAGAAATAAGTAGGAAAAAAGGTTGTGGGGTTCCAGCTCTAGACATTAAATCAAAGTTTCACTGTGCAGGGAAAGGATACCAAGTCCTTGTGTCTTTATGTTCTCTACGTAGGATAATATAAAAATAAAAAGGATGTGAAATGAATATTGGGTTACTGCATCCCACCTGGGGTTGGAACATTTTTTCCATAAACCACTCATTAAATACCAGTGCTGGGACAAATGTTACCCTTTGGGTTACAATTTAGATAGTTGCAGAAGCCATTTGTAAAGAAAAATGAAGATAAATCCCTTCATCTTTGCCTCCAAGATTCCTCAAATGACATTATAAGCAGCACATGCAAGGCTCTCCCTGAATGTTTTTGAGAAAACGCTCTGTTCATTTAATCAAGAGCATTAGTAATTTAACTTCAAGTTATAAATAATGTTGCCCTGGGAAGTGGTCAGGCCAGCTTTCAGGATCTCAATATTGCGCTATTAGATAGAAAGGTGTGATACAATTGCACATACACAAAACACACACAAATCAATTAGGTGCATACACACACACATGCTACCAGCTCAGGCACATACATATCCAAACCAGCCTAGGCACATGCATACTTATCACCAATTCAAGCACATACACTATACACCCCAAAAGATAGACACAGATCACTAATTTGTATATCATGCATACAATGCCATATATATATATATACATATATATATATAGATTCATAGATGTTAGGGTCGGAAGGGACCTCAATAGATCATCGAGTCCGACCCCCTGCATAAGCAGGAAAGAGTGCTGGGTCTAGATGACCCCAGCTAGATACTCATCTAATCTCCTCTTGAAGACCCCCAGGGTAGGGGAGAGCACCACCTCCCTTGGGAGCCCGTTCCAGACCTTGGCCACTTGAACTGTGAAGAAGTTCTTCCTAATGTCCAATCTAAATCTGCTCTCTGCTAGCTTGTGGCCATTGTTTCTTGTAACCCCTGGCGGCGCCTTGGTGAATAAATACTCACCAATTCCCTTCTGTGCCCCCGTGATGAACTTAAAGGCAGCCACAAGGTCGCCTCTCAACCTTCTCTTGCGGAGGCTGAAAAGGTCCAGTTTCTCTAGTCTCTCCTCGTAGGGCTTGGTCTGCAGGCCCTTGACCATACGAGTTGCCCTTCTCTGGACCCTCTCCAGGTTATCCGCGTCCTTCTTGAAGTGTGGCGCCCAGAATTGCACGCAGTACTCCAATTGCGGTCTGACCAACGCCCAATAGAGGGGAAGTATCACCTCCTTGGACCTATTCGTCATGCATCTGCTGATGCACGATAAAGTGCCATTGGCTTTTTTGATGGCTTCGTCACACTGCCGGCTCATGTTCATCTTGGAGTCCACCAGGACTCCAAGATCCCTTTCCACCTCTGTGCCACCCAGCAGGTCATTCCCTAGGCTGTAGATGTGCTGGACATTTTTCCTCCCTAGGTGCAGCACTTTGCATTTCTCCTTGTTGAACTGCATCCTGTTGTTTTCTGCCCACTTGTCCAACCTGTCCAGTTCTGCCTGCAGCTGTTCCCTGCCCTCCGGCGTGTCCACTTCTCCCCATAGCTTTGTGTCATCTGCAAACTTGGACAGAGTACATTTGACTCCCTTGTCCAAGTCGCTGATGAAGACATTAAAGAGTATCGGTCCAAGGACCGAGCCCTGCGGGACCCCACTGCCCACACCCTTCCAGGTCGAGACCGACCCATCCACCACGACTCTCTGGGTGCGACCCTCCAGCCAATTCGCCACCCACCAGACTGTGCAGTCATCCACATCACAGCCTCTTAACTTGTTCACCAGTATGGGGTGGGATACCGTATCGAAGGCCTTCCTGAAGTCTAAGTATACGACATCCACCCCTCCTCCTGTGTCCAGGCGTTTCGTAACCTGGTCATAGAAAGAGACTAGATTGGTCAGGCACGATCTGCCCGCCATGAACCCGTGCTGGTTTCCCCTCAGCATAATTTGTCCTGCCGGGCTCTCACAAATGTGAGCCTTGATAATTTTTTCAAAGACTTTACCAAGGATGGAGGTGAGACTGACTGGCCTATAGTTGCCCGGGTCCTCCTTCCTCCCCTTTTTGAAAATGGGGACCACTTTAGCCCTTTTCCAGTCCTCCAGGACTTGGCCCGTGCGCCACGAGCATTCGAATATTCCCGCCAGTGGCTCTGCAATGATGTCGGCCAGTGCCTTCAGCACCCTCGGATGGAGCTCATATGGGCCTGTCGACTTAAAGGCATCCAGTTCTTCCAAGTGACTCTGCACCACCTCAGGGTCTACGCATGGAAGTCTGGCGCCTTGCTGCTGCCTCTCTACAACCCCAGTGAGAGACTTGTCGTGTCCCTCACTTAGGAACACTGAGGCAAAGAACTCGTTGAGGAGTTCAGCCTTGTCCCCCCTGTCTGTCACCAATTGTTTCTGCCCATTTAGAAGGGTCCTATTCCTCCCTGGGCCTTCCTTTTACTCCCAATATATCTAAAAAACAATTTCTTGTTGTCTTTTACTTGGGTTGCCATCCTCAGCTCCATGGTAGCTTTGGCCCGTCTAACTGCCTCCCTACAAGCACGAGCAGAGGAGGTATATTCATCTTTAGTGATCTCACCCTGTTTCCACTTTTTATGTGCTCCCCTTTTGGCCCTTAGGCTGCCCTGGATTTCTCTGGTCAGCCATGGAAGCCTCCTGGCCCCTTTCCCTCTCTTGCCTCGCTCGGGGATCGTCTTGCTTTGTGCCCGAAGGATCGTTTCCTTAAGGCACAGCCACCCTTCTTGGGCTCCCATCCCTTCAAAACTCCTACTCTGCAGTGCGTCCTTGACTAATCGCCTGAGTTCATTGAGATCAGCTTTCCTAAAGTCTAACACTTTCACCCTACTACTTACCTTACCCACTCGACGTCTTATGTTGAATTCTATTATTAGGTGAAATAATAGTATATAATAATATATATGTATATGTATAATGTATTGTAATACATACACACAGCCAGGGTTAGAGAGGCTTGGTGCAGGGGTTGAAGTCCACTGAAGTTCAGGAGGAGAGAGAGAGAATGAGAGAGAGAGTCCAAATTGTAGGAGGATGTGTGCAGGTAATATCTACCTATCCAGGCTGGAAAGGGGTCCTTGTCCAGTAGATGTTGTCCAGAGGGGGGAGGGGGGGTCGCCGGCAGGGCCTCTGGGTGAATAGGTGGTGTGGCATGGTGCTGGTCCAGATGGAAATGGCATTCCTACTGGGTCTGTCTTCACTGTCCCTTTTTATAGGGGCAGACCTTGTGTGACCCTAGTGACAGGAGGCATGCCCATGCAAGGGTCAGCCCCTGATGTACTGAGCATGTGTGCTCCATGCAGGGATGTGCAGTTTCGGGTGTCTGTAATGGTGAGAGTTGCTGGTTTTGCAGGGTTCCTTTGTCTTTCAAATGCTGGTCTTGTCTCTGTTCCTGGGTGAGGTCTGCGGTTGGTGGGTGAATCAATGCGAGGTGATGGCCCAGTCATTACAGGCCATTCAGTAGAGGCCTGCTACCATTGTATTTCAATCCTTCCCAATCACATTCATTTAAATCGGGGAACCAATTTACATGGGAGGTGTACATGACTCACACAGTTGCAACATGGGATGCCCAGGCAGAGGACAGAAGATGGAGGCTTGACATAAAAAAATGGAAACTTGACATGACTTTGGTTCATTTACAAACACAGGCCTAAACCATACAATATCCATATGAAACAATAAAAATCAATACGAAAATGCTAATAATACAATATACAACAGTAAAAATCAGTACAAACCTAATAATAACACAATATAAAATAGTGCATATCCAAAACCAAAAACTTGCTACGAAAATAAAAGTGTTTAAAGCTTATCCGAAGTCTGAGCTCACTTATACTTATCTATAGGGAATAGAGAGGGAGAGAAAGAGTCAGAAATGGTTGGGGAAGGGGAAGGAATGCTTTTTAAAATAAATACAAAAAAAAGAGAGAAAAAACTGGGAGTTCTGCTACAATACCATACCCCAAAGCTTATGACATCACTATTGGGCATTTAATCAGAAAGGATTCTTTAAATAAAATTATGTTCATCTATACATACATGATCTCAACTGGGGTTGCAGTTTCATTTTTCCATAAAATAAGATTTTAATGTTCACTTTTGTATTTGAGCATTAATATTATCAATCATACCTCCCCCCACAATTTCCCCATTAGCTTGTGTAACCAGAAAACCTACTGACCTTAATTTGACAAAAATATTAATTATTTATAGATCTTAATGCTAGTGCTCATATGTTTTACATTTTAAAATAAGTTGCATTGCAAATTGCCTTTGTTGCAATATTTAAACTTTCTAAAAATATTTAAACATGTACTAATGCATGCAGGCAGAAAGTAGAGTAGCACCCTAGGCCGGATCCAGATGTGCAGACATGTACAGTTTATAGCACTGCAAACCTCTGCAAAAAAAAACCTGAAGGAAAAAACGTGGCACAAAGAATGATTTAAGTGCCATGTTCTGAGACAAATGTGAAGATGGGGGAGAAGACAGCCCAAGGCTACCTGTTCCCCCATTTCCACATGCTGCTGAGCCCCTGCACTGAGGCACACTGTGCCCCGGAGCAGTTCTGTAGCTGGCTGTGGTGTAGTATGCCTCAGCATGGGGGCTCTGCAGTGGAGCCCTTGCACTGAGGCATACGGAGACAGGGGAGCAGCCAGTCCAGGGCTGCTTGGCTGCCCCTGCCCCAGTCTCAAGGCACATGGCACCCCAAAGCTCCACCAAACCGCTGTTGTCCAGCATTGCCTTCTGCTGCGACTGCTCTGGCGTTTGCCCACCAGCACCTTCGTGCAGCGATGTAGCCACGAAGTTCAACTCCCGGGACAAAGCCTGCAGCAGCAGCCCGCCCTCACCCTGTACAAAGATCCAGAGGGTACACTATGCTTGCCCAGGAGTGCACGTAGCTGCCAAAGCCTCCCTTCCCTCATCCACCCCCCACAAACAAGCTGCTCACGGCTCTGTCCCATGCCCCACCCCAGCTGGGCAGCTCCTGTTGGCACGCCTTCACTTTGGCATCCAAGGCAGTCACTCTGCTCCCCCCCCGCCCCCCCTGCCCCTTGATATGGCACTGCCTTCGCACCTGCTCAGGTAAGTTTCCTACCTAGTCCCGGGCCTTTTCCAGGGGTCCATCCTCTACTCACTGTACTTGGGAGTCTCAGCAACCTTTTTAAGTTGTGCGCACCCCTGACATCATTCCTCTGCATCAGGTTTAAAGGGGCCTTGTCTGTGTTCACTTGAGCCATGCCACCAAACCTCCAGCACTGGCTTATCCTCCAGGTAAGCGTAGCAGATGCAGATTCTGATTCCCTGATACACCACCACAGCAAAAAAGCAGTGCAGGGAATTTGTGCTGTCACTGCTGGCTGCAACTGGAGGAAAAGAACCCCCTGGCCAGGCTATCTGCCCCCCTCCCCAGCTTGCTGCCTGGGGTATTGAGGGGGCTGGACAAGATTCTCCCACAGCAGGAGGGTCCTCTCCCTCAGCTGCAGCCAGCAGTAGCAGCATGTGTTCCCTGTGATGCTTTTCACTGCGCTGGGAAGTCTGGCAAGGGGAGTAAAGGAGCCCCCCTGTGGTGTGGGTCCAGCTCATCCCCCAACAAGCTCCAAGCCCAGAAGCTGGGGGAGGCCCAACCAGCAGGGGAGCTCCTTTTAATAAATTTAATAGATTTCATTGATTTTTAGGGTTGGAATGAACCTCAGTAGATCATCAAGTCCGATCCCCTGCCCTGGGCAGAAAAGAGTGCTGGGGTCAGATGACCCCAGCCAGGTGCTTGTCCAGTCTCCTCTTAAAGACTTCCAAGGTAGAGGAGAACACCACCTCCCTTGGAAGCCCATTCCAGATTCTGGTAACCCTTACCATAAAGAAGTTAGTCCTAATGTCTTATCTAAATCTGCTCTTTGTCAGTTTGTGGCTGTTGTTTCTAGTTGCTCCAAGGGGTGCCTTAGTAAACATAGTATCTCCTATTCCTTGCTGCCACCCCCCCCCCAATTAATTTATAGACAACCACTAGATCAACTCTAAGCCTTCTCTTGTGGAGGCTGAAGAGATCCAGGTCCCTCAATCTCTCCTTATAGGACCTTACCTGCAGGCCCCTAACCATATGAATGACCCTCCTCTGAACCCTCTCAAGGTTATTCACATCCCTCTTGAAGTGCAGCACCCAAAACTCAATGCAGTACTCTAGCTGAGACTGTACCAATGCTGCATAGAGGAGAAGTATCATCTCCTTAGACCTATTCGTGATGCAGCTGTTAATGCATGATAAAGTGTGATTAGCTCTATTGATCACTTTGTCATATTGTTGACTCATGTTCACCTTTGAGTTAACTATGACTCCAAGATCCCTTTCTGCTGCTTAGAAAGTAATCTCCCAGTCTGTAAGTGTGTTGGTGATTCTTTCTCCCTAGGTGCAGTACTTTGCACTTATCTTTGTTAAACTGCATCTTATTTTGTTCTGCCCACTTTTCCAGCCTGTTCAAATCTGCCTGAATCCATTCTCTGCCCACCAGTGTGTTTACTTTGCCTCATAATTTGGTGTCATCCATGAATTTGGACAGAGTGCTCTCCACACCCTCATCCAAGTCACTGATGAACATATTGAACAGCACTGGTCCAAGGACTGAGCCTTGGGGGACACCACTGCCCACATCTTTCCAGGTCAATATCGACCACTCCACTACCACTCTCTGGGTGCATCCCATAAACCAATTCGCCACCCCCCTGACCATGTAATTATCTACATCACACTTAGTTTACTTATGAGAATGGGATGAGACACCATGCCAAAGGCTTTTTTAAAATACAAGTATATTACATCTACCTCAACTCCTGCATCTAAGCAGTTTGTGACCTGATTGTAAAAAGAAACAAGGTTTATCAGGGAGGATCTCCCTGCTGGTTATCCTTCAGCAATATTTTTCCTGCTGGGCTTCCACAAATATAATCCTTAATAATTTTTTCAAAGGTTTTCCCAAGGATAGAGGTGAGACTAACCAGTCCACAGTTACCTGGATCCTCCTTCCTCCCCTTTTTGAAAGTAGGGAACACATTGGCCATTTTCCAGTCCTCTGGGACCTATCCTGAGCGCCATGAGTGCTCAAGCAGTTTTGCCAGTGGTTCTGCTATGACACTGGCCAATTCTTTCAGCACCCTTGGATGAATATCTGGGCTGACTTAAACACATCAAGCTGCTCCAAGTGTCCCTTCACGAGGTCAGCACTAAGTTGGTGGGCTGGTGTTCCTCCTGTGCCTGTCTATAGTCAAATTTGGAGATGTCTTTATCCATGTTCAGGAATACTGATGCAAAGAACTCATTGAAGAGCTTAGCTTCATTCCTCCCATCTGTCACTAATTGCCCTGAAGAAGGACTTTTTATTGCCTTAATTTTTGTTGCCAGCACGAGTTCCATTGCTGCCTTGGCCTTTCTAACTGACTCCCTGCAAGTGCAAGCCAAGTAGGTATATTACTTCTTGGTGGCTACCCCCTGCTTCCAACATCTGTATGCCTCTTTGATCATCCCTAGGCTTTCCTGGGTTTCCCTATTCAGCCAAGAGGGTTTCTTGCCCCTTTGCCCACCTTATGTGCAGTGGGATTGTCCCCTTCTGTGCCTGAAGGATTGTTCCCTTGAGGACCCTTCCAGGACTCCCATCTCACCAAGGCTGTTGTCCTTCAGTGCCTCACTTATTAACCTCCTGAGCTCATTGAAGTTAGTCTTTCTGAAGTCTAGCACTTCTGCCCTACTGGTTATCTTTCCTACCTTTCAAGGGATAGTGACTTCTAACAATTGGTGGTCACTATCTCTTAGATTACCCTGTATCTGCAGATCTCCTACCAGGTCATCCCCTGTAGCAAACACCAAATCCAGTAAGGCATTTCCCCTAGTGGGATCATATACCCCATATATTAGGTGAGGGTCCTGTATTGCAGGTTAAGAACCTGTGTGAATGGTCAGATCTAGCGGACTGCTCCTCCCAGCAGATGTCAGGGTAGTGAAGGTCACCCATGACAACCATATCTCTTGAGTGTACTGCCTCTGAGAACTGCCTTGAGAATTCGATGCCTAGCTCCTCCTCCTGGTGTGGCAGTCTCTAATAGACTCTCACTATCAAGTCCCTTTCACCCTGACCCCCACATTATCTCAATTTGCCCCTCCTCTGATCCCATCTTGATTATTGAAGACGTGTATTGCTCCTTAACAGAGAGCAATGCCCCTCCCCTATTTTTGCCCATGACCCTTCCCTTCCTTTCCACAGTGTTCCTGGTGCAAGGAAAAAGCACTGCTGCTACAGGCTGCATTTGGGGGAGGGTACCTTTCCCACACCTTGTGGCTAGGATATGGGGGGACCAGGTCCACATGACAGGGGAAGCTCCCTTCCCTCCTCTCTCCCCTAGCTACTGCCAACAGTCCCCAGCTAGCGAGGGGCCACTCCAGCAGCCTCCTGGGAGTCATGTGGGGGTCCCTTCCACATGCTGGTCTTGGCCAGTAGAGGCAGGCACCGAGCCCCACTCGACACTGACCCCAGACCCTCATGTCTGTTCAGTTGAAACATGCTTTAATTTCAAGCAATGTGTGATAGAGTGCTTTCTGCCAGGGGCTCTTTGACTGTTTACTTAGCCTAAAACGCCACTCTGCCCTGCATTCTGCCTAACTTCAGGGTACCACAGTTAAGCACTTTTCTCTGTATATATGCAGGAAATAATGATTTAAAAAGGAAAAATGGAAATCACATACACTTATGCTCAATAACAATTTTGGCTTGCACTTTTACTTTTTTCTTCCTTTAAGGAATTCAAACCTTAGTAGTCTAAAGAAAGATGTCTTTACTTTAGTAAGAACTTAGCTCAAGCAATTTACATCAGATCACTGGATTGTACTGGCAATTTGCTAACTGCAAATTCATTTGGTCTTTCTAATGAAAGCTCTAGCACAATAAAATAATGAGACTTGTATATAGGCATTGGGAAAATGCACCCTTTATCTACTTAATTTTTTGAATCAGCAACCATTTATGCCTTCTTATTCATTTTGGAACTTTTAAATTATTTTTTTAATAAATAAAGGAATATAATCCATCTGCTGATAGTCATTTGGCCAATAAGTATTTTGATTATTACTTAATCAGCCTTATGTATTTTTAACCTGAGTCAGAGATGCACAGCTAGCATCTATTTACCTAATATATAACATATATATCTATTCCTGCTTGAACACCTGCCCTTGCATTTCAAATGTTAAGAATGTTTAGGATGTTAACAGCAATGTTAAGAATTTGTTTATGTTCATCCTAATGTGTGTAATTATTTTAAAATAATCTTCCTGATTTCTGCAGCTTTAACATGGGATTTAAAGCATATAAGAGGAAAATGTATTTACTTCTGTAACTTCTTGCTATTTAACACAATGGGCGTGTCTACATGTGCATTAAGGTGCTTTTCCAAATGTGCATTAATTTTAGTACCTACAGGCATTTTTACAAGCTCCTGGCGCTGCATTGAGAGCATGTGTAATTAGTGAGCCATGCTAATTAAAAGCCCAGCACTGTGTTGGGAACAGGTGTATCAGTGGTGCAGCATGTGTCAGTGCTGAGAAAATAGTAGTGGTGCACTTTGAATGAAAGCACATCGAACGTGTTTTAGTCCAAAGTGCACTGCTGCAATTTTCTCAGTGCTTATGAGTACTGTGCCACTGATACGCATGATGTGCAAGGCTGCCAGCACGCATCAATTTATATACTTGAGCAAACTAATCGACTTGGCTCCCCGAATGTGTGTAAGTACCCTCCAACGTGAGGTACTAAACAAACACATGTTAGGCTGCCTTAATGTGCAGTAACAATTGCACACAGTTTTTAGATGACACAATGTGCAGTAGCCTATTTTACTGTGCATTAGCGTAATAAGACTTTTTTTTATGTGATGCTTTAAGGAGCAGTAAAATAGGCTACTGCCCATAAAAGCACATGCATAGATGTGCCCACTGTGGTTTTCAACTTTTTAGTCCTGGTAATTCTGGTTGCTATCACTGTACAAATTCCCCTTCAGGGTTAGTTCACCATATTTTGTTTCTGAACGAGACTGCAAATCAATAATGTTGACAAAACTAAAGCTTCAGATGACTTCTCTAGTATTAAATCTATCCACTGCATCTATCATGTTAACTTGGGAACATACAGAAGAACAGAAAAAAGCAGCAAGTTCTTTATTATCCTTCATTGTAACATTAGAACAGATCCCAACTATTAATCAATCTAGCCTTACAAAAATCATTACGAAGGAGGGATATAGTATCTCATCTCATTTCGTATGAAAGATGTGACTCACTCAAGGTTATGCTAAATGTCTGTGGCACCCACACTGCTTATCTTTGGGTTCTACAGATCTTATCTTTCCATTGAATATTTTCAATGCAGACTTAACACACACATAAATTCAACTAAAGACTGAGGCCTTGAGCAACTCCTTAGTACAGTATTAGTAGTGCCCTGCTTAATATTACCATTACAGTTCATTTGCTATGTTCTGCAATATATAATGAACTTATCCATCATAGAGAAGTGCCAGTTATTTTTCTGTGGATATATAAATCACTTGAATGAATAAGAAATGCCAGCATGTCTTTATATTAGTAGCTAATAATATAATCATAGATTGTTAGGGGTTGGAACAGAACTTGCAGGAAGATAACTGGGGTAAAGTGACCCCAGTGAGATGACTGTCCAGTCTCCTCTGGAAAACTGCCAAGGTATGTGACTCCACCACCTCTGAAGGGAGTTTATTCCACAGTCTGGACACCCTGACTGTGAAGGAGTTTTTCCTGGTATTAAGCTTGAAGTGGCCTTCCAGGAGTTTATATCCATTGATCCCGGTGTTCCCCAGGGGTGCCCTAGTGACCAGTTGTTCACCGAACTCCTGATGCACTCCTCTGATATAGCAGTAAGCTGCTATCAAGTCCCCTCTCAATCTTCTCTTCTTTATGCTAAAGAGGGCCAGGCCCCTCAGCCTTTTCTCATACAGCTTGCCTTGCAAGTCCCTGATGATATGGGTGGCTCTTCTCTGGACCCTCTCAAGTTTTTCCATATCCTTATTGAAGTGTGGCACCCAGAACTGGATGCAGTACTCCAACTGTGGTCTCGCCAACGCTGAGTACAGTGGGAGAATCACTTCCTTAGTTTTACATGAGATGCATCGGTTGATGCATGCCAGTGTGTTCTTTGCCCTGCTGGCCACCACAACGCACTGACGGCTCATGTTCATGTGGTTGTCAATCATTACCCCTAGGTCCCTTTCAGCCATGGTGCAGGTCAGGCTGTCACCTCCGAGCCTGTATGCATGTTGAGGGTTATTTGCCCCCAGATGGAGCACTTTACACTTGGAAGTGTTAAACTTCATCTGGTTCCGGTCTACTCAACTCTCTAGCTTCTCCAGGTCTGCCTGTATCAGCAACCTATCTTCTGGCATGGCCACACTGCCTCATAACTTGGTGTCATCCGCGAACTTGGCCAGTGAACTTTTCACTCCCCCATCGAACTCATTGATAAAGATGTTGAAAAGCACCGGTCCAAGCACAGACCCCTGAGGGACACCAGTGGCCACTTTGTACTAAGACAACATGGATCCAGTCATGTTGGATCCATGTTGTCCAACTCTGGACAACATCCAACTCTGTAGCCAGTTTCCCACCCACTGAACCATCGAGCAGCTGACCCATAATCTTCCAGTTTTCCCACAAGGATATCATAGGATACTAGATCAAAAGCCTTTTGGAAGTCTAGGTATATAACATTTACCTTGTCTCACATGCCCAGGTAGCAAGAGACCTGGTCATAGAAGGAGATGAGATTGATAAGACAAGACTTACCCACGACAAAGCCATGCTGGCTGTCGTGCAGAATCTTACTTGCCACGAGCATATCGCATATAGATTCTTTAATGAGCTTTTCCAGGATTTTCCCTGGGATAGGGATAGTCAAAATGATATATATACTGTGGGGGAGGAAAGAAATCAATTTGATTCTATTCATGGATAATTTTGAAAGACCAAAAAAACCCCACTAGTTTGGGTGTTCATTTCAAATCTATGATACAGAAGTAAATGCAATAACCTGTTAAATGGTGTTAATTGCACTGAGCAAAAATTACCATTAAAACTGCAAGAAGTCATGAGGAGAGGAACCTTAGCCCAATTTTTTGTTTCAAGAAAAAAAAAATTCTCTGTGATTTTGAAAAGCTTGAAGAGTTTTGTACCTAATTCAGACTATGCAAGATCCTCTCCTCCAAGAGCCCCTTGGATTTTGTATTTTCTTTCTTAGATCCTTTTCTAAAAAAAAAAATCAAAGTCCTAGTTCTCAAGTGAAATATTAGACATTAAAGGACAGTCCTAACAATTTAGAAGTATGTACATTCAAACATCCCTATGAGTACTATATATACAAAACAATCATAGCATATATATATATATATATATATATATATGAGCCAAATTCTCCATTTAACCACCCCTAGAAAATCTGCAAGAAAACATGTTCTGCACATGCAGATCTATATATGTGGACACAGAAACAACCTCAAACAAAACAGTATAATAATATGTTGTGCGTATTTATGTAAGAAGAAATAAGCCACTGGAAACTGAAGCACACTTGAAGAAGAATGGTGTTACTGATGAAACCCATTTTTGCTCTTTGCCATTTACAAGGCTACATGGATGGAGGATAGTAAATTTATGAGCTACAACAGTGTTATTTAGTCTTTGAACCAATGCTGAAGATCTTTCTGTTGCTCCCTGGACAGCGGGGGGGGTTTTTTGTTGTTTTTTTTTTAAACCACAGGCCATTTTCAGCAAATCAGGTACAATTCAAGTTTTCCTCAAGGGTTAGTAGATATTTATTCTTCATGCCCTTGGGGTTTCCCAAGTGAAGGCTGCCACTTATGTCACATGAAGTTTACTGATTTTTGATGTGGACTAAATGAGTATTAGAATTTAAAACAGCATGCAGAGCCAGACTGCAGGCTATTATAGAACAAAGTTCCTAAAGGGGACAATTCTTGAAATTTACTTCAAAATAAAGTCATTTCTTTCTAGCACTTTTCCCTATTTAGAGCTACGCTTGTTTCAAGAGACTTGAATCGTATGTAAATGTTTTTAGAATTCAAATCTATCTATCTTCTGTGCAAGATTGGTACCATAAGTCCCTTGCATTCTCTAATCACTAGATATTTCTGATAAGTTCATCAGTTCTCAGATCATTTTGCACTGCCTGCAAAGGGACTTGTACCCTTTTAACAAGGAATCTTTGAAATTCCAGCACCCTTCCTCTATCCTCCTTGAGGATGGAAGGAGATGCATGAAATTAACAAAATAGCAGCCTAACACTTCAGTGATTTAATTAAAAACACAGAAATAGGATCATGTTATAAACTTTATCAATGGCTGACATAATTTAGTTTTAGTTAGTGAATAAAAGATCTGCCCTACATAGTGACAACCTCCTTCCTCATTTAATGGTGTTACATATTTTTAACAAATATGAATTTTTTGTTAATTGTTGAAAAATGTGGAAGATATTATTTGGCCAAACACAGGCTTCTGGGCTCAATAGACAGATAAATATATTGGGTTAAATGTAAGGGCCTGTAACACACGGGAAATATGACTGACATTCCAGCTTTTAATTTGATAAATTTATGAAAATATTAAATAAGAGTGTGAAAGGATAACAGCCTCTAGTTTACTGCATTTCATAAGTGAGCTTTATTGGCTATATGAACTATAAAGACTCTCAAAAATTTCATTCATTAAAATAAGCTACTTTATGTCAACAGTAAGACAGTCAGGGCTCAAGTGGGGAGTCTATAATTCGCCTGAAATGCAAATCTGAAAATCTTAGTAGCAATGCAACATTCATTTCTTGTCACCAAATAAACTGCCAGGGTTTGAAGTGACAAGGTAGAATATTTGCTAAATATAAAAAAGGAAGAAAAACTACAGTAGGCTTAATTCTAACAGCTCATAGAATTATCACATTTTTCAATAATGGCATACCATGCCAAGTCTTCTGTATTATTTTTACTGTACTAATACCTGAATGCTCTGATAAAAAAAAAAAAAATCAAGGACTTTTTGTGTCAAGTTGTGAAGGGAGAAGCTCAGGGTGAAATGGAAGTCCTGGGAATTGCAATCAGCTCATACTTACCACAAGAAAGGGAAGGAGCCCAGCTGGAGCTAGGAGATCCCTGCCACATTTTTGCAGCAAGTGCTCCATCCAGATTGGCAGTGAGGGAACCAGAAGCAGCACTTCTGGCCCTGGAGAGGGGCAGCCAGGGAGAGACTGTAGCATCTGGAGAGAGAGGATGCTGGAGGACTTTCCAGTCTGCAGCAGTCTGTGGTGGAAGGGTGCAAAGCAGCAAGGCATGAGTGGTCAGAGGACCACCAACAAATGAAGGGACCCTCAGACAGAATGCTGGTTTGCTCACCTGAGTAAGGGCTGAAGCAGGTACTAGATGAGACGTGTGGTGAGGCACAGAAGCCTGACCCACTGCCGGCTGGGGCAGTAGAGCCAGCCAGATGTGGACTGATTTTTAAGTTGATTAACCCCCAAGACTGTTAGTGAATTGATAGAATTAAATGAACCCTGAATAAATGAATGGATTTCAGTTGATTTACTTTTTGAGACTGTTAATGAATTGATGGAAGGGGGTAAACCCTAAATGAATGGACTGAGTTAAATTAAGCAACTGATGGACTCCTATTGAATTAATCAGAAGTGCCTGACTAGGATAACAATGGTATAAGAAGGACTGCCCCACTTACTACAAGGTAGGCTATGGGCTGGCTGTGAGTTGCCCCTGAGATTCCCCTATATCACCTCATAAGGACAGGTCTGTAGAAGCTATTTGGATAGACTATGAAACCAAAAACAATCCTATGTGAAAAAGGGGGATTTAAGTTCACAACTCCTCTCAGGGTTATGACTCAAAGACTAAATAGGGTAACATCCAACATGTGGTACAAGTAGGGTGCAAGGGGAGGCAGAGCCCCATGAAGAAAGTCCTACGAAGGATAGACCCAGACCTATCAGCCAGCATAACCAGCTCCCAACCTTAAAGAAGACCAAAGATATGTCAAGTGGGAAACATAACACTGGAAAGTGGCTGTGGTAGCACCGATCTTCACCCTGATGATCCCCTCCAGTAAGATGTCAAGCAGGAGAAGGCCAAGGCCATATAGCACCTACCCCCCACACAAGTATCTACACATAGTAAAGTACTCAGGAAGTTGGACCTTATCTAACAATGCAATTTGGAATGGAACACAAATAAACATAGGGGAAATAAAATATTAAGGAAAGAATGGGAAAGGGAAGAGGAGTATAATGGAAATGGTCACAGGATGTTAGACATGAATTTCATAATGGGTTGGTTCCAACAGAAGAATGCTTTTAGATTTTCAAATAAAGTTTCTATCAATTAAAAGCCAAACCAAACCATGGTTGATAGCAGATTTTTCAGCAGACATGAGACAAGAGGTCAGTTTAAAAAAACGGGTCGGAATATGAGAGAGTAGTGGGCATTACTAGTCAAAACAGGAAGACTATTTTGGCAGAGTACAGGAGGCAAGGACCAGAACAACAGCCCACAAGAGAGGACATATAAGAAAGGGTCCTAAGGAGGAGAAAGAAAAATGTCTGCTTGCACAGAACTGCCATGTTACTTCCTTTATGGTACACAGGCTTAACTTCAGAAACACCAGACTAGCAGCCATTTCTTCACTAGACTGTATTGTAAGCCAACAGTCTTCTGGAACAGTAGGTCCTATTTCCTTGAGACACGAGTAAAAGGAGTATAAACTTTGTGTGACTTTGGCCTAATGTCTACAGCATGGGGCAAGACTCCTACTTACTGAGGTCTGGACCAAGATTTGCCTCCTCTACAGCTCCATGATAGGACTTTTATTACACGATAGACTAATATGGTACAATATTTCTGATGGAAAACTAGGATGTTTTAATATTGTCCTTTCACATAATGTAGATAAATTCAATTTTAAAATGCCTTTAAATTGAGGTTCTAGCTGTGCTAGACAAGGGCTATCTAGCTAATTTAGTTATGTGGACAGCTACAAAATGAACATACTGCTTCATTAAATGAGAATCTGAATGGAAACTATGAGAAGCTTATGAATATTCAACTTTGATTTTGTTGGTAATCAATAGGAAATCATATGCCACATTGCTGATTATGGCATTATACTCTATTTGTATGAATATGAAATATGACTCAGAGCTGAAAGAAACCTAGCCAAAAAATAAATAAAAATAAGGCTTTCTAAGAGAATATCAATACTATTAGGCTAGATAAATTTCACAAAATACAGTGCATACATGCACACATTAATATGAGACAGCAGTTCTTGGAAATATTGACAAATAACCCCCAAAATGGCCATTTCTAATCAGAATATAAAACTAATGACAGATCAATAAGATCTATATGGTAGCTATATGGGCTTCAGTTTTATTCAGGCCTCTGAAAGATGTTAATTTAATTATGGAATGGGATGTGAGGAATTTTATGCCAGATTGTAAATCACGTGTCTGGTCAGCATTCAAGATCTAGCAGAGCAGGATACTGTAATTTTGAGGATCCATGATGAAATTCCTCAGATCCCATCATGTGTTCACTGGGGCTTGGGGAGCCAAGCACTGGGGGGTGGCTCCCTGACACTGGGCTGGATGATCCCCCTTTCCACTTGACTGCACATGAGTTACTCAGGATTAGGGAACTGACCCCAGGCTCCCTACATACCTCAGACCTTTAGGAGGTGTGTGAGAAACCCAGCTGCATGCCTTTTAAAAATGTGGGTGGGCAGCAGTCTAGAAAAAGTCTCTCTTTAGCTAATTTAGGAATTGCAGTTATGAGCTTCATAGATTCATAGACGCTAGGGCTGGAAGGGACCTTGGAAGATCATCGAGTCCAGCCCCCCGCCCAAAGGGCAGGAAGTCAGCTGGGGTCATAGGATCCCAGCAAGATAAGCATCCAGTTTCATCTTGAAGGTGTTCAATGAAGGCGCTTGAACAACCTCCGGTGGCAGGCTGTTCCAGACCTTGGGGGCTCGGACAGTAAAGAAATTCTTCCTTATGTCCAGCCTGAAACGATCTTGTAGTAGTCTGTGACCATTCGACCTCATCATCCCTTGGGGCGCTCTGGTGAACAGATATTCCCCCAGATCTTGATAAGCACCCCTGATAAACTTATAGGTGGCCACCAGATCACCCCTGAGCCTGCACTTTTCCAGGCTGAAGAGTCCCATGGCTCTCAGCCTCTCATCATAAGGTACGTTTTCCTGACTTCTGATCATGCACGTGGCTCTCCTCTGCACCCTCTCAAGCTTCTCCACATCCTTTTTGAATTGTGGAGCCCAAAACTGGATGCAGTACTCCAGCTGTGGCCTCACCAAGGCCGAGTACAATGGGAGAATGACGTCCTGGGATTTGCTTAAGAAGCATCTGTGGATGCAAGCCAGCATTTTGCTCGCTTTACTAGCCACAGCATCACATTGAAGGCTCATGTTCATCTTGTGGTCAATCATGACCCCTAAGTCCCTTCTGTCTGTAGTGCTAGCCAGCGTAGTGCTTCCGAGCCTATAAGCATGCTGCAGGTTTTTTCTCCCAAGGTGGAGAACCTTGTATTTTTCAGTGTTAAACACCATCAGGTTCTCATCCTCCCATTTGCTGAGCCTGTCAAGGTCTGCCTGGATCACCCTCCTGTCCTCAGGTGTGGATGCTTTACCCCAGAGTTTGGTGTCATCAGCAAACTTGGCCAGTCTGCTTCTGACACCAATGTCTACATCATTGATAAAGATGTTAAATAGTATAGACCCTAGGACAGAGCCCTGGGGGACCCCACTGGTCACAGTGCACCATGATGATTGACTTCCATCCACCATCACCCTCTGGGTCCTACCGTGGAACCAATTCATCCATCAATACTCTTTAGCATATCAAGTAGGTGAGAAATCCCATTGACTTTTTGTAATCCCATTGATTTAGCCATCACTAATCATAAAACTGAAGATAAACACATGTTTAAGAACTTCCATGGGGAAAGAGACAAAGGGATCCCTTTCAGGATCTAGCCCTTTGGCAGCCATATTTATTGTCAAGTCAATGGTGCAAATTCTCTCATGAGTTACAAACATATCTATTTGTTTGGATTCCATAAATTTGACTGAGGGTAAAATTTAATTGGGATCAATGATTTAGAGCAAACTGAAATAGTTATCATTCTGTGACTCATTTGGGTCTGTTCTGCTGCAAAAAAGACCTGTCTTTCTCAAATAATTTCTGGCCAGGTGATATGGGGAACGGAAGGAGAGAAGCAGGATTTTGAAGATTTAGTTATATACTTTATAAAGGGAGTATATGGTCCACCATGATAATCAATGTGCAAAGAGTAATAATTTATTAATTTAGAAGTGCTAATTTTGGGTGTGAAATCTTTGTAGTGATGTTGTAGTCAGCACAGTCCAGGAATTATGCAAAAAGAACGGATTTGTGGCAGGTGATCTCTTTTATGGGACCAAATGCATGGTTGGAATTAAGTTAGATAAGCTTCTGAATGCAAGACATTCTTCATCAGTTGGTCCCATAAAAGAGATCACACCTCAAAAATCTTTTCCCCCCACACAATTCCTGGACTACTGTGGCTACCACATTGCTTTAAATTAGTAAGGTAATGTTAATTCGTTTGGTAATTTAGTTACCAATGTATTCTAAGAAATCTCTCCAAATTGTACCAAATTTATCAAAGCAAAATGTGACGCTTTCCTGCAAAATTTGGCAGTGGCATCTTTCCTAGATGCCAGCTGTGCCATATTATCATTCACCATATCAGGTTTTGACCTTCGACTAGGTCCTACTTCTCTTGGAGTAATGTAATCTTGTGTGTCACTAGTAAGAGTCACTCTAAGGGTGTGTCCACACAAGTGCGCACGTGCCTCTTGCCCCAACTCAAACCCCTTCGAAGTGGGGCAACAGGCACATACAGGAAAGAAAAAATGCAAATTTGCAGCACAGGGAGAAAATTAGACCCCTGGATATCCAGGGGGCTAAAAAAATCAAAGTTTAAAAAAGTGAAGCAGGGCACAATCCTGGATCGTGCTCTGAGGCAACTTCATGGAGATGCTCTGGCTGCCAGAGCATCTCTACAGTTGGCCCCTTGCCCTGGTGTTGAAACATGTGGCTAGCCAGGCCCCCAACCTCTTCTGTGGCTGGCCCCTCCCCCTGCCAGCCCCCCTGAGACCCTCAACCCCTGCCTCGGCCTGCTCCTTCCCCCACCAGCCCACCTGAGGCCCCCCTTCCCCTGCCACGGCCAGCCCCTCCCCCCACCAGGCCCCCCAAAGACCCCCGACCCCTGCCCAAGTGTGGGGGCCATCGCCCCTGTGAGAGGGCAGTAAAATATGTATTCATGAATTCATGAAACATGTATTTAGAGTTCACTTTATTATTATGATAAGATATAACACTGTTAGATATATCAATAAAACACTGTCCAACTGATTGCTGTTTCTGTCTTGCTCTCTTTCTCTCTCTTTATAGTGGTCTTTTGTTTTACTTGTGGAGAAACATGGATTTGGGGGTATTTTACAGGGTGACTTTGGGATTTTTAAATCAGGGATTTTTCAGTTTTCCAATAGGTAACAGTAAAATTCCTGCTAGGGAGGCCAGTGGCAGGACCCTGCCTGCTCAGAGCTGGCACCTTGGACCCAGCTGGCTGTGGCTGACCTCCTGGCAAATGGGGCCAGGAGAACATGCTTTGGCAGTTCAAAGCAGGCCACCACACCTGGAACATCTTCCGGGTGATAGCTGCCCAGATGGTCGGGCAGGGGGCACACATGGAAGTAGTGCCGCACTGAGGCCAACCCTAAAACCACAGTCCACTGGCAGCTGGCCCAGAGGGGCAGATGCCTCTACCAGCTGTGCAGTCCCCACCTAGGTTTGGCAGGTGTACAGCTGGTCATAACCAGGCAGCAGCCCCCACTGCCAGTCTGCTGCAGAGGGTAAAGGGTGCAGGGAACACTCAGGGCTGCTTCAGCAGTCCACCTGAGTCCCTACCCACTACAAGGGGTAGTGTCCCCAGCTCAGGGCTGCTTCAGCAGTCCAGCTGAGTCCCTACCCACTACAGTGGGTAGTGTCCCCAGGTACCAATTGGCTGGGCTCCAGAAGCTCCTGAGAGCTAGTAGCCCTGAGCTACTTGCCAGGGCAACTTTTTATACTGCTGGGGCCAGGACAGGGCAGTTTGTGTACTGCTGGGGACAGCACAGTTGCTGGCCCCAGGATCTAGCTCTCCCTGGCTGCAGATCCAGGAGGAGCCAGGCAGGGTTATTTTGCCCCAAGTGGCACAATTTGCTCCACACCAAAGTACATGTCCGAACGCTTACACTGAAACAAAAAGCCCCGGCTCAAATTTGCACCGCTTCTATTTCAGGTGCTGCAAGTGCATGTGCTTCCATGTGTGGACGTTCCCTAAGAGTCCAATTAGGGAAGGTTTCAATTTAAACTTCTCAGATGTGTGCACCTATATTTAATTCCCTAAATGTGAAATTAATGTCATCTTAGTATGTTCCTTCTTTTTCCAAAGCAGTCTGGCACCCTTAAAAGCCCTGTTTAAATGGAACATCAGTGACACAAAACAGATGTAACCAAAGGTGCAAGGAGACATCCCACACTAAGCCAGAAATATTTCTTTCAGAAAAAAAACAGTAGTAAAATTTAAATTTAAGATATCCTGTAGAATCTAATTGTTTACAAATCTCTTTACAACATATGCTACAGACACTTGCTTATCAAATCTGCTCATCTACCTTACCTTCAAATTGCTCACATACTTTCAGTTACCTGTCATTGATATCACAGTTATCATCTGATACTAGATTAACTGTAAGCAGCTTTTTCTGATTTTATATAAACTGAGAGACTACCTTGCTACAGCTACAAAAATTCTGTCACACAATAGCAACTGAGTATTTTAGCTATATAGATAGTATTTTATCATATTAATTCACATCATATTACCATCTTCTAGCCTACACCTCAAACTGATATTGAAGCAATGCTAGTGAGAATGGGATCAGTTTTGATGGAAAAATCTAATTTAAGTGGAAAGAAAACTATTATGATACACATAACCAAAACAGGCCTAACTGACTTATCAAATCAAGGTGCCATACTATTTGCTTTATCTCTGCTACTTCAGACTAATGAAAAAGAAAACATTTATCTTAGGATAAGCATTGAATTGTTGTTATGATTGAAAAAGGACTGTAAAATGGTACCTTGCATTTGTTGCTGCTATATTTACTCTCTACCAGTGGGGCTGAACCTGGTTCCATTGATAATCTGTGCATAAACTGTACAAAGCTAGCATTTTGTTAAACAGTTCAGTGTAAACAAATAAAGCAAAGACTCAAAGACTAATTTCAGCAGCCACTTTGCTGTATAATTAAATTGAAACAGACCTTGAAAATACCCAATAACAAATTCTCTCTCAAAGAAATACCAGAATAGTACATAAAAAATTCTAGTGTTTTTTGTAAATTTGTTTAATGTAAAAAGCAACTAGTTCTCTCCAAGCATAAAAGGAATGTAGGGAAATTAAAAATAATGCATTCTAGCAAGATAAATGGATTGTAAGTGACCATTACCGAGTCCTAGAGCTGGACAGGTTCTCTGAGAAGTTTAATACATTAATTTTTGTTTGCCAGATCACCGTTTTCATTTCACAATTTTCACTTGTGTTTGGAAAATGACATCAGCAATTGTTCATAACTACGTCAGAGACAACATTTTGATCACCTTATTATGTAACAGTACAGTTTTGAGGACTTAACAGATGAACCATCAAACTCGTGGTTCAGTTGTACATGAAAATTACATGTCATTCTAAGAATAACCTCACGTAAACACAAGAAGCCCCTAAGAAATTCTATAAAGGTTCAGCCAGATAAGTTACGTGATGCATGGGTGCTTATACATGTGATGAAAATTGGCCATTTTTGCAGTTTAAATGCATCATGCTGTACATGCGTGGGGACTTTCTATGATTTAAATGAGTTTGCTATGTTGTAAAGTAAACTACATGTGGATGTGGTTTAGTTTGTAATGTAGCTATTTGTAACACTGCAGCCTTTGACACCCTCCCCCCCCCCCCCACCATAGGAGAGGTGGCCTAAAGGCAGAAACAGAGAAGGGCTTGATCTTTTTTTTCTTTCTTTTTTTTTTTTAAACAACAGAACCTACCTGCATCTCCTGTGGCTGGGGGGCAAGCTGCCACAGCCTCTGAGCTGTGGAGGGCCTTAGTCCTTCCTTCCGTGGCAGCAGCGCCCCCTTGGGCCACCCAGGCAGGCAGCTAGCAGGCAGGTGATGCCCCAGCTCTCGCTCAGGGAATGCTGGGATCAGACTGGGTGCTGCCTATGAGCTGGGCAGCACCTGTCTGCTAGCCACCAACCCAGGCGGTGGCCCTGCTGCCTGCAACCACCATGGAGAAAAGATCCAGGGTCACCTGCAGCTCAGGGTCTGCTGGTTTGCTCACCTCCTGGCCATGGAAGGTATGAGCAGGATCCAAGGGAGAAAATAAGGATCAGGCCCCTCACCACTTTTTTCCCCCCCAGCAGAGCAGCCCACACAAGCTGCCACCAGGCTGCACAGCTCCTGAGCTGTGCAAGGGCCTTCCCTCTGCAGTGGTGGCATCCCCTGGGACCGCCCAGGTGGAGTGCTAGCTGCTCAGGTGCTGCCCCAGCTCGCAGGCAGCACCTGTCAGATCTCCAAGTTCCTGATCTCTTTCCCAAGTCTGTACATTGGAAGCCTGCCATGTGTTGTTCCCCATGTGGGCTCCAGGAAGAGTTCAATCAGGCGAGTGCTGCCTGCAAGCTGGGGCAGCACCCACACAGTTAGCATCACACCTGGGCCCAAAGAGGTGCTGCCACCATGGAGGGAAGGACCAGGCCCCACCTGCAGCTCAGGAGCTGCATGGCCTGGTAGCAGCTCATGTGGCCAGGCTCTGCTGAGGGAAAAAACAAGCAGCGAGGGGCCTGATCATTTTTCCTTCTTTTTTCTGTGGAATCTGCCCACTTCTCCTGTGGCCAGGGGGTGAGTTGCCAGCAGGTCCTAGACCTTTTCTCCATGGTAGCGGTACCCCCCGGGTTGCACCCACCCACTAGCAGCCCAGTGGCCCCATGGGGCACCACCACCATGGAGGGAAGGACCAGTGCCCCCACAGCTCAGGGGCCACTCAGCCCACTGTCAGCTTGCCCCCTGGTTATGGGAGAGGCAAACAGGCTCCTTAGGGAGAAAAAGAAAAGGATCGGGCCCTTCACTGTAATGGTGATGGAAACCCCTAAATTGAAACATTGAGTTTTTAGCCATTGCAATTAAAAACCCACCATTTCAATTTAGGGGACTAAGCCCCTATCATGTGTACAAGCGGTCCTTGTTGCCAACTTCTAAATTCAAGTGATTGTGTGAGAATCTCAGCTGTTTAATGAATGGGGGGGGTTTTGAGATCTCAAACTGTAGTTCTGAGAAAAGCTCATTATGACCTGAGTACATCATGAAGACTAAAATCACAACAAAATGCCAAAGCTAGAAAAAAAACCCAAAACTTTTGTCTCATGAATTTTAGTCCAACTTAATAAGGTGAAATCTCAATTAAGATGTTTTGAACACCTCCAGGTTAGTCATATTGCAAAAATTTGATTCAAAATTTATACAATACTATACACTGTAAAAATAAATGCATATTTGTTCTGTGTTTTAGTAGTGTCCATTGTCACAGCATGGGGTCCTCAGGGATGGCCGAGATGCCCCAGGGCTCTATGACTGAACCAATCTTGCCCAACAGGCATCCTTTTCCTCATCTGCCACATCTTGCTGGTAATTATAATAAAAAGTGAGGCTGCCCTCGAGTTTATGTTTGGACATGGTCCTGATGGACCCCACTGAACCCTATGGGCTCTTGGATCCCTTTTGGGTCCCATTCAAAATGGCTGCCTTGTGGGACACCCTCAGACTTATGGACTAGATTCATGGCTCCAAAACCATCCCTTTACCACACCCCATGCCTCACAGGTGGCATTCAAACATTGTCCCTCTGAGGCCTTAGTCTAGATCAGCCTCCTGTCATCACCGGGCTTTCCACAGCCCTATCTGTGCAACTTCCATGGCATTGGGCTCTCTGCAGCCCCTTTGTCACTGCGCTCCCTGGCATTGCGCCCATTGGTGCTGGGGTCTCCACACTGTAGTGTACCCCAACGAGGTCTCTGTCATGACCCAAAGGTCTGATTTTTTTGTGTGCGCTTCGGCACTAAGAATTATCCCCGTGGGTTTACAGCTTCATTGCACGGAGGAGTTCTGCTACGCAGAGAACCCGCGTGCAAAGGAGTGTTCCCGCCACTTTGCAGCGATCTTTGCAGGGTGCATTTCCTTTGCAACACAGAAATGCACGGTGCAAAGAGTTCCCGCTAGTCGTATGCAAATTCGTGCCCCGCAATTGGCTAGTGCTAAATTATTCACACGTGGCGGCTAGCGATTGGCCTGCTAGCCGTATAAGAGGCTTGAGCAGTTTCCGCCCAAGCCGAAGAGGACTCCGCATCCATCTCGTGGGGACTCTGGGTGTGCGCGGCAGGGTAATAGAAACCCTGTGTATTGCTCAGAGGAGTTTGGCAGCCTGATCCACCACCCACCTCTTCCCATCTTCAAATGGAGCCTACTATAAGACGTAACGACGAGTTTTATGCGCGCTTGTCCTGGACATCCGGAGTTTGCCTGCGTGGAGCCTTGCAACCTCCACGTGTGTTCATGTTTTCTGTTGTAACCGCAACTCAAGCAAGTTCTCAGCCTGCACCAAGACCATCTCGGTGTAAGTAAAATAATCTTAAAATCAACCGTTACGTGTCTGTGCCTAATTCTAGCTCGGCGCCCGCCCTCTCCGACCTGGCCTGCCCGGGCTGCTGGCCACAGCCCGCGTGCAGAGCGACGAAAAGGGCCCGGGGTCAGACCTGGCCCGCACATGGCGACGAGGATGGGATCGGGATCACTGCGGCACATGCCGATGAGCTCAGGAGAGGGCTCGCTAGAGTTAGAATTAGTTGAGAACTGCCCTTGGAAAAGTGGGAGATGCAGCGTAGCAGAATTGGAGGCGCACCTCGCGTACCACCAGGCGGGCGGAACGGGCAAGAGATGTGTCCGTGGACACCTTTCATTAAGGGGAGAAGAGGGAACTCCAGAAGTCGGAGCCCTAGAAGGGAAAGAAGTATATCTTCACCCCGCGGCGTTCGGGCGTATCATGGGCGATGAGCGGGTCCTGTACAGGCCCCTCGAGGCTGTAACCCTTGCTGAAGTCGACCCGGCGAGCGCAGTAAGCCCGACCCCCACCCGGGAGTGTGTCCGTTGCTCACGGTGTGCCCGAGAGATGGGAGAGACGATGCCAATCGGCTGGTTTTCCCCTTGCATGGTGGTGCCTAGACTGAGGGGTTGAGATCGCCCGTCTGAGCTCCGCGAAGACCCGGAGACGGAGGACTGCGCCGTAAATGAGAGAGTGGTCCTACGGTGCGACAAGGGGGGAAAACTAAATGCAACCTTTCAGACTATGGCTGATTTAATGAGTGAAACTTTAAGCTTAAAGACCCAGCTGCATATGGCCGTTCGAGCGGTCAGAGAAGCGGCTGAGAAAAGGGATCTTGAAAAGCCCCAACAAGATGGCGCCGAGCAGAAAGAAGACCGGGTGGAAGAGCCGGAAGTGAGGGATGGAGCTTCGGGAGAGCCCGCAAGGGTTCGACCGGTAACTCCGCCCAGCGATGCAGCGTCGGTTCCGCCGACCACGCCCCTCTGCCAAAGGGAGGGGGAGTCAAGCGGAGGAGCACATCCGCCCCTCCCGCCTGAGACAGCAACGACTCCCACTGTAACAATGACTACAGCTCCGACAGAAGCAGCAACAGCAACGACAACTTGCGAAGAAACTGATCAGCCTGCAGTACAAAGCAGCCCAGTCATCGGTCCGCAGAGTGCAGTTCAAGCTACCACCTATTACGCTCGTTCCAGAGCCGAACTGCAGAATGTGTGTAGAGAATCCAGGATCCGACCCGAAGAAACTCTGGCTGTGTGGTTAGGACGTCTAGTCGTGGAACTTGGGTCCGACCTCCTGGACCAGGAAGAAGCAAGCTTCTTGGTGAGACAAGCTTCATGGAGTAGGGGACATGTTACCGACATCGACATGGTGGCGTTTAGCATCCACTGGCCTATTCCGATTCCAGCGCTTGTGGCAGGAGTGATCGAACAGAAGGCCCACGCATGGCATGACAACCGACCAGAGCACACCGGTGCAGAACAGCTTGTACTGGCTATTATCGGAGTTTCGTATTGCGCCTGGAACCCAAGAGAATGCACGTTGGGACTAACACCGCTCCAACGAATCTGACCGTGGCCTCATCATCACCTGCGAGACCCTGGAACTGTTCCAGTGACTCTCGACAGCATAGATAGTTGTCTTAAAGTCTATGGGCAAAGAAACATCGTGGTTCTGCGAATTGTGCTGAACCCACTGGTCGATCATCCTGTGAGTAGTCTCCTTCATCAGTTGTCAAGACTGCGTGTCCTAATGGAGCCAAGACTATCCAGTGATCGGGAGTATCAATGCCCGACTGAGGCTCAGAACACGAAACACTGTGAATCCGAGTATCCAGTATTACGCCAGAGAACGCAAGAGGAGAGATACATGTTTGGATACCTCCTGCAGCGTTCTGGACTTAATAAGAGACAGCTTCAGATTTTGGGAGATGCAGGACAATGGCAACTAGCCTATGAGTTAGGTTTTCACTATCTAGAAGAAGACGACGATGACTCATCGACGATTTCGTCGAGTTGCTGAGTCGGAAAAGAGAGAGAGCTGTTCAGTATAAAATTGTGTTTACATATTTGTATTTAATAAGTAATGAGAAGTTTAATCAACTGCATTATCGTGCGGTCCTGTGTGATTTGTGAATAACCATTTTGAGAGAGTTCTTTTACAGATCAGGTATTCAGAGTGCATGGTGGAGAGAGGCCTAAGAGGGATAACATCACTGAAAGGAACAAAGGCCTGACGCGCGATTCCACCATGACGCCCACCGAAGTCATGATCGTTCAGTTTTTTGTTATGAATGTGATTTTATGTATATGTGTGCGTGTCAGTTATTATTTGATTTGATCCCTTGAAGACGAACTTTTATTGTTGACTGATTTTGTTTTTGCTCGTTTAGTTTCGCGAACCATTGACAGAACTGTTAATAACCCGGATGATAGGTTTGAAGTATAATTCTATTGTGCCTTCAGCAAGGGAAGATGTCATGACCCAAAGGTCTGATTTTTTTGTGTGCGCTTCGGTACTAAGAATTATCCCCGTGGTGTTACGCCTCAGCTCTGTATTCTTGGGCAACCCTGGCACAGGATGCAGTCTGTCTGACTCACAAAGGACTCACCCCCCCCTCCCTCCCCTCCTCTACCTAAACGAAACTGATTAAGATGCAGTGAGAGATGCACCTAAAACTCTCCAGATAAGGGTGATAAGAGTGAAACAACTGCCCTAGGTCTCATTTACATCCCAGATGGAACCAGATGACGATTCATTTACATGAGGGATGGAAAACAGAAAGCCTGAAGCAGAGACTGCAGTGAATTCTGGGACCAGAGAAACAGGAGAGCGCTGCATGATGGGGAATCTGTGCTTCCAATGTTAATCAACCCATGTTCTCACACACCCAGCTCAGCATTTATCATACCAGTTCTAATCTGGATTTGCTAAGGACTTTCCCCCCCCCCCCCGACACACACACACAGCTCTAAGTTTAATAGGCATCTCGGGCCGTACATTCCCTGGTCCCACTATGGGAGGCCTATTTAAACTTGATTGACTAAAACTTGGTTGCCAGGATAGGGAATGCTGAGGCAAGAGACCAAGTCCGAGGGGGTATGGGCAACATTTGAACAATGGTTAAGGGTTCATCACAGCATCCAGCCTGCTGGACCCCTAATCCCAGGTGTTGTCGTATCTTTCCCGAGATGACTGGTGGAAGTCCTCTCCACAAAAGGTTATGAGCACTCCAATAATTGCTTTAAGTCTGTTAAAAGACTATAGTAAAATCTGGAAAAGTCATGCTAAGCTGAGGCTTGTGCACAAGTAAAAATCCCAAATCCTGATGCTGCAAGCTATCTATTGTTCCTGAAGAAACCATGAGATATCCCATCAGTATATCTGCCATCCATAGGAATTTCAAGCTGGCTCCCAAGTATTTGGGTTACTCCCTAATCTTAAGTGTTTCCTGATTATCAATCAGTTTCCTGAGATGGTCCAAACCAGATAACCCCTTGTCGATAGAAAAGACAATGATTTACACTACTGAGGGTGCTTCAAAGCAGCTGAACTGAGGGTATAAAAATCTGTAAGTGTGTGTGCTTAAGAGGAGAAAGAAAGAAGAAGAAGAAGCAGGAGGAGAGAAAGAAAAGGAAAGAAGAAGAAAACTCCTGTGCTGACACCATCCCCTGTCGTTCTTGGGACGCTGGAAGAACAGAGCGTCTCTCTCTTCAAGGATTGTGCTATGGACTGTGCCTGTCAGCTTTGCAGCCTGAGTACCGTGGACTAGGTGAGACCCCAGCGTTCCCTCTCCTCTCTAGGCATAAACTTCTGAACCTGAACTGTATCAGTTAAGCTTGAGCTAAGTTTCCCCAAATACTTAGTGAAACTAGGGTAGTATTGTCATTGTTTGTGTTCGTTTTTCTTTTGCATGTCTATTACTACTAGTACTATTATATATTTCATATGCTTAGCAATAAATAACTTTTATAGTCAAACTGGTAGTAATTGGGTATATTTTTCCTTCTCTGCTTCTTTTTCCTCCCATGCTCTGCAGCAACGCTTCTTTTACCTATGCTAAAGATCCCTGTGAAGCCTAAATTATTGTGGGGTCTGCTCATCAAGAGGCCAAAGATTGGGACGTGCTGAATTTGAAACACATAAGGGGATCAGCTTGTACAGGCTGATTGACCCAGTTTGACTCAGACGTGCCCTTATGAACTGAATGCTGGCCCATGAGGGTGTCAGCTGGACACCTAGCCGGATTCAGAGGGATTCTGTTTACCTGTGTGCTTGTGTTTGACTGCATTTTATTGTTGCTCTTATGAACTGATTCTTGGCATATGAGGGTGTCAGCCTGTCCATGATGATCAGCCCGGCCAGATCAGGCGTGTCACGTTAATTTGTGTGTGTTTGTGTGTATGACTGATTTGGTGACTGGAGGAACCCAGTCCCATTGAGATTGAGTCCTGCAAGATAGCTCCACTGGGGGTGAGGGCTTGCAGAAGGGAGAAATACAGCTCCATATAGTAACACAAGCAGCACATTGACAGAATCACCAAGACCCTAGAAACTATCCCTAATAAATGAGCACACCCCAAGTAATGGGCAAATTTGGTAACAGTGGGTATACAGCTTCATTGCACGGAGGAGTTCTGCTGCGCAGAGAACCCGCGTGCAAAGGAGTGTTCCCGCCACTTTGCAGCGATCTTTGCAGGGTGCATTTCCTTTGCAACACAGAAATGCATGGTGCAAAGAGTTCCCACTCGTCGTATGCAAATTCGTGCCCCGCAATTGGCTAGTGCTAAATTATTCACATGTGGCAGCTAGCGATTGGCCTGCTAGCCGTATAAGAGGCTTGAGCAGTTTCCGCCCAAGCCGAAGAGGACTCCGCATCCATCTCGTGGGGACTCTGGGTGTGCGCGGCAGAGTAATAGAAACCCTGTGTGTTGCTCAGAGGAGTTTGGCGGCCTGATCCACCGCCCACCTCTTCCCGTCTTCGAACGGAGCCTACTATAAGACGTAACGACGAGTTTTATGCGCGCTTGTCCTGGACATCCGGAGTTTGTCTGCGTGGAGCCTAGCAAGCTCCACGTGATTGTTCGTGTTCTGTCTGCGTGGAGCCTTGCAACCTCCACGTGTGTTCGTGTTTTCTGTTGTAACTGCAACTCAAGCAAGTTCTCAGCCTGCACCACGACCATCTCGGTGTAAGTAAAATAATCTTAAAATCAACCGTTACGTGTCTGTGCCTAATTCTAGCTCGGCGCCCACCCTCTCCGACCTGGCCTGCCCAGGCTGCTGGCCACAGCCCGCGTGCAGAGCGACGAAAAGGGCCCGGGGTCAGACCCGGCCCGCACAGTCTCCTCCTTCCCAATAGCCTCAGCCCAGTCCACCAGTTTATAAACAAGAACCAAAATATGAGCCCCGGGCTATAACATAATACAACCAGTTCAGGGTGCGCTCTGTCCCTTTAAAAGAGTCAACCTCCCCCCCCCCGCCCCGCATTAAGTGCCTTGTAGCCCAGGGTACCTGGTGAGCTCCTGAAGCCCCATTAGTCCTATAGGCAGCATATAAGGCAGCCACAGCATCGCTGGGCAATTATTCTCTGCAGGCTCCTTCCCCTGGCTGCTGCCAGAGAACTAACCCCTGCTGGTCTCAGCCCTGGGGTTTATATGTGCCTAGGGCCCTGCCTTCTTCCAGTCAGCTGACTGGGTGCAGGTCCAGGCTAATTCCCTCATTAGCCTGCTGCCATAGTAACCTGCACCTGTGGGGTTTCTGTCTGGCTCCTAGGTCCCTCTCCCTCGGCAGTTTCTGCTCTTAAAGGAGCAGGCACCTTAGTGCCCTGCAACATCCATTTTGACAGTGCAAGCCATCACTCATTTGATAAGAATAACTGAGACTGCTCACCAGGGAGATCATGAGTAAGGCTTTGCATGTATTCTAGTCAACTGTGCAACATGTCTTATAATTCATATTAAAATTTTATATCATAGTAGACACACACAGATTTCTGTTGTGTTTCATGACTCATAAGATGATACTTGCTAATAAACAGTTTTACTAGAATGAATACAGTTTAAAATACTGCATTTACCCTAATCCAACATGACCCTGCATTTAAGACAATTAGTTATAGCACTTTAAGCAGCAACACTCGGGTAATAAAATTATACCATTTGTGCAAATAGTTGTGAAAATGTTCTTAATTACCCAACGTCTAACTGTGTTTAATCAATGGCATTATCAGTATCTTTTTATAAGGTATTTTCTGGATAAAATATTGCTTGAAACAATGTGTGTTAAACAACATTAAAATGAAATACATAGAACCATTTGCAATCTATTATTTATCCTGATAGCCCTTTTTAAAGAGAATTTCATTTTCTAAATCAATATGAATTACAGCCAAAATGTCCTAGCTACATTCACTATTTATGTGTCAAAGAAAAAAACTTTAGAACCCTTTGGTCATCTCCAAAAAATAAATTAGCTATTAGATTCCCTTGGGGAAAAACACAACTTCTTAAGAAACAATGAGAAATATTCCTATAAATCAAAGTCATCTGAAGAAATTTCCTTGACAGGCAAATCCTCAATTGGGGTATAGAATTAAAAAGATTCACATCAGCTGAGGATCTGCTGTTCAGGTTTTTCCTATGACCTCCCCCTCCCCTGTCCCCCCTCCCCCACACACACACTTATCTCTCTTTAGCCTCTCTCTAGCTTACAGCAATACATTATAGAATGAATAGTTTTAATTAAACACATCCTACCTTTTGAATAGCTCAGGCCCATCTTGCTTTTGCAAAATTACTTATGTAAACTTGATCCTTATTTCTAGTGTGGAAAAAAAATTAAAGTTACATTTATAAAATATCAGAATACAATCAAGGAATATTAGCTTTGGGTTTAGGCAGGTCCAAAGCAAGCTCTGACAAAGGATATACAAGGATAAAATATATAGCTTCTCTAATCGAAGGGAGTAAAAATGACATCTCTTTTATCCTATTTTTAGTTTTACTGTAGAGCACAGAATATGCTATTTTAAAATTAGGAATAATTACTGTACTTTCTAAAGTTAATTTTATACAAAAACGTGATTTGGCAATTGATGTTACAGAGGTATGTGCTGTGTACAGGAAATAGCTGAAACAAATTCAGAGGCATCACCTTCAGCTACCAATGTGGTAAGGAATGTAATTCTTTTAGTTAGGCATCCTGATGAGTTGTGACACAACTGGCATATCGTTATAATATCAAAAAACAGACAATCCATGAGAAACCAAAGGAAAGTATCTATCTTGAGAGAGAGAGGGAGGGAGAGAGTATCCAAAAATGAAAAACTTCCATTAAAAAGCATGAAACCTGGGAATGAACAAAATTACCATCTTTTTCCAATCCTGCCTCTAAAAGACATCTTTTTGTAATTTTTTTTCTAACTTCTCCCTTCTCTTTATACTATAAGATTCTCCATATGTTTTGTTATTTACTTTCCTCTCTCTCCCAACAGCTTCTTTCATTATCAACAATGTGCTTCTATTAAAAGGCAAATGGCATTAACACTTTAAATGGTTACTTTGCATTTGTTGTCCCATACACTACCTTCTCTAGTCTTTTTCTTCAAACTGCTGAGGAATCAAGTAACTTTATTTCCTTATTCTTCCGCACTTCCTTCAGCTCTTTCTGTCCACCAAACCTCTCCTCCCTCCTGGAAGAATCTTGCTTCTTTTGCTGTTGCTATAGTCCCCCAAAGTTACCACATGACCTGTTGTGAGATTTTGGGCAAGCATTACTGTCACCACTCAGAAAATTTCCTCCTATTCCAAATGCAGTTACATTTGTTAACAAAAGTAAACATTACCTTATGTGCTGCAGTTAACACAGCTAAGAATAAGTGAGTTGGATGAGTCCCTGTTATGAATCAACAGCATTGACAATGAAATTACCAATTACCTCTGTGCAATTCCATTGAAGGGAACTGGGGGCTACGAGGGTCACAGAAAACCTCATTTGTGTAGGAAGACAGGGTGTAATTTGGCAGGTAGAAGCTTTCATTAAGCAACAATGAAAGAACACAACTTAACACAACCCCAAAAAACAAAATATAATGATACAACCTACAGGATCAAGAGTGGCAGAATTAAGCACTGTATCTGCTTTTGTATGTGCCCACATACAAACATGCACACAAAATAGTTGCAACTATAATCTTAGGTAAGATTTGCAAAGCTCTCCATTGAATTTAGGCACTCACTTCCCACTCTCTTTCTATGGACTTTAGGTTCATTTTTTAAAACACAGGCATTGCAATGTTAAAGAAGCATAAAGAAACACATAAATAGCAAATCTAAAGGCTGTGGTTTATTCTTTACACTTTATGCTTGTGCATTTTTGCAACAACGCTTCACGAGATTGCCCTTTTTCCTCTCTAAGCTTATCTGTCTTTCTCAAACATTACAAGTATCATAACAAGGAGTGGACAACTGGATCACAAGACCCAGGCACTCAGCAGGGAGCACAAAAAAACTGGCTTCCGTTGCAGCCAGCCCATCTGCCACTATTGACACCCATGGAACAGACTCTGATTGTTATGCCTCTGGCTATGACTGTGCGCTTCCAGTATCCACTTTGGGTAGCATGCCCTGGGACCCATTTCTTCTCTCCCTTAAATAATTACCCTTCTGCAATGGATGGGTTTAAAGAAGGACCAGCATAACCAACTATTTTGATCTTTCACCAGAATCATCGTATCTGAATTATTTAAAACGTTAGCACCAAACTTGAATTTTGTTATAGCATTTGGTCTATAACAGTGCTTCGTATGAAGAACACCAAACCGAGAGCAGCAGGAACGAAGGCAGACAAACAAATCTAATACACACAACATAAGTTTATAGATATACCACCTGTAAGAAATCCAGCATTCAAAGAGAATCTGGATCTCAAGCCTAAAAGAATAAGACTCTCTATTAACAGTGAGTTCTATTCCTAGGATGGCTCTATTCTTTAATCCCCATAAACAGAAAACCCTGGATTTTAACTGTGGCTGTAAACCCAATTATGGCTCAAAATAATAGCCCTGCCTGGTTTAACATGCGTGAACAGAGAAAGATTCTGCTATAGCCAGGTTTAAAAAAATAAGCCTACACAGATGCATATTAGATATGATTAAACAACCAAGCCTACAGAAACATAGCTTTTTCTTCCCCTTTTAATCTTTGGTATTAATCACAATTCTTAATCAACCACCTTCAATCAAAAAGGAGTTTGATTGCATCTTTTTTTTGATCCCATAAAAAGGGTGGCTACCACACTCACCAGCTTCAGTGAGATTTCTGTTAACTTCTATCCTAATAAATCTAATCTTTAGGGAAGACTCATTTTAAAAAAACAAAGCTCTTCTGTTTAGAAATACTCATGATGAAAATTTGTTTCACACACACCTTTTATATCAGAAATCACAATATAGTACAGTATTGCAAAGTTTTTTTATGGGAATTTAGGAGTTGTGTAGGTAGCCTTGCTCTTCTATTGTTTTGTGTAGCTGGGGCAGACTCAAATTCTCAAAGAAAGAGCTAAAAAAGAAAACCACTCTGAACAAGCAGATGCATTTTAGTATGGCTTTCAGGACCATACCAACCTGATTTCCATTTAGCAGCTGAAACTGAAACTATCTGATTATTTTAGGTTTTTTTTCAATTGCAGCTAATATTGCAAATATATGATTGAAATTATGAGAAATGTCTGTTTTTTTGGACTTTGCCCAGTTGTACTGAATCTGATAGGGTAGAAATGGCATTCCTTTGTGGTAATAAATTGTGTTATGCATTTCTGAAATTTTATTTCCCTAATGTTTAGAAATTATATAGATAAGTGTGCCAGATTATTTCATTATAATTAATCAATTCATAAGTGTGAAAAATATGTTGATTCCAGCCATTAAATGCAAATCTATTACAGTGGTGTTGCTGCCTGTACACAGGTTGAAAATAGAAAATGTCACATAGTCTTCACTACTCTTGAGAGATCTATGGATAATTTAAAAAATGCATGCATCTTAAGCCTAGTGCCCAGGACAGTCAATTTTGGGGAGTGATATTGGCCTCAGTATATTGAATTTGCTTACTCCAGTAAAGGTTTTATTTTTTAATATTTTGGGTACAATCCTATACTCCTGCATTCTGAGCTTGACTGTGTTGGACAGGACCTCCACATGGACATGAAGTCTATTAAGACCTGATTATAAAAATGCAGGAATAAGTGCCCACTACTTCCTTCCAATTACATGCAAGTGGAAGGAAGGGGTATAGCTTTGCCTCTGTGCACATCCCCCTTTTCATAATGTACTGATCAGCTCATTTAGCCTAGTCAGACAGATTAATTTATTTCATTATTTGTGTTTAAGATTAGTTCCCACTGCAATGCAGTAAACAGAAGATTGAATGTAATCCTTGAATGAACGACCAGGGAAATTTCCAGTGTAAGAGTATAAAGGTTGTATTACCTCTAAAATATATAACCAACTACCTGAAGGTTGGTTAGAGAGAGGATGGAACTAGAAGGTTCTCAGTGGTGGCAAATAACAGAACAAGGAGCATCAGTTCCAAGTTGTAGCAAGGGACGTTTATGTTAGATCTTAGGAAAAAACTCTCTCACCAGGAGAATAGTAAAGCACTGGAACATGTTACCCAGAAAGGTTGTGGAATCTCCATCTTCAGAGGTTTTTAAGACCTAGCTAGACAAAGCTTTGGCTGGGATGATCTAGCTGGGAATGGTCCTGTTTTGAGCAGAGGGTTGGAGTAGATGACCTCCTGAGGTCCCTTTCAACCCTAATATTCTATGATTCTATATTTGACATTGGTGTAATCAATTCTTGAATACTATGTCCAGATCCAATATGCAAAATTCAAGAAGGGCATTGGTAAAGTTAATGCCTGTCTTGTCCTGTGTCCTGTCTTTCATGATGGCCAGTAGGTAGTACACCTCAGAAGAATCTGCAAAGAATTGTGCAGTAACTGTGACACAATCTGCCACCTACTAAGGTCCCTTTTAGGCATTACTGTAGGCACTGAAACAAGGTGTGAAGCCCTTTCCAAAATTCGGGTTGTTAATTATGATTACTCTGCATGAAAAACCCTAACATATGTTGAATAAAAATAATATGAAGTAATAAAAAGAGAGAATCCTGTTTTGAGAGGAAAATGGATTTAGAATACCTGTGCTCTATTTGCATGATTTACATATGCTCCTATTCACAGCTGATTAAATTAATTATTCATTTTTAATGCCAGTAACCAATGTAGATATTTAGGACTGTGTTTGAGAAATAAACAGGGATTTGGAGGATGTCATTTATTTATTTGTACACAGACACATATTTGCTGCTTTATAATTAACAGTTTTGTACCAAAAAAAAGTCCAGGGTGCTATTTAATTTTGCAAAAGTGCATTTGAAAATGTAAATCACAGTTCAAAAAGTGGACCAATTTTAATATATATTTAACTAAATTCAGAACAAAAATAAATTTTAAAATATAATCAAGTGCTAGGTTTTTGTCATCCTGTTATTTAAAAATGTTTAGCCTTCAATAAACTAGAATGAGAATGGAATAATAATGACAGTTTTTATGTTGATTTTTTAATAATTTTCCCCAACCCTTTAAAAGAAAAATAACCAAAAACTTGTATTCTGTTATTGGTCAAGTTTTTTATTAAAAAAAACTATATGCCAAGTTTGATCAGTTAATCACCTGAAGAAAGAAAATGCTACTGCTGTATTTTGCAGAAGTAAAAAAAAAAATCCATTACAAATGTTAATTAACAAAGTATGATTGGTAATTATGGGTTCTGAAACTGTCAATGTTTTAGTTCTTGTTAGGGGAAGATGAACTGATGCATAAGTAACTGACACTTGATTTGGAAAGTACTTGGGGTTCTGAATAAATTCAGACAACTTTCATTTGAAATTGTTTATTTTTTATTCAGACTATTTCCAAATTGAGCTTTTTCTGTGTGGTACTGGGATAACTGGCTGTGTGTATAATAGGAGTGCATGCAAAGTCTAACTGCTTGAATTTTTACAACTGTTTAAGCAGTTTAAGGTGAGAGAGTGGTAAGAATTCTTGTTCAAATTTTCCAATTGGATCACTACTTCAATCATGGGAGATGTTGAAATAATGTCTAGTTCAATTAGAAAGAAAAGGAGTAAGTAAAACTGATGATAGAACCTGGCATGTAAACTGAAAAGTTTACTTTTTGTTATCATTTATCTTTGAAATGGCTTAGTTGGTTTTGGTGGATTGAAAACAGTGCGACTCAGATATTTCATATTCCAAGGCACAATTTCTCAGACCCTGTGCAGCAAGTTAGTACACATCCACAGACGTCAACAGCAATGCCACCATTTATACCACTACAAAGGACTGGCCAACCTCTGGAATGAAATCCTGGCCCCAGTGAGGTCAATGGAATTTTGATCAATTAGTTCAAGTGAGCTACAATTTCCCCCCGGGTCAGCTTTTATCAGTGAAGCACTGAAACACTAGGATGTGTGAGTGTACTAGTAGGTGGGATTCAAGGCAGCTAGAGGTTCTACAGAGCAACTAGCCAGTTACCATAGACAGGTAAGACAGGGTGGCTGGAACTACACCTGTGTTTTCTATTTCAGAGCCTAATCAGTTTGAAAAAGATAAACTATATTAATGGGTAGAAAGAAGAGAAAAATGAGCCCAGACCTGTTTCCACTGGCCACTGTCTCCTTAGGTGTCAGCTGGAACCGTGTTGGAAAAAATAGAATATTAAAAGCAAGGTATTGGATAGGAGGGGAAGCTGCCTAGAGATCCTTGTAAGCTTATTTTGTATGCTTGAGTAAAGTTATATTTTATTGCAAAAAAATAAGCAGAGGAATAGCACAAGATGTTATTCAAGTAGAGAAGGTGAGCAGCCCTCGGTGAAAGAACAGGTTAGGAACTATTTGGAAAAGCTGGACATATAAAAGTGCGTGGGGCTGAATGCAATGCATCTAAGGGTGCCTAAGGGTGTTGGCTGATGTAGTTGCTGGCCACTATCTTTGAGAACTTGTGGTAGCCAGGGGAGGTCCAGGATGATTGGAAAAGGGCAAATATAGTGCCCATCTTTAAGAATGGGAAGAAGGAGGATCCAGAGAATTACAGACCAGTCCATCTCACCTCAGTCACCAAAAAAATCATAGAGCAGGTCCTCAGGAAATCCATTTCTAAGCACTTGGAGAAAAAGATGATTAGGAACAGTCAGCATGGATTCACCAAGGGCAAGTCATGCCTGACCAACCTGATTGCCTTATATGATGAGACAACTGGTTCTCTGGATGCTGATATATCAGTGGACATGGTATATCTGGGCTTTAGCAAAGATTTTTATACGGTTTGCCACAACATTCTTGCAAGCAAGTTAAGCAAGTATGGGTTGGATGAGCGCACTGTAAGATAGAAAGCTGGCTGGATTGAGCTCAACAGGTAGTGATCACTGATTCAAGTTGGTAGCTGGTATCAAGTGGAGTGCCCCAGGTGTCAGGCCTGCAGTGGGTTTTGTTGAATATTTTCATTAACATCTGGAAAATAGGATGGAGTGCACCCTCAGCAAGCTCATGAATAACAGTAAGCTGTGGCAGTAGTAGATACATTAGAGGGTAGGACTAGGATTCAGTGTGACCTAAACAAATTGGAGGAGTGGGCCAAGAGAAATTTCATGTGGTTCAAGAAGAACAGTGCAAAGTCCTGCAGTTAGGATGGAATGATCTCATGTACCAGTACAGGCTGGGGGCTGACTGGCTGGGCAACAGCTCTGCAGAAAAGGACCTGGGGGGTTACAGTGGACAATAAGCTGAATATGAGCCAGCAGCGTGCTCTTGTTGCCAAGAAGGTTAACGGCATACTGAACTGCATTGGTAGGAGGTCAAGGAAGTAATTATTCCCCTCTATTCAGCACTGGTGAGACCATATCTGAGATAGTGTCCAGTTCTGGGTCCCCTACTACAGAAAGGATGTGCACAGGTTGGAGAGAGTCCAGTGGAGGTTAGAGGGCTGGAGCACATATCTCATGAGGAGAGGCTGAGGGAACTGGCCTTATTTAGTCTAGAAAATTGAAGACTGAGAGGGGATTTAATAGCAGCCTTCAACTGCCTGAAGAGTAGCTCTAAAGAGGAAGGAGCTAGATTGTTCTACGTGATGGCAGATGACAGAACAATGAGCAATGGTCTCAAGTTGCAGCAAGTCAAATTTAGGTTAGATATTGGGAAGAATTTTCTCACTAGGAGGGTAGTAAAACACTGGAACAGGTTACCCAGAGAGGTGGTAGACTCTCTATCCTTGGAGGTTTTTAAGACCCAGCTGGACAAACCCTTGGCTGAGATGATCTAGTTGGGGATGGTCCTATTTTGAGCAGGAGTTTGGACTAGATGGCCTTCTGAGGTCCCCTCCAAGCCTAATTTTCTATGATTCTAAGTATTTGTCAACTCTTCTGTGAACCAGTTGCATTATTAACTTTACATGCTGTGGCAAACTACAAAACCCCTAGGCACAAAATATGCAGTATGATGGAACTTTTGTATACTACTACCAAGGCAAAGTGTTGAAAGAATTTCCTTGTATGAATTTCTTGTGGCTAGTACCTTGCAATATGGAAGTGAACCTGCAAAGCATACAATCTTTTAAGAAGCCTAAAATTACCTCTAATATACAAATTCAATTTATACTGAGAACACCTACCCTGATACACAGTTACAGACAGGTATATTATTGTAATGTTGAGCCTATTGCAAATTTCTCAGGAACAAAGATGCCAATGTTCTAGATTCCTCCTTCACTTAAATTCCTTCATACATTTGAGCTTCAGAAAATTTAAATAAGTCTCTCTCTCACTACTTTTCTCAAATACAGGAGTCTTTCTCTTCCATAAAGGATTATTTTGTACCATAAAAATGGATGACAATTTGATTAATATATGCTGCAAGAGAATGATTAGTATATGGTTTCTGTCACACACACACACACACACACACACACACACACTTGAATTGTTAAATTCCAGTTTTTACCATTCAGAAAGCCATAAAATTGACCAAAAAGTATTGTACAAATTTGGAAGTGATCCTGAGCATACATAATGGCAATAAATCATATTCCCTTTGCAGTAGTTTGGAGACTGATTATTTATTTAGCTCATGCAGCAGTTGGGAAATTTGCTATAGGACCAAGATACTCCCATGCTTCCTAATGTTTATAATGGTCAGTCTTTTTACAGGTTCAATCCTTACTTAAGCTGCACTCTCTTTTCAATGCTACAATAATTATATATTTTCCCAATACCCATCATCCAAACCGACAAGCCACCTCCAAAACAAAAAACAGAAAAAAAAGCCATGTGAGTATGTTGGTGTAAATCAGACCACCATCAAGTTAGCTGGTCCAGTAAGGTACCAACTTCTAATCAATACTGAATATCAAATTTCAGCACCCCAATTGTGTGAATTGAACAAAGGATTGCTTTGTGGTACCTATATGAAATAAAAGGTGTTCAACTGATACTAGAAGTTTTTGATGCACTCTATATTTTGCCTATATTAATAATTAGGGTGATAGGACTGAATGCATGATTACATTTGCAGATGACATCAAGTTGGGTGATATTGCAAACACTCTGGAGCAGGGATGGGCAATTATTTGGGCCACATAGGGAGTTTTTCTTAGCTGTCACAGGCTGGGTCAGTGCCCTCTTCCACCCACCCAACAGCTCACTAAAACTCCCCATGTAGGATGTGGCCACAGGCAGGTGGGGAGCGCAATAGGTGGGTGAGGCCAGGATCATTGGGCAGGGTCACAGGACAGTAACAGCATGGGGCTGGGACCCAGGGCAGAAAAGTTTGTTCTCATCATCTTTATAATTGCCCTTCAGGTATTTGAAGGCTGTTCTCAAATCCTGCTATCAGTCTTCTCTTCACTAAACTAAATAAACCTAATTCTGTCAGCCTGTCTTCATACATCAAGCTTCCCAGGCTTCTAATAATTTTTGTAATTCTCTGCTGGACTCTTTCCAAACTGTTCACATCTTTTTTTGAAGCGTGGGACCCAAAACTGGACACTATACTCCAGGTGAAACCTCACTAGTGCAAGTGGAAGAATCATTCTCCTTGGTTTGCAAGAGGCAATCCTGTTAATACAGCCCAGTATGCTGTTGTCTTCTTTGCAACAAGAGCATACTGTTGGCTCACATTCAACTTGAATTCCACTGTAGCCTGCAGTTCCTTCTCTGCAGTACAGCAACCTAACAAGTCATTTTCCATTTTGTATTTATGCACACCAGTATTCCACCCCAAGTGCAGAATTTTGCTCTTCTCCTTACTGAATTTCATCTGATTGGTTTTGGAACATTTTTCTAGTTTATCCCAGTCATTGTGAATCCTAGCCTTAACCTCCAGAGCAGCGGTAGGCAAAATACAGCTCACAGACTGGATCCTGCCCACTGAGGGATTTTATCCAGATCAGAGTAGATCCCTCACTCCCACCTAGCCCAAGCACGGGCAGCATGAGCTGTGGCAGGTGCCTCATCCCAATGCCCTCAGAAGTGCAGCAGGCCTGGGGTGGTGCAGTGCCCAGAGTCACTTCCCTACAGCCCCAGTGGTGGCAGCTCCTTCCAATGTCTGCAGCCACTGGACCTGGCCCTGCTACCCAGGTACCCCAGCCCATCTGCCCCACACCCACTACTGGAGGCAGGACCTGTGCAGGCATGGCACTCATCCAGGTGGTTGGGATGGGGTGTCAGGAGGGCAGAGGGTGGCATCTTGCAGCAAGATAGGCAAGTGGGGCCACGGAGACCCCGAGATCTTCAGGCAGTGACAGATCAGGGCTGGGGCCCAGGGCAGAGCCATAATTTGCTGCCCGCATAGCCCTTCAATGGGCATGGGTTCTGTGGGCGGGGGCATGCAGGGAGCAGATTATGGATCTGCCCCAGCCCCAAGATCCTGGCCCTAGCCCCAGCCCTGGATGTAGCTCCCTGCCCTCCCATGGTCTCATCCTATCTGCCCAGCCACACACCCTGCCCACATGGCTCCTGGCCAGTCTCCATACAGACCCCAGGATAACAGGGTGGTGACAGTGCAGGACTGGGGCAGAATCAGAATCCACTCTCTACATGTCCCATCATAGAGACTGCAGGGAGTGGATCACAGGTCTTTCCTGGCCCCAGCCCCAGCCCTGGCCTTACACTGTCACCACCCCATGATCCCAGGGTCTCTATGGAACCTGTCAGGGGATTAAGCCCACGGAAGCTATTAATGGCCACTTAGATTGCTTAATAATGCATCAACTAATGGCTTTTATGGGCTTAATCAGAGGATTAAACCCATAGAAGCCATTAATTGATGTATTGCAATCTAAGTGGTTTGGGGCTATCTGGCAGTCTGTGGGGAGGGGCAGGACTATTGTGGCCCCTTGGCCAATCAGAAGCACCAGGGGGCCTTGCTGTGCTTGGCCCATGAAAATGGCTGCCAGCCCTGTGATCTGCCCCTGAAATCAGCTGGCAGCCACCTCAAGTTCAGTAGACTTCTACTCATATGATATTTATAAAACTGAATCTTGATTTCAGATATATAGAGGGGTCAGGTTCAAGAACACAGAACCAAATCTGTTCCCCAGGTTTTTGGTGGAGGTCAGATCTGAAACAACAAGGGGTTTATTTTCCAATTCCAGTTGAAATATGGGATGTTCAATAACATTCAAAAAAATCTTCCATCATGCAAGGAAATGATGATTTTTGAGATTTTTACCACTTGGGAGAAAATTCTCATGAGAATGCTCCTAAGAATGCTATTGTGTGAAAATCCAAATGCCAAGCAGGCAAAGTAGTAGCAGATAAATTTCAGTTTTGACAAGTGCAAAGTAATTCTCATAAGGAAAAATAACCACAACTATGGATTCACCTGATGGGCTCTGAAGTATCTGTTTGACTCAGCTAAGAGACTTTGGAGTCATTGTAGACAGTTCTCTAACAACATCAACTCAATATGCAGCAGCAATCAAAAAAGTAAAAAAAGTGTTGGGTGTCACTGAAAAGAAAATTGAAAACAAACATTATTTTGTCACTGTAAAAATCCATGGTGTACCCACATCTTGAAAACTGCATGCCTTCCTGGGCTTCACACCTCAAAAAAAAATGTAGTAGAAATAGAAAAGGTACCAAAAAAATTAAAAAAGACAAGAAAACAGGTACAGAGCAGCTGCTGTACCAGGAGAGAGTAAAAAAACAAGGACTATAAAGTTTAGAAAGGAGAAGACTGAGGGGATAGGATTGAAAGTCTATAAAATCATAAAGGGTGTGGATAAAGGATGAAACAAATAGGGAATTATCATTTACAAAGTCCCAGAATACAAGAACTAGGGGGGACACACTGAAATTAACAGGAACAGGTTTAAAACAAACAAAAGGTTGGTTTTTGTTTATTGCAGTCTGAAATTACTAGACAATTTAGGGCTATAGGTTTGGACCCCTATATAACTAACACACTCAGACTGTCATTATTCAAAGGTGTTAAACTAATTATCACACAGTGTGCATCTATCCATCCATCCAGAGGACACTTTAACACCTGAGAATGTGGCACAGTGCTAAGAATCTAATGACCAGGGATCCTGGTTTTCTCTGATAAAAAAAAAAAATCACAAATTCTCTGACAATAAAATTGCAAATTCTCTGATAAAACCCCCCAAATCCATTATTAAAAGCCCCCTGCAGCCCTCCCCTAGACCTGCTGGTACCCCCTCATTCACCCCCCCAAGACCCCCCAGCCTGCTGGTGCCCCTCATGCCCTCAACGCCCTCCCATTTGTGCTGGTGTTCCTCACTGCCCCCACAACAACCCCCTGCCCTCTTGCCCCCACCCACAGCCCCTGCCAGAGGGAGCCCCCAGCTGCCAGGGCTATGGGGCCATGGACCCAAGTCTGCAGCTCCCTGCCCCCAACAGCAGGCAGCTACAGCAGAAGCATCATGGAGCCAGCTCCCCCACTGCTCTGTCTGCTCAGATGGGGTTGGGGCAGCTCCTGGCTCCCCCCAGCCATGACCCGCATCCCCCCCAGCCCTGCCAGAGGGGCCCCCAGCCACCTGCAAGCCTCACTTCCCTCAGGCTCCAGGAGCGAAGAGTGAAGCTGAGCTGAGTGGAGCTGTAGCTGACTGAGAGCCTCAGGGCCCACCCTTCATCCTCCCCCTCCAGGCAGGGCTGGGGGTTTCCCACCCTGTTTGCAAACAGCTCTTGCAGGCTGGAGCTCAACCAGTCTGCAGAGCTCTTTGCAGAAGCAGGGAATCTGCAGGTTTTCTCTGCTAAAAGTAGAAATCCATGTTTTCTCTGATAAAAAGAAGAAATCCATGCTTTTCCCTGTTCTTGCATGGGAAATGGAAAAATAGGATCCCTGCTAATGACACTTCTCATAAAAGTAGAATGCTTCCATTAGAATTCTGCCCACAGCTACTTCTCTACTATTATGTATCACTCTTATTTCTCCAATTTGATCTTGAAATAGCTGCACAATTCCTTTCTACAATAAAACTGCAAAGACAAAAGGAGGCTTGTCTGAAAACAAACTTAGCCCCTTCCCTACACTTCTTCCTGTTAGTCCTTGCTCTCTCTGAGCACATAGAAGTGAGGAATAAATTTGAAAAATCTGACCTTCTTAAAATCAACATAGCTCTAGTAATTTGCATAGAGTACCCATATACTTAGTTCATTCTGAAGTGAGGCATTTTACCTTTTTGAAACTGCTGCCACTTTTAGCACAGATACTCCATAAACACACTTTTAAGTAGCACTTTGGCACCTACTCATATATAACACAAACTGTACATAATATTAGTCTAAAGTCAAAAGGTTCATGATTTACCATATATATAGTTCATTGGGTTGGGCCCCTGAAGAGTCAACAGTGTTTCAAGCCACGGTGAGCCCACAGATCAGCACCGCTTGGTATGTGTGTGTATTCCAGATACCTCCCACAAAGTATCCCCGTGAATTAGCCCCCCACTCATGACTGGAACCAGGTGTTCTTTTCACAAGCCCTGGGATCTTTCAACATGTATACAATCGGAGAAGACTGATAATCGGAGAGTCAGAAGCGGACGGACCAAGTTCGCCGATGACACCAAACTTTGGGGCAAAGCATCCACACCAGAAGACAGGTGGGTGATCCAGGCTGACCAGGACAGGCTCAGCAAGTGGGCGGACGAGAATCTGATGGTGTTCAACGCCGATAAATGCAAGGTTCTCCACCATGGGAAGAAAAACCCGCAGCATACTTATAGGCTCGGCAGTGCTATGTTGGCTAGCACTATGCAAGAAAGAGACTTGGGGGTCATCATTGACCACAAGATGAACATGAGCCTGCAGTGCGATGCTGTGGCTAGTAAAGCAACCAAAATGCTGGCTTGCATCCATTGATGCTTCTCAAGCAAATCCTGGGATGTCATTCTCCCCCTGTACTCGGCCTTAGTGAGGCCGCAGCTGGAGTACTGCGTCCAGTTTTGGGCTCCACAATTCAAAAAGGATGTGGAGAAGCTTGAGAGAGTCCAGAGAAGAGCCACGCGCATGATCAGAGGTCAGGGAAGCAGACCCTACGATGACAGGCTGAGAGCCCTGGGGCTCTTTAGCCTGGAAAAGCGCAGGCTCAGGGGTGATCTGATGGCCACCTACAAGTTTATCAGGGGTGACCACCAGTATCTGGGGGAACGTTTGTTCACCAGAGCACCCCAAGGGATAACAACTAGGTCGAATGGTCATAAACTACTACAAGACTGTTTCAGGCTGGACATAAGGAAGAATTTCTTTACTGTCCAAGCCCCCAAGGTCTGGAACAGCCTGCCACCGGAGGTGGTTCAAGCGCCTACATTGAACACCTTCAAGAGCAAACTGGATGCTTATCTTGCTGGGATCCTATGACCCCAGCTGCCTTCCTGCCCTTTGGGCAGGGGGCTGGACTCGATGATCTTCCGAGGTCCCTTCTAGCCCTAATGTCTATGAAATCTATGATGGGAGGGATGGAGAGTTTCAGGTGGTTATTGAGGTAAGTTTTTCATGGGGTTCTGTAGGGAGGGGGTTATGAGAAGTTGAGTTGTGTTGTTTAAGGGTTTAATATACATACTTGTATGTTTTTGGATATGTAGTTTATTGCTGCAATATGAAGTTTGGCTAAAACAAGGATGCTCAATATGTGAAGCTTTGTAAGCATAGAGTGACAAGTGTTTTTAATAACATTTGTAGAAGTTTCCCATCAGCATGTTTGCCCAATATGGGCCATGTATTTTATAGTCATGCTTAGTGTTGGCTGCAATTAATCAACTTCATAGTCAGTTGCCATTACTGAGCACACACTGCTTTTGGCATCAGTTTAATGATAGCCAATATATTTAATGTGGTGTCCTTGTATGCAAATGTAAGATGAGGAGTTTCTCCTCCCCATATTGTTTGGAGGAAAAAGCCTCATCTTGTATACAAATAAATACAATACACTGAATATCAAAAGAAGTCATAACAATGTTTTCTCTTATCATAAAAGGATGAATGATGAATCTTAATAACAAAGTCAACTAAAGGCTCAATTCCATGCCACAAATGACTGCCAAGCACAAACATCAGAATTCTTCTGAGGGTCAAAGCCAAAACAGATGATGGAAAAAGGATCAGAAGAGTTTAATGGAATTACATTCTTAAGACGAACAAACTAATATGGAGAGAGTATATAAGCTTGTGACAGACATGGGAAAACTCTGCTGTTTTATACTGACCCCTGCCACTGCTGCACCAAATTCCAGCCTCATGGGCTAGAGTGACATGGCTTCACACTCCACATCCAACCCATGGACTGGCACCATGCTCCAGTTCTAATCCACAGGGTTTGATCAGTTGGATATCACTGATGTGAATTGATGTAGTCAATCTGCTAATTATTTCTCTTAGCAGGGTCATCTCTCTTTCAAGTAGGTTGTAGTCTATGAAAGCTTATGCCTCTCTGAACCAGTTAGTCTCTATATGCAGTATAAATTTATCTTAACACCAGAAAAGTAGATGATTCCTGAATTTTCAGCTCTACCAGCCTTTCACTATTTAAAAGTGTTTCTATGTTTAAGATTTTTCCTTCTCTGATGTTTTACTGAAATACGTCCCATAAGTCACAGACTTCTCTTAAACGCTTATCATTAGCTCCTCAGTTGACCTTCAATCTTTAAAAGGACAATGTGCAGATACATAATCCTGCCATTCCCTTATGAATAGTATAAATACATTACTACTTCATCATGTTCATATAGATTTTATTGGGAATCTGTGGTTGGTTAGTAAATGCAGTGATTCAGAACAGGTTCTTCAAATCAAAATATCATCTCTTTATTAATAGAAGCAGTAATTAGAGAATACAACAGAAGTCCTAAATGCATGTACTCCCAAAAGCTTAGCATTATCCTAGGTACACTTCTCTAAAAATGGGTTTCAGGGTAACTTAGTGCCAACCTTGTCTCTGTCTCACTCACCTTTTCTGAGCTTCAGGAAGTCAGTTATTTTAAAAATCAGAAAGGCTCCTTTGTTCTCCATGTCCAAAAGTTATCTGCATTCCTTTGCCAAACTTATCTGCTGGCATATCATGAAATGGAGAGAAACCTTCAAAAGCAACTGCTTAACCGCTGTCGTGTATAGTAAACTCTAGTAAAGATATTGCTACGTGAAACCACTGTTCCTTTCATGGCAATATGCAATACCTGCAGTAATCAAGCTCTGTCACCATTTGGCAAACCACACCATAGCAGACAAAGGTATGCATAATATTCCTAAAAATAATACATGTAACTGTCAGACTTGTTTTTCATATCGTGTTTGCAGGTAAATATCATGGAGATAATTTACGTAAGTGTATCAACACTTTAGTGGACAATAGACTCCCCAAGATGAAAAAAAATCTGTAAGACTGATAGCAAAGGCTTAAAAACCACTTGCAACCTGATTTGTGACAAACTGTTTTATTTAATTTGTGGTGATCTTTGCCAAGTTTCGTACAGGTATTACAATTTGTCTTGGTTCCTTCACTTCAACTACCCAATCAAAGGCTTAATTCTACAACCTGTATGTGGACCATAACCTACCAAGAGGCCCAAGGAGAATTTTGCCTTGCTAAGTACTGCAGGATCATAGGCATATTTTTATACTATCTGGTTGGAATATTTAAAATGGATCCCAGGCACAACATGAATGTATGTACTGCTCAAGAGAAAAAAATCCAAACCACAAGTCTAAACTGGAAACATGCAGCAACACGTCACATTAGAACATTGCCATTTGTCCTAAGTTTGCCTTGCCAAATGCAATGTACTCCTTTCTTTGAAATACTTGTTAGCAATTTTTAGGCTCACTCCTTTTGTTTGCACTGATATAGTTAGTCTATTTTCTTTCATGATCCTTCTTTTCAGTCTTTGTATAATATAGCTTTTTCATCCATCATCCTTCTTTAGTGTCTACAGTAGTTAATTTAATCCTAGCTAGCAACTACTAAATTCCGAGTATGTTCAATAATAGCACCATCATTTGTTTTCTTGCCACTTCACCTACAATCAGCACTGAAGGCCGTATTAACCCTGCCAAGAGGATGCTCTAGATCTCTTTTCTAACTAGGAGGCTTATGCTGTAGCCCTTACTAGTCTGTAAACACATGGCAGAAGGCAACTCTAGGTCTCTCTTCTTTCATTATTCTTTAAATTTAAAAAATCCTGCCCTACCTCAATCAATTCCAATTTTAGTGGTTTAATTTTTCTTATTGCCATTACAGGATACAATAGCCATGGCTTAGTCAGGGATGATTCTGTTTTGAGCAGGGGGCTGGACTACATGACCTTATGAGGTCATCCATCCCTACTTTCTCTGATCCTAGGTATAATAATGCTCCATTTTAATCCTATTTCGTTCACTCCTATGTTCAGACTTTCCAGAGCAGGCAACTATTTTATTTTTCCTTTTAAAAAGGCTGCAATGAAGCTCTTATGACTATACTACACATTTCAAATGAAAAAAAATATCAATTCAAAAATATTGTCGCAGCCATATAAATATGTTGGGACATAGAATTTAACTTGAGTTATTCTGAAGACAAGTTTAGAGACAAAAAACAAAAAAAACAAAAAACCTATACTGAAGAACCAAAGCAACTGCCACTAACTAAGCTCCAAATTCACTGTCTTGATACCTGCTATTCTCCATCCCTTTTTTAACCACTGGCCAACTTCCTCCTACTGTGCACAGCCATTTCAACAGTCTTCATACATTCTTTAGGATTATTTCCCCACAGAAACAGGCTCTAAAAATGATTTCATTTAAGGCAGGAACAGCAATTCTGAGCAACACAAGGTCTGAAGGTGAAAAGCAGAGGATACAGAATAGAACTAGGAAGAGGCAGCACAGCAGAAAAGCCCACTGTTAAGTAGTTAGTTTGAATGATAGGAGACCTAAGCCTGTGGAGGAGGGGAAGGAGTCTCTGTACAGAGCTATAAAGAAGGGCTTAATTTTATATGAGGCACTATTACTACAATTTGACATGTTACAGAAAATGGTGGTGAGGAATGTGATATATTTGTATTTGTAATTGAATGTTATATAAAGACTAAGCCATACTCCACATAAAGCAAGATAGTCTTCCGATAAGCACTTTTTCACATAATTCAATCAGCGAATACATCTGCTCCAAACAACAAAACTAAAAGGCTCTGCATTTAATATTTTAAAACAGTTCACATCACTGCAGATGTCACTCATTTGGTGCTTGACATACAAAGCAATTTCAGGTTGCCTCTGGATGGAACAGAGCAGTACTGCACCCTGCAGAATGTCATCCAGAGGAAAAACAGCTCCACTAAACCCAAAAAAACAACAAATCAAAAACACAAAAAGCTGCAGCAGCCTTATCTAGAGACCAGTTTTCTCCATTTGAAATGCTGGATACCACGCACTTTTTTTTTTTTTTTTTTAACTATGCTCCTACTAAGAGATTACTTTCCAACAAATGCTATTTTCTGAAGAGTGTCATCTAGTGCTACCAAGTATGTTTATACATGATCTTAGGGCAAGAGCAGGCAATTATTTCGGGCGGAGGGCCGCTTACCCAGTTTTGGCAGGCTGTTGAGAGCTGCATGGGTAGCCCCGCCCCTTGACAGGTGCCCCGCCCCCTAGTCACCATCTTGGGACCAATGTCTCAATGTCTTTGGTCCCAAGACTTGGTCCCCCATGGTGCCCTCCCTTAACCCCCCTCCCCTAGTACTTACCAGCTTGGAGTTGGCTGGAGCTCCCTGCTGCAGCCACCAGGGACTGCCCAAGTCATCAAAACACTCCGAACATTTTCCAAAGATTTGGAGAGCTCCGAATTGATTCAGACCTTTAAATTGGTCCTCTGATTCAATTTGGAGATTCAGCCACCGAATCGGGCTGAATCTCCTCCGAATTGAATCACTACCCAAAGTTTCACACAGCTGTACAAAGAAGCTGTAGAAATATTTCATACTTTGCTCACATCTGCATATTTATTTTGCTGCAAGAAGTGTCTGACTTAGAAATCTGTATTAGCATCTTAATTATTTCAATTACCATGTGTCCCTAAGGAATTACATCAGAGCACTGGGCTGAATAGTACAGCCTTACCCATCGATAGATATATATAGATCTAGATATCTATATCTAGATACCTGTATCATTCATTTAGCAGTCAGTTTGCTCTAACAATCAGGAAGCTTGTTAGATTCAGTTCATCACCTTTTTACTTTCTTTTCAGTTTTAAATTCTTTGCAGCAATTTACATGTTGATGTTGTGCTATGTTAATTATTTTAATGAACATCAGTTTAATGAAAACAAGTATATCAAAATCAACACTGGCAGTGATTATAGATACTGAAGCCCCACTTTACTCATTATAGCACTTCACAATTGCAGCCACACAAGCACAGAGTTAAACAGCATCACAATACTAAAAGGACAAAAGAAGAATCAGCCAACTCACAACTAGAAATTAACCCACATCTCTTGCTCATATCTTTATCATGATTTGGTAAGGATTGCTGTTAAACAAAATACATGGAAAATTTATGGAAATGATGACACCTTTTAAATTATGCTTATGTACCATGGAAGATATTCACAAGCATGTGCTTAATTTTAAACATTAGTGCTTTGCTGCAATAGGCCTTCTGTGTATATATATAATCTACCATTCTGTCATATGACTAATTTGCACACCTAGACATGAAGCCAACTGACAGAATGCAAATTAATACTGTTTAAAAATGTCTTACTCTTGACATTAAAACACATTATATTATTTTAAAAATAAATTTAAAAATAATCCAAACAATTGTTTTGTTTATTCTTTTTCAATTTGGGGAGATGCAAAACCATTCTGATTTGTTCATTTCTAGTCAGTTTCAGTTTTTTAGTTGTCAATTACTAGCTTAATGCTATTTTGTTTTAGTTGAGAAGCCCTCCACTAAACTTTTATATTACCCAAATAGTGTAAGATTAAATAGCAAACATTTTTTAAGATAATGTCTTTAGCAAATTAAGTACTTTTGAAAATTTTACCCTTTTTCAAGACAGACTTAGGCACTCTGGAAGTGACTTCACTATTTAAAATGGGACTTAGTGGTTTTGAAAGCTCTGCCACTTTTCTTTCTTATTAGCAGCATCAGAGTGTTCAAAACCACTAAGCCCCCACCCCCCTCCACCCAACTGAAAAATAAAAGCCACATGGTTTGAGATTGAAACCAATATTATGGTATTACTTTAACTGACACACGTGCAAGTGTTTATAGCCACTGTTTTATCTTTGAATACTACTTTGTGTACTAACATACAGGTGTGTGAGTATGTGTGTGTCTGGGGATGGTGGGGTGTAGGATGTGTGGTTGGGTATGGGTGTGTGTGGGGTGGGTTGGGTGTGCATGTGTGGCAGGCTGCCTGAGGACTAGATCTTGGGACCTGGCTGAGGATGGGTGGAGGGTGCATACAGCAGAGGTTGGGCGGGGCAGGTACAGGTGCCATCTGTCCTCCCTCCCCTCCAGCCCAGGGATGCTTGCTGGTGCTGTGCAAGGGGTTAGCCCCACCCACTCTCACCCAAGGAAACCCACACCATGCTCCTGCCTGCAGCTGCCCTGCCCCAGGCCCAGCCAGTGCACCCAGCTTCCTGGTGGGGGGGGGGGCTACCTTTCACCCACAGGTGGCTGTTGATTGCTCTGGGTGGGCGGAATGGGTGAAAGACATCTAGGAGCTGGGATCCTGCACAATAGAGCAGGAGCCCCTGGCTGCAGCTTCCCCCCGCAAAACCTACCACTGCCTGGAGTGCTACAGCAGGGACTGGAGGAGGAGCTGCTGGAAGTGAGGGAAGCTGAAAAGTTCCCCACTGGAAAGCTGTGCACACTGGCTGTGAGACCAGATGAGGTCCTGGATGATTGTAAAAGGCAAACAATGCCCATATTTAAGCAAGGGGGAAAAGGAGGATCCAGGAAACTACAGACCTGTCAGCCTCACCTCAGTCCCTGGAAAAATCGTGGAGAAGATCCTTAAGGAATCCATTTTGAAGCACTTGGAGAAGGTGGCAATTAGGAACAGTCAGCATGGATTCACCAAGGGCAAGTTATGCTTGACCAACCTGACTACCTTGTATGATGAGATGACTGGCTCTGTGGATGTGGGGAGATTGGTGGATGTGATGTACCTTGATTTTAGCAAGGCTTTTGATATGGTCTCCAACAACATGCACCCTTGCTCATAGCATGATTCAGTCCAATGCTTAATTGCTGTCCTATATAGGGATAGACTCAAGTATGTGGTCAAGTGGTCTCCTGAATCAGGATCTAAATTACTAAACCATGCTGCTGTCTCTATCATTGAGTAATGACCGGCTATACGTTTATAAGTGAGTTTATAAGTATAGAATGGCTATAAACTCACCAGGGGGGACCAGCGGAGAATGGGAGAGTCCCTGTTCCCCCGAGCGCTACCAGGAGTAACTAGGAATAACGGCCACAAGTTGATTGGGAGTAGTGTCAGGCTGGACATCAGGAAGCACTACTTCACATTCAGGGTGGCTAGGATCTGGAACCAACTTTCAAGGGAAGTGGTGCTCACTCCTACCCTGGGGGTCTTCAAAAGGAGGCTAGATAATCACCTAGCCGAGGTCGAGTAACCCCAGCATTCTTTCCTGCCCATGGCAGGGGGTCGGACTTGATGATCTGCTCAGGTCCCTTCCGACCCTATCAACTATGAAACATTCTCACTGGCAAGCTAAGAAAGCACAGGGTGGATGAATGGACTGTAAGGTGGATAGAAAACTGGCTTAAGCATCAGGCTCAAAGGGTAATAATCAATGGCTTGATATCTAGTTTGTAGCCAGTATCAAGTGGAGTCTCCCAGGGGTTGTTTTGTTCAATGTTGTCCTGGGGTTGGTTTTGTTCAATACCTTCATCAATGACCTGGAAGATGACAGAGTGCATCCTCAGTGAGCTTCCAAATGACACCAAGCTGGGGGGAACAGTTGATGCGCTAGAGGGTAGGATTCAAAGTAACCTAGATGGACTGGAGAATTGGGCCAAAAGAAATCTCTTGCAGTTCAACAAGGACAAGTGCAAAGTCCTACACTTAGGACAGAATAATCCAATGCATCAGTACAAGCTGGGGGCTGACTGGCTGGGCAGCAGCTCTACAGAAAAGGACCTGGGGGTTACAGTAGACAATAAACTGAATATGAGCCAGCAGTGTGCCCTTGCTGCCCAGAAGGCTAACAGCATACTGGGCTGCATTGGTAGGTGTGTTGCAAGTAGGTCCAGGGAAGTGATTATTCCTCTCTATTTAGCACTGGTGAGGACACACCTGGGGTACTGTGTTCTGTTTTGGGTCCCCCACTACAGAAAGGATGTGGACAAATTGGAGAAAGTCCAGTGGAGGGCAAGAAGAATGGTGAGGGAGCTGGGGCACATGACTTATGATGACAGGCTGAGATAACTGGGCTTAGTGAGTCTGCAGGGTTAGGAACAGACATTCAAAAAGCCTGAGCCTGAATTGGTTCAATGTTTTCAGGTTAGTCTAACTTGGTGAGACTGAACTGGTTTGAAACCAGACAGACATTCTCTCTGGACTGAGTAAATTCAGGCACATACCTGCAGTGGCTCAGGCTAGAAGCTTGGGGTGCTAGAGCAGCCCTCCCTTCCCTTCTGCAGGGAGCTGAGCTGAAGGGGGCATAGCCATGCCCCAGCAGAACCCTCTCATTAGGGAGGTCTGCCTGCATGGTCCCAGGCTTTTCCCAACTGGCTGCTCAAGGGGCAGGATTGTTGCTAGCTCCCAGCCCTGGGTTAGTACTCTGAGGCAAAGTGGGGGGAGGGTGCAGTGCATGCATTTGTTGATGATACAGAGCTTTTCAATCTCCTTCCCTGCAGCAAACTGACAGGCAAGCAAGCCAGCTGGGGGCTGATAGTGATAAACAATTTTTATCACCCAATTAGCATAACAATGACCTCTCTCCATTACTTCAAACTTCTTAAACAACTTACCCAATGACTTGTTGATTAGCTCCAAACAGCCCTAAGCAGTCACTGTTGTCTTCCTGCCCCAGTGAAATTGGCAAGAGACACTCACACACAGACATTAGCTATCATAATACATGCCTAGGGTCCGTGGGGCTGGGGTCCATGCTGTAGGAGATGGGGGGGGGGAGGGTTTATGTCCTGCTCAAGCAGTGAAAAGGGGGGGGGGAGAGGTTGGGCAGAGGGAAGCCAGACAGACCCTGCTGTGTCTGCAGTCTCTACTGGAGCTTTTCACAGCATTAGCTAGGATACCACATGCTGGCTATGGTCTGTGCTATGGCAGAGAGGAGGAAGGGATCACTGCTTAAGCAGTGAGTGGTGAGGGGGCTGGGGGGAAGGGGGCACAGGAAAGCCAGCATATCCTGCTGTGTCTACAAGTCTGTGCTGTGCTCCAGCCAGGGAACAGAGGTGTGGGGCCAGCCCTGCAGTGGAACACAGAGCATGCTGGTAGACTCTGGTTTAACTTAAAGCAGCAAGGGGTCTGGGACAGACATTGCATAAACTGGTTTGACCCAAATCAGTTAAGTCTGATACTACATTCAACCAAGTTTCTCTCAAACCGGTTTCAGCCATTTTCAAACTAGTTTATGTGCACTGAACATCTGTTCTGTTACAGGTGTAAACCAGTTTCTGATCACTTAAACCAATTTGTGTGTAATGTCTGTCCCTAGCTCAGAAGAGAAGACTGAGGGGGGATTTAATAGCAGCCTTCAACTACCTGAAGGGGGGTTCAAAAGACGATGGAGCTAAACTGTTATCAGTGGTGACAGATGACAGAACAAGGAGCAATGGTCTCAAGTTGCAACAAGGGAACTTTAGGTTAGATATTAAGAAGAATATTCTCACTAGGAAAGTTAGTAAAACACTTCAACAGGTTACCCAGAGAGAATGTGGAATCTCTGTCCTTGGTAGTTTTTAAGACCCAGCTAGACAAACCTTGGCTGGGATGATCTAGTTGGGGCTAGTCATGCTTTAAGCAGGGGGTTGGACTAGATGACCTCCTGAGGTCCCTTCCAACCCTAATTTTCTATGATTCTATACCGGCAACTTGCTCTGCATACATTTTTCAAACTTAAATGTTGCCACTCTGCTACTTAATTAGAAATGAGAGCAAAGGTACCAAGCTGCACTCAGAACAAAATATCTGCATATTTTGTTTTCAAAATGTATCACATTTTTAGAAAATGAAGTTAACAGATTAGCAGTAACTACAGCAGAGGTAATAACCATACACTATTTGTCATACTTTAAAAATATATGTATATTAATAAATAATTTATTTAACAAATTTTAAGTACTGACTAAACAGCACTCCTAGCAAGGATCAGCATTGCAGTGAATAGCTTAATTTGAAAGAAAGCTAATAAGCTATGAGCTTTGGAACAAATTTGAGGTTTGAAGTTAGAGATGAGTGGAGGACAATGGTATTTTTTTATTATGCAGTTCTGGGGAAGAGGGTGTGAATTATTGTATAGAGATGAGGAACCAGGGCAGTTTACATTGACAGAGGTCAGGGATTGGGGTGGAAGGGAATGAAGCACAAAACTTCTGTGGACATTGATTTGGGTTGTGCTAGTGCTGTTGGTGTAGTTCCCATCATTGGGTGCTTGTACATGAGCCTAGAGGCTGCTCTGATTAACCAAGTCTGTTGGAGCATGGTAATTAGCATGCTCCAGTCAGCCTCCACGTCTTGTGCGTCAGTGTCCCCGCATTTTAAAATGGCAGCAGGGGTGCTATATCTAAAGCTTGTCAAACAAGCTTTAGTTAAAGCATCCCTGTCACCATTTTGAAGTGCAGGGACACTGACACACAAGATGCTCCAGGCGTGTTTGAGCAGCTTTCAGAACTACTCTAACTAAAGACCCTCTCCCCTGCCCCCCTGACACACCCCCAACTCCTGGAGCACATGTAAAAAATGCCCTTTGTGTATATTTTTGGGGATCAGTTGCATTAGGCAGTGAAATAGACTGCCTATCATTGAAGGTGTTCAAGAAGAAGGTGGATAAGCATTGGTCAGGGATGATCTAAAAGTAACTATATCTATGCTTTGGTGATCACCACATGGGTCCAGGAAGGAATTTTTCCTCCTCCTGTTGCTACTTACATCAGAGGGTTTTTGTTTTGTATTTCTTACCCACCTTACTTAGAAAGACATTGGCTGCATCCATGTTTAGGGATTTTGACTGGGGTGTGTCATTGCTCCTATAGGGACTAAAACCTGGAAGTTCTTGGCTAGTGTCGCGCTGTGTTCAAAGTCAGACCACATTTAGGGTCAGAAGAATTTTACTCCAAGGTCAAATCCATATGGACTGTGGAGGTTCTTGCCTTCCTCTGTAGCAGGTGGGCATGGTCTGCTTCATGGAATCTATCAAATATATTTTCACACCTTTTGCAGTAGCAGGACATTGACTGCTTTGTCCCCCCATTTTACCTGTAGCAGGTTAGGGTATACAAACCAGTCTGTGTGCTATGCTTGTGGTTGTGCGACAGGGTTGGCTGTGCAGTTTTAGTAATAGGTTAGAAAAGGATTTGTATGGGATGGTTTGGACAGGAATGCTCCTGCTTCAGGCAGGGGGTTGAACTATATGACCTTCAGCTGTCCCTCCCAGCCTTATTTTTCTATGATTCTATATAGTATCTAACCATCCATGTACTAAAATAGCAGCACACTTAACACACAGTCAGATTTGGAAGCTGGACTACAGCCATTTTTGGGTCAGCTCAATGAGCCATAAATGGGAAAGGAACCCACTTTATTTACATCCATACCCCCTCTCTTTCCCCATCTCTTCTGAGTATACCAGGGAGACAAGAGGGAAATGGGAACTCTGTTCCTCCTAAGCAATTCTCTATAGATGTGGCAGCAGCTCTAGGGATCAGGGAGCCTTGATCCCTCCCCACGTGTCCAAGCCAAAATGGAAAGAATCTATCTTTTGGTGTCAGACCCTGATATAGATTAACTCCCACAAAAACATACTTAATGAGACAGCAAGATATTTAACAAACACACTGCAATAAGTTACAGATGTGGTCAAAGAGCGGGGGGGGAGGGGGGGGGAGGGGGAACTAGGTTAACAAAAGTGCAAATCTTCATTTATTTTAATACGGTCCTGTAATATGCTGCAAGTATCATCATAATAGATATCTTGAAGATCAATTGCTGTTCACAGAAATGAATTTGAACTAAATGTGTGTATTTACAGTTTCAAAAGTCAAGGATCCTACTTGATGTAGGAATATAAAATCCATAACTGTTCCATTAGTGGTTTTCAATTTTATGCTGCTCTGGGCCTTGCAATTTAGTATTGTTAATGCTCTTATTATAAACTGTTGTCATATGCAGTACAGAAGTTTATATAACATAGTTGTACGGCAAACAGTTTCACAGCCTGCTGCTCCTGTCAAGCATTTTGTTTTGATGGCTTAGTTTGAATTTTGTAGCAGGCTCTGGAATTCATATTTGTTCCACTTATGTTTCCTTCTTCCTTTTTTCTATATAGGTTTCTCCTTTTATCCCCCCTCCTGTAAATCAGGATGGCAAGTCATGTAGGGTTTGGAGGGAGTAAAGAGCCTTCCTCCCATCCTTACTTGGCTCTTGGACAGGATGACTGCAGGAAAATGCAGGGACTGCTACTAGGTTTTCTTCCCCTTAGTAGGATATTGTTATTTACATTGAGATTCATTTGCTCATTTAAACACTGTAGCACCATTACTTCTACAGATATGATTATTGAAAACAACCCCACAACAATCCACAACTCTAAGGCCATAGTCTTAATGAAAAAAACATACAAAGGAGAGTGAGAAACAAAGCAGCTAGAACTGCATGACGATTTGACCCGATCCAGATCTTGCTTCATTTATCAGGTGAATATTAAAATGTCTATTGTATTAAGATAATACCAAGATATAATGCAGAAGAGTTCAAGAAGTGATGTAAGGTTAAGTAATCTTTTAATCTCAAAAACTGTGTCAAAACAACTATTCAGCATGAATTTTTCATGCTAGGATACACGCCCATAATTACATAATACCTGTCCTTGAATGACTTTACGAATAAAAGACCTTGTTGATTTCTGTCAGTATGCCAGGATATCAGGAGAGATCTTGTATTGTTGTTTAGGTTTGGGCAAAGGTGGAGTCAGGGGAAAAGGAAGGGGGTGGGGGTGGAATATAGCTCATTGCTAGCTCTAATGGAGCCAGGGAGAGGTTTGATCTCCAGTAACTGAAGTTACCAGTTACAAGTGATTTCAGTTACTAAAGGACTGGAGGAATTGGCTCTTGATGACTAATAATCCTTCTTTTCTTGGCTTGTAACTCAATTTACCACTTCTGCAATCCAGGGATGACACTATTATGCCCGCATATAATTTTAAAATTCACTTTATATTCAACTTGGTTTGCTAAGATGGATAGGTTTGTGGTGTTTTAATGTACAGGAGAACAGGAACTGCTGAAATGCACTAACGTGAGAGAAAGTAACTGCTTTCAGTACCTCCCATATATTAAAATACATTGAAAAGCTAATAAGATGTTGTGGAAAAAAAAAAAATGTTAAAAATCCTTTAATTCTATAATGTAAACACACCCACACATTTAAAATACAAAATGTAAAAGAAAAAACAAACAAACAAACAAACAAACATAAAGAAACCAAAAATTGATGTCATATATCTTGACTTCAAAAAAGCCTTTGATCTGGTTTCCTATGATCACCTCTTGGAGAAACTGGACAATTGTCGCCTTGGGTCCTCCATGATCCACTGGCTGGAAAATTGACTCCGTGGTCGGACCCAGGAGGGTAGTAATTGATGGAAGTCACTCATCATGGTGTCCTGTGACCAGTGGGGTCCCCCAAGGCTCTGTCCTTGGACCCATACTGTTCAACATCGTCATTAATGATGTGGACACTGGAGTCAGAAGCGGACTGGCCAAGTTCGCCGATGACACCAAACTTTGGGGCAAAGCATCCACACCAGAAGACAGGCGGATGATCCAGGCTGACCTGGACAGGCTCAGCGAGTGGGAGGATGAGAATCTGATGGTGTTCAACGCCAATAAATGCAAGGTTCTCCACCTTGGGAAGAAAAACCCGCAGCATCCTTATAGGCTCGGCAGTGCTATGTTGGCTAGCATTATGCAAGAAAGAGACTTGGGGGTCATCATTGACCACAAGATGAACATGAGCCTGCAGTGTGATGCTGCGGCTAGTAACGCAACCAAAAAGCTGGCTTGCATCCATAGATGCTTCTCAAGCAAATCCTGGGATGTCATTCTCCCCTTGTACTCGGCCTTAGTGAGGCCGCAGCTGGAGTACTGCGTCCAGTTTTGGGCTTCACAATTCAAAAAGGATGTGGAGAAGCTTGAGAGAGTCCAGAGAAGAGCCACGCACATGATCAGAGGTCAGGGAAGCAGACGCTATGATGACAGGCTGAGAGCCCGGGGGTTCTTTAGCCTGGAAAAGCACAGGCTCAGGGGTGATCTGATGGCCACCTATAAGTTTATCAGGGGTGACCACCAGTATCTGGGGGAACGTTTGTTCACCAGAGAGCCCCAAGGGATGACGACTAGGTTGAAAGGTCATAAACTACTACAAGACCGTTTCAGGCTGGACATAAGGAAGAATTTCTTTACTGTCTGAGCCCCCAAGGTCTGGAACGGCCTGCCACCGGAGGTGGTTCAAGCGCCTACATTGAACACCTTCAAAAGCAAACTGGATGCTTATCTTGCTGGGATCCTATGACCCCAGCTGACTTCCTGCCCTTTGGGCAGGGGGCTGGACTCAATGATCTTCCGAGGTCCCTTCCAGCCCTAATGTCTATGAAATCTATGAAAAATAAAAACAATTGCTGCCTTTGGCATAGACTACTTGTACATTATTCATATTTCTAAAATATCACACACAAATGTACTATGCAGCACCAGGTGTGGAATATTATTGATTCTGGGAGCAGTAATAAAGAGAGACAATATTTTTATGTGATATAAAGCCACAAAAAGGCTGATCTATAACTGCTCCTACATTTTCATAGACCAAGTCTGCTTTTTGGACCAAGCTTTCACTGCAGCTGGTGTGCACACTAATAAATTGAGATGGTGGCAGAATATGGCAGCACTTTCATAGGAAAAAAACTAGAGAACTACATCACAAAACTAGTTAAGTAATTATGGGGATCTGTTTCTCTCCATGGCTAGGGACAGAGGGTACACATAAACTGGTATAAGTGATTTGAAACTGGTTCAATTCTGTAGCACAACAGAAGTTCAGTGCACATAAACCACTTTCAAAATAGCCAAAGACAGTTTAAGATAAACCTAAATGGATGTAGTATCAGACTGAACTGATTTAGATTAAATCAGTTTATTGAACTTCTGCCCCAGATCCCTTCTAGATTCAAGTTAACTCACAATCCCCCAGCATCCCAGGATGCTTTACTTCTCCCATGCAACACCCCTCTTCCCCCACATAGGGTGGGCAGGCTAACCTTGGTCCAAGTTGTCTGCTCCAACCAAGCAGGGAGGCATGCTCTAGCGCCCCCCCAGCTTCAGGCCTGGGTCACTGCAGGCCTGTGAACACATTTCCAAAATCAAAAGTGAATGTCTATGCATTTGCTTATCAGCTCAATCTCATCTTAGACTAACTTGTGAAGACTTAAAAAGCCCAAGGCAGAATCAATTCACTGTCTATATTTAGTCCATGTGACCCCGGCAATGGGAACGTATGGCTGAGTCTTTGAAGATGTTCCAGTCATATTCTTACTAATATACATACTGAATGCCATTCAGAGAAAAAACACACTACACCATTTAATGATATAGCACATTTGATTTTACAAAATACAATACCTCCATTCTTTTTCCTGTGTGCTGAGACCACTTTTGACAGATGATAGGTTGCAGCATATGTCCTGATGTAAATGACGTGTACATTGGAGAGAAGTACTTCTTTGATTGGTTCTACCATCTGAATCTTGACAGTTGGGTAGAGAGGAGGAGGGGGGGGAAGGAGGGGCGGAAAGAGGGAGAGAAAAAGTTAGACATATCCTAAAGGCACAACATCTGTTTCATAGAAAGAACTCTTCCTTGTAGTAACTGCAAATGTCAGAGTTGAAAATTGATTAAAAGTTTACCTTGCAGTAAGTACCAGACCTGAAATCCTTTAAGTGTGGGAAATGTGAGCAATAGCTTGAGTGCAGCTAAACAAGTTGAAAACAAGCTATATTTATAAATTAACTCACATGATTTTTGAGATGTTCAGGAGCATAGCCAAGATTGCATTCTGACTGGCATATCCTTTAAGAGACCTTAAGAAGTTTTGGGGCTTTACAAACTGAAGAATAATGTATATTGCCTAATAAAGGAACAAACTGCTATCAACTCTTGTAGTTTTTTAATCCAGATTTAAAAGGTTATGAATATCTCTATTAAGCTTATGACTGGAGTTATGTTGACTTTGGGGTCAGGACTGCTGTACAAGTTTTCTTATAACTCCACCTACTCAATCTGATGAATTGCTTGCTCATGAAAGCTTTGCCTCAGGCCATAAGGTGCATTTCTACCTTGTCTTCCACTTACTGTAGGAATCCAAGGCAACTTCTCTGGGAGGAAAATTACACTATCTCATGCATACAATTTTGAATGCCCTACAAGAGCATCTTACTACACAAGTTTTCTACTGACTTATGTAAATAAAGGAAGGCATCATTATCTTGCCCCAAGTCAGGGGAACTTTCCATTCACCATGAAAAGTTGCTTTCAGCTAAAGCATTTTCTTTGTGCACATTATTTTGATTGTGTACTGGGGTTGTTTAGTCCCCCCCGAGCATTCACCTTGCAGACTGCCAGATTTTCAAGTTAGCTGCAAAAAAACATGTTAGGTCTTTTTATTTAAAAAGCAACAGCACTATAGAACAGAGATAAGATAGAGATAACATTTAGAGACCATGTGATCATGCTCATTTCCCATTCCATGAGCAACACTAACTACTAGGCTGTTCAAACTTACATGAACCAAACCAAGATGTATGGTCACCCTATATATTAGGGCAACTCCAGGTCTGCTCCACAGAGATAAAATGTGCAATTTGCAGTCCAGCATCCCAAGATGCACTGCTCCCAGCCTCCCAGAGCAGGGAGAGCCTAGCTGTTCTGGCTCCTAGCTATGCCTCTGATGGCCAACCCCCTAGTGGCATGTCAGAGCTGTGCAAACAAGAAACAGTATTAACCCTTAAGAAGCTCCCAGAACATTATAACTTTAACACTGCTTAACATCCCACAGATTTAGTAAGGTCTAAGTGTTATGTGTAACTTCATCCTGACCAAAAGAAAAAAAGGAGACGCCTAAAATCTGGAATATAGACAGTTCCTAAACTCTGTTCAGCCTCAGAAAGCCAATAGCATGCTCACACAGTGAGGAAAGGGCCAAGCAGAGGGAGACTGACCCAGTCTTTGAATGTAATGACCTGAAATTGTTACTCACATGAATGAAAATGTATAACAGTAATCCATAGGTTACAAACATATAATATTTCATTCTTAATCCCCTCAGTCTCATGAATTCTACCCTTTCTGAAAGAACTAATTTTACATTCATTTAGATTCTGGTTCATTGACCTATATCTACTCATTTGAAGATTTCCTTCTTCCCTATGACTGGGCCTGTGGGCCTTCGTAGAAGAGTCTTCATATAAGAGTCCCTGAGGCAAAGTATTTTGTTCACAAATACTGGTGCACCAAGGTCACATTCAGAACAGACTCTCAATCTAGGTTTCAGGAGACCAGCATAGTATATGACATGCTAAAAGCAGTTTATCATGCTCCAATACAATCAACCATACCATTTTAAAAAGCAGTATATTTTTTGGTAGCTACAGAACCTCTAAACCCAATAAATAAAATAAACAGAACTCCGGAAGATGACAGTTTGTAGAGTTTAAGTCAAGAGTGAGTATATTCATACACTCACAGAAATGTGTTTTAGTACCTGCCTGGTGGTCTACTACTAGTACAAGCCGTGGGTTACTAAAAGATACAGCCTGATTTTAGGTTACAGGAATAATGCAACATTGCTAGTGCCTTAACATCTCCGTATGGGAGCCCAAGATATGAAACCCTGAAAGGGTACAGGTTTGCGGGGGACAGAGATTAGGATTGCTCTAATGTGGCAGCAGTCAAGAAGGCTGGTAACATCTATACTGTGCCGTGCTCTCTATATGTGGCCCTCAGGAAAAGCAAGGGCCTTTGGAGGGAGATAGGTATAGTCAGTCATGGCTGCTGGAATGAGCTACATGCAGTCACGTACTGTTTTCCATCCAGCCCACTGCCTACTAGCTTTGTTTTCCTCAAGGAGATGAGGAAGCAGAGGGCTGTTTGCCCAGGAGCCGCCTTTTCCAATCCCAACCCCCTTTTTTCTGTTAGAGAGGAGGGGAGGGGAGGGGAGGGGAGGGAGAAGGAGGATGGCCGCAGGTGGCTCAAGTCACATCTTGTTCTGCAAACTGGTATTTCCAGTCATGCCTGGTTCTTTTTTTTGCCCAGGGTCAGAGGGCTGAGGTAAGTTCACTTCAACTGGGATGTTACATAAGCTGCAGGCTCTGCTCAGTAAGGAGAGAGGAAAAAAAGAGACACGCAGAGACGCCTTCTTTCCTCTGGCTTTTCTTGGACTAGTTCTGCCCTGAAGCCTTCAGGGGTGTCATCCGTTCCAAAACACCTCAGAAGCAGGGAAGGAAGCTTTTGGAGAAATTACCACAAAAAGCAAAACAGCCTTGGGACACGTAGCTAGGAATAAGCCAGACCAGCAATTGAACTGAAGTATTAGTCTAAAAAAAATATATATTAAAATCGAGTTTGGAATTTTCCTTCAGGAAAGCTCTGCGGTAAGGATTATTGCTTAGCTGCCAGCTGCTGAGGAGAAAGGAAACCTGGAGGGAACATCAGGCGTAAAGCATATTTCTACTACCATTGACAGACATCGCTGGCTCTCCCCCAAGCTGCAAATCAAGCTAGAAAAAAAAACCATAGTGAAATGTTTTTGCAGACAAGGAAGAAGAAAGAGAATAGCAGCTTTATGACAGATTAAGGGTGTTTGTGTGAGATGTGAGATATCTTGGGGGGGGCATGGCATTTTAAGTTCCAGGGAGAAACATGTTTAAATTTAGCACAAATGTTGCTTCATCCCCAAGGAAAAAATAGCAACAACACAAGACAAGTACTTTCCCAAAAGTGAAATGTCCTGGACTCTACTCCATTCCTATTTACACAAAAGTCCACTTTGCTTAACTGCCATTACACTTTACATGGCAGCATAGAAGAACCTTAAAATTAGGTGCAAGTGTAATTCATCCCCAATTTAAGGCTTCTTTAAGTTGCTAATAAGCCATTAAAAGAACTTTATTCAAATCCTCTGCCTCCACTTCTTCCTAGTGTAGCCCTTTGAAAACACAAATATAATTATTTGATGAGAGTGAAAGAACATTATGCCACATTTTAAAAAAAAGGGGTCATGAGCAATATACTATCTATTTTCTTGTGAGAGAAGAAATATGTAGAGTTTTAGAAATGCAACTATTTCTAATATATTATAGTCTAAAGACAAATAATAGACTTCAGTTTCTGAGGCAATTTGACACAATTCAGCCTACGTAAAGCCACACACTTGGTTTTTTCCTTCTCTTGTACTTGGGCATTGTTGCTTTGATTTTAAGGTTATGCTGACTACAAGAACAAAGGAGATAATCCCAGAGGGCATTCAAGAATCTGATGAAGCAGCCTACTTCTTTCAAAAACGTATGCTCTGCATCTCTGATTTAGTTACTCACTTAAGTGCAAATCTACCCTGCCTTCTGCCATTCAAGTATCTGACTGTTTTCTAAAAATTCTTCCCTTGCACACACAGAAAACGTGGTATTAGTCTGACCTCTACAGGATTTCCTGAGCATTTGACTTTCTTTCTACAGTTAAAAAATAATTAATAAAAAGATTTTTCATTTCATTCATAGGTCTTTGTTTCTGTCCATTTGAAGCAAAAATAGGAGGGCATTAAAGAATCAAAAGGGATAGGAAGTGTACCTATCAATACACAGTTGGGACAATTTCTCTTTACACACCTGTATTCAGTCCCAGTTCAGAGTACTCATGCACATGCTTAAAAGGTTTGTGGATTTAAGGTCATAGTGGAGTTCCCCTTCTAGAACAAAAAACTTCTCTTCTAGTGGACATCAGTGCACACAATTCAGAGTTCCTTCAGTCCAGGGGTGCCAAACTCATCCAGCCCCACAACCTGGATAAAGGTTACTGGGCCGGTCTATGAGCTGGATCAGGTCACACTGGAGCCAGTGCACAGGGCCTGTCTGTTAGGACAGCACATGCATTACGTACCCTGTGCTGCATGCAGTATGTGTGGTTGGTCCACCTTACGTACCTTGTGCAGCATGAGCTGGCCCCACACTCTGCAGCTCACTCTGCATGTGGTGCACAGGGTAGCATGAGGCACATACTGCATGAAGTGCAGCATGCAGCCACGTGCATGACTTGCAGAGCGAGCCCTAGAGTGAGCCCTTAAACCAGCAAGGGGTCCGGGATAGATATTGCATAAACTGGTTTGAGCCAAATCAGTTAAGTCTGATCATACATTCAACCAAGTTTATCTCAAACTGGTTTCAGCTATTTTCAAATTGGTTTATGCAGACCAAACATCTGTTCTGTTAGAAGTTTAAACCAGCTTCTGATCACTTAAACCAGTTTGTGTTCGATGTTAGTCCCTAGCCAAGAAAGGAAGCTGACTACTGTTAATTCCTTGGCTAGAAGATATTTTTAGAAAACATGTCATTTTCCTGGAACTTCTTACTGTGTCAACTACAGTCTGCCCCTATCCTGTTCTTCCGAAAAAGAATTCATCCTGTGTTGATTTTCTGAATCTTAGACAAAAGTTCCCATATTATCCCCAGGATTCCAGATGTACATGTTTGACAGGAAAAAAAAAAATTCTAACTCTGTATTATGCCTTTGGTAACTATTGTCTCTCAAAATAGGAGACTTCTTCTGTTGACTTCCCCATTATCCTTCTTAATACAATTCATTTTGATATTTTAAGAGTAAAATATCAGCAATTTTATTTTTGCAAGCTTGCTTTAGAATGGGAAATACAAAGCTGTTAGTCTGATTATTTAGGATGAAAAAAAAAATCTATTTCTTTGTGCCTTGCTTTCCTGAGCCCTACAGTTCTCACAGGTTGTTGGGAGAGCAGGGGAGAAAAGCAGGATACCTTATCCAGGGAGTGTATGCAGCTTATTCTTCACAAAATGAGATTCAGCTAGTACTATGGCAGCAACAGTTGATGCCTAGGAGACTTGAGTTTGCCAAAGGCAGCAAGTTGACAAGCATGAAAGAAAGCATTTGTACCAAGCATTTGAAATATAAAAATCAGCTAACCCCAATTGCAACAGTTTAGATCGACCTAAAAAAATTACTAAGGATGTCTTTCTTCTACTATCAGTATCAAGATACTTTAGTGATGGCAACCATAAGCAGCTGCATAATTGGTTATTCATCAAACATGTGGAGCACTACAGATAAATACTTCTACTTCCTGTCTACATCTTGAAGTAGTTCCTCAACACTGAACATAGCTTCAAGGTCTCTAGACTCTGTAGAAGTATGTCTGGTCCTTGGAATGGCTGAGCTACTAATCAGTCAGAGACTTAGATCCCAAGAGCTCAGAAACCATGTGCGTTTCCAGCACAGGTACTTGGAGGAGGCCCATCTCCTCAGTTTCTCTTCTCTTTTTTCCCCCCTCATCTTAAAAATCTTCTCTTCATTATCAAGCAATAGATACATACACAAACCCTGCCTTCCTCTTTTGCGAAAGGGGCTTCTACCTAACATTAAGCAAAATTACTGAAGTCACTATTAACCACCTGATACCAATGTCAGAATCTGTTTATGGATTGGAAAATTTTAGAAATTCCGGCTCTAATGACAGACAGTAGAGCAAAACACTAGTAAGTACAGCAGATCCCATATTTTCATGCGTCTGGCTACACATTTTGGGGGAAGACTCCTAAATCAAAAAATCTTGGATTAATCACAGAACTTGATTGTCTCCTGTATTAAGAAGACACATTAGCTAGCTGGTTTATTTGGTCCATTTTTTAACTTGTTAAGAACACAACTTTTCACCCATGAAACACCTTTTGCTCAAACTGGTATGGCCACAACAAATAAGATCTTTACAGTTCCCCTGAATGATGAGCGAACAGCACTGTACCCATTTCATTAGAATGTCTTATCAAAGGTCACACAATAAGTCAGTGGAAAAGGAAGGCTGAAAAATCCTATGCCCAACTTTCCCTGCTCTAATTGCGTAAATCACACTGCTTTTGCCTTTCTCCTCATTAGTTAACACCATTCAATCCTTTTGCCCGTTTACTAAGTTATACTTAAGACATGACAAGAGTCACTTCTCCAGGGAATAATGGTTAATGGAGATCAGTTATTGATATCAGTCACCTATGTAGTGTGCTTCCATATTACAGCTTGAAGCAACTGAAATAGGCCTTTGGATTAACCATGAGTATCATTAGAGAAGGGGAGGAACTGAAAATGATGCATGTCATTGGATTTCACACAGATCTTTTTTTCCTTCTACAGTAAATTCACTTACATTTGTTGCATATTTTATGCTTGTCAGAGGAATCCACAGTACACCTAAAATGCTGTCCCACAGCAAGCCTTTTTCCCTGCAGCTCTAGAACAAAGCCCTTTTCAGTAGCACTGATTTCACTGAAAATAAATTAAAGAGAGCTAATCATTGTGGGGTGGGACAGTAGACTTATAGCCCAATAAATTACTGAGGGAATTTTAACTACTTTCTCATTACTCCCCCATTTTAAATCAATGCGTTATACCAAATACCTGGTAGTTTGGGGCAGGGTTTTAATATCCATAAAATATGGAACAACAGGTTAAGGGACACAAACAAATACTAACCCTATGTGATTATTTTAGGGTACAGACTGATTTATTCTGCCATCCTTTATCTTGTGTATTTTACAGAGGTCTGCTGAAAGATCTAGCTTCTAAGAACACCACTATTTCTTTGCCCAAATAGAAGGTAACTAGGACTCACAGCAATTCAAGCTTTTCTGAGCTGTTTTTACTTTCAAAGCTGCTATAGTTTTTCCAAGTAAAAGCAAGACTGCTTTCCTCAGGAGAAATGCTGATGTCCATACCCTACAGTAATTTATGCTCCCAACCTCTGTAGCAGCAATAGGAGTTACCTAACACCTCTTGTCCTCAATCAATTACTTAACTATTTAAACAACAGTTAAAGCATACTTTAATAAACTGAAAACCCCCCCAAAAATATTGGCTTAGTGACAGCACACACACACCTTTTATCTCATGTTCCATTTACCCACCATTACTGTCTTGGGGGGCTAGAACCTCTTTGCAATTTGTCAGAAAATTAACTCCTTCATCCTTGCAAATCCCTTAATACACACTTAGCTGTTGTTAAACTTATTATGTAGTTCAGAAAACAAGGGGACAGGCCCAAGATGAAAATTCTAGTTAGTGGTGGAATTGTAATTAGAACCTAGAAATTGTGTTATGCAGGAGGTGGAAGCAGGTGGTAGACTGGTCTCACCTGCAACTAATTAGTTGGCTGGCACAGGCTAGGTTCAGTTTCACTGGTGCTTGCACAACCATTTCACTGTCAGCCACAATGAACATATATAAAATTGCTTACACCAGACCCCGTCTCAGCAAAAAAAACCAAAACCAAATCAAACACTCTACTTACCCCGGATATTTACAAAGTAACGGCAAATGAAATAACCTCCCCCAACTTCCCAATTGATTAAGTGATTTAGCAGGAAACAGAGTCCACACAGCTGCTGCTACCACTACCCCTGCAAGGGGTACCATAAGAAAGTGGCCCTTTAAAGAGAGGCAAATTGAGTCTCCACTTGTGACTAACTAGCTTTGTCTCATGCAGATTTTATTGATTCTCACAAAATCATTACACTAGGGAGGCACTATCAACATATATGGAGCTCCCTACAGTTGATATAGGGAGAAAGGAATGCCAGCTTAGATGCTTACACGCTAGCTGCAAAACAAAATGATAATACGACATACTTCAAGGCAGAGATGACTCCTAGATAAGAAATTCCACGTAGGTTCACATGTATACCGTGTCACAAAGTAGGCTGCCCTGTTATGGGTGATGGCATCAGTCCTACCTGGACCCTCTTATCTGTTTCCTCAATACTGGATTTGAAGCCAGGAATAGGGTGATAGCTTGTAGGTCACCTGGTGCTTGGATAAAAAGGCCAACACATGGTAGTAGTTTGTCTTACAGTGAAAGACTAGTTAAGATAACATTTATGAAATACGCAAGGCTTAAGAGTTTGGTAAAATGTTAAGTAACAGCATGTAGGTCTTAGGAAGGAGCTCTTTTATTAAGAGCTGAAGAAGTACAATAAGAGGGAGAAACTGTTCTTGGACACTTGAACTGTGATCTAATACAGTAGTACCCATTCCCTCTGCCCCTGACCTCCCCTCAAAAGGGTATTATTGACTTAGGATCTGAGTGCAATTTGAGAATCCCAAGAAGAAACTGAGAAGGCAGCAGCATGTGATCTGAATTGAAAATGAGCCTGCTTACACTTGTACCCTAGGTTTTTTTCATGGAAATAAAAAGAAGACTAAACAGTGCTTCTAACTCCAAAAGCTCAAGAATGGTGAGTCTTCTTACTAAGAACAGGCAAGCTTTTGATCTTTCTCACTTCTTAAATAGTGCCTGTCCTTCCTTAAGATATGTATGTAGTAGTTAGGATGCTGCTAGCTCTTACAAATTCATGCAGGAAAGTGATGTTAATGGTGGAAGGTTTTCTTAGCAGTTCCCTCTACTAGCAGTACAGACTGCACTGTAAGAGAGTGAAAAATTCCCTGGACTTAATTTGGTTTTTTGTTTTATATTTTATCTGTGCCTTATCTGCATTTCATTATCTGATGTTTCTGATAGATAAAAAGGATTTCCCAAGATCCTTGGGCTATGCTTCAGTAGTTAATGTAAGTTAGCTCAGATACAGGATTGAAACCAATCATTTCATATCTTTATTTCAGACTTTATTGCATGCTGAAACATTTTGTTCTCCTTCATATTTATACTACAAATTATGAACTATTTTCAGAATTGCATGTGGTAACATGTTTTCTACTGCTACTATGATTTTTTTTTTATACTTGATTCCCAGTTGTATAACTTAATTTTAAGCCATTCCTTGATTAGTTACTTATTTTTAGTTAATGTCAGTGAAATCCTATCTATTCACATTTCTCAGTTAAACATAACCAAAGCAGGAAAGGGTGCTTTCCTTAAATTGTGTGTTAAACATAAAAAGCTAATGCATATGTGCCGCATTAAACAAGCAATTTGCAAATTCACACAAGCAAATGCTGTGTACATTGGCTTGCTTGAAGAGTAGGGGCCTGACTCTGTGTTTGTGTACACCACCCACACACACCCACAATGTGTATAAAATATTCTTATTCTTTTGATTCTCACTTTGAGTGTAAAGGCCACCCAAGCTTTAAATTCTACTGTTTAAGTTAGAGCTGCAGTGATATTAATGCTGTACTGGTAATTAAAAAGAAGAAGCATTTGTTGTCATTTCTTAAAGTGATGTGTACCTTAAATGAAACAGTTGTAAAGTTAATATAGAACAGGGTTTTTTTGCCCCTTGAATACATGGAAGAAAGAATGCAAGCAATTAAGGAAATGGGCTAGCACTTGACTCCACTGTATAAATGTATTTGCAAATATGTATTTATAAGATATTGTAAAAAACTGTCTTGTTGTATGCTTCAGTGAGCAGCAGATGGAGCCACAGCAGCCTCATAAAATATTTCCTTTAACTTGTAGCTTATAAACTTTAATTATTGCAGATTATGTTGTTTTCCTTACTGCTAAAGAGGTGGTTTGGTGCCTTTCTGTCAGATTTAAGTTTGCAGTCTAATATATTCTTAATACATGGTTGGCTTGTTCCCTTAATCGGAGCTTTTTTGCCATGTGTTTATCAGAAATACAGATACATATACAACTCTGAAGAACACTGATGCTAACAAGTAGGGCTTATTCCAGTGACAAGTTATATTTCCTCAAATTGGGCACTTGTTTATTGAGCAAAATATTGTTTTTGGTTTGTATCAAAACAAGGGAATGAGGGGAAAAATCAGCTGGAACTCAAGCCCTCTTTCTGTTCTACTTCTTTCTCCCCCTCCCCATCCAAAACAAACAGGGAAAGTAAAGTAATACCTTGGGATTTTTAGCTGGAAAACAAAATCAAAAGCTTTGAGGAATGCAAAATATTTTTTTAATTTTTTCTTTGCATCAAAAAATCAACTTTCTGATGCATTTAAACTGAAACTTTTTCCAGCCTATCCTTGCCTTCTGGAAATAAAACCTCTGGTGCTGTGAGGAAGAGCCAAAGTGTGATGGTAGATGTGAAGTTAGATATTGGACAGATGTTATCAAAGCCAAGGATGCAGACAAAAAGTTTAAGAAGATTACTAAAGTTTTCCTTTATAAAAATATAAAGCCATTAGGTCATCAAACCCTATCAGAGTTCAGTGGAAATATACCTTTAATTTCCATAGTCTCATCTCAGGTTGAGGAGAAGATATGCAAGGACACAGAGATGAAGGGTATAGTCTTTCCTTCGTCTAGCTGGCGGGACATTTACAGGCCTCCTGAGTAGTGGAAAAAGAGACAGAATGAAAAAAAGATAGTAGTGTAAATGTCCCTGAGCTGGGTCTACCACCTTACAGTTCTGCATTCAAGGGTAATAGCCTTCACTGGGTGTAAAAGACTTTTTTCCTCATGGTTGTGACTGGACTTGCTCTGCATTGTGGCAGAGCAGTTGCTATCATGGACTTGTGGTTTTATTTATCTGGGGTTCTGATACTCTAGGGACTTGCTTATTGCTGGGTTTCCTTTCCTTACTGGTGCCCACTGTGTTTGGTCAGAGATACTATAATCAATTTTAAATTATGTAAACTCCTCCAAGCTGCATCGAAATCTGTTACTTGCAACATGAAGTCTTGTTCCCAGGAAGGCTCATGTCCTCTTGATTGTAGTGCTCTTTAGATTTTGGACTTTTAAAACAACATAGGTGTTAAATGTGTCTGAAACAGAAACAGTATTTAACAAATGTTTCATTTCTTTCACATTGATTGCATTAAAACTGCCACAGTCATAGGCTAGGGAGAGACATTACACTCAAACCAGTGTAAGTGATCAGAAATAGGTTTAAACCTGGAACAGATGTTCAATACACACAAACCACTTTCAAAGTGGCTGAAACTGGTTTAAAATAAACCTGGTTGAATGTAGGATGACTTAACTGATTTGGCTCAAATCAGTTTAGAACTTGTGTCCCAGACCCATTCCTAGTTCAAATAACTCACAGTTCCCCAGCAGCCCAGGAGGCGAGGCAGGGCTAGGCTGGGCTACTCCAGGGAGCAGAGTTGGCCCCTACCTCTGTGCTCCCTAGCCAGAGCACTATCACTGCTCCAGCTGGGTGAGAAGGGGGTGGGGTTGGGAAACACCTCGGACCCCAGCCAGGTCTACAGGGGGGTGGGCAAGAGCCGCCCTTCAAAGGCTTTTCTCCCACTTGCTGCTGGAGCAGTGTGGGGGTGGTCAGACCCCAGGTCCAGGCTGGCAGAATGAGGCAGAGACAGGGACCCCAGCTGGGGTATCTTTCCTGGGGTGCAGCAGCCCTTGCCAGGCTTTTCCCCACTTGAGCAGAGGGGGTGATGGGCACGGCCAGATGCTGGCCCTGGGCCAGCACATAGATGCAGGGGCGGGGAGGAGAGTTTAAACACCTCTCCCACAAGCACAGGACCCCAGACAGTGTTTGCTTGGCAGGGTTGCAGCAGCCCCTGCCAGGCTTTTACCTGCTTCTCACTTGAGTGTAAGGGGTGGGGAGGCATGGCCAGCATGCTGAGGTGGGGGTGGGGGGGCATCTGGCCATGCCCAGCCCCTTTGTTCGAATGATGAGTGGGGAAAAGCCTGGCAGGGGCTGCTGTGCCCCTGCAAAGGAGACCCTGGCTGGGGTCCCATGAGGGTGGTTAGAAGGGGCTTAAAGCCCCCTTCCTGCCTCTACCTCATTCTGCCAGTCTGGCTTCTCCCCCTCCAGCAGCGAGTAGTCTGAGCTGGGTTTCCCACCCCTACTCAGCATGCTGGCCTAGGCGGGGGCCTGGCAATGCCCCCACTCTAGCTCAAGCAGGGAGGGGGGAAAAGCCTATAGGGCTTTTCTGCAGCCATTGTCAAAGAGAAGGAAAGGCTTGCTCTCCAGTGGCCCCCAGCTTCTAGCTTGAGCCACTGAAGGCATATGGCTGCATTTCCAGAATAAAAAATGAATATCTGTTCATTTGCCCCTCAGTTCAATCTATGCAGTTCACAGAAACCTGTGAAGATTGAATCAATTCAGCCTCAAGCTTTTGCTTTTTGACTGCCTGTATTTAACCATAGTGTTAGCTCAACCATACACAACGCAGGTACAGTTGGTTGTTTGATTGTTTTTAATGTTGTAGGCATGGATAGGACTACAACATGAAAACCCTATGTATCACAAATTAGTGGGGGGGGGGAGAGGATATAACCCCAAATACTTTTAGGAATTAATTTTCAGCCCTGATTTCTCAGGTTATATATTCATCCCCGCGATATACAGTGATGGTTCTTACCTCTTACATGACAGCAGGATTCCCTCAACAAGTACAAACCATGGATGTGCACTGATGCTACATTACTAGTAGCTGGATGTTGCTCTAAAAATAAATTCTAATTTGAACTAGGAAGGCCATTAAATTGGCACAAATAACTTGGATGGATGGAAATTTAGCATTTCCCAAAAATGGGATGTATAGTGGGGGGAAAAAGTCTTTCCTCCTTTTGGCAGATATTCAAAACCTATTGAATTACATTTTATAATCAGATTACAAGAATGTGTATTAAAATCAAAGTAGAAAATAGGGGGTAATTAATGTCTTAAATATTGCAACAATATTGCCCTTTCAGTAAATTTTAAGATGCATTGGGGTCTATTCTACCAGGGCATAAACTGATTTTGCTCTATTTTGGAGGAAAATAAATAGGTCTCTAAGCCATTCTGTATCTTCCAACTTGGACTTTTCTGAGACTAAACTGATCTCTGTCACAAATTAGAGCAGCTGATACCTCTTAGTTTGACTTTAGTTTCATTTAACTAAAGTCAAATGAACTTAATTCATTATTTATTAACATTCATTATTCCAGGTTTTTGATAGGTCTGTAATCTAGGACATGACAAAGAAAAGAGTGACTATTCAAGACTTAGTCAGCATATATCCTACTCTAGGAACTGTTATGTTAATATCATAAATGCATCCAAGAAGTCAAAGTGTTACCATGACCTATCACTATAAAATAGTTAAAATATTCTTTAGGATTTTCAGCCCAGACATCTCCGTCTTCTTAGTCCCATAGCAGACAATTATGATACAAAAATATTGTTAACCTTTCATTAAAATTTGTTTAAACATGAAAGCTTTATTTCATACTTTACATTCAAATGCTTTTATTTTTTGCATGTTTATGTAATGTCAAAGAATTGCTTTTGAAAGTATTCAGTTGTGGATGCAAGCAGTGCCATCCTAAACCTGAGGCAGTATATAAATTCATTCTCCTCAGCTTTAAGATGGAATATAGACCTCCCTTTCTAACTTTGGAATAAGGAACTAATAGGATACAAGCTTCTTCAGCCCTGTGCTCCTGCAAAACCCACTTAGTTAGTTCTAAACAAAGCAACAAGGCCACTTTTTTGCATAGGCTCCTGTGAGAAGTGTTGCTGAAGCAGGATGTAGAAAGACAGATGGGTAAGGAGCAAGGCATGGCAATGGGTGGGGTAGCTGTGGACAATTTCAGACCCAGTTAGTTAACTTCACAGGCTGCAGTGTACTGCAGAGATGTGACTTTCCTTGCAGCACACAGTTTAGGACAGACTAACTTTCCCCCTTTTCTACGTCAGATAAGCGGTGAGCTAAACATTTTGCATATAGAATATCATCTTCTCTCTTACCTCACTGTCCTGTATCAGAGGTTTATTACAGGCAGTTGACAAACTGAACTTTTTTTGTGTCCAATTTAAGACTTTGAATGAAGGTATTTCTTCAAGTAGGTACAATAAAAAAGTCAAGGCTAAGAAACAAGTACATATTGGACACTGTAAGGGTTCTGTCTCACTGATGAGAACTGATGGAGTGCATTGCACAGGGAGTATTGTGTAGCCCCAGCAGATGCTGCTCCTTAAAGAAATTCAGAGCTCACATGGATGAGGTACAGATGTCCCTACAGGGCAATCCATACTGACATGTCTTCAAAGAAGAACACTACATTAAAACATGTGCAGTGACAATTTTAACTTTGATCCATTTCTGGGGTGAGGTCAAGAGACAAGGATATGGCCCTTGGATACCATGTGATATCAGTTAACAAACGGCCCATGTTCTGAGGCAGCTCTTATGTTCTTTGCATTCTTTGGCCACAGCCACTAAAAAAAGAGTTAGAAGGATCAATTCTGTACATTTTTGTGTGTAGATCAACTTGATGAAGGTTAATAATGTGCTAACCCAAATTTTGGCAAGAGGATTAAAAAACCTGTTTAACAAATTCATGGATCCTAATGAGTTTCAAGAACCAAAAGCATCATTCATCACTCTTATCTATTTATTTTCTATAGTCCAGTCTCTCTCATATAACATGTCATCATTCTCACATTGAACACACTACTGAAAAGTCAATATAGGCTTGGAAACTTTAGAGAGTTTGTTTGTGGATGAATGCTTTAACAGTGTGACTTCTTATGCGGGGTCACTCTGATTAAACCTGACAAAGAATGAAGTTTGGATATTTTCTATACCTTTGATACCTGTTATCTCTTTTGTATGGTTTTTGTTATTTGTTTGTTTTGCTTTTGTTTTGTTTGTTTGCTTTGACGATGTAGGTTTGTGTATCAGATTTTAAGTATTGGGATGGAATCCCCATTAATCACTTGACTCAAAGTAATAACCCAAATCAACTGTCTGATTCCAGACCTCTGGATTTTTGTAGTGTTCAAATCTCCTACCTTAAACAAACTCCTTCCCCTTCCAAATTCACCCAGTGTGAGAAGAGAGAGATAAAACAGGCAAATTACTTTAAAGCCATGTATCTAAGTAATCCACCTTTTTAATGCCAAACTTTGCGTCATTTGAAGCCTTCTTTGGGGAGAGAAGGAAATCTCATCAGTGTTTTCTGTTGCTTCTCTTTCTGAAATGTAAGAAGCCTGGATTTTCTATCACTTAAACCTTTTCCTGTATTATCTGCCTTGTTCAAACAGCTGCTGAACCTTGAGTAACTCTACTGCAGGAGTGTCAAAGATGCAGCCAGCCTTTGGAGCCCTATCACAAAGCCTGCGGTGCTACCTGTGGGTCTCAGGCTGGCACTGGCCTTGGCTCAGTCTGTCTGGCATGGGACACATAGCATGGAGGCTGGAGCCCACACAGACTCGCATGGGGCCTGCCTGGGGTGTGTGCTGTATGTGGCACATGTGCTAGACCAGCCTTCCACACTGGGTCTGGGACCAATCCAGATTGGGCCCATGGATCAGCCCAAGATCTGATATGGGTGCCACATGCAGTGTGCACTCCAGACCAGCCCCATACCCTATGTGCTGTGCCAGGCTGGGGATGGTGTATGCTGCACTGGTCTGGGGCTAGTGCATACAGCACTGGTGCCAGACCGGCCCTGTATGCTGGGGCTGAGGTCGGTCTGGATTGGGCCCAGAGACTGACCCTGCATGTCAGATCCAGTGTGCAGAGTCAGTCTGGAGCAGGCACCATGCGCAGTGCAACTCCAGGATGGCCCTGTATGCCAAGTGTAGCAGGAGCCTTGGATCAGCCCCACCTGCCTTGTGCAGGGCTGGGGCAGAGGCAGGCTGCATGCAGTGTGCTGAGCTGGTGCACATGCTGCAAGAAGCACGTGGGCCCACCTGGGGCACATGCATGTGGGGCTGGTCTGTGGGCCCCACTCAGGCCAATAACTCCCCTCACCACCCCTACTCTAATGCATCTGACCTTGGTGGCTTTTCTCAGCATTACATTGCCCTCTTGGTGCTTCTCCCGTATCTCATTTTTTTTCCCCCTCAGATCTCACCAGTTACACAAAGGAAAGACCTTGTATATCACAACTTTCACTGGCACCCTCCTCAAACCTTTCTAAAATGTAACAGAGTAAATAGTAAAACACATCCATTCTCCTTTAACAATACGAAGGAGAAAACCTAGCACTCTTCAGTAGCACAGGACTGCCATAGCTTCTCCTTTTCCAGTTCCTTTTAATCTTGTTGCAGGCCCCAGAATTGTGGGAGGTTGGAGGGAGAATCACTGTTGTAGACTGACAACAGGAATAATATAATACCATCTTAAACTCCCAACTTTAACTGTTACCTCTGCTTTTCAACCAGTTTAGAAAATATGGACTATTACATATGAATACACTGGTAAAAACATGATTTGACATTCACAAATTCCAATTTAAATGATGAATTTAACTTGCATCAAGAAAAGAAGTAAATGTGAACAGCTCCTCTAAATTAGAGTGCACATGAAACAAAATGTTTTCAAAATGTTTATATAGTCACATAAACTTTGCTAGAAATATAGGAAAGTTTATGTGACTATATTAAATATTATATGAAGAATACAAATGGGAAAGAGAAGAAATATTACAACAGTCTACACTGCACAAATAGCCATGTTTAGCAAGATATTTGTGCTTCATAATGAGTTAAAAAACAATTAAAATCTGGTATCCATCTTAGTCTGTGTTAATTCAGATAACCACAACATTCACTTTTTCTTTACTCCAAGTAATTTTAAACGCATATGCAGTGATTAGGCTTTCAAACCTCTGCCATAGTTTACTACATTGATCAGATTATAGATGGCCTTCTCTAGAGAACTGATTATTACACAAATTACTTTAAGAATCTCTATTTGAGTTGCATAATTGTGGGATCTAGCATCAGATTCTATCGCAGCTTATTGCCAGTACAAGAGGATGGCAAGTAAAAAGCTCCTGCAGCTGCAAGTCTTGTAGCTGATGGGACTTTCAGCAATGGCAGCATCCCATGGCTGCCAGGAGGGAGTGTCCTGTACTGCAGGTGCCCCAGCTGATGAGCTCCCAGCCACAGGGTTGCACCATGCCCAGCCACGGCTGGGAGACCTGCAGCTGAGGGGACTTGCAGTCCCTGCAGCACCCAACAGCACAGCTGTGGGACTCTTCCTCCTGGTGGTAGCCCCATGGCTGACAGGACAGGGAAACCCACAGCTATGAACTCTCCCTCCCACCAATACCTGGGCTCCCAGCCACAAATGCCCTAACAGATCCATAGCCTGGGCTGGGGGTGCCACAGCTGCAGAACTTTGTCCCAGTGGTGGCTGGAGCTGGGAATCCTGCAGCTGTGGGACTCTCTCCTGCAGTGCTCTGTGGCCACCAGGACCAAGAGTCCTGCAGTAGTCCCATGGCTGCTGGGAGGGAGTGTCCTGCAGCTGCAGAACTCTCAGTTCCCTTGGCCATAGAGCACTGCTAAGAGGCAGAGTCCTGTGGCTGTTGGACTCCCAGCCCCAGCAGCCATGGGGTGTTGCTGGGACCAAGAGTCCTCTTGTCTATAGGACTCCCAGCCCTGGCTGCGCACAGTGTACCCCTGCACCTGGTAGCCCACCAGCAGATGGAACTTCCAACCGCAGGGAAACCCTACTACATGTGCAATTTAAAGCTGTAAATTAGTACACATGTTCTAAGTCTAACTTTATAGTTGGTTGGACCTTTTTATAGTGTTCTAGGTATTTTGCACATGTAGCTGGTCTCAGTTTGTTGTGCAATTAAACACTTAATTTTTCAATACCTGTAATGTGAAGGGGCCGATGAATCATTAAAATTGATACATCTTGGAAAGTGTATATCTCTCTTTGTACATTACTCACAGTTAATAAACAATGTTAAAGGTTTATGGAGAATCACTGATATAGGTAACAGGTTTCTAGCCTATTGTTAGAGCAATTTAAACATGTGCAGTTTTTTTTCCCCTAAGAGAGACTTTAATCTCCCCAGCTTTACAGTGCTATAGCTATGTGTACCAATACAACTATTATTACTGTTGTTTGTTGTTATGCCCAAACCCTGAAGTCCTTAGATTTTAATCTGCATTGATTTATACAGATCTTTGACCCAGCAGCCAGATTCTGCTCAAGTTTGTGGCTTGGTGTTCACACCTGACCCACCTAACTGTGAACCAACTGGCTTTATGCTTCTGCCTGTATTTCTTCATTGTCTTCAACAAGAACATTCAGGCCCAGTCTCTACACATTTTTGGTGAGGCTGAAACCCTGAACTCGATCTTTACCACACTCCTGGTTTCATTATTCTCACTTGATCTGTTTATGGTGGGAACAGATCATGCTTGGGAAACGGAACATACTTTGAGAGAGTGCAAATGTGTACTTCACTGAACACTAGCATAGTAGCCAATTGTACAATGATTTGGAAGGTACTATGTTTGTTTTTAGTTCTCCTTGTAAAGGGTGTGGAAAACAAACAAAAAAACCCCCAAACTATATCCCCATTTCTTTCCTTCTGAGCCGTGATGACATGGATAAGCATGGACTAACATTTGTTAGTGTGCTAGCTTACACAGATCTACTTTGATACTATACCATTAAAAGCAAAATAGACTCTTTTTATATCTAAGGTAATGGAAATAAAACTTGCCAGGTGCTCCATTAAGTCTTCCTTGTTTCACTATTTAGAACAGAGAGAAAATTATGAGTAAATATATTGCTGTTACTCTTTTAGAAGGTTCTTGTCTATGTTATACTATGTTAAGATAGGATCTCTAAATTCTTTTGACATGCTTAGGCATTTTTTTTCTCTCTCATATAGCTACCTTGTATGTAATTACAGCATAATGATAATTGATTTTAGTGATATGATAAACCATGCTGAACAAATAACTTTACTAATAATTAATCTTGAACACTAGCAGCCTATTTAAAAGGCTCATACATCTGACGGACTAGAGAGCTAAAATTTTAACATGTGATTGTAAAATGCCCTATTAAATTCTTCATAAAGATTATTCCAGGCCCAGGCAAACTTTGCCAGGGAAACTCAGCAGAACCATGTGGTAGTGCCATTGCTGGCAGACCACTAATGTTACTGGCTGACAGGCAAAAGAAAGGTGAAAAAACTTCCAAATAAGATGACTGTGTGCCATCTTATAGCGCGTAGGGCAGTGCTCAGTCCTCTGTGCTTTATATAAAAATGGAGTTCTGTTTCTTTTTAGAAAAATGTAGCAATATCATGAAGTTGTAGATTCTAGTGTTTTGTTTTTTTGTAGAAGAAATTTGTACGTGACAGAGCATGTTATTTGAAAAAAGTATTTCTTATTTAACAGAATAGCTTTATGCTGGAACAAGAGAAGCCAAAACTGTCTGGCTTCTGTTGTACATGCTGTGTTTTTATTGTTTGATAAATACAATCTGTGTTCATGCTCTTTTCTAGTCAAAGAGAGGTAATTCCTGGAAGTGTATGACCTTAAAAAATCTGTATTCAAATGCATATTTGCCTTGAATCCTGCTTAGATGTTGCTAGAAACACAAAAGTCTGACTTCCCAATCTAAGACATTTATATGAACCCATTACCAGCTCTCACAATCCTTAATATATTTATCTTCACCTGATACTACCATACAGTTGAGAAGTCCTCCATGAACTCTAAGGCAAAGAGATAAGGACTTTGTCACACAGGACATTTGGCATGTGTTTTATTTATATTGTAGTAAGTACTGCCAAAAGCTAGAACGTTACTGTGCTGTTGCTCAGAACATGCTTTCTAAGATCTCCCAAGCTGGGTCTCTGCCGTTGGCAGCAGAAGATAAGCATGGTGAGATGAGCCCATGAAAGGGTCCTGCCCCTGCTGCTGGATCCTGCCAGTGCCCAAGCACTAGAACCAGTTGGAAATTAGTGCAGTCCCAAATCTGGGACCAGCAATCAGTGGAGCCAGTTCCACTCTTCCATTCTGTCCTGGAGCCAGGATTCTGTCCAAACAGCGGATTCTGGAATAGCTCAACACATGTTATTTAATAGGATCTGGAAATACTCTTCATGGGAAAAGGCATAACTTTGCTATGACAGTTATAATACAATAATTATTACAACTATAATACAATGAAGGACTTAGTCCAACTTTCTGTCTGTCCATCTGTAATACTCTTGGAGCACTCTGATTGGTTACTGACACAACCAGAGTGCTCCAAGAGCGTTTTGGACAGGAGTGGAGGTGGTGGCAGCATGACGGAGCACCGCCATGACAAGGTTTCCTCCCCTTTCCCATTCCCCTGCTCCTGGGAGGCAGCAGCAGCACTATGTCCCTCTTCCCCCCAACCCCCTATCAGTCCTGACAGGCAATTGGCTAATATTATTAATAAAAACTCACTTACTGTGTGTTACTCTGCTTGAACACATGGATGCTCAGGTTATAAGCACTAAGTGTTTCGTATGACGTGATACTAGAAGGTGAAACCGAAACAAGTGTTAGATGCCTGATTCCTGGTGTAAAATCCAAAATCCTATGATAGAAACCTAGGTTCCCAATGCAGTGTTGGGAGATTTAGCCATCTCAGAATTGGATCAAACAGGCAGCATGCTGAATCTGTGGCTGTCTACAACTAGTCAATAGAGACATTGAGGTCACGAATGAGTAAAAAAAAAAAGAAAAAATTGCCTTTCCAGAAGACCTACTTGGGGACTGTACACAGGCACTTCTATTTGACATTCACAACGCTTAATTCTTGGCAGAAGAATGCTTAGTTTCTAGACCATCCTAGTTGGTCTTTGCGAGCTAGGTGCCAAGGTGCCCTGTCCCAACTGCTGTGTTCTAGAAATATGCAAATGCACTAAAATAGACACTGGGGGAACTTTATAGTAAAAAAGACAGCTATGTGGAGTTCAGGTGCTTCCAGGGTTAGACAGCAGCTAAGCAAGGAACTAAATCCAGGTTTTCAAGTCCCACTGTAGTGCTTTAACCATTACACTGTTCTAGTAACGAACATCACAGAGCTCATTCCTCATTAGAAAAAACTGTGCTTCCAGTATACAAGACGGTGGTTCCTACCAGTTGAGGTTCTGATGTTATCAGAACTGAGAGAGAACTTTAATAGCTTATAAAAGAAGCACTGTCCCCAAGGAACATTCTCTCTCCTAGCTGCATGATTTCCAAGTAGCTCACTCCTATCCCACAGTACTTTTGAACCAGGGTCTGTTATAAAAAAGTGACCATGTAAAAACAGATAAATGGTATCTGGCTCCCACTGTCTCAGTGGGATAATTGTTGGTGATGCACAAAGTGGTCTCTTTCTCTCATTCTACTCCTAGCCATGTTGCATTTGTAGTGGTAATAGGAGCAAAAAGAAATACAGATTTATTTGGTCAATGAGGAAAGTAGTCATGATGAAATGCATGTAGGACCGAAGTCTAAAGGAAAAAAAGATGCCATGTTTATATATGAAGGGCCACATGGGCTAGAAATAGTCAAGATTCTGTCTGTGCTTGTGCATCAATTACTTTCATTGGCAAAATGCCATGTTCATAATATGCACAAAGAAACATGAGGCTGTGACATACTCCTTAAGTCTGTGGATCAATATTTAGTTTTTTGCAGGAAGAAAAATGAGTATGGTCTGCAAATAGAGATAAAAGGTCATGATCCTCTGAAGTTTCATGATGGACTGAAGAGAAAGGAATGCCATGAAACTTGAATGTCTCCTGGTTAGCAAAGGTGAGAAGCTGAAACAAGAGCTATCGGGTTACATTAGCATTTAATGTTTTCTGTCTTCGAAGCTGAAAGGCAACTATATTCCAGTCAGGCAAATAACCCCCTCCTCAGGTCCATCAAAAGAAGAAACACTAATAGGGTTAGAAAGCTAAAAGTCAGGTGGAATGAACACAGCATGATCCATTTGTAGTTGTCACTCTGGGCACAGTTGTGCTGGGTTTCAAACAGGTGTATCTGGGAAAGAGGGCAATAAGACTTTCCTCTCATGTGTGCTGTCCTCTTCCCATCCATCCTCTAAGCTCTGGGGAGTTACAAGTTCTCAATGAATGGAGAAAGAGTGAGACCATGTCCTCATGCCATCTTCCAGTCACTAGATTTAGCAGTTATAGAAACAGTGGTCAGCAGTACCACCCAAGGAAGGGATGGAGGGGAGTGCATACTCATATTGTCTTCCTGATGCTTTGGAGGATTTCTGCCTTCTGAGGCACAGACCTTGTATAACATCATTTGTGGTTGGATGACGCTACACACCTGCAACTCCAGGCAGTGTGTACACAACCTGTCCACAATCTGTATACAGTCTGGCCCTCAACAACAAAAGCCCTCATAAGAAAATCAGCCCCTGTAAAAAGCTAGTACAAAACTTATGTCAACTTTATGTAAGTATTTCTTTATAAACACTACATTGTGAAGGAAGTAGATATATAGGACATGTCCCTTGAGGCCAGAAGTCACCATCACCAGAAAAATTTTGTTTCTGTTACATAATACTATTGAATATTCACTTAATAGTGATGTTTTTTGTCCTACTGAAACTGCCATGCTATCTTTTGAGTGAATGTTACAGAAGTTTAGCAGATAGACATACTGTGTGTAGAAGTAAAGCTAGAAAAACCAGGAAGGATTGTGTGTTTTTTCATTAACTGCAGGAACCAAGTATTCTTCCCAGACCACTCAAAGTTCTTAGGTACTGCATAATCTAAAATGGCTCTTATTGCCATATAAAGGAGTAATCATTAAATTTTGATAGATTATCTGTGGGAAAAGATGCTGTTGTGAAGTCTTCACCAATTTGAAAGTGAATGTTTCAAGGTCTGGCTCGTAACAAATACAGATCTGCTCTCTTGGGTCACTTCCACTGACGAAGAAAACCCAAAGATTATCAGCATTATTGCTCACATTTGTGTCACTTGTTAAAGTCCAGCCTTGCCACTATTTCTAATGAAATTTATGTCTGTTAAAGCTGTGTGTGGGGGGTTTTTTTTGTTTTCATAATTAAAAAAGAACTTCAATCTTCACATACCAGCCAAATCTACAAGACAGCAACATTTAATTCATGTACTGAATTAAATCTGGTGCTGAATTAAAATCTGAGCACACCAACAAGTTCTATTTATACACACACACATATATAAAATAAAAATTTGCTACATAAATTAATGCAATACAATATTTCACTGCATTGTATGTGGAACCAGGTAAGTGTCAATAAAAAGAAATCTAATATCAGAGCTCTCAGGTTCTGCTATGTAACTCTCTGAAGGCTCCTCTTGCCTCCCATTGTTCTTGTTTTCCTTCTCAGCATCTTTTTATCTTCCTCTTTCCCATTCATGCTTTTGTCATTCTCTGCAGTCCCACAGCCTCCTCCCAAATTATGCGTCATTAGCAATAATCAATTCAACAGTCTGACCAATTCTATCAGCTCTCAGTCTCAGCGAAAACTTTACTCTGAAGGCCAAAGGGGTGATACCATCAAACTGTCTTGCTGTGAGTCGCAAGCAAATCTCAGCAGAGTACAATAACTGCAGCAGTTCAAACAGGCTGTAAGTGCAAAACACTTTGTAAAATTTACAGACCACATGTGGACACTTTCTACTAGGAAGCTAACCAATATCCTCATCCTCTTTAATAACCAGTGCACATCTGTACTTCATTGAGATGTTTTTGGTAGCCTTCTAAAGAAGTGAAAGAGCTGGCTTGTTATCAAAATCCTACCTCTTACATAAAGAAGTTCCATTCCAACACATTATTGGAAAGAATGACAAAAAAATAAAACAAGCATCTATTACATTTCTGCCTTGATGGTAGTCAAATCACATCTTCTCCATTCTGCTCCCCGCTTTGTGTTTCCCTCTTCCTTCAGCCTCCTCCCTTATTTTACCTAGACGAAGGCCAACCAGTTGATAGATGAGTTTAAAGAACAATGCCAAATCCCCCACCCTGTGTATATACACTAAGGGATGGGTATAGGGCAGATGGAGATTAAAGCTGTCTTTTCACTTTTTATTCTTGAAACCCAGCTCCCTTTCAGCATACATAAATGCCTGTGTTAGCTTTTCTAGCAGTAATACAAATTCATTGCGAGATGAAACAGAAGTATTAGACTACATACTTTGCAGAGGTATCTAAACTTTGATTTTAAGATGTAAAAACTTAAGACTGAAGATGGAATAGTTAAGAGTTTTCTAAATAGTTCAACAAGTCTGTACATAGAAAAATCCTTTTATTAACATTTAGAGACAATGTATGAAATCTTACTGCTTGGTTAACTTTTCTCCTAGAACATTACACATACAGATAAATAAATGGGCTAATCTCTTTAGAGTCTTTTAATCCACTGACTTCTTTGCTATTCTGAAAGGAAGTAGCCTGTTTCTTAAAAATTCTATCACAGAAAGTTTGCAGATAACTATGGACACACTGTAAACATCTAGACATTATCTGCCCATTCTTTCAGCACAGTACTATTTTTGTTTTTTAATCTGGGGAGATGTATATAGAAAAACTCATTTTGCAGGTCTATAATGTTTTGTCTTTCAACTTTTGCAATCCTTCTATCCTATTCAATTATGTTCAGAATGTCTGGTTCTCTTCCAGACTTTGTATGGTCCTATTTTCTTACTAGATAACTCTTCATTACTCACGTTTGTTTTGGATTATACTATTATGTGGTACTATAGTCATAGCTCACGCACTTACTTGTTGATAGTGTGTACTAGTTTTGTATTTCTCATTTGTGATAGAAGTATTTAAACTGGACTACTTTCCCACAGTAGCTTAAACTCAGAGCTAGAATCAGGGCAAAGTAGGGCTGGAAGGGACCTGTGGAGGTAATGTAGTCCAATCCCCTGCTTTAAAGCAGGATCATCCCTACCTAAGTCATCCTATATAAATCTTTATCTAATCTTATTAAAACAACACCAATGAACCCTATCACACAACTGCAAGGCATAGAACCTACCCTGCCACAGGGAAAGCAGGGATACAATGGTGATCAGTGCCCTGGTGCTGCAAGAGTTCTTCAAATGTACTCAAGCAATCACAGAACCAGAAAATTAGGGTTGGAAGGGACCTCAGGAAGTCATCTACTCCAAACAACTCCTTGCTCAGAGCAGGACCATCCCCAGCTACATCATTCCAGCCAGGGTTTTGAGCCAGGCCTTAAAAACCTCCAAGGATGGAAATACCACCACCTCTCTGGGTAACCTGTTCCACTGCTTCATCACCCTCCTAGTGAGAGTTTTTTCCTAATATTCAACTTAAACTTTCCTTGCTGCAACTTGAGACCATTGATCCTTGTTCAATCATCTGTCACCGCTGAGAGCAGGCTAGGTTCATGCTCTTTGGGACCACTCTTCATGTAGTTGAAAGCTGCTATTAAATCCCCTCTCAGTCTTCTCTTCTGCAGATGAAAGTAAGCCCAGTTCCCTCAGTCTCTCATCAGCCATGTGCCCTAGCCTTTCAGATCCAAGCAAAAGGGCCACGTCCCTCCCTCCCCTTACTAGAGAGGCAAAAACCTCCACAGTCCATACCAGTCTAGCCACGGAGTAAAATTCCTTCCTGACCCTAAATATGGTAATCCATTCTGACCCTGAGCAGAAGGAGAAGATACTCTAGCCAAGAACCTCTGGGTGTCCATATGCATACTCTGGGGTGGAGGTGGGTGGCGCTTTAATTAGGGCAGCTCCAAAAGCCACTCTAATTTAAAGTGCCTGTGGCGTCATGTATATTCAGTGTCTGCACTTCAAAATGGCAGTGGGGGCAGTTGAACTAAACCTTGTTCAACTAGCTTTAGTTCAAGCAGCATTCTCATTGCTATTTTGAATTGCAAGGACACTGAATACACATGACATGGAGGCTGCTAGAGCATGTTAATTACCACTTGACTTGAATTCATTTAGACCTATTCAAATCTCTGACCTTTCCTTTGTTATGTAATTCCTAGGGCTGTCCCTAGGGTACAGCAAATTGGAGCAACTGCCCTGGATCCTGTGCTTTTAGGGGGGCCCCATGCTTCGACATCATGGCAAGGAAAGTCTGTTGGGGCTGGACCCACATGGCACCCCATAAAGCCCCTGCCCTGGAGCCCCCTGCAGGGCACAGGAGATGTTGACCCAGCCCCGGGTAGGGGCTGACAGCACCCCATGGGACAGGATGGCAACAGGTGAGCCCTACTCCCAGCTTTGAGAGATGCGGCAGAGGTGCTGCCTAGCACCCACCCCATGGCACAGCCTGGACCAGAGCCCCTGTCATGCTACCAGGCACCATGACTGAGTTCAGCTCAGGGACCCCCTACCACAAGGGTGTACCCAACCCAGCCTGGCCCACCTGGCACAGGCCTCATCTTGGATGCTGCATGCTGCAGACATCGCCCCAGGATGGGCTGCACCAGCGGGAGCACCTTCAGTGCCAGGGTCAGGACTGCTGCCACCATCCTGCTCTGCAGCCCCTGCCACCCGGTTCTCCCAGCCCTGGCCCTGCAGCCAGTGAGTGCCAGCCAAGAGACGCAGCTCTGCCCCTGCACCCCTCTAAGTTTGGCCCCCCCCAAGCTGGTTATCCCCCAGCTTGTCCCCTTCCTTATCCGAATAAACTTTACTAGCTATCTGGTTTCAGTTTAGTTTTTTTTGTGCACAGACTAAGGCAAAGTAGCTGTTGAGCAGCTCCGCATTCTTTGTATCTTCTGTTAAGTTTGTCATGGCTATTAAACAGTGGACCCAAAATGTCCTTGGTCTTTCTTTTCTGACCAACATATTTATAGAACATATTGTTGTCTTGAACTTCTCTTGCTAGTTGAAGCTCAGTTTTTACCTTTGCTTTATTGATTTTTGCCCCTGCAAGTACTTGCAATTTCCTGTTATGCTTCCATGTTGACCTGCCCATCTTTCCATTGCCTGTATATTTTCCTTTTGCTCTTGAGGCATCCTAGAAGCTCCTTGTTTAGCTGCTTTGATCTCTTGCCATTTATCTTGTGTTTCTATTATAGATTTCATAGCCATTAGGGGCTGGAAGGGACTTCACGAGATCATAGAGTCCAGCCTCCCTGCCATAGGCAGGAAGTCTGCTGGGGTCAAATGATCCTATTATGTCAGAATACTTTCTTGTTTGACTTCCAATACTATCCCCTTCAGAAACTTCTAGACTTCCAGAGTACCTATAGTCTGTCCTCCCATGGCATCATACCTACAATCTCTCCTTTTTGAAATCCAGTGTCTTAATTCTGCTGACCTCATGCTTTTGTCATCTCAAGATGATAAATTCTACCATATAGTGATCACTTCCTTCCAAGTTTCCCATCACCTTCACATCCTCCACCAGTTTTCCCCTGTTGGTCAGGACAAGGTGCTAGATGATCTCCTAGTTGTTGTATCTTCAGCATTCTAGAACAGAAAGTTGTTTTTCACCCAAGCTAGGAACTTGCTCGACATTGTGTTGGCCTATGTTATTCTTCCAGCAGATGTCTGGAAAATTGAAGTTGCCTATCAGTACTATCTCTTAATTTTTTGATAATTTTGTCAGCTCCTTGAAGAGTACCTCATTCTGTCATTCACCTCATCTTCTTCCTGACTTAGTGGTCTGTAAAAGAGCCCCACTAAAATATCCGTACTGTATCTTTCAAGTCTTTGTCACCCAGATATGTTGTGATCTTCCACGTTCTTCCTCCTGAACCATACCTATTTTTGACATACAAGCAGGGATCTAGGTTTTCTGTTTGTTGCAGAAAAACATAGATTTTCTCCTTTAATGGAGAAAAATATGGTTTTTGGGGTTTTTTTCTCCTTTAAAGGAGAAAAACATGGGAAATTGCAGGTTCCCCTTGCAGGCTGGCAAAGTTTCAGCCTGCAAGGGGCTGCTTGGGGCTGGGAGGAGCAGGGGAGCGTAATCAGAAGCAGGGGGCACCACATCCATTTGTGTGCAAGCATACATGTGGCAACCAAGCAGCTCCTGCAGCTCCCTCTAGGTAAGGCTTTGGGGTGGGGGGGAGGGGGGCACAGGCAATGTGTTGTGTAGGTTTGGGGAGCACAGGCACCATGGCAGAGAGAGAGAGGTGGGGAGGCATGGCGGTGGCAATGGTGTGGAGTTGTGCCCCCTGCTGCTGGTTGGGTAGGGGGTGCCTCAGCTTTGCAGACATGGGGGTATGGTGCTCCCTCCCACACCAGGTCTTGCCCACTGGGCCACAGAGGTGGCTCCTGCCCAGAGCTAGTCCAACCTGATTGCAGCTCTGCACCCTGTTGTGGGCACAGAAATCTCAGGGCAGGGAGCATTGCCCACTGCATCCTTGATGCATCCCTTGTGCCCCCTCCATTGCACCACCTGTGCCCATACACACCCCACTTCCTACATACCCACACCCTTCCTCACACACTGTGGGGCTGGGGGTGGACAGCCACAGGTCAGGAGTGACGGGCATTAACAAGGCCAAGGAGATGTGGTTCAGGAGTAAGGAGCACTGGCAAGGCCTGGGGGCTGTGGGTTGGGAGTGAGGGGCAACAGCAGGGGCAGAGCACCAGCATATCAGGGCTGCTCAGTGCCACAAAGCAAGGTGGGGGGGGAAGGGAAAACTGCACCAGAATCTGCATCCTGGTGAGTCAAGTGAGTAGGGGAGCTCTGATTTTTAATGATAAAAACAAACCCAAAATCAAATGCCAAAATATATAGGTGGTTAGAATGTATTTTATTATAATGATTGAGGCACTGGTAGGCTTCCAAATTGCTTTAAAACTGTAACTATACCAATAAAACATTGCGTTTGCTAGATATATGAGGTATTAGTGGCATTTCATTTTAATTCTGGGAGCTGCGAGAAGTTGCCTTGTCAGGGACCTGCAGAGAGATGTCCTCTGTGTTTGGGTTGGAAAGGTTTGTACTTCAGGGACAGAGACCTGCAGAAGGAATCCCCTGTCTGCATGTGGAGCTGCTGGGGGAGAGAGACAGCCCAGAGAGGGAGTGGGCTGTGCAAATCCCAAATCTGCATGGGTGTGTGAGTGGGCACGTAACCCCTAGTGTTTGCAGGAGGTGTATTTTTTCAGAAGGAAACTAAAGAAAAGAAGCCTATTACCTGCAGTGGCTGATCAGAGACTCCGGTTTTTTGCTGAGTTACCAAGGAAGAGCAAAGTCCACCTTCCCGGGAGCAGCAGAAGCCTCGCTTCTGCCACCTAGTGGTGGATCATTGCTAAAGCTGTGTTGCCATTTGTTGTTATGGGAAAGGGAGCTGACCAGAGGGAAATCGACCTGGGTTTTGGAGGGGGAAACTCTTTTAAAGTGTTTTATAACCAGGTGAATGTAATCATTGAGGTTGTTTGATACAAGTGGTACCACCCAGTATGGTGGAATTCATCTATTGTTGCAGTTGTAAATTCTATTCAAATTGTTGGTTTTATTATTAACTGTTGATATTATATACATATTTTTTTTCTTCTTTTGTTCAATCATTTATTTTCTGTATATAGTTGTGTATAATAAAGAAACCCATTTTTTTATTGGACTTAAGGTAAATTCTTGGGCAGTGAGGTTGAGGGATGCACCTCTCCAAGGGGCACCTCAGTTAGCAGACCTGCCTGAGGGGGTTCCCAGGGCTACTGGCACCATGAGGATGCAGAATCTGGCATATTGCCCAGCCTAGCATGTCAGCAAGGGTTACACAAGTACTAAATAAATATGCAGTAACTGGAGTTTCTGCACAGTAGCGCTGGTGAACATTTTTTAGGTGACACTACTGAGCAGTAGCCTAATAATACTGTGTAGTAGTGTTTCAGCACTGTCTGTGGTGCTATATGCTACTGCACAGTATTTTTCAGCTACTGTACAGTCAGCATCTCGTGTAGACATGTCCACTGATGTCAAAATCAACTATTCTAATTGCTTTTGTGTCTAGAGGAGGATAATATCATGACTGCTTGGAGAGGCAAGTATAAGGGTACTGGATTGAAGAGTGGAGCTTCTTGCATGAATTGCTAACAGAATGTGTGAGTGTGATTGCCTTTTGTCATGCCTGGGTGTGGGCAACCAGGGTCAGGAGAAGCAGCCACAATCCCAGGGGCCTGTACAGGGTTCAAGTTTAGGGAAGCCAGAATCCATGAGATCTGCCTGGGGAACTGAGTCAGAGAGCCAGAGGCCCAGGCACAGCATGGGGTCAGGAGGGTAGCCAGGTGAGGTATCCATCAGATCAAACAAGAGTCAGGTCAAGGAACAACAGGGTCAGACCACTCTCAAGGTTTGTGGGCAAGCCAGGTTGGGTAGCTGGAGAATCTGTCAAAGAGCCAGTAGCACAGAGTAAAATATGGCCTGTGGGCCAGATCCAACCTGCCAATGGATAAAATCCAGCCCGTGGGTGAACAGCCACCAATTAGTTGGTTCTAGCTTGTGGATGGCCAGTAGCTCTGGCTGGTGCATGCTACTGGGTGAACAGGTGGCACTGCTTCCTTCCAGCAGCATTGGGTATCAGCTGTGGACATAGGCGGGTGGCAGTGTCAGCTGTGGACACTGCCGGTAGGTTCAGGAGCCGGAATGCAGAACCTGTCAGTAGTGTCCACGGCTGATGCCACTGCCCTCCTGGTGCAGTGGAAGCGCCTTCCCAGAGCCCTGATGAGACCCAGAACCTGCTAGTGGTGTCAGCTGTGGAACAAAGCAGGAACTCCTGCCATGCAGGAGTGGTAGTGTTTAGCTGTGAACACAGCCTGTAGGTTTCACGTTGGACAGGTTTCATTCAACAAACTTCAGTTAAAGTGCCCCTGCTGCCATTTTGAAATGCAGGGACACTGAATACACAAGACACTGCAGCGCTCCAGCAGACTTGATTAACTGAGTCTGCTCTGACATGTCGTAATTGGAATGAGTCAGAGCACGTGTAAAAGCGCACAGTAGTTCCAAGCCTGTTATTCCAAGTTCATCCTTTCTCCTATGTCCTACAGTTCGTTTTGCACAAGCAAAATGCATATCCCAATGAATTCAACTGCAAAATTGGAGCTCTCGATGTAAACTATCTAGAATAAAAGTTTTGTATGTTTATCTACGAAGCACCTAATGTGATATCCAGTGCTGAATAAATAAGTATCAATGACAGTCCACCATCAGAGTATCTATTTAAATTTTGTGAAATTTAAGGTGAAAATACATAAGGAGAGTAGTTTGCAGGTAATTATTCTAATATTATTGGACTGAATTAAATATTTTCAATATCACATACAGTTATTTACTGAAAATGGAGCTTGACTATAGTTATCGATATGCAACTCATAATGCATGTCAAAGAGAGCGCTCATGAGTTTACAGATATTTGCAGTGTGAAAAATTAGAAAAGGGATACTATGTTGCTCCCATTGCTAAATGCATACATTTACTCCCTTAAATTGTACTCCTTTGTGCTTTGTATATAAACCAAGCTAGTTCAATATGTGTGGGTATCATGTGCCTTAGAAAGATATCATACTTCAGGACATCTTAGGAATTTGATATTCAAATATATAGAACATGGGATTTGCAGATTCATATTTTTTGGAAGAATGGCAGATGATGGCCATTAGATTGTAGCTTAAATATTTATCTTCTGTCACACTGTCTAAGCCTATTTTGATCTATTATGGAGAAGCTGAGAGAGAACGGAACAGGCAATGTTTTTTTACTGGGGAAATAGGACATAATGCAGGTCCTCATAAAATTATTTTTCCATTGGCCAAAGACTACTCACAACTATGCACTTTAAAGCGAAGTGACTATATTACCAAATAGAAAAGAAAACCACTCGCGTCTTTCATGCTGCCAAAGAAAGATGATTTATTTGCTTTGTATTTCTACCTGAACCACAAAAACAATTCCTTTTGTTAAGTTTTCCTCTAAGACAGGTGTCAGCAACTTATGGCACTGGAAGGTCCACGTCTGGCCTGCAGCAGGGCCTGGAGAGCAGCATTTGGTGACAGGGGACTCTCCTGCACCACACCAGTATCAACTATTTGTGGCTCCAGCATAGATTTCATAGACATTAGGGCTGGAAAGGACCTCGAAGATCATCAAGTCCAGCCCCCTTCCCCAGGGACAGGAAGTCAGCTAGAGTCAAAGGATCCCAGCAGGATAAGCATCCAAGTGTTTCTTGAATGAGTCCAGAGTAGGTGCCTGCACCACTTCTGGAGGGAGTCTATTCCAGGTCTTGGGGGCTCGAACCATAAAGAAATTTTTTCCCTATGTCCAGCCTAAAACAGTCTTGTAGGAGTTTGACTGTTGGTCCTTGTTTTTTCTTGGACAGACATGAAAAGACATTCTCTCAGATCCTGATGTACACCCTCATGTACTTGTAAGAAGAGTCCCATGGCTCTCAGCCTCTCTTCATAAGGCCTATTCTCATGCCCTCTGATCATGCACATGGCTCTCCTCTGGACTCTCTCAAGTTTCTTGACATCCTTCCTGAATTGCAGAGCCCAGAACTGGATGCAGTACTCCAGCTGTGGCCTCACCAAGGCTGAGTACAGCGGGAGGATGACATCCTGAGATTTACTTGAGAAGCATCTATAGATACCAGCCAGGGTTTTGTTTGCTTTACCAGCTGCGACTTCACATTGGTGGCTCATGTTCATCTTGTGGTCAGTCATGACCCCCCAAGTCTCTTTCAGCAGTGGTGCTAGCAAGTGTAGCACTGCCGAGCCTATAAGTATGCTGTGGGGTTTTTTTCCCCGAGGTGAGGTACCTTACATTTATTGGTATTGAATGTCATCAGGTTTGTGTCTGCCCACTTATTAAGTTTATCCAAGTCAGCCTGGATCACTTGCCTGTCCTAAGGTGTGGACGCTATGCCCCAAAGTTTAGTGTCATCGGTGAACTTAGCCAGTGCGCTAATGACACCAGTGTCCACATCGTTGATAAAGATGTTAAAGAGAACTGGTCTAAGGAGAGAGCCTTGTGGGGATGCCACTGGTCACAGAGCACCATAATGATTTGCTGCCATTGACCACTACTCTCTGGGTCCAACCTTGGAGCCAATTTTCCAGCCATCAGACTGTGGTGTAGCCAAAGCCACAGTTGGCCAATTTTCCCATGAGGAAGTCATGGGACACCAGATTGACATATGTCTAGACTTTAAAAAAGCCTTCAATCTCATCTCCCTTGTCCAGGTGATATGTCACCTCGTCATAGAAGGAGATGAGATTGGTCAGGCAAGACCTACCTGTGAGAAACCCGTGCTGGTTATCCCTTGGGATGTTGCCCTCAGCCAGCTTATCCAGAAGGGTCTCCTTGATAATTTTCTCAAGAATCTTACCAGGGATTGAGGTCAAGCTGATTGGCCTGTACTTCCCGGGATCTACTTTCCACCCCATTTGCCTTCTTCAGGTACTTCACCCGAGCACCACAAGTTTTCGAATATTTTTGCCAATGCTTGGGCTATGACCTGCCATCTCCTTGAGTACCCTAGGGTGTAATCTGTCAGGACCAGCTGACTTGAAGGTGTCCAGCCTCTCAAGATGATCCTTTACTAGATCAACACCGATGCTGGGTATAAGTACGCCCTCACCCTGGCTGTCCCACATCTTGCTAGGCAGGGCAGTCCCATTGGACTGATGAAAGCAGAGGAGAGTTCTCCCTATGTGGCACTGTAGTCAGCTGCCTGGGCCTCTGGTGGAGAGCAAACTCTTCCTGTGCCACACACCCGTCTGGTGTCATGGGCTGTGGTAGGTGGGCAAGGAGGGGCTTCACCATGCCACTCCACAGGTGAGAGCTGGGGAGAGACAGTGGCGATGGCTAAGTCTTAATGCCCACCCTTTACCGGAGCTGGGCCATTCCCTCTGTCAGAAAATGCTGCTGACCTCTGCCCTAAGGCATCATCATAAAAGGCAGTGCCTTGACACAATTCTGTTCTGAAGGATATGGACCCTGGTATCTGACACAGACTAATGACCCACCTCCAAAAGATGACTATATTTTTTCTACATGGGCCAGGACCTGAGATGGTGCAAATCACCTCACTCCTTTCACTCAAAGTGCACAAATTTATACCACTTGGGGACCTGCCTCATATTTTTATAAAATCTGTCTATATTCCAATTTATATAGCATAAATATCATATATAGCACAACATAAATTGCATGTCTGATTAGTGTAACACCAAAACTATGAATTTTTTTAACAACAAGGAGGGTTTGAATCTGATGTACTTGGCTTTAAAACTGCATATTGTTCTTACTAGAACCTTACATTTCCTGAGTGTTCTCCATTTGGATCCTGATAATGTAAGTTACTGCATGGCAAATAAGGAACAAGACTATATGAACAAGGAAATGGAAATGAAGTTACTAGTGACTTCTTAAGAGCAAATGTTTTGTCCTTGGACCCCCTACATTTACCTTTATTTTAAGTAGCAAATAATTCAATAAGGATATCACCTCTGAAGATATGTAAAGGAGATAGTCTCTGATATTTTTAAATGTTTTGACTTTGTCCCTGGTGCCTATCATTAGCTTAATATAGGAGTTTGGACAATGACCAGGATTTTGTCTGTTCTAAATCTATTTTGACTCTATCTTCAAGCAGCAAATATGACAGCTAACCAGCATACTAACAATAATATGTATTATTTTATATTATTATTTCATAAATTAATGTAATGGTGTTAATTATTAATAATACTACAGCAGCTAATGAGAAAGAAATAAACCAAGAAAGTAGGCAAAGTCAGTACTGCCAGCAAGTCCATTGCTGCCTCCTAAAAATATGGATCCTGCATCCCCAGATGTGTACTATAATTTTCAAGAGACTCTACAAGTGATAAAAGATGGAAATAATGAACTCGGTAACAAAATGTGCTATCAGGAGATACATCTTCAAAACGACAGGACATACAGAAAATCAATCAGCTGATTTCTGACCCTGAGAAACTGGTGAGCAATACTGAGGATAGGAACTACAAATTAGATCAGCTCAGTCCTTGCCTCCAAAAGATGAGTACAACTTTGGCCAGGGATAATTGGCAACGTGTTCTGGGTTCCACAAGTATTACCTTGATAAATGTAAGGTAACAGCTTATCTCCTACCTACTATATTAGAAAGGGCAAGATGCACCCAAGATCCTTCTCATTGTTCTTTTATTATAAAACAAAGGAGATTTTGTTTGGGTTTTTTTACAAATGATGTCTTATTTGCCATTGCCTATACAAAAATGACTAATTATGAAAGATCTGTTTGCTAGAGTTTTATTCATAACGCTTTGTAGGCCAATAATTCATTATTAGAACAGAGATAAATTTGGCCTATAACCTTTATCTTTTCAGGCTGTATTCAAGGTATTATTATTCTGGGCACAGGCAAAAAAAACTTACGTAATTTTATTGACACTAATATTAAAATTTGAAATGATTCCTGTGCAGCATCTGAGTAAAAGATTTAAATTGGTCTTCAGCAAGCTTTGTAGAAATAAAGCTTGGCACTGGTAGTTTTATGTTCTGTTTCTAGCCTAGTAGAATTCATGCCTGAATTTGGACATGTTGCTTTCCACCTTTCAGTCCTTGTGTTCCCCTTTCATTAAATGGAGATAATAATGCCTAAAAAAACCCCACACAAACAAACAAACAAACAAACCCAACAGCAAAAACAAAAACAAACAACCCAGGAAACATCTAAGTTTTACTATTTGTATATAACTTTGAGATTTTCAGATGGAGAAATTAAAGTATTACTTGGGAAATGCAAAGTATTATTAATATTGTTACTGTTTTAAATATACAGAAATCAAATGCACTAAATTAGTCATTTGTAACATGCTCTAATAAAGCAACATATTATATCACTGAAGCTAGATGGAGAAAGGGTAGAAGGTCTCCAACTACAGTCCTCAAATTCAGGTGGTTGGCTGGGCCCACTATAATTCTCCTCTCAGCTGCAGTTCTATTCATTTGCGCCACAGCTTCTGGTGTCCCAGTAATGACTCTGTCAGGGTTTATGCTGATACTAGCTGTGGAGCCTGCGCCTCGCTCCGTCTGACCTATCGGGGTGTGGCCCCTCCCCTCAACTCGCCTGCCACGCCTTGGATGTACTCAATTACCTTCGGAGGGGTCTCCAGTGGAGCTCTTTATCCTGGGTGGGGCCTCCCGATAGGCGGTGGTACTCACGGTTATCGGACGCGGTGATCCACGGGGCTCCGCCTCCCCTACACCCCGTCCACACGCCAGCCGCCGGGCGATGTTCTTCAGGTGTTGCCGGGCCCAGTATGATGGTCTCTGCCCGGTTCCCCCGGTTCTCGGTCGTTCCCCCCTCCTGCAGAGAGGGGTTTCTCCTTTCTCCTCCCTTATAGATAACACTCCTCCGGACCAGGGGGAGCTGGTGGTTGCTTCCCCTGGTTCCAGCCCCCTCCTGGGGCTTCCGCTATCTCCCCTTTCCTCCCGTCCGCAGGGCGCTCCCCTGCTTCTTGTGCGGCTGCCGCTTCAGGACGCAGCAGAGAGAGTGCCTCGGCGTGCACTCTCTGATCGCCTCTCGCCTGGCTGCTGGCGAAAGGCGTCCCGCTCCTCCCTATACTGCTTGCTTGCGACCCGCAGGCGGGGTCCTCGACGCTTCGTGCGAGAGCCGGCAGCACAGGCTGCGCACCCGTACTCTCTCCCCCTGGCTCTCCCTCTTTCCCTGTCCTGTCAGCATTTTTGAATCCGGCCGCTGGGATTGGCTCAGCTGTTCGCCGCGTGGTGAACAGCTGTTGCCAGAGCCGGCGTAACAGCGGCTCGCGCGGCTGCATCCGCGGCTGCAGCTCTTCCTCCTGCTGCCCCTCTGCCAGTATGTATGCCCTCCTGGGGGCTTGCTCTCGGGGTCTAGGGTCTGTGGGTCCCCTCTTCTCCCCCTCACTCGCCTGTGGGGGCGCTTCACCGCCACACTAGCATATTAATCCTTCTAGATGTGACATGAATTACACATTACTTTAAACTAGGGGTGCAGTGAGTTTGATGCCTCCCTGGGCCCCCCAGACCACAGGGCTCATCAAGGGCCAAGTGGCTGCAGGGCAAGCATCAGTCAGGGTAGGCAACTGGCAACAGTAGTATTAGCCCCAGTGGTTAACATTGCCATCACTTATCCTGTGCCACAGACATACATTGAGATCAGGGCTCCACGCCCTGAATTTCAGCAGAAGGTCTCACCCCTGCTGACTTGCCCCTGAATTCGCAGCCCCTTGACTAGCCTCACAGGCCACATAACACAGTTCCATGGTCCAAATCAGACCTGCAGTCAGTAAATTTGACACCTGAGCTTTAAACGATAGAGAGATGGATCTGGAAGCAATAAAATATACACAAGTTTTAGAATCTATTTTAAAAATAGTCTGGGGTTTTTGGTAGCTTTAATTCTCTCCATTTATTACATAAAATTGCTTAATGTCACTCAAAGAGTTGGTCTGCTTTTTTTTAAATTGAATTTGATGTAATTGGAGTAACTAGTGTATGTTGTCTAGAAAAAGTTGCCTCTGAGTAGGGCTTTAAAGTTTGAACGATCTTCCCAGTAAGAAACGTGGCTCAGTAGAGGCCCAATCATGCACTTTTTTTACTCAGGCATTGATTGTGTAAAGAGCATCTATCTACTCCCTAGGAACTATCTTCCACTCTCATATCTCTGCTTATAAGAGATACCAAATAATCTTAGCTGTCTTCTTAACTACGTATATTTTACATTTATGGACACCTAGTAGCTGGATGTTGATCTGCTCTGGAGGCTACCATTGCATTTTCCTTCTGTTGCACACTTCAAATGTTTTACAAATTTTTCCTTTTATATTCCATAGTATAATCATGTTTGACATTACAAAAAAAACGATTTGCAGAGGATGTTAATTTCAAAGCATACATCATCAATGGACTTGCTGAAAAAATAATTGCCCAAATATCTTATCATTTTAAATTTTCAAACTATTTAGTCAAAATTCAGTGCTACCTTTTTTAAAGGTGATCGTAGACAATACGCCTTCCTTTCACATTTCCTTGTTTATTGTTCTCCCAATTCTATTATATTCTATTCTCCTCCTGCCTGCCTTTCAAGTATATACTATACCAAACAAAAATTCAAATACAAAGTTAATAAAACGCTACAGAACAACAATATTTCTATGCAGAATAAGGAAGTCCTAAAAACCTTATTTCTTCTTTACCTATGAAATGTTTACAACAACTAAAGCAGCAAAGTGCCAGCAGTTTATGTATTGCTTTTATCTTGCATAACCATTTTACTTTAACATTTGCATGCAATCTCTACATCAGCTTTCTTTGCTACAAACCTTTTATCAGAAAAATCATTTCACTTAGTAAGAACAGTAACATGCACTAAAATTGTGTACCCTGTTTTTTCTCTTTGCCGCCTTATACTGTAGTCTTTAAATCACACCTGGTAAGACTGCAGTGATAACTGCATGTCCATTTTACACAGTAACATTGTACCATAGTTCTCATGAGTGATCCAGGCATGTCAAATCATTATGAATGAGAAATTACAAGTGTTCCTATAAGTGTTTGGTCATTATTCTTGAATTGGACTGTGGTTTATTTTCATGAGAACTAAGAAAATATTTCAGACCAGTGACGAATATGGGTAGATTTATTTTGGAAAGCTGTAGGGGAAAGAAGGAAGGGAACGAGATTTATAACCAACTATAGACTCTTGGGGGACCTGATTTTAAAATTGTTCCTCACAATGAGAGTTCTTACTTCTCTTCCAGGAAGCTACTCCCATGAGTTGGAACAAATTAATGTAGTATGGTTGCAGAATATGGACCTAATTTGGGGAATTATTATAAACCATTTGGGACTCCAGTATATCTAAGGGCTCAGAAAGACCTGCAAGAAGGCACTAATTTGGTGGATGATCCAGAATTAACAAAGAAGTGGAATAAAGCCATCCACTATAATAAACATTGTTGTTCTGTTTTAACCTAATCCCATTTCTTTCTGTTTTTTCCAGATGTTTTAATCTTCTGCAGAAATGAAGGAAGGTACTGAAATGCCTGTTGACATTAGGAGTTCCTTGAAATAAGTAGTTGAAATGTAGGTACCTCTTGATTGGTCTTTTTAAAACTCTAAAAGCCAAAGGCAATCTATTCCTCTTGTTTATTATCCCTGAAGTTGGGGGCAATGTAAGTAAAAATGCCCAAAACAGTCTATTTGATAATTACAGCTTCTCTCCTCCTTCCTGGTCTTCACTTCTTATTCCAATGTTTCCCCTGTGTCATGGAGCCACAGGCAGAGACAGTAGAGAGGACTCTCTGGGTCCCTTGCGGGAGTGGGGAGGAGGCGGTGTGATATGGCCTGCTGGGAGTGTGTTGGGATAGGGTTTGCTGTGCGGAGAGGTAGACTGGAGGTCCCCAAACTGAAGGGAGGTTGCCCCCAGGGCATTTGCACTGAAATGTTATGAGGGCCTAGTGGTACTCCGAAAGCAGCATAAAGCTTTTGTTAGTTTTTGTCCATTTTGTTTTACCCTGTTCTCTTGTTCTCTTGAATTTGATTACATTTTTCTTTCCGCGTAATACATTCTTTTGGGTTTTTTTCCGTTATTTGACTGAAGGCTCTGTAGTAATTTACCCAGAAGTCACTATGTAATAACCAGGGTATACCTATTCAATGAAGTGGGGAGTCCAGTAAGCTTACACAAACCTAGGGTGGTATCCCCTGGGGTTTTGTCATACCCTGTTGTACCTTCCCTGCCTTTTTGTTCCCTTTTCCCTGTTTCAATTCTTAATAAAAGTATATATCAATTAGGTAAATGCCTCAAGTATAGATAGCAGGAAGTTTTTAATGAATGAACATGACAAATGAAATTCGCTGGTGTTAGAGCGATATGGTAGTTGTGATAGTCCAGGAATTATGTGTGAGGCAAAGATTTCTTAGGGTGATATCTTTTATTGGACCAACTGCATAGCTGGAATAGTTAGACAAGTTTTTGAATGCAAGACATTCTTCATAAGGTCTTGAATAAATAAATGGAATATATATAGAATTTGCAGTCTTAGAAACATAATGATCTTTAAAAACTTAAAAAACAGAATCAGATTTTAGGTTATATGTAGTCTGGATAATCAGCACTTACTGTGGTTTTTATTTCAGTCAGATTTTACTGGCCTTACTCATACGGAGTACTTTACTCCCTAAGTAGACTTACTGATATATGTGAGGCTCAATACAGGTTCTTTTACAGGCCATTCATTTTACCAATGTTATATTTCAAACTGACTCTCCAGCCCTGTTTCTTATCCTAAATATAAATTTGAAGCAAATGCTACTTTCCATTGTTTTGATGATTTATTGTTATGCATGCAATCATAATTTCTCAATCTATGACTGTCTGAATGGATTTTTTGAACGTAGCTTTCATCAGTACTACTGATTCCTCTAGGATTGTTCTCTATGATTCAGGGTGGAAGAACTAAGTCTAAAGTAGGAATATAGGTAAACCTCAATTCTCTTCTTTCTTTATCCAAAAAACCCAACATTTCTGGTTTAGAGGACTAGAACACATATGGTTATAGATTGCTTATTGTGTGATTGAACTCCCCATAACCCCACATTCTTTTTTTCTCACTTATCAAACCCTAACAAACTTGTGAAGCCGCAGATTATATATACTGGGCTCATACTTCTAAGTGTTTTCCCTTAACAGCCCTAACTTGAATAGGGAAAGCATTGTTCCAACTTGAATATGACATTTTGGTTCTGTGCTTGCTTTTTACATTAACTGCTGAGTGACTGACACAATCCTTTTTCCACAGCCTTTTAAATATAGATTTATTGTTACATGTGACTGGCTTTATAACCAACTTCAGCAACATAACATGGATGACACTGGGAGTAGGGGACTACACATGAGAGTTGAGAAGAACATAGCGGCTAAGTACAGGCAGTCAAAAAGTCCACAGCTAAATTAATCCAGTCTTTGTAGGTTAGTCTAACCTGCATAGATTGAACTGACAAGCAAGTGAATAGATATTCACTTTCAATTCTGGAAATGCAGCCATATGCCTGCAGTGGCTCAAGCCAGAAGGTGGGGGGTGCTAGAGCATGGCTTTCAGCCACTGCCAAGGAAAAGGGAAGAGAGTAGCTCTCCAAGGCTTTCCACCCCTTCCCTGCTAGAGCAGAGGGGGCATGGTGGGCCCCAGCCCAGAGCTACTCGAAGGGTCTGCCTGGGCAGAGGGGGACAGGGGTGCCTGCCAGGCTGAGGAGGGGATGGGTGGTGAAACAGGTAGTGGCACTGAACTCATAAAAGCTTGAACAAAAATAGTTCTTTCTCTGAAGTGAGCATTAAACACCTCTCAGCTATGTGTTTGCTTTCTCCTCCTGCTTCCCCCAAGGTCTCTGGGATTTGCAGTCCACAATCACAACAGCATGACTCTGAAGGTTTGCTCATCACTTCTTCTTCCTCCTTCCACATGTTTCTGGGATTTGTAGTCCACAATCATAGCCAGCAGTAAATTTAGCAGGGTAGGGCAGCTTCATACTCAGGGGAAGGGGAGTTCAACCCCCCATCCCTGGCCCCAGAACCCATCCTGGTTGCTGGGGGACTCTGATTTAACTTGAATCACCAAAGGGGTCTGGTCAGAAGCTTCATAAACCAATTTGACCTAAGTCAGTTAAGTATGATACTACATTCAACCAGGTTTATCTTAAACCCGTTTCAGACATTTTGAAACTGATTTATGTGCACTGAATTTCTGTTCTGTTACAGGCTTAAGCCAGTTTCTGATCACTTAAACTGGTGTATGTGTAACTTCCGTCCCCAGCCAGTATGTCTATGCCAGGAAGCATTGTTTACCACATACACAATAATGCTAGAATTTCTAGTGCTCTTTTTGAAACTTGAATTGATGTAAAAACATTTGTAACAACTCATTATTTTCTATTTTCATCTTATTTTATATTCAAAAGTAGTTTTAGGCTCAAATTCCATGCCACTGATTGGGGAAGAGGGAATAAGTTGTTTTTTCCCCCCAGTTCCTTACTCCCCAAAGAAGTGAAGTGGGAGGATGCTCCTGAGGGGAAAATGGCTATCATACACTGAATAACTACAAGGGGAAGTAGACCACTGGTATAGGTGTAGCTATTCTTGCTGCAGCGCTGTAAGTAGGAAAAAACTGGTGTTTAAAAAGCTGCACTTCTAACTGAAAATTTGCATGACCAGTTATATCCCAACTTGAATTGTTAGGTCAGGTTAGGAACCCTGAAAAAAGGACATAGTGTTTCACTGTGGTCATATGATTCTTGAAACCTGTTTCAATTTAACTAATTCCATTTCCATATTTTGGATGAACTAAGACAAAAGCAAATAATTAAATCTGTTCCTTATTCAGCTAAACTAAAAAATGAAATGGCCAAAGCAGTCTTTTTTTCCATGTTTCCCTGCTGCTCCCTCTTCTGACTCCTAGGATTCACTGTATTTATCTGCGCTCTGCACAAGTAGAGTGCATGCAGCAAAATAATTATCATATTTATTGCCATATTTAATAATGATGCATAACAACTTTGTGCTTAAACTCAGAAGATGCAGTATCATTATCTTCTGCAAAAGTCACAATAGCTCCACTTGGAAGTGGTGATCCACTTGGGAAAAAGGGGAAAAGAGATGAAATCCTATATGAGTAAGCACTTCACTTTAATTCCAGAGTGTAACTACAGGAAGAGACATTTCTCACCCATATATCCTACAACAATTTACAAAACTGAATTTATTCTCATAAAAGCAGTAATTTAATCAACAACATTCTTAAATATCCAAAAGTGTATTCAGTAGTATACACTGCTGTAGTTTTTATATTTGCAAAACTATAGCTTTATTGACATGAAATGTTACATTTTTCATCAATATTTATTCACATTATACAGAAAATAATGCAATAAATTCTCAGCCCTTGACAACTCTGCTGTGATGCAATCTAAGCTAATCCTATTTCATGTTTCAGTATTTTGACATCTGTTAACAATGTTGTTAACCACTAATTGCAATTCTTCATTCCAAGAACATGCCCTGATTACTAATTGCAGTCAGATAAATACTTTACTTTTTTAGAGTTACTTTGTTGTCCATTTTAGAAAAAGGAGAATTCTTTAAATTGTGGAGGAAGCATAGCAAGGAAATTAATTAACTGATTTAAGTTATGGTAATAATGAAAGTTACACAGGCTGAAACTAAGTTCAGTGAAGGAAAAGAGAATTTTCAGTTGACTTTTGGGCTTTAGATTTGTAATTCTTTTCACTTATGTGAGGATAAACACCTTGTTTTTATAGTGTTTTTCCTCAGTAAATCTCAAGCATTTAACAATTATTCTCATGTTAGAGTGAGAAATTAAGGAATAAGCAAGGGAAGTGATTTGCCTAAGGACACTGACCAGGCCAATAGCTAAGCCAGAATTGAATCCTGAGCCCCTCAGAATAAGTCCGAACTCTGCCCCCTCTTTAATAATAGGATTTATTACATCCATTGTATAATTAACTGGAGAAAGGGGAGATTTTGTACCTGTACAGCCAGTAAATCAAAGCAACAAACTCCTCTCAAGTAGGAGTGCTCAATCTCCAGCCCACCAGCCATATCCAGCACCCTATCCTGTGTCATTTGTCCAATGGGCCTCCCTCTGGGCCCAAACATTTGGTAGTGAGAGAACAGTGCTGCTGCTCCCCTTCTGTCAAATTTCTGCACCTGTGGGGAGCCCGGTTCTGAGAGAGATCTGGTGTGCAGGGCTGGGAAGGGGCAGCATGGGCCCGATCCTGCTGCATGGGGCTGGGAGGGGATGGTGCTGGGCTCCATGGCTCAATTCCAGCGCGTAGAACCTGATACTGGCACACAGGGCCACAGGGCACACAGGGCTGAGAGAAGGCAGGGTGAGGTACCAGGACACAATCCCAGCATTTGGGGCTTGTATGGGACCTGATCCTGGCCCAAGGGAGCCAGGTGAGGCCCTGCAGGGCCCTATCTAGGCACATGGGGCTGGGGGGAGGCAGCAAGTCAAAAGCTTAAACACCACTGCTCTAAAGCATGCTAATCTCAGTCCTACCTGTTCCACCCCAAGCTGTGAAATGCCCTTTCCCTTCCCTCTGTATCCTGAGATTTGTGGCATCCAAGGGAAGAGGAACTACTAATACAAAGGCTTCTACACTGAAAGGGGAGATCCCGCAGGGACAAGTATCAATCCTAATTATCACTTTGAGTTTTTCCCAGTATATTATTTGCTGTTACTTTGTGTAATATGTGATTCCTTCACTTATAAGATAACTTACTTCAGCCATGATTCATTAAATTCAGTTCAAACATATTTTGTTTATATCACAAACTCTGCATAAAACAGTATCTGTAGGTGAAATGTTTTATTAATGGCTCTTAGATATAAACTAGTTGCACTCTTAGTTTGTGTTTATCTGGTTAGTTTGACAAGTATGATTTATCAATGCTATCTACATAGGCTACTGCTGACAACCAGTGCTATGCAAATCTGGGGGAAAATGCACAAAAAGAAAGGTAAAAATAAATTCTTTATAAATGTATGCATCTCTGTAGGAATGTCGTCTTCATTCAGATATAAATATATTATACAACCAAAACTGTTACTATGATGGTAGAGAAATATTTCATCTGGTGCATAAGATTGTACTGGTAAAATCAGAACATATAAGATTTTTTGCTAAATTCAAAGCAACCCAATTACATTTTGCACTGCTCCAGTGCCCCACTGGGACTGACAGCTACTTTCTGCAGGCCATACCAATCTGACCATGGGATAAACTGCTTTCTGATGCTAAATGTGGCAATCAGTCTGACCCTGAGCAGAGGGGCAAGACTCTCTAGCCAGGAACCTATGGCTTTGCTCCTAGTAGAATTGGCACACTGCAGCTGAGGTCCCCAGCCAACACTCAGTGCCTCTGGGGAAGCTTTAAAACATTTTAGCTTGTATAGCAGAAAAAAGGGGGAGGGGGAGGGAGAGGGAGGAGTGGACAGGAGCAACCAGCAAAACCCAGAAACATGGGAAATACCCATGGTAGAAAATAGGCATAGCTGTGCCTAGATTAGGGGTGGCCAAAGTCTGGCCTACAGGCCAGATGTGGCCCATGAAGGACTCCATTTCCCAGCAGCCCCTGCCCATGTCACTATGGCTGCTGTCCATAGAGACCCTGGGAGGGGCGGGGCCATATTAGTGTGAAGCCAGGGTTTTCATGGAGACTGGCCCCAGCAGCAAGGCATGTGCAGGCAGCTGATTATGGCCCTGTCCTGACTCCAGAGCATGCTGTTGCCACTGCAAAATCCTGGCTCCAGCCATGGAGCAGCTCCCCACCCAGCTGCACACCCTCCCAGCGCTGCTGGGGCTGGTCTCCATGGAAACCCCAGTCCAATGCTGTCATGGCCCCACCACTCCTGGCATCTCCATGGAAACTGGCCACAGTGATGTGGGCAGGGTCTGCTGGGAAATGGAGTCTGGCCTCTGGCTGGATCCACTTTTTTGCCTACCCCTGGCCTAGATCACTTCTGACCAGTGGCCATCCAACCTCTTGAACACCTCCAGTGGTGAAGAGTCCACAACTCCCCTAGGCAGTCTGTTCTACTGACTCACTATTCTAACAGTGAAGAAGTTTTTCTAGATATCTAATCTAAATGTACTTTGCTGCAACTTCAAGCCATTGGTCCATGTCCTCCTCTCTGCAGCAAAAGAGAAAAGGTGCTTTCCCTCTTCTATAGGGCAGCCCTTCAAGTGTTTGAAGACTGCTATCATGTCCCCTCTTAAGTGCCTTTTCTGCAAGCTGAACATGCCTATCTCCTTCAGCCTCTCCTTGTATGACTTGCCTTCCAAGCCCTTGATCATCATTGTTTAAAATGTGGAGTGCACATTTTTAAATGGTGATAAAGATACTGTATCATATTGCCCCATTAGTTTTATGTATATCCAACCAAAATACTTGGGAGACATTCACTTTTTCATTTTCAGACAGGGATCTCTGAAAATAATTTTTGGGAGAAGAGCGGGATGGTTTTAGAGAAGGTTATTCCTGCATGGACCTTTGACTGGCATTGCACTATTTAGCATCTAAATATGTTAAAAGAGAAAATAATTTATGAGTGGCCTTTGTAGATATCAGGAGATCTTTTGACTCCACAGACAGATTAAAATTATGGAAGAAACTGACAATAACATCAATGGACAAAGCTTTCTCGCAATGACTTGTCACTTACTATTCAAACACAGCATCTAGGGTGTGTTACAGGATTACACCAAATAAAACGGGGGCACGACAAGAATGTCTGCTTGCTCCACTATTTTCAACTGATTCTTGAAAGATCTAAAACAGGTGCTAACAGGGAATCACTTCCACACAATCGATTATTTTTAATGACTTTATCCTTCTCTTGCTTTAGGCAGATGACATTAATATTGTCAGAATCCCAAATAGGCCTCCAAAGATTATTTGATGCTTTTTGACAGCGTTGCACCTCAAATAGTTTAGAAATCAACACAGCTGAAACCAAAGTATTGGTCTTTGGAAATGAAAGGAGGCATAAGACTTTTTTAGAGGATAAGAAACTAGAAGTGGTCTCTTTTAAATACCTTGGAATTTACTTTAGGAAAAATCTGAACTGGAATAAGCACATTGAAAATGTAAATACTAAAGCAAAACAAGCTTTAGGTGGAGTTTTATCTTTTTACAATAAGGGGAAAAAACAGTTCTGAAAGCACTAAGAATCTACAGATCCAAGGTAGAGTCCGTTTTACTTTATGGACAACTGTGGGGTTCTGACTTTATGGCCCACCCAAAAACTAAAAAGATTTCTAATTACTTTCTAAGGTGGCATTTATCTCTACCTAATTGTACGTGAATTCTAAACTCCTAACTTCCCCCCGCCCCGCCAAAAAAAAAACCTCCTAAAAAAACCCAAAAAACCAACCACTTCAATTCCACCCAGGTGCATACACAAGCACCACCAGATTCTCCCTATGCCTAAAGAAGGGTGTTTGTGCCCAAAAGCTTGTAAAGAACAATTTTTCCAGCTATTTGGTTGATCTAATAAAAGATATCACATTTACTCAAAGAACTTTGTCTGTCAGACTCCTAAAAAGAGATCCTTTATACCTTCCAGATCCTTTAAGTACATTCTAGAAACCTTTCCTTTACCAAGTAAACTATTGTTTTGATGGTTAAATAATATCTATATTCTGCTCCAGGCCTGGGAAATGTACTGAGGTCACTTAACCAATATTTCCCCTGTATTTAAAACAAGACTAAATTTAAGAACAAAAGATGCCAGCATGATGATGGATATGCTGGCAGTGAGACTGTTTTGAACTTCCCCTTTTTTTAAGATTAATAAAACACTCCTTTGATCTAGAAATCTACTTGCCTGTTGCAAAATTGCAAACAATGAGAAGCTATTCCTAGACTGAGGTTCACTTTTTAATGAGCTCTGCAGTTGTGGTAGGCAGGTGGTGTTAGACCCATATTTGGACAGAAAATGCTCTTGTGGGAAGAGTGAGAGAGATCATTATTTGTAGTCTTGTCTATGCAAACCTAATTAAATATTTTGTGGTATTTTAAGGCCCTAGCCCTCAGAGGCCTCTGAACACAGCACCATGTCAACTTTCAACTAAAAAATTGAGTTTCAAATATTGTTTCAGGGATGAGCCTGAAAACATGAACCCTAAGGGTACAAAAACCAGAAGGCAGCCCTTCTCCAAATTTCCAAATAAGTTAGTTTAGAAATCCTGTGAATTTTCAGTTGATAGCACAATTTTGAAGGCCTGACCCATCATTTTTGAATGCTTGGGCCCATATTTCTTTTAACTCCTTGGAAATGCATGTTATATTCAGTGATAGTTGTTAAGTCTTAAATGTGTGCTTAACACCACACAGAAATTGTACCAGTTTAACTTGACTGTGCCATTATATTAATTTAGCTAAACTGATGTAACAATTTTAGCTTAGCTGGTTTTGGACAAGTCAAGCAGATGTAATCCAGGTTCAAATGGCTGGTTATGCAAGATCACACCTCCAGTTAAACTGATGCAACTCTGTGTGGAGACCACTCTGTGCTGAGCCAGTCACAATGCGCTCAGCCACAATTCTGTATCATTCTAAATCTCCGTGATGAAAACATCAAAAATAAAACTTCTCAACAGTATAATAATAGATATTGAAATTTTAGTTTTGCTTGGGATTATTATGAAAACAATCATCATGCTGCTGTAATTTCCAAGAATATATGGCAAAAATATGTTATTTATAAATAAAACGTGTGCTGTAGTTTGTGAATGGGACAAAAACATTTTATTTTCAATATAGACCTTTGTCCTTTGTAGAAAGGACTATGATTCTACTCTTTGGGTATGTTTGTCTGTGTGTACACATGATATCAAAAGGTTAAGGTGGTAATACACATACTAGTTATTTTTATGAAATGACTTTTCCCCAGATAACAAATATGGTGTTGAAAGACAAAATAAAGTCCACAGTGTCTGGTGACCCTCTCAGAGAGTAAGATGCAATTAAGTTCTGAGCAGTGACCTTCCCTTTGTGTCAAATTGTGCTAAAATGTATGTGACAGTTTTCCTTATGGAAACTTCCATCCATCGATGATTAAGGAGAGGCTGTCAGACTCATTAATTTAGGATCACCAGCAGAATTCACAAGAAGATCCTAAAAGCAAAAGCTGTATCTGCTTTATCCATTATGTTTCATGGCCATATACAATTATTTCGCTTTCACGATAAGTGTATTTTTGCCTATACAAGCTAGAATTGAAGTTTCTGTTAGCAGTCTGAACTCGACAGCACTACAGCGTTTACTTTTTCTGAGAGAAAACTCTATTTCAAAATAAGTTGACTTGTATTATCTCATTTTGCTTTCAGCATGGGTACCACCACCATCTAGAGGAGGAGGAGATTTGACCTTGAGAGCTTGCGCAGAAAAAAAAATCGGTGTCTTTGTGTAAGTTTTCACCTAAAATATTGTATTTTGGGGCTGTTCACTAGCACTCCTATAAGCAAGTATCTGTCATTGTTTCCACTCAAATGTTATTTTCAGGGGTTTATAACTTGCTCGTGGTAAAACCACGACCACGCAGCAACTTGGCGCGTAGGGTCTCATCCCACAACGGCGTCCCCAAGTGCCCCGGGGCGCGGGCACGGCTCTGCCCCGCCGGGCCGGGCCGGGCACGGCGAGCTCCCAGCTCCGGGCACCGGCGCGCTGCGGGGCGGGGCGGGGCCGGGCCGCGTGCTGCTGCTGCTCCCGAGCCGGGACACGGCTTGGCACCACTTCCTCCTCCCCCTGGTGCCGCCGCCGGCCGGGAAGCAGCTGGAGGTAAGGCGTGCGCGGCGCCCCCAGCCCTGCAGCCACGGCCTTTCCTTGCAGGCGAGGTTTCCGGAGCCCGCTGGGACTCCCCATCCCCGTCCCCACCCGGCGGGGCTGTCCCCGCCCGGCCGAGGTTGTGTTGCGACTCAGGCGTCTGCCCCCGTCTCCAGCTGCCAGGCCGCGGTCCAGGGCCCGGGTGCTGAGCGCTGGGGCACGTGCAGCGCGGTGCCGGGGCAGGGGCCCTCCTCCCTCCTCGAGTCCTGGGCTGGACACCTCCGCGCGGTCGTGGGGGCAGCGACCCGTGTTGAGGGAGATCTCACGGCATCGACTTGCCAGCGCTTGTCGAGACACGAGCGGAGACCAAAGCGAGCTTCTGGTGCCCAAGGGATGTTTTCAGAGCTGGGTGTGGATAAGAGGTCGTTGCGTCCTCAGCGCCCCGGTCAGTAGGGCCTGCATACTACTTCTAGGTCTTTCCTCCTGCTTTTTCTATGAGCGAAATCTCATTGCAGTGAAGAGCAGGATTGTCTAATTAGTGCCTGGGTAAAAAACGGAATAAAACCTCTGGATCTGGCCCCATGTGCATTTAGGATGGACTGCATAATTTCTATAATTTGATAATATTCAAATGTAGGTGTCTGAAGTGAGATGCCTAGATTGCCATTACCAAAGAAATCCAAGGGCTATAGTTAGGTATGGTTGATGTGTCATGGATATATCCACAACATCCTTTAAAGCAGACTCGGTAGATCAGCTGTGCTCCTTTTCAAAATCACAACTCCAGACTGAAAGTACACTAAATACCAGTATATTAGGTGAATACATTCCATGTATCCAAGAGGACCCTTTTATTATTTTGAGAGCCAGACAGTTGCTGCTGTTTAATTTGAAATGGTGGATTGTTGTTTTCCATTTTCCCTTTAAATTGGTCTTTTCTGCATTATTGCGACTTGTTCCATTATGAAAGTTACTCTGATCACAGTAAAACATACAGTCCCCTGGGATGCCAGTGGACTCATCAATGCTATTGGGATTACTATTTTAGCCAGTGCTAGATATACTAACTGCATTTATGAATATTTTGTGATGTTTTAACATTTCAGCAATGCCAGAGGTACACAACTGTGATATTTTTGGGATCAATAGTTGCAAAATTCCCATTGTTGTATATTACTTCTGAACCCTAGAAGTTTGTTAGTAGACGGGATCCTATTACATGACAATAGTAGGCTTTTCCCACAATGATTTTTCTTTTTTATAAGCAAAAGTTTGCTGAAATTAGAATTGCAACTATCACACTGTACTGTATAGAATCCCTTTGGGTCTTTCATTCTATTTCATTTTGAATGTAGTTTTTTCTCTCTCTTAGCTTCTTGTAAGCAGATTCCAGTGTATATAATAAATCATTCATGAGTGTTTACACTAAATAGAAGCACGCCATATAACAGCAATATATGCAACTTGCCTATCTGATGATAGATAATATACACAAAACGGTATGAAAAATATATTGAAAGAATAAAGGGAAATGTTGAGTATTGAAAGATTGTCAATTTTCAATACAATGCAGTTGGAAACTTCTAAGAGATGATTACACACTAATTAGAGGCCAGAGAATAGGTGTGGTAAATATTTTAGTGTTTTCCCCCTTGTAACTGATTCCAGTTTTGTTTATTATTTCAACATTACTGGGTATTATGTAGCAGAACCCAAAACATCACCTATTTGATCAGCTGGTTTTTATGTTAAATAAGTTCAAGGTCACCTAAGGGAGGCATCAACTGCCATAAAGCAGAGTGCCTGTTTACTACCTGTCAATCTATTCTTGAGACTGTTTCAGTTTCTTGTGTTCTTTGCTTCTTGACTTCCTTTACCCTTCCTTTTATAAGGTTATTGTGAACATGTTTTACAGGTTTGATTATGGTTAATTCATTTAGAATCTTTCCTTCATATTAAAAATGAAATTCCAGCAAAGTTAATGTATGTTAAACATGACTTCTTTGGTTTGTGGAATGACATATATACAATGAAGATAATACTTAGCACTTAGTAGCCCTTGTCACTTCCATAGCACTACAGTCAGGTCCACCTTAGCCAACCCTTGTATCTATGTTGGGATTGCATTGAAGTCTTCCAAAGCTACGTATCACAACCCAAAGTTGTGATTTTTTGTTTGTGTGTGTGCTTCGGCACCACTAAATTATTTCCCACCAATTTGTCGCTTTCTTTGCAGTGTGCATCTCTTTTTTGCATCGTAGTGATACACGCTGTAAAGAAGTTCCCGCCATTTGTATTAGGATTCGTGCCATGTTATTGGCCCATTCCTAATGTAGGCACACGTGGCAGCTAGCGATTTGGCTTGCTAGCCGTACAAAAGGCTTGGGTAGTTTCCACCCAAGTCGGAGGAGGGAGGACAAGAGAGATTCTGTGTGAAAATCTCCAAGCGCTGCGAACCCGACGCGCCTCCCCTAAGCAGGCAATAGAGGCAATAGAACTGAGCCTATGGAGCTTTCGCTTCTCACCTCTCCCCGTCGCTGAGCACAATCCTAGACGTATCCCTTTCCTGTAATTTCGGACCCGCGGAGCCTAAGTAACTCCGGGGAAACTTTTCGAACCCAACTTAACCGGACCCGCGGAGCCTAGCAAACTCCGTGGGAGCAATCGATTTGTCAGAGTCCTCCAACGAGGATTCAAGCGGGAGCTGTGCCCGGAAACCTGTCCAGCCTACACCAATACCATCTTTGGGTGTAAGTAAACAATCTTTTCAATCAACCATTACGCCTCCGTAACTAATTCTAACTCGCGTGCGCTAAACCGCTCCGTGGTTCTCTCCAGCCCCGCGTGCCTGGGATGCTGGCCACAGCCCGTGTGCACCGAAGACGGGTCCGGTTCGACCCCGGTTCACCCCTGGCTCGCCCATGGCGGCCAGAATGGGATCAGAATCACCGCCGCACATGGCGACGAGGGCAGGATCGGGGCCCGGCCCGCACACTACGTAGCTGCCATTGATATAAAAGCCAATGGAACATGTGAGGCTTATTTTGCAGGAGGTGACAGTCAGTATTCATTAGATAAGATTTCATGGTGAAAATGCTGAGTGAGATTTTTTTAAGGCCCCAATTCAGTAAGGTGCTTGAATATGTGACTCACTCTTTCCCATGGGACTACTCATGTGTTTGGACTTCCATGACACTACTCGTATGAGTAAGGTCTAAAGAACTGCAAACTATTATTAGCCATGTTTTGAACTTGTAGTAGCTAACACTAACACCTACAAGAATAGCAGAAAATGAAGTTGTGTTTAAACCCTTCAAATATTTAAGTGATGTAGGTAGCAAGCATTTGAGTAATACAAAATATACTCTTTTCTGGTTCTGTAACCACTTGACCAATTTATGTGTTGTTCAAACAAAATTACGTAACTGCATATTCATTCAGAGTATGTTTAAAAACAAGGGCCTGTTTTACTAGCTCATAGACATTAGTATGTTACCAGTCATACATTTACATATCCATCCTGTTTTTCCTTTTGTGTGCTGTCTTTGTTGTTTGGGGAAGTGGTGTTCAATGTTTATACTGTTACAGATGTATGTGCACCCTTTTATTCTGTAGTTAGCAAAAAAAAAAAATATATATATATATCCCGTGAAGTTGCACCCCTCGCCCCCAGCTTAAAATGATAAAATAAGTTACAGGGGATGTAGACCCAAATATGGTGAAGATTATTCTACTGTACTCCATGCTAGTGTGTAAAGTACATATGTTCTGAGTTGCTGCTGTTTTCACTGCCCCATTTTCCAGCTTAGGTGCAACATAAACTATTTTAATTAATATTGTGTCACCAAAAGGGTTTGAAATGGCCAATTGAATTCTGCCAAGATAGAGTCTTTTGATGAAAACATATCTTTATTGATTGTAGAAGAAGAAAATCATTCTTAAAATGAAATCCAGAGAAAAATCATATCCCTCAGAGAAAATTTCTGAGTGGCAGGCTGAGATTAACATCATAAAATTGAATTTGTGCTGCAAACCTTTGATGTAATCAGCAGCTGGGAGATGGTGTTGCCCTTACTGTGCTCCTTCTGATTGTGGTGAATTATTGTGTGGAATGAAATAAGTGTTTCTTGTGTCACTCGTTCAAGAAATACAAACAAGGTATTACTAGGTGGTTCTTGCTAGTTAAAATGGGTTGTATTGATTCCTGGTCCCGTTCTCTTGCTCCCCTGGATGGCAGAAGCACTATATTCATGCCCCAGGAGAGAGCTGTATGTCACTCAACAGTGACTCCTCCGGCCGATTAAGGAGTAGCATTGACAGGTCCCAAGGGAAGTCCCATTAAATTTCAAGCTGGAAGTATAGTGGCAGACAGGCAGAGCCTTAAGGATCGCAACAAGGAAACAGAACAAGGGAATATGTAGGATGGCAAGGGTCCTGTCAGGGCCACGAGGAGTTGGAGGGTGGGGTTGAAATGTATGGATTTGAATAACTTGCTCTAAGTCTGGTGCTCTGATAACTAAATTCATTAACCAAGGCAGAAGTACTTGTGCTGCCATTCCACAATCAATTAACAGAAATCAAAAGGCCACACCTCCAGCAATTAAAAAAAAAGCCAATCATTTGCATGCTCTTGTTATATTGTATATAATAACAACATATTCCCAACTGCCTGTGCTGTATATATTTTGCAATATATCACATTGCTCTTGCTATTGTTTTAGCTGACATTTTCCCCCTCTTTTATGTTTTTTACCTGGTTTATCTTTTCCCTTGTCGTTGTCAGTGTCATTTCATTTTGTGCTTCTTTCTTTCCCCAGCATGATAACATTCTTTTCTTCTTTCTACATAGTATTCCTTACCTTTTCCCTATAACTTTTGTATCTCTGTTCTGTTTCCATTCCTCCATCAGCTCTCTCTCTATCTCTTTCTTATTACGGTTTTTTTTTCTCTAATATACCCTATCCATTTCTCCAGGTAAACAGGGGCCCATAAAGCCTCCTACTTCACAGGCGGCAGCAGAAATGTTCTCAGTTTTGTGGCTGCAACAGATTTCTAACTAATATCTTATATTAATACTAAAGCCACGAGCGTTGGAGTTGTGTGATGGCAGATTTACAAATGTATAACGCTATCATATGTTCACATTTGGAAAATTATTTTATTTTATAGAAATGGTTCTGCTTGCTACAGATAGTGGATGAATGGAATTTTCAGCCCTTCAGAATGAGATCTTTATGTGAAATCTGTTGATTTCCAGCTGCAGCTACTTGCATAAGGGTGATGTGTGTCATAGCTGTAATTTAGAGTGAGCTTTTGGCATCTGAGAAAGTGCTGAACACTGGGGCTAGGGACAGAAATTACACACAAGCCGGCATAAGTGATCGGAAACCGTTTCAAATCTGGAACACAGCATAAATTCAGTGAACACAAACTGCTTTCAAAATGGCTGAAACAGGTTTAAGATAAACCTGGATAGATATAGTATCAGACTTAACTGATTTAGGTTAAATCAGTTTATTGAACTTCTGCTCCTGATTCCTCTCCAGATTCAAGTTAACTCACAGTCTTCCAGCATCCTAGTATGCTTTGAACCTCCTCTGCAACCCCTCTCCTCCCCACCTTGCAGGGTGAGTGGGCAGCTCAGCTATCTGCCCTAGCTGAGCAGGGAGGTGTGCTCTAGTGAATGCACTCCCCTGGCCTTCTGGCCTAGGCCACTGCAGACATGTGGCTGCATTTCTGGAATCAAAAGTAAGTGCCTGTTTACTTACTTGTCAGTTCAGTCTACATAGCTTAGACCAGGGGCGGGCCATTATTTCAGCTGGAGGGCCGCTTATCAAGTTTTAGCAAGAGTCCAGGGATACATGGGTAGCCCTGCCCCTTGACAGATGCCCCGCCCCCTGGTCGCTATCTTGGGACTGGAAATCCCACCCCTTAACCCCTTGACCTTTGCCACCAGAAGTCCTTCCCCTTGCCCCTGGAAGTACTCCTTTCAGCAAGGGGGTTTGCCATCTCATTACTAGAAAAATACCAGATTATATTCTAATAATCAAATACCTACTACAACGTTCGTTAATTTGATTTAAAAAAATATTCTCATCTTGATTTACTTGTGTTTGCATAATGTACATAGAGGTAATAGTCTAATAATTTAAAATTAAGTCTTACTCTTGTATATTGTCAGAGGAATGTGAGGGGTATGGGTGGGTGGGTATAGGTGTGTGGAAGGCTCTGGGTGTGTGGGTATGTGGGGTGTGGGGGAGGGAGTGGATGTTTGTGTGTGGGGGTGTATGAGGTTTTGGGGGTGTGTGTGGATGTGTGGTGGGTGAGCATGTGGGTAAATGTGTGGATATGTGGGGAGTGGGTGGGTATGGGGTTTGTGGGGGAAAGTGAGTGTGTGGGGGGATGTGAGTATGTGGGGGGGGAGGGTTGTGGCTGGGGTGTGTGAGGGGGTATGGGGTGTGCATGGTGGAGTGTGGGTACCCACAGCCACTGCTACTAGTGGCAGCAGCAAGCCATGAGGCCTTGGGGTACTGAGGGCCCCCAGCAGGCAGAGTCCTTACCAGCACGCCTGCCAGCCCGGGCTCCATGTCCCTGCAGCCCCTAGCTTTGGGTCACTAGCACAGGCCCCATGCTCCCACCCACCCGGTCACTGCCACTTCCGCCCCCCCCCCCGTCTGCCACTGCTGCCCTTCTCTTGCCACTTCCCTACCTTCCCACTCTTGCCGCAGCTGTCACTTCCCCACCCCCCACCCTGCCTACCACTCCAGTACCATGTGGTTCCTGGCTGCATGGCTACAACCATAGAACACAGCAGGAGCCAGCCTGGCCTGACCAGCACCTCATGGAGCCAGCTGGGAATCGGGAGGGCTAGGCTGAGCTCTGCATCCTGTGGTCCCAGCCATGCAGCTGAGAACCACATGGTGCCAGAGCAGCCAGCAGGCAGGCAGGCAGGTGGGGAGAAGTAGCAGGTGGGAAAGTAGGTAAACGGTTGTGGCAGCAGCAATGGGCAGGGGAGGGAGTGGCAGCAGCTGGGCAGGGACACATTGACAGTTAGGCGGGAGCGTGGGGCCCATGCCAGTGCTCCAGGGTCAGGGCCAGCGGGGCAGCAGGAGTGTGGGGCTTGGGCTGGCAGTAGCTCTGTGGATTCAGGCCAGCTGACCCCTCTCCCTGCTGGTGCAGCCCAGTCTAGTTCCATATAGCTCGTGACAACCTGGGCTTAACACTTCTGCCTTGCCTTTAGCCAGCACTGGCCCTGCGCTCCCACCCAGCTGTCGCTGCACTCCCACCTGCCTGCTACCATTTCTTTTCCCCCTCCCCCCCACCCAAGCTGCCCTACTTCTCCCAAGGACTGGGGTAATCTACAGTGGTCCACCCCCCCCCCCACCCCCACATTCTTAGCTGAGTTGTACTTCCAGACAGAGAGAGGCAGAGAACAGCCCCAGGGTCACCAGCCCAGAAGTCTTTGCTAGACAGGGGCTTCCAGCTGGGGTGGGGCAGGGCCAGGCAGACCTTGTTGCTGTGGCTGCTGGGTCCTGCTGCTGCTGGCGCTTTGTCATCTTTGATGGGCAGCCAGGGGCAGATAATTATTAATTTTCTAAACTTTTTAGGGGCTCCACAGGCTGGATAGAATGGTTTAGCAGGCAGTATTTGGCCCAGAGGCTGTATTTTGCCCATCCCCTGCTTAAACTAACCTGCAAAGATTGAATCAGTTCAGGCTCAGGCTTTTTGAGTGTCGATTCAGTCTGGACCAACAGGTGAGGATTCTTTTTTACTGGAAGTAACTAATTTAATTTTATTAAAAATATAATGTTTGTGTCAATTTGTTTGTTTATTTATTTATTTTTATCTAAAAAGAAAGAGAAGGTGTCAAATAAGTAAAGCCAAATAGAATATCAGAAACGTGGAAAGAAAATAGGATCTGGGCTGCAGCAGCTTTACAAAACTGTCATGAAAATTTCCAGCTTGTGCCTAAAATATATGCCCCTGGACTTTATCATGATCTTGAAACTAATGGAAAGGCAAATGGTAGTTTACTTCTCCAACAAAAATATAAATTCCTCTAGACAAAAAAAATTCTAGAGAGGAAGCACCCTCACTTTTTTTTTTTTTTTATAAAAGCGATTTCAAAAACTTTTAATCAATTCAACCAACATATCTTTCCTTAAATAGTATGTAAATGTTAATTAAGTACAGGGAGTAATTCTTCCACTTCTCTTAATTCATTCATAGTTATCAACCACATTTGTTTTTGCACCCAGTGAGATAAAATGTAGACTATTTTCTGATGCAGTCTCTCATTAATAGTAAATGTGCAATCTAAGAATGCAGAGTTCTAGTAAAGAAAAAAATAAAAAATGCAAGCCCTTAGGAAGCTTTCTGACAGACTGATTGCCTTACCTGCATGATGGTCTCTTTTGTGTGTATGTGATGTTTTTTACAAACTATAAATTTCTGCTTGGGGTACTTTTATTCACATGTTGTAGGATGATCTGTATCTACTGGTTGGAGGTTTTTGTCAGAATCAATTTTTCATTATACAAACTTGTTGAGGCAGCAGTTCTTGGAAAGGGAATTCCTAGCATAAGGGACCTTGTTGTATATGAAGTCAGGTGAGCTCTAAAATTTATATTGGGAACTAAGAAGATTTTTTTTTTCTTTATAGAAAAAATACATCCCTCCCAATTATAAGTGATAAAGCTCTACAAGAGACACCAAAATAGAAGAGTTTCTCATGTGCTCTAGAACAGTCTTGATACATAATAAAAAGGTTAACGACAGGTTGTTACCTTGGACTTTTGTGAGATCAGGCACAAATTTTTACATTTCATATCCCTCTGTATTTTTTTACTTTTTCCTTAGTATTTGAGTGTCTCATACTCAAAACTTGAACAAATTATCCACAGATCACTCCTTTGAGTCAGGAGAGTACCACTGTTCTAATTTTAGAAATGGGAAACGGAAGTTTAGAAGAATGTGAATTGCCCATGCTTACATAACAAGTGTATGGCAGAGAATAGAAACTTTGAGATGAGCAAATCATGTTTCCCTGAGGGCGAGAGAGAGGAGGCAGGCCAAGATAAGCTTACCTCATGGGTGCTGTGATTCTGCAGAGGAAGGATGTAGTAATTCCACATAGCTCTAACTGCTATAGTGCAACTCAGCAGTAGCATAACTAGGAGTGGGTGCGGAGGGGTACATGCCCTGGGTGCCAAGTTAGAAGGGGTGCCAGAATCACCCCTCATTTCTGCAGAGTCCATACCCCAGCAGCATATCCATGCCAAGAACTCCAAAACAGTCACCAGCTGCTGCTTTAAGAGCACCAGCTGTGGCATGTGGGAGTTTCTGGCATGAGTATGATGGCACACTCCCAACCCTGCTCTCAGAAATGTGCGCTCCTTCCCTGCCACCCCTGTCCCCTCCAAACCTGTGCACTCTCCTGTCATGCTAGGTCATGGATTGAGGTGCTGACAGGGGCAGGAGAAATGAGCAGAGTTTAGGGACAAGCAGGGTCAGGAAGCTGCAAGATCAGTCTGAAAGCAGGCTGAGTTGGGAAGATGAGGGTGAGGCAGTGAGTGGGGTTGGAGACCAAGCAGGGTTGGGAAGCCAGAAAAGAGCAAGCCAGAGAGAACAGCAAAGCAGTCAGGGGTGAAGTTGAGTCCTGCCGCCCAGACATTTCCTAAGGAGCCATTGCACCCAGCTTTCATTTTTAATGAAAGTTAGATTCTGCCTGAAGAATCCAAAGCTGCAAACTAAAATTGCTGTAGTCCTCCTTGTATGAGCTGCAGTTTCCTCATAAAACTATTTTCCAGACAAATAACATTCTGCATTGGGCTTAGAAGAACATGCTGTTTTAAGTCTGGTCTGAAACAAGGAACCAACAAAGGACAGTTTGTGCATATTGAGTAAGCAGGCCAGAGTTGGGGAAAGACTGGCTTGTGCAAGGTAGTGAGGTTATTTGAGAGGAGGCTACTAAGGAGCATGAGTATCATGATTCACTGACATGCCAAAGGAAGGAGTTCATTAGGCCGTGAGCAGGGAGAGGCAGAGAGTGAGGAACTTGATTTAAAGTTGTGTTATGGGCTAATACCAAGAATAAGCATGCTTGAGTGGGCAGCACTAGAGGAATTTAACATGTTCCGATAAGCTACATGTAGCACAGATATGCCTTGGGCAGTATTTGACTTTGTGGAAACAGATTTTACCTTTTAAAAGGATAGTTTGATATATATCAGTTGATAAAATATACGAAATTTTGCTCCAGGTGCATCAGCATAACAAAATAGCTTTGATAAAGCTGAATACTATCTGACTGTGTGTGTGTGTGTGGAGTTATGCAAAGTGTTTCCAGGTAACTCTCAAAAGCCACATATCCTAATAGGAGAAACTTTTGTACAAAATTATATATCTGTAATTCTGCACCCTGTGGATCCAATTAATTTGATCAGGAAGATATGTTGTGATCTGAGGGGGGAAAATATCTTGTAAAAAATGATGACTTATTGATACTACATCTATGCCTTCTATTTATGTTATTTTCAGAAAGGCCAAATACAAAGCAACATGTACAAAATGTCTGTAAAATTTCAGGCATTAACATAACAATTGACAGTAATATTTTGCCCTTGGTAATGTTTTGGTAAATGATCTTTTATCTACAATAGCTTATCCAAAACAAAGCAGTGTGAAAGTAGATCATCAGTTTTCTCAGAGTTTTTTTTCAGAGATTTGGGTTAAAATTTTATTTTGTTTTTACATGCCTTGGGACCCTGACAGATCCTAATTTAATCATGCAATAGTACTGAGGAATTTTATCCTGGACCCACCCGAGTAATTGTGCACACTGCCTTGCCATGGCAGGGCATGTGATTCTAGGGATCTGGGACAATATTCCTCAGGTCCTATCACATGTCTGCTGGCATCTGGACTTCTAAAGGTTCACCAGGCCTCCCAGTATTGGGGGATGGGTTTCCCAATGTGAGGCTACTCATTTGCTTTTCAAGGGCCAAGGTGTGGCTGTGGCCAGGACCCAGGGACTGCCTGCTGCCCTAGCCCACTGATCAACCATTTGGCTTTAAATGTTCTGTGTCTGAACTGCATGACATAGTTTTAAATGTCCCAGTGAGTAGGGTATCTGAGATCGGGGGGATTTGGCTCCCACTCAGGCCCTGCACATACCAGCATGTTCAAAGGACACGTGTGGGCCAGTTGCATTCATGCTTTTTGAACATGCTGGGTGGAGGGGAACCCCAAATGAGGGAGCTGTTTCCCCATCTCAGGCTCCACACATAAGGTAGCAAATTCAAAGGACATGGATGCATATGAGCTGCGTGTGAGTACAGGGATCCTCATATTGTGGAGTGGCTCCTTGAACTCAGGCTCCTGTCCTGGGATGTTCATGCCGCATGTTCAAATTAAAGCACAATACAAACCAGTCACAAAAGATATTCCCCATTAAATCTGATCTCTTTTTTTTTGGCTGGTTTGCCATATTATCGCACCATAAATTCCTTGCAAGTGTGCCATGTTAAAATGTATGGTCTGATGTATTTTGTGATGCTTCCCCTAGGCTATTGACAGACATTACACATAAACAGGCTTAAGTGATCACAAATTGGTTTAAACCTGTAACAGAACATAAGTTCAGTGCACATAAACCAGTTTCAAAATGGCTAGCACTGGTTTAAGATAAACCTGGCTGAATGTAGTATCAGACTTAATGGATTTGGCTCCAACCAGTTTATGCTATGTCTGTCCCAGACCACTTCCTGGTTTAAGTTAAACCAGAGTCCCCCAGCACCCAGAAGCTTTGGAGCCCTGGACAGGGCTCTCTACTCCAGAGAACAAGGCTGGCCCCATCCCTCTGGCTCCTAGCCAGTGCTCTGACTAGGTCTGTCTTTCTTCCCCCTGCCCTACCCCTCACTGCTCAATCAGGGATTCCCCCCTCTCTCCTTCCTTCCCTCCCATCTCCCACAGCACAGAACCCATCTGTGTGGACCCTAGGCATGTGATATGCTAGCTAATGCTCAGAGGGGTGTGTGTGTATGTGTGTGCGTGCACGCGCATGTGTGTGTGTCTCTCCAATTTCACTGGGACAGATGGACAGAACAGTGTTCACTTAGGGCTTTTTTGGAGCTAATCAACAGGTCAGCTGGTAATGTCCCTCTGTTCCTTGGAAAAAGTTGTTTAAGAAGAGCTTGAACTAATGAGAGGGGCTTTTGTTTGGTTGATTGACTGATAAATGTTGTGTTATCATCCCCTGCTGGCACCCTCACCTGTCAGGTTTGCAGACAGTATGAAGAAGCAGGGAGAGGGAGATTGAAAAGCTTAGTATCATCAACACATACATGCACTGCACACCCGCTCTTTGTCTTAGAGTGCTAGCCAGGGGCTGAGGTCTGGCAACACTCCTGCCCCTTGAGCAGCAAGCAGGGAAAAGCCTGGGATGGTGCAGGCAGGGTGGGGGTTTACACCCCTCCCTAATTAGAACATCCTGCTGAGGCCTGGCCCATGGCCCCCCTCAGCTCAGAACTGTAAGGGGGGCGGGGTGCTGCTCTAGCATCTCCTGGTTTCTAGCCTGAGCCACTGCGGGCACGTGCTGGCATTTCTTCAGTCTAGAGGGGATGTCTGTATGGTTACAAACTGGCTTAGCCTAGCCAGGTTAGACTAACCTGCGAAGATTTAATCAATTCAGGCTCAGGCATTTTGAATGTCGGTCCCTAGCCTTAATGTCTCTAGGGTGTTACCTTCAATCCCACCTTGCTGAAGAGTCAACAAAGGTATTAAATTCTGTATTGATCTTGGAGGTCCATCTTGTCTGATCACCCACCACCTGGTGGAGACTCTAGCTTGTACAGAGGGAAAGAAGGGTTAATAGTCAGGGAATTTTATTAAAACATGAACACTTTTAAAACAAACATTTTCAAATAAAGTCCCTAGTCCATCACAGATGTTCAGCAATAAATATTTTGATAAAAAATAAGAGGCTTTATTCTTCCTTGGTCTGTAATCATTTAGAATTGTGCAAAGTCTGTTCAAACCTAATTTAAAGGAGAGTCAGAAGGGAACAATTAATTTATTATGTACTCTGTTGTGTGTAAATGACAGAGAAGATTTGGGTTTGCTGTTTGGAAGAGAGAAGATGCTGATATTTATATTCTCAGACTCCAAGTTTAGCTGAATATAACAAACACTGAATTCTTCCTGCTTACTTTATAGTTGTCTAAGAGTATTCCCCAAAAAGGGTTCCCTGAGTTATCCTGATATGATTTTCATTTTCAGGCACAAACTAAAGGAGAATTAAAGCTTTTGGGCAGTAAGTTGAAGTTATCTTTCCAATATTCCCATTTGAGGCCACTGATGGTCTCACTACCTCTACCTCCAATGTAACTTGGAGCAGCCTTTAGGTTTCATGGGAACCAAGTACTTCATAGAATCATAGAAGCAGGGTTGGAAGGGACCTTGCAGATCTTCAGGTCTGACCCCCTGCCTGGGCAAGAAGAAAACTGGGCTCAAATGACCCCAGCCAGGTAGGCAACAAGCCACTTCTTAAAGACCCCCAGGGTAGGAGCCAGCACCACTTCCCTTGGAAGTTGGTTCCAGATCCTAGCCACCCTTATTGTGAAGTAGTTCTTACGGACGTGTAATCTAAACCTACTCTCCCAACAACTTGTGGCCGTTATTCCTTGTTATCCCGGGATACTTGCCACTGGTCATGCCATAGGTTATACTTCCCTAGCTCTGTGGCCTTTTGATACTTTTATGCCTCTCTTTATTCTTTTCACCTGAAACACTGGGCTGAGGGAATCCTCAACTGCCTGCAAAAGGTGGATTTCACTTCATTTACTGTCATCCTGAACTAGGAACAGACTTTACATTTGTCACTGGACAAATTGTGCCTATGTTTGTCCCAGAACAGGATGCCCAGCATTGGCAAGTAAATACATTCACAAAATCACACTTCTGAACAGGGATTAGTGAGCAGCTGAATGTACTGCTGTTTTTCTACCATTGATTCAAAGTTGCAGTGCTGGGACAACCATTCAGATGCACTTTGCGATGTCCTGGTATAAACTGTTAGTAGTTCTTAACCTGTGAACCTTTTTAGGATTTATCCTGGGACAGCAGACATGGATGTCTGAACAATTGCACTTTGTCCCAATAAAATGGTTTATTCAAGGACAAATGCAACATCTAGTTACAGCCATACTGATGCAGAGGCATTAAGGCAAAGCCAAACATCTAGACAATGTCATGTTTATTATTACTGTAGCACCAAAAGTCTGGTGAAATACTGAAGAAGCCTGAGTCTCATGCTAAAGCCTTGAGATTAGGCAAGAAGGTCCAGTATGCAGGCAAAGCCCTCTTTTTCCTGGTCCATTTTGACAAAAATTGGGAAACAAAGATGTCCTGCTGTCAAGAGCAGCCAAGCCTTCTTTCCACAGGGCCAGATACTTGAGGATAGAAGGAATAGCTGAGGACCTCCACCCCTTTGTGAGCATTTCATACACAGAGCAATACTAAGGAGACTCCATTTGAACTGTAGCAACTGAATCATTATTTAATGCACCTTACTCCATGCTGCTACTTGCCCCCTGAGCACATGGAGTTTCCAGCAAGAAAGTCTGCTCCAGGAGTCCTGAGGGGGTCATGTGAGAGAGGAAAAGGAGTGTATAGGAATCTCCTGATTGGCCTGAATAGATTCTTTTTTAAACCTGTTCTGCACTGGCAAAAACCTTTTGTGAGCTGCATTGAAATGCATTGCAAGCAGAAGGTGGGACTGCTAACTGTGAGGAAGCTTTGAGTTTGTGGAGAACTGGCTGTTAAGAAGGGAAAAGGGAGACTTGATTTTATTCTTACGTGTATGATGACATAACCATATCTTCACTACTCCAAACTTTCATCCATTGAAGTAAGATATGGAAACAGCAAAGACAGTTAATTGAACAGCAAATTAAAATAGACTGAACAAAATTAAAGGAAATTAAAGCTAAGGTTTGAAATTATAATCCTTCCTCTGAGAAAATATATAGCATATGACTACTGCTTGAACAACCATTGCTTGATCAGCTGTTTTATACTAGGAAATGTAATCCATAATGACCTAAATGGATATGGATTGTTTTTGTTGCTGCCTGGTGGGATTAAGCCCTGGTTGTTCCCATATTAACCAGTATATTTAATCTTTGATAACCAATAGCAATAAGCAGGTAACAGTGGGACAGAGCAGCAACTAAACATTTCTCAAGAACCAGGATTTCAAGTGCTCTTGCTCCTTGCACTGTCACGTTGCCATCCCTTTCAGATGTCATCATGACATACTCATCATATTTCATGTGGCTTAGAACTAATTTAATTCCCTTTTATTTTCAGGCTTTGCTCACTATGAAGATCTCGGTGCAGGCAGTAGCATTGTGGGGGAAAAGAGCACCCTCTCACAGCATCACTGCCATAATGGTTACAGAGGACCAGCAAACTATTGTTACAGGAAGTCAAGAAGGACAAATATGTCTTTGGAATCTATCCTCAGAATTAAAGGTTTTTGTTGGTAGTTCTGCTTCTCAAAGCAGTCTGTTTTGAAGTCTTGTATTCCATATAATTTATAATAATCTTATTGGGCTCCTATACACACCACGGGTTTTAATCCTCATTAAATTAAATAGATTTATAAAATGTAAACTTGTTTATTTTGGAGCATTGCATCTGTGCTTACACACACTAGGTTTTAAAACTAATTAAGCTAGGTCCATGGCCAGCACTGCAGGAGAGCGGGATGGTCCAGCACTGCCCCCCTATCTTGGGGCCCCCACCTACTCCGTGCCAATGTCCTGCCACGCAGCTGTGGAAGCAGGGATCTGGCAAACCACACAAGAAAAAAAAGCGGAAGCAATTCGAAAGCTATTCAAAGGGTTGAACTACAAAAAAGTCACAGAACCATCTGGTGGACAAAGAGGCTCATTACATTTCTTTGAGTGCCTTTGTGCTTGCACGCAATGAATCCTGGGACACGACACTGTAATCCCTGGTGGGCCAGACAAAACTACGTCCAAGGAATTTTAGTTTAATGCACAAGAAAGACTTTTAAAGCATCAGGAAATCCCACTCATGGAAACAGACATGCAGTTGCAGTGCATGAAAGGGCAAAACATGTGGTGTGTACATGAGCCTATTTAGACCATGGCACTTATTTAGAATATATGTAAAAGTTTGTGTTTACTTTTGTCGAAGGAAAGTAATGAAACAACATAATAAATATGAAAATTCAGAATGCAGAATTCTATAGAATGAAATGCAGAATTCATGTGATCAGCCAGTTCTTTGCAGACTTAAATAATCTACAGATAACTGAGAGTCATGGCTTCCTTATTTGTGATCAAGTACTATGGAAGACAGCAGCTAGAATATTTGAATAAATTTGAGTCCTGTCCTTAAGAGCTTTGCTTTAAAGTCAGTAGCCCAGTGTTCTCTTAGAGTTTGAGAATAAATACTCATTACACAAATGTGGCTAACAGGAGTGAAAGAATTGAGAAATGGAAAGATTTACTTTTTCTCTCAAGCTCACCTCTGAAATTTTTGAGGAAAGATGAACCAGGTGGGATGAAACATTTAAAATTAAATTGTTATAACTTTATAACAAAAATATATGATTTAACACATCACTAACTGCTTTTAACCTGCTGTGTTTTCAAGTGTACAAAATTAGATGCAGTCTTGTGGTACTCTTTTGGGCTCAGTTGACCTGTTTTTGCTCAGCCAAAGCTACATCTCTCCAGTGGAATCATCCTGGAGCATCCAGGTGGACAGAGATATCAGAGGGAACACGTCTTTTGCTAAGCCCCTTAAGAGAATGTTATGTGCTCCCTTTTTACCAAAGCACTTAAATTCTTTTTGTTAACCACAAATTAGTTCCTTAACATTATTTTGGCAGGAAAAAAGGGCACTTCATGATTTAAAAAACTATTAGGATGCAGGTTATTGGTCCTGGGTATGAACAGGTGAACACACATGAATTTTCAGGAGGGAAGTTCAGGGTCAGTTAATCTGTGGTAATTGTTTTATGTCTGCACTACCCCACAATAAGTGGAAGCTAAACCAAGATAGTTTAGACTTGAATGAAGCAACTGCTAAATTACCATAGGTTAGCTTCCACTTATTGTAGAATAGAGTGGACACACAAGAATTGAGGATTAGTTGATAGCTAGGAAGTCTCTGTATACACATACACACCATTCACTCAATATGATTTATCTCTGTCCATGCCCGCCGTCAAGTTAAGCTTTCAGATCAAGAAATGGTTTTTGCTTTTAATGTAGCTCATCAAAGTTAATGGAATTATTTAGACACTCAAACTTGTGCTTAGGTTCTTTGCTGATACTTTTTCTTTTGGTATCCAGCCATTTTCACTGTCTGAGTACACAGGTGGTTAACCACATTACCCTGAATCCAGACAGAAGGTAGGGCAGAGAAGAAGCTTAGGACACTTTTACATGTGCTCTGGGCATTGGGGGTGGGGGGCGCTTTAATCCCAGCGGCTCTGAAGAGCTGCTCTGATTAAGCGCTGTAGTGTCTTGTGTATCAGTGTCCTGTGATTCCAAATAGTGGCAGGATGGTTGAGCTAAAGGTCATTCAGTGATCTTTAGTTCAAGTGCCCCCGCTACTATTTTGAAGTGCAGGGATGCTGATACACGAGACACAGGAGGCTGCTGGAGCACGGTAATTATACTGCTCCTGCATACTCAAGTCTGCTCTGTTGCGCTGTTCTCACAGTGCATCAGAGCAGCCTCTGCCCTCGTGTATAGGCACCCATAGCGTAATTCAGAGACATGAAATTTTGCAGGCAGTAGCCTACTTCACTGGATACTAGGGATGGACTCTGTTCCTAGCATTTGATGAAGGAAGTAAATAAGTAATAAGCTATAGAGTCAGTGTGTTCTTATTCCCTGTGCCCTGTATGGTATCTTGTACCTTAGAAGCCACTCAGAAGGAGAAGTCACAATAATACTTACAGGGACTGCATTTTTTCCTGTGTGCAAACATGCAAAAAGGAGTTGCTCCTTTTATACCTATGATTGTACATCCCCAGATCAGCTGGGCACTGTCTGAATTTTGTAAATGATGATATATGGTGAACTATTCTGTGATAAAGATGTGTTTCCCAGTTCTGGGGCACTTTATTTTACTTAAAAACAAACAAACCAGTACTTGTTATGTAAAATATATTTCATTACTCTTCTAGATTTCATCAAGAGAAATTCTCTTTGGCCACACTGCTTCAGTAACATGTTTGGCAAAAGCAAGAGACTTTGAGAAACAGCCATATGTGGTCAGTGCTACCGAAAATGGGTAGGTATTATTAGTACTCAGTTACCTGCTACTTGAATCACAAACTACGTGGCCAGGTTCAAGGTTGCAGTCTGCATTTAGCAGCAAATTTTTAATCCACTCCCTCGTCATCTGGGACGGGTGGAGGTTTTTTACTACGTATAGTGAAGTTATTCTCTAGGATTCCTCGGTAAAGAGGGCTTCTGCTTCTTTCATGTACAGACGGCATGTACAGACTGTTCCATATATAATATTATATATGGAACAGTCTTTACATGCAGGTCATGATGAGCTCCTTGGAATTCAGAGCAGGCTGATCGGTCCAGAGACTTAATGTGCTTGCCAGAAGCTTATTCAGAAGAATGAGTAGTCCAAGGGTCCAGCCAGGCACCCTGTAAACCAGGAGCACAAATTGGATGCAGGGACAAGATACCCTTTAGTAATCCATAGCTCCTGAGACAATTAGGCTGTGGAGGAATTGAAGTGTCCAAACTCACAGTGTACTTAACAGATCTAGAAACAGTAGTGTGAAAGAGAAGGCTGCTTCCAAAGGAAGCATGCTCATGTCCTCTAAACTGTTTTTTGTTTGGTGTTTGTTTGTTTTGGCCAGCTTACATTAAGAGCATCTTTTTTTGGAGAAAGAGTGCAGTGCTTTCTGTCTCAGTTTCTTCACATAGCTCATGTTCTCTGGGGTAGGACTTGGCTAAGTGGGTCACATACCTTCTTCTCTACCCTGCCTGTGTAGTACCTAGTAGTCGCTCTCTGGATCTTTGGCGATCCCCATCTCCAAGCGAATCCATTAGAGAATGGTATCCCTAACCCACTTCTCTATTTTCCAATCTGGAACCCACACAAAGTAGCTAAATCTACGTCTTTAGCATGAAACTCAGGCTTCCCTGGGATGTTCTTTACTACCCTTCTCCTTAAAGGCTCTTTTTCTCATCTATCTTGTGCTTGTCTTCTCCAGTTACCTGGGTGACTCTCTTGAAGCCAGTTGCTATGGGAAGCTCTTATTTGAAGAAATAATGAAAGGTGTTCATATTCTAATATTCTACTATTGGATACATTTGTAGTGAGTAGCTGGAATGCATTTACATCAGAACAAAAGGTTTTCAGACTTCTTAAAATGTTTATGCCACCAAACCACTGGTGAATTCTTATGTGTACCATATAAGGGCAAAGCATCCCTCACAAAGCTCTGGAAGGTTGCAACATGAAGCTCAAATGAGTATAAATAGGATGCTTACTCTTCAGAAGATGCAAGCTTTGTCAGATTGTGTTTTCTAGGCTGTGGATCATTCACTTTTTTAGAACCTTCAAGCTGCTATCTCTTGGATTGAGGTTAAGAATTTTGCATGGAAGAAGATCTCGTTTCCTCTAATGCCACATCAAAATAGCAGACTTTTCCTTGTTTTTCATTTGCTTATTTCTCTTAGGAGAATGCATAATGGGCAATTTTTGTTTCCTTTTTTCTATAAAATGTTGAATTTGTTTAATTAAGATTTTAATATGTCTCCACCTTCATGTATCCACTGATGTGTTGTAGTAGTTTGTTTACAGCTTTTGCTAAAAATATAGTAAAATTGACAATCGAGTTATATATAATCAAATATATCTAATATATGCTTTTACTAACAAGTATACAATACAATTACACATTCTATCAATTTAAAAATATAAAACAGAACATAATATATGATGATAAAAAATAGCTCAAATGAAACAATATATAATAGAAGAAAAAAAGGGAAAAATGGTAATTTGGCCCTTATTCTTTGTACGAGTAATGCATATACACCCAGTGAGTAAAGGACAGGCTTGGAGTTATTTGAGATGGACCAAATTGTGGACAGTATCTGACAGAAAGAGAAGATACCAAGATGTAATATTTATCGAATGTTGTTCTCCTTTTGGTATAAAGGGAGTGCCAATTTAAAATGTATAGAAACTGTGGCTCAAATTCTGCTGTCAATAAAACCATGTAAAAATATAGTAACTACTGATGTCAGTCATTTTGCACCTTATTTACCAGTGGAAAAGATCATTTGACCACCTGGAAATGATTAATACACAACAGTTTGTTTATGGTCTAAGGTTTTGGATTATATCTTGTGTGGATTTTGTTACTGAGGTGCACCTGGAAATTATAAATAAAATAATCCTTTTGAGTTATCTTATTATATGAAAATAATATTATTAGTCAAATTTAAATCGCTACATAGGTTTTTCTTCTGATATATTTACATGAGATATACTTTACTCTTACTCTCCCCAAAAAACTGGATAAATATTATTTTATAACTATCATGAATTTTGTTTCTTTTCTATAAAGAGTGATGATGACCATTTAACTCTATTAATGACTTCAGATTTTAACACATTTGCTGAGCTATCATAATTCAGCATACTTTTAAGCTTTCATTTGCAAGAGAAATATGTTATACAACATTTAGATGTTGGTTTCACAGTTTATTGCATATTGTTTAAACAGAGGTAGAATGGATAATTATACAAAAATGGTTAAAAGCTTATATTCCTAAAATAATAACCTACAACTTTATAAATACAGTGAAGTATAGCAAAATACTGTATTGTTTATGTGAAGTGCTTGTGTTAAGCATAGGCTTCAGAAATAGCCTCACGGTGGCACTGTTTCTTCTTAACAGAATATGATGGCTTATTTCAAGAAGTAAGTTTGGTGTGGCAGAAGATACATTATGTTTTTCAGAATGTGTAGTTTAAGTTCAGTGAAATGAATCATTTTCAGTAGGATGTAGTTCCAACGAATGATGGTTATACTGACACACTGACGAGCCATAATGGCAGTATACCTACAATTTGTTGTAGACCAGAGTTGGCCTTAAAGTAAGGTTTGCTGTGAAGCAGCAGGGTGTAATTACCAAAACAAAAAGAAACAGATACTGCATGTCATCCTGTGCTAATGACCACAACATTTTCTTACCCAGTAATCTGTAACAAAAAGCCACATAAACGATCAGACTGCACTTAAGTACAGCACTAAAGAAAAACTTGGGGGCACAAAATTATTCCAGCCAATTGAGTTGAAATGACAGAGAATAATATGAGTTATCTTTGGCAGGGAGATGTGTGTTTGGAATGTCACTAGTGGCCAGTGCATTGAGAACGCAAAGCTTCCTTATAGGCATACAGCAATCTATGTAAGTACAGCAACTTTTCATGGACTGTATAAATACTTTTACAATGCAAGTAGCACACACTGTTACCACAGTATTCTTCTATCTTTCTTTTAGTATATGTGGATTTAAGATTATAGCATACTTCATAAGGAAAGAACTTAGCACAAAGCATATGTAGTCTCTTGCTATTTATTACTCTTCCTTATCTCATTTTACAGCTAGGAAACAAACTAAAACTTTTTTCATTTTTGTGCTTCATCTCCGTTTCTTAGTCAAATGAAGTTGTTCTTTTCCAGTCACTAATGTTTCTAGAAAGTAATACCGCTATAGCTATTGCCTGTGATATTTGGTCTTCAGGTGCTGATGTGCAGTAAGGCCCATGGTCTTTGTATTATTCTTTATTAGGCATGCATACATAAAATATAAGTTTAATGTTACCAGTCTTAACAGTATATTGTATAAATGCAAATCATGTGGCCAAACATTTTGTAGGATAATTTGCTCAAGATCTTTTTAAAACTTAATTGGAGGGTTTTGATTGCCTAACTGCTAACCTACAAGAAAGTGAGACTCTTTCCCTTTCCTAAAGTGCACTTTCATTCATGGCAGAGCTCAGCAGCAGACCACTTATTTTTAGATGCCAAATTGCTTTAAATCTTTCTTCAGCAAATTCCCTTTCAAGTGTCTGCTTTGAACTATATCCAGGTATGTTCTGAGTACCTTGATATTAGAGTGTGTGGGTGGGTGGGTGTGGGTGTATGTTTGAGAAATATACATGTATATGATTTAGGAGACCAGCATAAATAGATCTGATTCAGAGGGCTAGTTTATTTCTAGACATATTTGTGAAAGAAGAGCTTAGGGCCCCTAGGTTAATTAAAAGGCTGTTTTTCTTGTGTAGGAAGGTCTAGGTTGAATGAAACTTGCAAGTGATGAAAGTCTGAGACCTTACTGAGCTTTCATGCAATTCAAGTTATAAGTAAATTCAGAATCTATATGTTTTAAAGCTTGTAGAGGTAATACTAGCAAACATCAGCGTAGTTTTCCATGATAGCTTTTAATTGCCTTAATTCTTCAATCTTTCATTATGCAGCATATTTAGAATTAAATGTACTGTTATAGTTTTATCAACAGATTCTGAGACCTTAATAAAATAATAAATATAAATTACATCATATTATCATATGTATTCAGTACCAGTAGCATTTTAACAGCCTGTCTAATGATTATTCTTTTGGCTCAGTTAGATATAGGTTTAAGGATTATAGAGAGGTTACAATATGGGTTTGCTTATTTGTCTGTCTGGTACTAGTACATATGTAGATCAGACATGGAGTCTCAGACCTTGTTCTTGAGGCCAAGTAGCTTAGGAGGGCAAGAGAAGTAATATACTCAACTCCAGAGAAAAATAGCCCTGTCATCTATTAGGAGATATGGAGTGGCATTGAAAGGGAGTTGAGCGTCTCACCTGTAGAGATTTAAAAAGGACAGTAAAAATATCCTGTCATATTTGTGGGAATATTTCCTACAGAAGATTATTCTCTTTGACGGTTTAAAGACACATGAGGATTTTGATGGTATCAGCACAAAAACTGTTGTTTGATTGCTAATTAACATTTCACAAATCAGGGTTTGTAGGTTGCCTCCGCAGTTCATATAAGCTTGAGCTGTAATTGGCAAATGTCAAGACAGTGCAAATTCAGCACCTGCTGTTTAAAATGTTATTTTAATACAAAGAGCAATAGGGATGTTTAATTTGTGGTTAAGCAAATGAGAGATCTCTCCTCCAAATTTACCAATTAAGAGCTAATTTCTTTAAAAACAGCAACAAGCATTTGCAAACATGTTGGTTTGTCTTTGTGGAGCCCAAGGAATATTCCCAGGTTATGATCATTCTCTGCATTCTTCCTCATCTACTGAACTCTTGGTAATTTTCAGTCATTAGCCAGTTAAGTGTAATAGATAAAACAGTTTTTGTATCCATGATTTAAAGTACAACCTTCCTTCCTTTCTCATGTCCTGCTGAAAAGATATCTAGCAGATTTTGCAGATTCATTGGTATCTGACAGGCCTGCACCATGAGTGCTTCTGCTATGGCCTTGAACCTGCTATCTCTGGGCTGTCAACCATGTGTCTTTACACTTGTGCCACCCCAGCCCCTATTTAAAGTACATAGAGATAATGAATAAAAAACCCTGCAAGGATTTTTTCAAAATACCATGTTCATGTAAGTTTTTGTGATTTGTTTGAAGTGACTGTGCTTCCCCTGAGCAGTTTTATAACAATTATGCATACAAATATACAAAAAAGTTCAAATATTTACCGAAAAGCAAGGAAACCTTGAATTTTTAACCCCCCTGTGCCTGTCCCCCGCTGCCTGCCTCTGCTATATGCCCTCCTGTCATATGCCCCCCATCTCCTGTCCCTTCATGCCTGTGCCTGACACCACTGCTTGCTGCCTCCCCCCTTGTTCTTTGCTCATCATGCCTCAGCCTATTCACCCCTCGCTCATTGCCTTACCCACTTCCTGTTCCCCCCTGCAGCCTATCCCTTCACCTCTTGCTTCCACATGTCCGCAGCAGCCCCAGCCCAGTCCCAGCTCAGCCTGGCCAGGGAGAAATGGTGGGGACTCCTGACCAAGCTGGACTGGACTACAACTTTAATAATCCTTGCCAAAAATAACACCCACCTTAGTTAATGAGCACCAGCTCCCAACAGCTAGCCTCCCCCTCTGACACATTGCCCTAACCCTCCTTCCCCCATCCTCATCCCCAAAAGAGAGGAAATCTGTTGAATACTAACACATTAAAGCTTTTTTAACTAGTATGTCCAGGATTCCTCCTGGAAAATAAATTACTATAAACCCTTTGCATTTTTAACCTGAAGGCTTTAAGATTTGAGTGCCTGCTCATAACTAGTAGTATTGCAAACACATGGAAAAAGAAAAGTTTCTCAAATCAGTAAGACCAAAATTACTTGGGGATTAATGGAGTCAAATGAACTTCTCAAAGTCAACCGAGAAGCTAATTATTAGCTAGTGTGGACCATGGATTTCAGGTTTGATATACTGTCTATGTGAACAACTTCCTATGAGCAGGCACCTACAGTCTGCATGAATTTCATCTTACTATTGTAAGAGCTAAGTAGCCTGCTCCAGAGTGTTAGTGACACTAACCCAAGCAGTGAGGTGCTGCTTCTACCTTCTCTGATTTTTTTAAAATGTTTTTGGGGCACCCATAGAGTTTTAATGAAGTTAAAAGCATTAACATACTGTTTAATGCTGTTGCCTTGGTAACCAAGGTTTGTAAAAGAGTATGATGGGAAGAAGCTAAAAATAATATGCAAAGGAACTTGTGTAGCTCTGTATGTTAACCTTTACTTATTTAATTCCATTTGGACAGTATTACCATTGTTCATTCCGAATGACAGGAGATGGCTGGCTTCTTTGTTGTGGAGAATATCAGGATGTCCTTATCATCGATGCTAAGACTTTGGCTGTTCTTCACACTTTAATATCTACTCAGTCTTCTGATTGGATCAATTGTATGTGCATTGTTCACTCCACCAGGATTCAAGGTATACACTGTAGATACATATTCAGTGTAGCATGTGGACATACTGTTTCTTTCAATAAATGAATTTTCAGATAGCACTGTGCATACCCACAGGTTTTTTCTACACCTTATTTTAATTAACGTGAGAACCTATATTTTTGTATTTCACAAAAATATTAAGGATGCAAAATACATCAGCACTTGCCAAAATATTTTAAATTTAATTTCTATCAACCTTAATGTTGTGTTTGCTGCTTTTTTAAATAGATATCTGGCTAGCAGAGGAGAACTGTTTTGTTGCACTTTGATTATACGTAGCTCTCATGATATGCCACCAGAGTAAGTGACTTCGGTTGCAATATTAGGAAGATAATGTATGTGAACCCCGGTGGGTCTGCCTTTTTTTTTTTCCCAAATCTGTTTGAGTGCAGTTATATGTGCAAGGTATCCAGGTGAAATATGAATGTATTTCTACCTAGGAGAACTTTTATAACCTTTGCAATCTCCTGTGCCTGATGAAGGGTGCCTGTGCCAGAAAGCTTGCAAATAATTTTTTTTTTGTGCAAATATCTAGTTGGTCTAATAAAAGATTTTACCACTGCCATGAGTTTTGATTCCTTTTGTTACATGTGCAAAGTGCTATAGCAATTATTCACCCAGTTTCCTCACATAGTGATCATGATCAAATATTTGTATAGGAGATTTGCAGTTAAGTTCATAATTGGATATTTCTGTATGCAAATAGCCTATTTTCCTTCATGCTAAAGTTGTGAAAACAGTGCTTTACAAAGTACACCTCCTCTATAAGATATCAATGGTAGTCCTGGGATTTTTATTTGGCTCTAGTCACCATGGTTTAATTTAGTTTCATATTAACCAGTTTTTTATTATATTTTTACAGAAGATTCACTAGTAGCAGTATCTATAACTGGAGATCTTAAAGTGTGGGACCTGTCCTCATCAGTGAGTAGTATACAGGTCAGTTTGTATGAAACAAGAAGCCTTAATTTAAAAGAAAGTTGTAAAACATAGAATATGTATATATTCTCAAGATGTAAAACCAGGAGCAGAAAATAAGGCCTCTGGAATATGTTTTAAACAGAGAGCTTGTTGTTGTTGCTCACCACTTCTGTACCACTGAGAAAGGTGCTAGACTTCCACAGCTTCACCACCTACTATAGCCACCATTTTCAGCACTTTTTGTTTTTGAGCCTGTTCTCCTTGTGTGGCAGTTGCTTTTCTCACTGGTGGCAGAACTGCAACAAGCCATCCCTTATTCTAGGTGCTTCACCCCTGTGAAATGCAGATTGTAGAGGGGAAAAGAAAGGGTGGCTTAGACTGCATTTCTGTGACACCATAAACAGTGACCTTAATGAGTTGAGAATTCAGGGGACTGAGACTATAGCTCCTGAAGAAGATTGTAATACCTGGAGATCCCTGATCATTGCTTCTTGTTCCACATGGAATAAGAGCCCTGGCTCACCAATTGATTTGTTATTTTTGTAACTGCCTTTGTTGAAAAGGTTAAGAGTCTTGCTAAACCTTTTCTCTTCATTTGTAAAATGTTTTAAATCTATCCTTTCTGTCCCTGCTAAACTCTAGCCCAGGGGCGGGCAATTATTTCGACTGGAGGACCGCTTTACAAGGTTTCGTGAGCTGTGGAGGGCTGCATCGGTAGTCCTGGCCTTTGACAGTGGCACTGCCCCCTAGTCTCCATCTTGGGACTGGAAGTCCCGCCCCTAACCCCTGACCTGTGCCACTGGAAGTTATTTCCCTGACCCCCCAGAAATTCTCCTTTTGGTAGGGGGGATTGCCATCTTAGAACCAGAAAAAAAACAAACCACACACTAAAAGTCAAACACCTACTATAACATTTTAATTTTATTACAAAAAATATTTTTGTCATGATTTGTGTTCACATAGTGTATATAGCGATGACTGCATAATAACTCAAAAATAAAGTCTTAGTTTTGTATGTTGTGTATACGTGCATGAGTGGGGGGTATGGATGGTGGGATGTGAGGGGGGGTGTTTGTTTGTGGATGGGGTGTGGGGGGGTGTGTGTGTGGCTGGTGAGTGGGGGGTGGCGGGGGAGAAGCACGTGCCACTGGGCACCAGCACCTGTGCCAGGCACAAACACCCTGAGAGTCCCAGCCCGCTGCTGCTGCCACCTGCAGGGGCTGTGCGTCATGGGGGGGAAGTGTTGGGGGGGTCCCCACACATCCCCACCCTCCCTCACAGCCCACACTCTGGTCACCCGAGATCCTGCTGCCACTCCTGAGTGTGGGCTCCACACTGCCGCCAGCCCCAGCCCCATGCTCCACGCTCCAGCCCAGCTGCAGCTCCCCCACCACCTCTGTTCCTGTCCCTTCCTTAGCTGCTGCCCTGAGCAAGCGGGATGCTGGGGAAGCTGAGCAAGTCCCCCGGCAGCTGCAGCAGCGGCAGCAGAAGCCCTGTCTGGAAAGTGCATGCTGCCCAGGCCTGGCCCTTCCACCCGCAGGAGTGGGAGTGAAGCACACTAGGGTATGTTACTGGGGGCGGTGTATGGTAGGCACCTTGCTCTCACCCTTATAGGTAGAAGGGCTGGGCAGGATACAAATAGTTGGTGGATGCTGTGGGCCAGATGAAAGTGCCTGGCAGGCCAGATCTGGCCCGCAGGCCCTATTGCCTGCTCCTTCTCTAGTCCCTAACCTGCATCTCCTGCCTTGATCCCTGAAATATCTCCTGTCACTCCTGCACTTTACCTTTCCATCTCCCACACTGAAATTCAGATCATAACACTTTCTTATGGCCCTGATCTTGTTGCTTCTTCCTTTGAACCTCCTCTGCTCACTTTCTCCCCTGAATTCAAAGTTCTTTCTCTGTTCCCTCTTGCTTTTTCTCTCCCCAAAATGGTCTTTTAGTTGTCTCCTCCTCTCAGCATTTTCATATTCTTTCATGCAACCCCCTTCATTCTGTAGTCTTTTACTCCCTATGAATAAAGAGCTACTTATTCTGTGTAGCTTTCTGTGTTAATAGTCTCACAGATGATTTTTTTGACATACGTTTGTGCTATATCTTGTGTCCAGTGGTTTGTTTTTGTCTGAATTAGGATATTGGAGGCTAGATCCATAAATGAGCTGAGGTGCTTGACTACACTGGTGAAATCTGCTGCCCAGTTACACACCAAAGCTACCTGTCCAGCGCGTGGGAAGAGTTATATGTCTTAGGATGGGATCGAGAACAGCAAACATACAGTTGAGAGTATGTCTAGGGCACTTACACAAGTGATCAGAGATCACTTCCAATTGAACTGCAACTTTTGTGCTTTATGCAAAGAGCTTAAAGTCAGAGTATGATCAAAATGAACAGACATTTAACATTTGATGGTTTGGGCTCGGAGCCTCCGTGCCCTGACTGAGGCCAGGATGCAGGGGCCACTATCGCCTCCATGCACTGGCCAAAGCCAGGAGCCAAGGGGCACTGTCACCTGCCCTGAAAGCTGACCAGAGCACCTCCAACCCCCATCACCTTTTTGCAAGCTGATTGCTGGCTCTGGCTGGTTGGTTCTCCACTCCCCTTCAGGAGAAAGCAGTCCCCAACCCGGGGATTTCTTCCGAGTCCCCTCCCCCGCCCGCCCCCCCCCAAGCCCCCATGCTGTGCAGACCCCTGAATCTGAGCCCTCACACCTTGCAGACCTAGCTTGGCTACCTCTTTTGGGGTCTTGAGGGTGTGCCAGCTCATGCCTGTGAGGTGCTGGGGCTTGGATTACTCCCTCAGCCCCACCTCCCAGTGCAGCAGCCACCAGTGCTGTAAAGCACTGATAGCTGGGGCAGGGGGTAAATTAGAGCCCCCTTGCCATAAGGGCCTGTCCTGGCTACCCCTGTTGAGGTCTTGGCAGGTAGGCTGGTCCCAGCCTACTTGAAGATACTAGTGGTGGCTGCCATGCTGGGAGCTGAGGCAGGAAGAGTAATACAAGCTCCCCTGCCTCATGGGCCTTGGCTACCACTCCACGAAGACCCCAGCAGAGGTGGCCAGGCTGGGTCTGTGGAGTATGGGGGGTTGGATCCCTCCCTGCCCCAGCTTCCAGTGCAAATAGGTTGAGAAGGTTACCTTTCCCCACCTGCCTCTTGTCCCTCCCACCCCTGCTGCACTGAGAAGAAGCTCTCTGTCACCTCCCTGTGACAGACCTGGGGTTGGGCTTGGGCTGGTGCTCGCCTGCATGAGCAGGTGAGGTCTGACTGTTCACGTATGTTCCTAGCCGAGATATAGGACCTGCACCTAACCCAGGAGGTGAACAGTCCCACTAGGGGAAATGCCTTGCTGGACCTGGTCCTGGCATAGGCGACGACCTGGTGAGGGGACTGCGGGTTCTCGACCACCTGGGTGATAGCGATTAATGTCTACTGGAATTCACCATCCAGTGCAGGGTGTCGAAGGCCTGCAGCAAGGCAGCAGCCCTTGGCTTCAGAAGGGCTGATTTCAATGAGCTAAGGAGATTAGTCAGGGAGGCACTGAGGCCTTGGAGGGTAGGGGAGTTGGGAGTCCAAGACGAGTGGCTGTTCCTTAAGGAGACGATCCTCTGAGCCCAAAGAGTGACAGTCCCAATGCAAGTCAAAGGGTGCAAGAGTGCTCAAAAGCCCCCGTGGCTCACCAAAGGCATTCAGGAACATCTGAAAGCTAAAAAAGGAGGCGTACACCCGATGGAAGGGAGGGGCCATCGCCAAGGAGGATTATACCTCCATTGCTCGAGACTGTAGGGGGGCTGTTAGGAAGGCTAAGGTGGAGACAGAACTAGGACTAGCAACCAGGATCAAGGATAACAAGAAGTCCTTTTTTAAATACATAGGGAGTTAAAAGGAAGCACCGGGTAATGTGGGGCCCCTGCAGGAAACGCTTGGCAATCTGGTGGTTTCACCAGATGACAAAGCTGACCTCTTTAACAAATTCTTTGCCTCTATTTTTCTAAGCAGAGACCAGGACATCCCCCACTAGGATTCCAGATGGACTCAGGAGAGGCACTGCCGGGCCTAGGGTCAGAGAGGACCTAGTTAGGGAACTTCTGGCAGGGCTGGATGTGTTCAAGTCAGCAGGTCCAGATGATCTCCACCCCAGGGTGCTGAGGGAATTGGCAGAGGTCATTGCGGGACCATTAGCTTGGCTTTATGAGTACTCGTGGTGCTCTGACCAGGTGCCAGAGGACTGGAAAAGGGCCAATGTGGTCCCCGTTTCAAAAAGGGGAGGAAGGAGGACCCGGGAAACTATAGGTCTGTTAGTCTTACCTCAGTCCTGGGGAAGCTCTTTGAGAAAATTATCCAAGAGCACATTTGTGAGGGACCAGCAGGGGAGATTATGCTTAGGGGCAACCAACATGGGTTCATCAGGGGCAGGTCCTGTCAGACCAACCTGGTGGCCTTCTACGACCAGGTCACAAAATCCTTAGACGCAGGTGTCACGGTGGACATAGTCTTTCTGGACTTTAGGAAGGCCTTCAACACTGTCTCTCACCTCATTCTCATTAAAAAATTAAGTGACTGTGGTGTTGATGCCTACACAGTCAGATGGGTTGCAAATTGGCTGGAGGGCCACACCCAAAGAGTGGTAGTGGATGGGTCATTTTCAACCTGGAGGGATGTGGGCAGTGGGGTCCCCCAGGGCTCAGTCCTCGGGCCTGCACCGTTTAACATCTTCATCAGCGACTTGGACGAGGGGGTGAAAAGTACCTTGTTCAAATTTGCGGATGACACTAAGATGTGGGGAGAGGTGGGCACGCTAGAAGGGAGGAACAGGCTAAAACTAGATCTAGACAGGTTATAGGTGTGGGTGGATGAGAACAGGATGGGATTCAATATTGACAAGTGCAAGGTACTGAACCTAGGGAGGAAGAACCAGCAGCATCCCTATAGGCTGGGGAACTCCCTTCTTGTCAGCACAGAGGCAGAAAAGGATCTTGGAGTCATTATTGATTCCAAGATTGACATGGGCCACCAATGTGAAGACACGGTCTAAGGCTAACTGCACCTTGTTATGCATCCACAGATGCATCATGAGCAGGTCCAAGGAGGTGATCCTCCCCCTCTATGCAACATTGGTCAGGCCACAGTTGGAGTACTGTGTCCAGTTCTGGGCACCGCACTTCAGGAGGGATGTGGATGGCATTGAGAGGGTCCAAAGGAGGGCCACTCGCATGGTCAGGGGGCAGTAGGGCAGACCCTACAAGGAGAGGCTATGGGACCTGAACCTGTTCAGCCTTCACAAGAGAAGGCTGAGAGGGAACCTGGTGGCCATTTATAAACTGGCCAGGGGGGACCAGCGGGGAGCGGGAGAGTCCCTGTTCCCCTGAGCACTACCAGGAGTAACTAGGAATAATGGCCACAAGTTGACTGAGAGTAGATTCAGACTAGACATCAGGAAGCACTACTTCACTGTCAGGGCGGCTAGGATCTGGAACCAACTTCCAAGGGAAGTGGTGCTCACTCCTACCCTGGGGGTCTTCAAAGGGAGGCTAGATAATTACGTAGCCGGGGTCGTTTGACCCCAACATTCTTTCCTGCCCAGGGCAGGGGGTCAGACTTGATGATCTACCAGGTCCCTTCTGACCCTACCAACTGTGAAACTATGAAAGGTGCATGGGATGCAAATGCATGGGATGTGGGCAGAATCTCCCACAATTAACCCTTTCAGAGAACCTGTACAGAAGTTCCCTAAAGCTCTGTGCTCTAGATTGCCTTCAACTAATTTACATTTAACGAGGGTTAATTTTTTGCACAATCAGCCATTTTGAAAGCACTCTGAAGATATGAACATTTGTTATGTTGTGGTTGTAGAGCATTTTCAGGGGTTTTATCACTTGAAAACTGTAACTTCTGTAAGTGGCCCTAAACTAGCTCTTGGAAACCCTGAAGAAGGGGTATGTTTGAATTCCCCCTTTCAGGGTCTTAATTCGAGGCTTTAAGTGTGTATACCAAATGCTAATTCAAGGCTTGGGACCCTCTCCTGGAGTCAGGTCCTAAGTTGTCTCCAGTCCATTTTTTAAAAAAAAACCTTCAAGAGGAGTTGGTGGTGCTGTCCTCTTATGCAATAGTGTTTAGGGCACTTGCCCATTAATTGGGACACCTCAATTATAGTACAGGTTTCCTTTGCTTTATGCAGGTTCTGTGTGTATGAATTTGCTCTTATGCGATGACCCGTTTTGTGCCAGAAATTCATTATGTGAGTTAAATTCATTCTTACATGATCAGTGTGGTGGAAGCCCACAGTTGATTGCTTTGTGCAATGCATTGTGGGAGTGACGAGCACCAAAATATAGTCTCCTGTGTGGATCTGCACTCCTCGCTCATTGTCTGCGACACGTGTTTCTGTAGTTGCCATCCCCATTATGACAGTGCCCTGTGCTTGTGTGTACTGTCTGCTGTTGTTGAATACCAAAATTGTCTTGTAAAAGGGCAGAAATGGGTCTGGGGGTCAGTACAGTCGAGGTCTTGGAACGTATCCCTATTTGTTACATTGTAAAGTGGGTTCCCTTTAAGCGAATTCGAGTGATGTGCTGTTTTCCAGGAATGCACGCACAATATAAAGCGAGGGAAACTTGTACTTTCTCAGCCTGAGGGGTGGACACTCCCCACCTTGGTAAAGTGCACTGACCATCAGAGTCCAGACTGGGGTGGGAGCACTGTCTTCTCTTTTAGAAGCTCTGCCACCACACAGCCAAGATTCATGGGACAGGAGAAAAAGTGTGAGCATAATGCTGTAGCCCAGCAATTAGAGCATTAACTTGTAAAGGAGGGTGAATCCACTATTAAGTGCCCTACTTTTATGACTGTTTTTATATTTTATCTCATGAAAATTTAACAGAAAATGCAAATCATTTCACCTCTTGATGCCTCAGTTTCACCAGCTATAAAATGGAGGTAAATGTTTACCCATCTCCACAAAACACTGTAAGAAGACAGATAGTTGTTGTTTGGTTAGCCAAACGGTCAAACTATCGCTATCCTTCCCTAAAGCACCCTTAGATATATTAGAATCTTATTCAGCAAGTAGTGAAGCATCTTCAAATATACACTCATTAATTGATAGGAACAGTTCATTTAGGAGCTTCTGCTGAGTGTGATGTCACTTTAGAAAATGCCACATTGTTTCTATTGTAAAGCATCTCTCTTTGTTACAAAGTCTCACAAAAGACCAATCTTAGAAAACAAGAGCTGTTAAAATTCTAGGTCAGTCTGCAACAACTGGTCACAAATAGATGTAATGTAAGCATATGTGGGCATTGTGCTGTCCCTTTACTTTTCTGCCTGGGCTGTTCTTTAGAGGTGGGAGGGTATGGAGTTAGTGAGAATCCAGCTGCTTCATGTGTTTAGAGAGCAGAATTCTCATTAATTTTAATTCCCTCCTGAAGCTTCAAGGCTGAGTGAGAGGATGGCATGACATCCCTGCCTGTGATGTTGATATTTTTTTGCTTTTAATTTAACAGCTAGGATTGTGTGACCATTGTAGCCCTTGTTGTGGAGGTTTGTAGTGGTCTCTTTCACAACAGAAAATGTTAGTTTTCATTTATGTGATCAATAATTATTAAAAATAATTCCAACACAGTTCTAACATTTGGGTAAAGCAGATTTCATGGTAAGCCTTGGCTATTCACACCAAAAACATAAAAAAGATCTAATATATATATTTGCAAATGATCCACGGATTCAAAAATAGATTGATAAGAATATAAATTACCCCTAAAAGTGATGGGAAAGTATTAGTTTAGGTTAAGATCGCTGATCCAGCATACAGCTCAAATGCCTGTGCCATGGTTTGTCATAAGTATGCGTGCGGGGGAAAGAAATCCTCCCTTGACTATTGTGCATCTGGTACTGTAAGCTTGTTAGCTGCTATAGCTCTTTTGGCTTTAAATGGATCAATGGTCCTCATAGTGGCAGATGCTGCCCATAGACCTCTCTTGGTCCACCCCATTGACACTCCTTTAACTGAGGATGTGATGATGGCCACCTCCATGTCAGCCTCTCTCTTTCCCCCACAAATGTCCACCCACTGTACAGTGTCCTTGAATCTTACCTACAACACAGTGTTTAGTGTAATACTTTGCATTGCAATTTGAAAGTGTTTACTTATAAAATATTTTTGATAGCTGGTGTCACTCCTAAAGAAAACAAAGCTTGAATATCCAGAATACTCATACTTGACTGATCATGGTATTTTTATCTTTCATATATAGGAGAGGCAAAGTGTGTATGAAAACGAATCCAAATCCTTGGACTGCACAAACTGCCGAGCCGTACGATTTTGCACATACACAGAAAGACTCCTATTAGTTGTGTTCTCATACTGTTGGAAGGTACAGCATTACACAAATACTATATACTTCCCATGGAAAATTGGTAACAGTCTGGTACATTTTGGAAAAGTGAACATGATTGGTTTTCCTTCTGTGTAAATAGCTATTTTTCTTCCTTAAATGAAACAGTGCTTACTAATTATTTAGTGTATCAGAGAAAACAGCTTGGTTTGTATCTTCACCAGTTACCTTAATTCTCTAGCTGAGATGATAAAGTATTTATTTGTTCCTTAATAGTTTAAACTAACTTGATACAGAGCTGGTTGCTTGGCAGGAGAATACTTCCAACATACAACTATGTTAGAGTATTGAGAGCCTCATAATCCTCTCTATGCTACAGTCTACAGGGAAGCAAATATATACAAATGCTGCCTAAATATGAGCAAAGAAATCAGTCTGTGAGCTCCCTTCATTCAGATAATTGTGTTCCAATAAGGCCAGTAGCCCAGATTTTGCTAATGTAAGCCAGCAAAACCTAGGCAGTGAATCAAACCCATTTGTTTATAGCTATAAGAGAAAATAAATGCATCACAGATAGAGGCATCATTATATCATTTCTAAACAGAGTTTTTGTTTTTGTTGTTGTTCTTGCACTTCCAATGAAGTGATCTTTTACAATGACTGTCTGTTTTCTGCTGTGTTCTCTTATTTCTTATAGGAAAACTCTATGTATTTAGTAAGGCTCTGATCCAAAGCCCATTGAAGTAAATGGAAATCTTTATATTGACCTCAGTAGGCTTTGGTTAGGGTACTATCAAAATGTATTTGAGAACCTGTAGAAACTTAATAGGGAATAAGATCTTTGCTAAAGCTTGTTTTTATACTCTTAAAACTTGTATAGTAAGGGCTTAATGTTCTCCTAAATTCTACAGGATGGTCCAGAAAATAGAAAAGTTCTCATTTTCTATTACATTTTATTGAACTTTCTATAAGAGGTCAGATATGTACACTGCCCTAGAGGTGCATATTTAAGTATTTGATACCTCGTTCTGTGTTAGAGGGGCAATTGTATTGATTAAGGTAATTACTTTGACTTTTTTCACTCTGTTTTTAATGAATGTATGAGTCTTAAAAAGCAGAAAGGACATTGGCACTTCTTTCCTCCTAGGGGAAAAGCATGCTTGAAATATGGGGCATATTCATAAGTTATTTGGAAGTCCAAGTAATGCTTACTCTCAGATACGTACCACTTTACACCAAACACAATATGCCCTGTAGTCTGAATGAACAGCTGAAAGAAGTTCCCTTTCTGAAATCTATTCCTTCCCAAAGTTGGAATAAATTATGTAGGGTGGCTCTGAATATCAACCAATACTCAGACAGGGTGGTCACTGTGTTTATATATGCAGACAATATCCTAGGCTGCTCTGGGTACACCCTATCATATTCTTTTGCAACTCCATGTGCAGAGACCTGTGGAATAAGCAAGCCATGTGATTTTTTTTTTTTTTTTTTTTTCCAGAAAAACTGGAAATGGGGTTGCCATCTCCTGCTGAGTATTCTTGCAGAAGGGTGGCTTTATGTGTGTTCTTCCATTTGTATCTATGTGCTAGAATTTTGTCTGCAGAAAACAGCAAATTTGCATGTGCTGCAAATGGTAGAATTTTGGGAGAACATAACAATATGGAATAAAGAAGCTGTGTGATGTTATGTACTGTGCCAGCAGAACTACTTTTTCAGAAGTAGAAACTTCTGAACAAAGTTACAGGCAGGATTAATTTTGTCCAATATTAACTACAATAGAAAAACAAAACAACAAATTCCTTGCCTCCTCTCAAAACACTTAAGAGAACATAAACCTTTTAATGTTGTTTTTTTTTAATTTGGTGTGTCTCCTTCCTAGAAACAGGAAGCCTTCCCCTGACCTTACAATGATTTAACACTAGTGTATCACCATTGACTTTATTGGAGGTGGTCTGAATAAACACTGTAAAATCCAACTCACTGAGTGGTTTTGAGTAAGGGCTTAGGAAGTAAAACTATCTCTGCCTTAAAATGGAAGGGTCATTAGGAAACACACTATAGTGTTAATTTAGTGTTAATTTATTTTTATCATTTTTTTTTACTTTAGGTATATGATTATTGTGACTTTTCCCTACTCTGTACTGAATTTAGCCAGCGTGGCCAGTGCTTTGCTGGTGGTGAAGTACTAGCTGCTTACCGACTTATCATCTGGACAGAAGATGGTCACAGTTACATCTACCAGCTGCTGAACAGGTGGGCTCAGATGGGAAATTCACACAAGAAGTACAGGTATAAGATGAACTTCGGGAGGTTTATTATAAAAATCTCTGCATGTCGCAAATGATCAAAAACCAGAACAAAACCACTTTGGCACTAGAAGATTTACCCTGGGTTGACAGCCCCCACTCTTTGTTTGACACAGCAGGGGATACAGGAATAAGATTAGCCATGTAGAACTTGGGCAGCTGGTGCTGTGATTTCAAAAAGAAGTCACTTGTAATTACTACTCAACGACTTTTAACTGAACTTGAGAATTTTGGATGGTACTGTTTGCTTTAAAAAAAAGATGAACTTCTTAAGCTTTCTCTCTCTATATATATCTATATCTATATATTTTGTTTTTAATTATGTAGTGGACTTTCAAAAAGCATATATCCTACTGATGGAAAAGTGCTCAAAGAAACTGTTTATCCTCATTTACTCTGCTCCACTGATGTGAAAGAATATAAGGTAATGCACAATTTTTTTTTCAATGAGCTTAAAAACCTACTCTGTTTTGTTACCATTTACCAGAATAATGTCTACCAAATTGGATATTTAAGCCATTGAGTCAAACTCAGTTGCATTCATATAATTAAGATGCCTTTATTTTAATTTTTATTTTCAACTTGGAAGAAATTCAGAAAATACATTATGCAATGATAGGCTCATCATTCAGATAAACTTTTTTTTAATTTTTTTTTTAATTTTCAAAATTTTAATAAAAATGATAAGGCTAGGCTGTTTAGGAGATCATCTGTCCAAGGGACTCAACCCTGCAAAAGCATCAGAGTAAAGTTACTCATTTAAGTATTGAATAATCTTATTTGAAATCAGTGGATTTACACAAATGTTTAAATGTTACCTGTGTGCACAGGCATTTGGGCACCCAAACTCTATTTCATTACAGAATGCTTCCATCACCAACTGAGTAATCCTGTCTTCAAACATATTGCATTATACCAGCAGTCTTATTCTGGTCTTGCAAAAACCCATGCATGTGATTAATTCCTTCCTCTGTCAGTAGTCACAGTATATAAAGTTAGAGACATATGTAATTCCTTGCTAAGGATAAGATAGGACTAAGGTCTAAACAGTAATTTCTAAAGTTTAGGAGAGACTGTACAGATGAAGCTGAAGAAGCAGATGGATGAAGTATCCTTATACTGCCAGTTGTAAACTTGTGTCTGGATGACCTGTCACACCAATTGCAAGTTTAGTGGATACTAGCTGGACAAAGGGAGGCTCAAATGAACTCAGCTATTGGAAAGCCTGCATCTGAATGAATGCTTTTTTTCTCTTGAACATCTCTTTGTGCGACCGAAGAGATGTGTATAAGAAGAAGATGACTAGCTGAAAGAACAGAAAAGTGATTGTAAGGTACAAATAAAGGATCAGTTACTATGGTCCTTACTCTGGCAAAAAAAAAAAAAATCAACAGGGATTTTTCCCAAGTAAGGATAGCAATACTGAGACCAAGGCTAAGATATATTAGTGAGGTGGTTTACTTAGTAATTGTTTGGTGATTTTAAAACTTATGTAGCATTTGCCTCTGCTATGGAAATTAACTTTTGATTTTTTAACATTTATTTAAGTAGCAGCAGAATCAGGTCGTCACACTATTACTCAGGCGTATGTGAGAAAAGCATATTTCATCAGTATTTGCCAGAAGAAGCACTGTCAAAATACAGGCTTGTGTGAGTTTTTATTACTCACCTCCTTTTTTGTTCTTAGTAAAGGTTTTTTGAAATCACTTTTGCATTGTCTTCCTAAGCCTGACAGATTTAATTTTCATTTGAAGAGCAGTAGCAAAAGCCATTCAGTTTAGTTTTCTCCCAAAATACTTCTGGTTTAAAATCAGATAGGATAACTGTTGAAAGATGTCAAAAGGTCAGACTTTGTCAATGAAGAGAAATAGCCAAAACACATGGCTTAGCAAAGCATTGTATTCCAGTGATGATAGAGCAGCTGATATACATTTTCCAACAAATTAATGCATTATTTTTAAAAAGTATCCGCCACTGGTCCCATACTCAACTGTTTTGTACATTTATTTTTCTTCTTGATTTATTTATTTTCAATAATAGAATTTGGTGTGGCAACATTGTTTAAGGGGCTATATCCTGATCTTATACAAATCCTAGAGCAGAGCATAGAGATGAACTTAAATCATTTCACAATTGGAACTGCATTAGAATATGTTAGGTTTCTGTGGAGCTCGCCTCATAATAACTTTGTTGCAAATACAATAGATCCTAACATGGAAAAGTACTGTTAGAATTTTTTTTTTTAAAGAAAGTCTCAAAGGTACAAATAGGAGCTGGGTGCCCAATTTCTAATGACTTCCAGAAGGAGTTAGATATCTGTCTAACTATATTTTGTGCCAGTGAAAATCTTGTGCTTATTGTATTGTTAACTGGGGTATTTTTATGCAGTTTAGTACCTGAAAATTTGTATACTGTAATCATCCATCACCCAAGTGCTCCATAGCCAGTGCCATAGTGCCAAGTGCCATAGTGGCACACGGCAAAGAGTTTGAACACTACTAGCATAGATTATAGCATCCTCTGTGTTTTAATACTTACCTTGAAACTTTGCCTAAAGGTGTATTGACTCCCAGCCATCAGTTAACAGAGCATATGTACTTGAGTTATGTTTCTATCAGAATTTTAAAAGAAATATTGCTAATAAAACTGAAAAAGTAGAGGTATGCTGTTAGATATCAGTAAGAAGTCTGCTTTCTATAAGTATTATAACCTGTAACTCCTTGCAGGTAAAGAAAATAAAGGCACATTAAGTATCTAAGTCAACCTATGGTGCCCAACTTTCATTATCTTATGTCATGTGATATATGGTGAATGTGCATTTATTTCGTTAGTTTTGGTACAAAGACAATTGAGGTTATTACTTCAGTGGATTTTTTTTACCTAGTTCCTAGTGAAACTGCCTCCTTTCTGCCAAGCTAGCTACATGAGACGTGCAGGAAGCTGCTTTAGGATTCTCCCTGTACAGGTGAATTTATAGATCTCATTGGGTGCTATACAGGTGAATGTATAGATCTCATTGGCCCCCTGAAAGTGCTTTACAGCTGTGCCCTGGCAGAAGTGCATGAGAGCAGAGCACTCTAAAAGTGCCCAGTTGCACGACAAATTAACCCTCATTCCCTGAAGGTTCAGATGAAGGTGCTCCAAAGTGGAGCACTTTCATTAACTTCTGTCAGTGCCTGCCTGGGAGCAGGGCTGGGCTGATACAACCTGGTGCTGTCTTTAGGGCAGGAGGGAAGGGGGCACTCCAATCCCCCTTCCCTCCACCAAAGTCTGGGCAAACCCCAGACTGAGCTCTCTCTCCTCCCTTCTCACCCCATTCCCCCTCCTCCCATCCTGAAGACAGCATCAGAGCTGGAAGGAGTGGGGACAGGGCTAGGGGAGACAGGCTGAAGAGGTGCAGCTGACTCCAAACTGGAGCTCAATTACCCAACCCCCCAGACTCAACAGAGAATGCCCTTTGCAGCAGCATAGTCCTCCCTTCTTTTGCCAACGTATCTGGTACACGGGGTAAGACAAGGTTGGGACCAGAGAGTAGAGCTGTGCTGCAATGAACCCAGCAATCATGTTGTCTTTTTGTGGCACCATCAGCAATGAGTACAATTTAAAGGTCCAGGGGATGCTCTATTTCTACATAAGAATATTTTCAGATCCCTAAATATTGTAGTTTTATTTTACAGTTAGAAAACATTTTGTCTTAACCTATTATTTTCTTACAAAAATGTTGGCTAATTTCTTATATTTTTGGAACAGAGTTTTCCTTTCATTATGGGCTTCATGAATGAAAGAAAGGAACCTTTTTATAAGATTCTTTTTGCTGGTGAAGCATCTGGAAGAATCACTATATGGCACATCCCTGATGTTCCAGTGTCAACACTTGATGGTTCTCCAAAAGGTTAAGGAATTTCACATACCTTGTGCCATTTTTACAGTTTTTATAGTTTTGTAGATGTTAGGGGCTGGAAGGGACCTTGCAGATCATCGGGTCGAGCCCCACTACACTTGGGCAGAAAAGACTTCTGGTTTTGCTACCTTAGTTATCATGAAAAAGATGCATCTGTTAGCCTGGAAAGTAAAGCTTATCTAGCTGTTGAAGATTGAATTTGCCTGGGCTGTGTATAACTAGCACAGTGCTTTCCACACTAAGATGGGAAGAACAGAAAGACCATTCTTACACAAAACTGACTATATAAACAACCCCACATCAGTGTCATGGAAAAGGTTGTCAGCTGGAGGTGACCCTGGAGAAGTCCCTTGTGATCTAACTGGTGTGGTGAATCTGTAGATGCTGTTCTGAATAGTAGGATAGATTAAGGACTTGTGGTGGAAGGGAGGAAGAAGAGGGAATATGGATATTAGGTATAACTTGTTTGTTTTATTTTTATAAATTTCATAGGAAATTTAAGTAAAACACAATAACTGCTCTGACCTATTCTTAATTTGGAATCCCAGAAATTCAATATGACTTTCTTGATTTTCTTGGTAGAGATTCCAGTAGCAGCAGCATGGACTCTCCAGGACAGTTTTGACAAACACCAATCTATGTCAGAAGGCATTATTGATCATCTTTGTGCATCTAAAGATGGAACTGGGAGTGCTGCAGTCATTTCATCTGTATACATACCCAACCTTGATAAGTTGGTGTGTGGATGTGAAGATGGGAAAATTTTCATAACACTTGCTTTACATGCCGCCAAAGCAAGACTTTTGGAAAACATTTCTTTGTTGAAACGTAAGTATATTAAGTACGCACCATAAAAATCTAAAGACTATTTATTTTTAAAGGGGGAAGTAATTTATCTAACATTTCTCATTTCAGATACTTTGCCTCACAAAATTCTTAAAGGCCACAGCTGCAGTGTCACTTGTTTACTTTATCCATACAGTAAATCAGTCAGATTTGATCCAAGCTGGCTGGTGTCAGGAGGCCAGGACTCTTGTGTAATTTGGTGGGACATATTTACTGAAGAAATTTTGCACCAATTTACTCTGCAAGCTGGTCCAGTAATGAACCTGTTGTTATCGCCAGAATGTTATCAGGTAAGTAAAGATAAGGTAAATGATGTTTAGAAAGAAATGACATTTTATTGATAACTGTCACATTTTTATAGTTTACTATTTTATCTTGATTTCCACTTACTAACTGTGTAATAGCTTTTTATGTGAACTCTATCTTGGCACCCAGATTCTATGTAAGTTACGTCAGTTTTGCATGATTACAGTTCCCGTGAAGTCATAAAACTAGTCATCTGGAGTGGAGAATCAAGACCTATTTTTTCAGTCATGGCATTTTTAAGACAACCAAGTTTTAATAACAGGATTGCCTATTGCACATTGGCCCTTAATTGTATACAGTAATATAATTCCAAGATGGCTCTATTGTAGTCAATAGGGTTTTAGTGGTCTAAAATGGCTTGAGGGGAAAATTGGACCAGAAGCTGTTGTTTATCAATAAATGTGGGTTGATAGCCAGCAAATTTCTGTGGGGCTTTCTAATGACCTAACTCAGTGGTGCTCAGGCTTCTTGCATGGTGGGCTGGATCTGGTTGGTGTTTTCCATCCAGCACCTGGGATGGACGTGACAGGACCCCAGCTGGCCATGTGGATGGGGGGCAGCCCAGCTCCATCAGGGAGGGAAGGTGGCATGGCTGTGTATGGGGGGCACAGAGGGTATGGCCCACCCCTGATCCAGGTGTGTGGGGCAGAGGGGGAGTGACTAGGCCTGAGTCCAGCTGCAGAAGGCGAGGGGACCCAGCCCAGGCCCATGTGGAGAAGGGGGTGTGGCCTGCCACCAGTCTTATTGTGTTTGAGGAGGGGGTGTGGCTTTGCTCCAATCTGCCATGTGGGGCTTGGGAATTTGGCAGTGTGGAGGGGTAGCAGTATTAATTGTCACTGCTCCCCTGCCACCAAAATTTCCAGTCTGTGGGGAGCCCCACAGGCTGGATGCCATGGCTTCTTGGTCTGGATTTGACCCATGTGCATCCTGACCCTAACTAGATGTTTTAAAAATGGTTGCATTCTTCTGAATCAGTGATCAACTGTAGTAACATTGCAATTTCTTTTCTCCTTGTGCAATTTTAGAATATAGGTTTGCTGTATGGAGCTGTACTTGCATGGAAAGTCTTTAGGAATACCCTCATCCTATTGCAGTTGGAGGGATCGGGATTTTGTTTCCCTTTCATCTAAAGAACAGTTATGCTTTAACATTAAGTAGTCTGTAAGACCTCATAAAGGCCCATTGCACCATTTGTAAATCAGAGTTGCAACACTATTTCTTAATGCTCTTAAAGATCTCTTATACCTGATTTCTAGGGGCTGAATAGAGTTTAAATATAAACTGGCCCTCTGAACAGAAGTGAGTTTTATTAGAGGGTGAATTTCTCCTTTTGTTACTGAGGATTACTTGTGGGAATAAAGTTTGTAGGATCAGACCCATATAATATAAATTTAAGTTACAACAAAGAGTTACACATTGTTACTGGAGATATGCTGCCTTTGGCTTTTGAGTATTTGATTCATATAAAATGAATAGCTATTTGAGTTAAGGTAATTCTTCATTTCTTTTATATTCAAGGGGAAAAATCTTTTATTTATTATATAGGTGCTTTAATAGATCATGTATGGTGAGTGAATGCAATTTTTAGAGGCTGCAGTATACATACATAGGACTGCATCTTTTGGTGATTAGACTTGTAGCTAATGTGTTCAGTTTTTTTGTGGGACAGGGGTGGGATGTAAGCTATAATACCACTTTCTAAACTGAGTCTGTTATTGGACTTATTTTTTTATTTGCTTGTCTAGCATTTGGAACAGTGAGTTTCTGGTGCATCTGTGTGACAACCTACATATAGTTGTTTTTGTTGTTAATAGAAGTTTTTATAATTTTTGCAGTTGAAAGATCACAGGATTGTGTGCTCTGTGTGCAGTGATCATTCAGTAGCACTTCTGCACCTTCAGGAGAGAATATGTCTCTTACATGCTAGGAAACATCTGTTTCCTGTGAAGATGATAAAATTTCACCCTGTTGAAAATCTGCTAGTTGTTGGATGTGAAGATGATTCAGTTTATATTTGGGAAATTGAAACAGGTAATATATTTTTTTTTGTTTGTTCAGTCCTCACTAATTAGTTTGTTTTGCTCTGTAATATCTGGTTTCACATATGCAGATTTATAAGGAATCATGGCAGAGGAAGTAAAACAAAAATAAATGTATTACTTAGAAACTTTATTTTTGGTATAAATGAGCAAGAATTAAAGTCTCCATATGATACAAGGATTGTCAATAATAAAATACAATAGCTTAAGTCAGATCCTGACAAGCAGATGATTAGCTGACATTGCAGTGCAGAGAAATGAGCCGGATATTTCTGGAAGCTATAAATAAAAACATAAGTTATCTACTTTAATTATTAACAAGAGAGAAATTTACTGTCTTACCAATCTCAAATTATATCATTAAATTCTGCCTTCTTCAGCACACTCACAATCTCAGCAACCTTTTGAGTTAATTGATGATCAGTAATAATGGAAGATAATTAATTGCAAAGCTCACAAATGTGTAGTCAGGAAAACTAAAGCTGAGTATTTCAGCTTAAATTGTAAATTCCCAGGTGATTCTCTAGTGCTGATTCACAAGGATAGAAAATGTAGTTGTTTTGAACTTTAACAGGCCTAAAACTATTAAAAGTTTTAGTGTTTGAACATTATAATATAAAATATATCCATGTAATTGAGAGCAACATATTTTGGAAAAATGTGCACAATGAGTTTAGGAACCATGAAATCCATGGATTATTAATATGATGCAGTGTTAAAAATGTACTGTGCAAAACTTAAATCACAGTCTGTATAAAAATAGTTTGGTCTAAAACTACTGCAGGTAGGTCAATGGCTATGCTGAATAAGGGTCTGTTTTAGACAACATCCCCTGTTCTAATGTGCAAAATACCAATATTCAGTGAAGTACTTGGCAAAAAAGGAGACTACATAAATTACACTACACAGGTTTTAGTAAGCTATTTAATCCAGTTGCGTAATTAGTATAGGAACTGTCAAGTCATATGGCACTTATTTTTTGTCTTCTAGTAAATTTCTATATAAAAATAAATATATTTTTATAGCTTTTAAAATCTGTTGAAAACCATAATTTTACTGTGACTTTCCTGAACACTGATATCCTATTTTTGTACAGTATTTTATCTTGATATGTTCTTGTTTTAGTTTGCTTTGGGGTTATTTTTTATGGAAAAAATCATCTAAACACCTTTGTTTAAAAAGAGAAGGATAGAGAATTACTCTTGAAGAGCAGCACTGGCCTCAGGAGTGAAATTGTGTGCACTCTACTTATTTTTTTTTCTGTTCCATTACGTTGCTCAATGTGAGTATAAAACTTAAAACTCTTTTTGCTTACAATTTCAGTTTAGTACTATCACAGTTGAAAAAGATGTGGGGTGAAAATTATAAAACCTAACTAGGAGTCTAAGGAAGCCCATATATGTGCTGGGAGGTGGGGGAGGGGGCATTTTAATTAGAGTGGCTCTTGAGAGCCACTCTAATTAAAACACCACAGCATCTAGTGTATTCAGCATCTCATGTTTCAAAATGGCCATGGGGGTGTTTTAACTAAGGCTCATTTGATTAATCAAGGCTGCTCCAATGCGTTCTAATCAGAATGCATTGGAGCATGTGCATAGGCACTAGGGCTGTATGAAGCGGGCCCGATTAACTTCAGATTCAGGTTCGGCCCAAATCGGGGACAATGATTCAATTCACTAATTCGAATCACTGTCCCTGATTTGATTCGGCCAAATCTGAAGATTTGATGCCTAGATGTACCAGCGTGGCTTGTGAACGCTGCGATGCTGAGGCGCATGGAACGCCCCACAGGAGTGCAGGGGAGACTCTCCACATGCTTGGCAGTGGTGGAAGTGGACTGGAAGTGCTTCTGGTCCACTTCCGGGTCTGCTGCTGAGTGTGCTGGGGAGCCCCGCGCGCTTCTGTGGGACACCCCATGTGCCCCAGCATCGCCGTGTTCACACGCTGCCTGCTATCTGGAGGTACGTAGAAAAAAACATTTAAAGCTGTGTCTATGTCTGAATCGCTGAATCTCTCTGAATCGGTTCGGAAGCTTCCAATTTGATTCAGAGAGATTAAAGGGTCCTTTGATTTGATTCAAATCAGAGATTCAGCCACCGAATCCGGCCAAATCTCCACTGAATCGAATCGGGGACCGAAGCTTCACACAGCCCTAATAGGCACCCTAAGTGATTTATGGAAAATATTTTCAAACTGCCTTTTATACTTATATTTGGCTTTGCTTACATTTTCCTCACTTCTTTCCCTGATAAATAACTGTGATCTGTAAGATTCACTCTTTTTCTTGTACATTTTGTGCGCTCTATAAGCAATTTGCATGGCAGGACAAATTTCTCTGGGTTTTCTCAAGATAGGCAGGCACACTTACTGCACTAGTTCTCTGCACTAGGTTTTTTAAGACCTAGGTATCCAAAGCCTTGGCTGGGATGCTGTAGTTGGGGATAGTCCCGCTTTGAGCAGGGGGCTGGATTAGATGACCCCTTGAGGTCCCTTTCAACCCTAATTTTCTGTGATTCCCCCCTACTCCTCAATCATTTCTCCTCAGGGTAGTGGGAAGAGTGTTGTAGTGTGTACCTAAATGGTTGTTATCCTTCTTCTCTGGCTCCTTATTGGCACTTTGTTTTTTCTGCATTTTTCCTAGTGACCTCATACTTGATTCAGTGCTCATTGTAGCCTCGTGCCCTTCCTTGATTGGGCTGCTCAACACTTGCTTCTTTTGGTTAGCTGTTGGAAGTTTTCCAGTACTGCAGTGCTTTTACCTTCCTAACTGATTTTGCCATCTTATGAGATGAAAAAGATAGCAACATATTAAGCTAATATCTTTTTTTAAAAGCATATGTAGACTATGCAAACGGTTCCTTTCTGGTTCTAGAGACTTTAGATGTAGATGTGTTCCCTATTTTACTGATTCCAGAGTGCTTACATTTAATCTTTAAAAACTGAATGAACTTTTAAGTATATTAGCTATATGCATATAAGCATATATACCCTGTTCTCTTCACTTTTTAATCCTCCTCTTTCCTTTGCCTTTTTAATCCTCCCATTTCCCTTTCCTTGCTATGGTATTTCTAGCTTAGATAGCACCATCATTCACATTCATTGTTTAGCACAACAGTCCAATTACATTTTCTCAGTGTTAGATTCTAGGTAAAACTGTTCACAGCTCAGAGTTTCTGGCTCTTGGGATCTCTGTGAACCCCAAGCATTTGTAATTCTTTCACTTAAAAAAATGGTAAACTCTGTAACACTAAATCAAAGACTGAAATGATGTGGCATGAAAATATTAATTTTTCATTAAAATAAGTTACATACTCATTACTTTGAAAAGAGGTTAAATATAATGATGAAACCAGGGCTGAGTTTTTTTTTTTTGTTTTTTTTTGTTTTTTTTTTTTACATGTGGCTGCTTGTAGATATTTAAAAAAACAAGAAGAAAAAAATCCATGCTATACCAGAAGAAGCAGCTCATTACTTTGACCCAGCACTGCAGTCAGAAGAATTGCTCTAGTATTTTTCTATAGTCAAAAAAGAGTGAAAGCTCAGAGAAGGCATTTTCCAAGTGCTCCCTTGAATCTAAAAATGTTGAGAACCACTGTATAGATTGGGCACGTCAATGGGGCTGAAGCTGTTAGATAAAAACACCAAAAAAGTCCCAGTAAAGCGCCTCATCTAAACAGATGTCAGGTGAGCCGGGTGCAGCTAAGGCTCTTCTGGGCATGTGCTGAGCATGGTGCAGGAATGTGTTGAGTTTAAAGCTCCATTTTTTTAACATCTGCAGACAGCTGTACATCTACTTGTACAGTGGCTGTCACTACAAAATTTACCAAAGGTGGCAGGCAAAATACTATACTAACTTAATTTAATAATTACAGGAAAATAAGAATAGATATCTAGTATTGTGCAGTATGCACTAGCAATGCTCACATTTTAAAAGATTACATGTTGGAAGAAATGTAACAACCTTTTTGTTGTTCATATTCTTAAAACTCCTCTTGAAATCAGTGGGAACCTGGAGCAAGCGAGAAATGTATGAGAGAAATTTGCTACCTGTTGCATCTTTGAAAACATATTGTTAGAAGTAGACTACATTTCTTAAGCATAAAGTGATATAAAACTTATGGATGTATTATTCTAGAAAACGCTGACTAATCTTAAAGTATAATGTCACCTCTGAAGGACTTTATAGTTAAAGGTTTGTCAGTGTTTCCTAAAGAATCTTGCTTTTGAGGATTTTAGTTCTAGACCACAGAAATTTATTTTTTGAGATGAAACTTGGCATATAAGATCTTTAACCAAAGACTATGAAACCTATTCTAAAATAAAAATGACCAAATAAATCATGTAATTGATAAAACAAAATTGTTCCCTGTGTGGTTCGATGTAATTCTCTGAGAGTCATACATTACACATGAGTTTTCACAAAATTGCTTATTTAAAAAATAAAACAGCTGAATTGCTAAGATTCTAAAAAGTTGATATTGTGCATGCATAGTAATTATTTTCCAGATGCATTTTATTACGCATTTTCTACTTTGATTCCATAATATGCAATCTATGGTACTGTTAAAACATGTTTATAGGATATGCTATACCAGTTCTGCGGGAGCTCTTACAGTGTATACTGTGAATGTGAATTAAGACTGAAACTCTTTCAATTTGTCTACATCTTAATGGGCCTATTGATAAGATATTGGACTTTGAGGAAACTCAGACCCTATGACATATCAATGGAACACTTAAATATAAAATTAAGAGGAAAATTAAAGAGGAAATTAATCTAGAAGAATTATGTGAAGGACATAGGCAGAGCATAATTTAAATCATAAATGTGAGAAAAGTCAAAGTTGAAGTTGAAAGAGCTAATATTGGCTATTGGTGCCAAGGAAAAGTGGGACACCAAATTGTCTTTGAACTCAGGTCTATTTTTTGTCATGTCTCATACTCCATGTAGCTCAAATGACTACAAAACAGGCGCAGGAACTATACTGGAGCACAGTTTTTCCCATGTGATTTATTGTACCCTGACACAGTTAAGGGGACCACGGGGAAGCCTTTTTCTTTCATCTTAATTTCCTTTTATGTCTTTAAGGTAACATTTTAGTGCTTGCTTTTATTTTGGATTTCTGTGAACAAAGAGAATATTTTGATGAAAACTGAAGATTTAATTTATCATTGCTGTGCCCCACATTTAATAAAATTTGGTACAAGAAGTTAGTTCCTAGATTTATGAAGTTACATTACTTTTGCTGCTCTCAGTAATGTTATTGCTTTTTGATTGAACATTTAAACTTAAGTAGAAATAGTGCTGACGGTTCATAGGTGTTTCAAACTTTAGGGGCAAAGTAATTAAGTTGTGAATAATTCACTGTCATTTAAAGAAATGAGACATTTGAGCTTTCTGTCACAAATGCTCAGTGCATGAAGCCCCCAGCAAAGTAAATGGAAATTCCATGCACTTAGGGTGAAATATATACCAGTGCATATCCAAGTGCCCAATATCTGTGCACCTTTTAAGAGGTATACTGAGGAGTTAAGCAAAGTATAAGCCATATAAGGCTTAGATTTATGGAAATTAGGGTACAAAACCTACTCAGCTGCTATATGTATATGGCATTTATTCTCTACCAGGTTGCCATGGCACCCAGGTATACTGTTAGATTCTTTTAAGGCTATTGTGCAATATTAGCACTATTAGGTGTGCAGACATATAAGCATGATTTCCAAAAAAAGCGGAGTTTTCAAATAGGTATCCATAACGTCAGAAACCTTCTCACCTGTTGTGGTCTTTTAGAGTTCTTTGCAACAGAAGAATTGCTCTAGTATTTTTATGTAGTCAAAGAGTGAAAGCTCAGAAAAGGCATTTTCTAAGTGCTCCCTTGAATCTAAAAATGTTGAGAACCACTGGTATATGGAGAGATGTACTCTCTCCTCTTTACAGTTCTGAGCAGAAGCCAGACAAACAAGTTTGCTCAGTCAGTAATACAAAAATTGTTCCCTCCTATTACCTGGGTAAAGGGAGTTTGAGAGGCCTTTACCTCTATAAGGAGTAGATTGAATTATAATAAAGCCTTTCTCCTGGCCCAAAAAGAGTGTACAGCTGTTCAAGGCAGACAGGGTTCTTTGGGTAAATCCAATATCTTTTATTAGACCAACTCAAATAGCTGGAAAAATTCTTCTTTGCAAGTTTTTGGGTACAATTTACACTTAATCAGGCAGAGGAAGTGTCTGCATATGGTCTGTGCTCTTCCTGGATGGAGTAGTAAAACAGCCAGAGGCCCGTATGTATGTAAGAAAGTGAGTCAGTTAAAATGTAAATTGAGGTGGTCAGTAGGCAAGAGACACATAGCCGGGGTAGGGGGAAGGAGAATGAATGTAGCTGTAGTCGGTGAATGACAGACAGGAGGAAGGAATTAATATAGCTGGTAAAAAGTGGAGGGCTCACCTGGGGAGTCAGATGTTAGGTTATAAAGTATCATAAATCCAATATCTATACTTAGTCAATGATTTTTTGTACCCAGTACACCGATGAAGTGAAGTTTGTAGGCTCGCCTGTGAAAGGTGTTTTGTAAATTCCCTTTGAGGATTAGATCTGAGAGATTGGAGAGAGAGTGATTTTTCTTCTGAGAAGTGTGCATCCACAGGTAATTGGTATTTTTGTCTTTGATAGATATTTGTTGTACATTCATTATCGTGTGCAGTTGTCGTTTGGTTTCTCCTCCATCAGGGCATTTGGTGCATTGGATGAGGTATATTATATTTCTGGAGGTGCAGCTGTAAGATCCAGGAATGCTGATGGCTCTGTTGTGGGGTGTAATAATAGTGGGGGTGGTGGAGATGTGTTAGCAGGTTTTACATTTCTTGTCATGGCATGGTCTGGATCCATTTGGTGTATTTTGGGCCATAGGAAGTTTGCTTCTGGTGATGAGGTTGACGAGGTTCGGTGCTTGTTTGAAGGCTAGGATGGTTGGTTCTGGGAAGAGCTCTTTAAGGATCGGGTCTCCTCCTAGTATGGGTTGCAGTTGTTTGAGGATTTTTTGTATTGGTTCTAGGGAGGAGTGATATGTTATAACCAGTGGTGTGCGATTCATGGAGGGGTTTCTTCTGTACTGCAGGAACTCTTCATGTGGTATCTGGGTGGCTCTTAAAGTGTGATCTGTCTCTCTGGAGGAGTGTCCTTGTTGAGTGAAGGCCCTTTTGAGACTTGTGAGGTGACAATCACAGGTGTTCTCCTCAGTCCAAATTTGGTGGTATACAGCCAAGCCCTCTGATATTACAGCTTTCTTGGTTTAAGGTGATTGCTGACTTTGTTCAGATCTGTATGTTGGTCCATGGGTTTCTTGTATATGGTGGTCTGTATTTTACTGTTCTGAATAGTGACCATCGTGCCTAAAAAGGAAATGTTGGTGTTAGAGTATTCCATGGATAGTCTGGTGGAGGAGTGATGCTTGTTGAATTTCTGATGGAAAGGTATAGGCTGGTATATAGGCTGGGCCAAACACAGCTACAACCTTATAATTGTTCGAGGGCTTTCATGTGGAAGAAAAATGGCTCTTCCTACATCTTCCAGCCAGGAAGGTCTCTCCTCTTCTACACTAACTTAAATGGCTATATACTCTCAGGTGTTGAGGACACCCAGTTTCCCACAGACCTTTGTTTTCCCTCCCCCCAACTCCAAAGGGAGGGAGGGAGATCAGGTTCCAGGGGCAAACTGTCAAGGAAGTGCTGATTGGTGGGACAGGAAGGGGTGGGAGAGAATTTGCCTACAGTAGGAACCCTCCTGAAGCCATGGGAGAATTACCCCTGCTTGGGGTATGCGTGGGGTTGGAGCCTTCTGGGATCCTTGGAAGGGTTCCAGCCCAGGGAGAATACACTCCCTGTTCCTACACAGCCCTGCCAGTCATCTGATTACAAGGGGGAAGGTGTTCTTTTGTGGTGGAAAACTTCCAGCCCCAGGCTTTAATTGCTTCCCCCACTGCCCAGCTAAGTGGCATGGACAGGGATCTTAAAGCATATGCAACAATTTAAGTGCCAGAGTCAGGGAGGCTGTCCTCAGCCTTGTTTCCCTACACCTCTGCCTTTAAATCACCCTGTATGCAGCCCAGATGGGCTGGACACAAGGAGATTTAAAACCCAGGGGGCTGCCTATTGACAGCCTTTCCCCTTTCCAAACAGGAGGAGAGGACAGGCTGTCCATTAATGGCTCCCCTAAGGGCAGAGGTGGTCCAGGGAGCAGCCCCTTAGTGACCCCTGGCTGGAGAGGTCACCTATGTAGCTTTCAAGCCATGTGGCTGGAACACATGTATGCTCCAGTTTATGGGCTATTTTTATACAAGTAAATCAGAATTTTTTTGAAATTCTTATCAGTACAAATGAATGCTTGTCTTTGGCCAGAGAGTCTTGGAAACTTTACAGCAGAGTTTTATCCCCTTAGTCGTGGTGCTCTGGAAGAACATATTTTCTGATCTGTTTTTGAGCTATATAGGAGGTAAATAGGATATAATTATAGACATGTGTTACGGATTCAGATAGAATTCAGGAGGCAGGATTTTTTTTTTAAATATTGATGATTTTAAATCAACTGTTTCTGTCTTTTTGTTGATACTTTAAAGAAGTTGGATTACTGCTAAAACTTCCAGCCTTGAGGAATAACTACAACTTAACAGGAGAGGCAATTATTTGTTCCACTAATGGGTAGGTCTGAGAGCTTTTGTTTTTTTTCCCCCCTGGTTTATGTTCTATATCTCTAATTGAAATAGTTGCCAGATAGTAGAGAGTACCTAGGAAACATCTACTAGGATATACTTTAGTTGGTTAATGTAAATTATACCTCTGCTACAGCAGAACATGGGAGGTCATGGCACTGATCCTTGAAATTGGCCTGACCTAGATCAAGAAATACATAGATACATCAGTGCCAGTCAGGCAGATAGAGGCATCATCTGTGTCCTCTTATAGATTTATGTGAAAGATGAATACAGTAATGCAGACAAAAAATAAGAGGTCTCTGTGGAAACAAAGACCCTAATTATGAGTTTTAACTAATGTATTTGTTAATAGATGACCAGACTTAGTTATATAATACCTGTAGTGTGTGTGCTTAGGCCATTTCACCCCATTGTATTAAACAGGAGTGCAGGTTAAATGCTGGGCCTCTGGTTCACTGAAGGAGACTGACAGCAGCTGAAGTAGAAGGCTATTTTATAGAAAAAAGAAATAACGTATTTCTTTTGTATTTCGTTTTACTGCTCAGTCAGCTACATGACTAATATGTTATCTTTTAGATTAAGTGAAATTCATGCAGTGGATCTAGTTTTTATGTCAAACTCATATAGCACTGTTTGCAGTATAAAAAAAAGCAACTGTACATTATTTTTATATTAGAGTTAATTGGAAACTGGGAAAGTTGCCAGTTGTTATAATTTCAGGATGTGGGCCAGGGCATTTCCATGAATACTGCTATAAGCTAAGAATTGTGTAGTGATTTACTGATGTAAATCCATTTTACTACAGTAATTCCATTGACTTTCATGGAGACGCTGAATTTAATCCACTTCATGTGAGATTGGGATCCAGTCCACTGAACAGATTCTTCTCTCAGTGGGCATGTCTACACATGTGATTTAACATGCACAAATAAATTCTAGAGCTTTTGATCCACATTTTTTTTTGTGTGCAGCATCACGTGTAGATGCTGCCATGGCTGGCTGGGGCACAGGGGCTGCCTGCCGGCTAGTCCCACACTGAAGTACCCTGTGTCTCAGCCAGCTGGGGCAGTGTCTACATGTGCACTACTGTGTACAAAAAAACTCTACTGCACAGTTTATTAGTTTCTTGTGCCGTGAGAGGTGTACACGTGTAGATGCTAAGACATTTTACTGTGCAGTTAATTAGACATTGCGCAACAAATTTCTTGTGTAGACATGCCATGTTTTACTGATTCAACTCCAAAAATATCAAAATAACCAAGGGGAGGGCCCACTATATGGACAAAGAATCTTTCATTATTCATGACTATGGCTCACCCAAGCATTTTCTAGGGCAGAGGTTAGTGCAAACCTATTTTGCAAAAGCATTTCTAAAGGATTTTTTTTATTCCACTTTTGAATTCTTTAACTTTTCATTAAAGTTTTCATGCATATTTTAAAAATTCATTACTAATTAAATATCTTTAATTCCATCATTTAAAGGTGCAGCTTGATCAGGTAGATACAAGTGAGGTGAAATAAATATCTATGTGAGTGAGAGAATGTATGTGTGTGTTTTCCCCTTGGCCTTATGTTTGAGAATACAGGTAACCAAATGCAGTCTGATAGAAGAGATAGAACAGTGGAGCCATCTTTTGATAATAAATTTCAAATTGTTAGAGGTAGTGCCTTGGACATAGCTCAGTGGTTCTCACCCTTTCTGGACTCAACGCATACCTGCATCACTTTTGTGAATTGAGTGGCACCCAATTTCAAAAACGGATTTATATATTGCAGTGCTTACCTCCTTGCAGAGGGGCTGGGTAGTGGGGGTGGGGGTGGGGGATTGTTCAGGCAGGAAGGAGCCTGAGCTTGCATTTATCTACTTAGCTTATCTGATTATCTTCTCACACCTTGAGGTACCTGGCCAAAGGATCTGGCCCTGGTACCCTTTTCAAGAATCACTGAGTTAGGTATATGGTGATGATGGAGTTTGGAAAACCTAGGTATCAGAATGAGACCCCTAAAATATCAGTTTTTGAAGTGGCAAATGGCATATGCTTGCTTACATTAACCACGAGTTCACAGTAAAGAATCTCCTTCTTTCTTACAAACTTAGTGGGACAAACTCATTCCTGGCTTAATTCAAGTGAGGTCAATTGTGGTTCATTTTTATCATTGTTCTTTTCCATTTGTGAGAAGAAATTGAAAAGGTAGCTTCTTTCAATTATAGCAGCATATCTGCTCATTAGGGGTGCGCGAAATGGGCCGTATTTCATTCAGGTCCCGATTCAGCTCAAATCGGGAGCAGTGATTTGATTCATTGATTCAGATCACTGTTCCAATTCGAATCTGAAGATTTGATGCTGATTCAGAGAATCAATGATTCGGCCATTAACACAGCTTTAAATGTTTTTTCTATATACCTCGAGGTATCAGGCATGGCTCGTGAACGCTGTGATGGTGGGTTGGATGGAGTGCCCCACAGGAGCACGGGGAGGCCCCCCATGTGCCCGGTGGTGAACCCAGAAGTAGACCGAAATTACTTCCAGTCCACTTCCAGGTCTGCCGCCGAGTGCGCAGGGGGGGCCCCCTGCATCCCTCTGGCTCAGCAATCGACCACAGGGGGACCCTGGGAGCCCCCCCAGACCCAGGAGTCACCAGTTTCCGAGCCAGGAGGGTGTGGGGATCCCCCCCCTGCCCACTTCCTGGTGGACCAGAAGAGCTGCTGAGTGCGCTGAAGACCCCCCTGTGTTCCTGTGGGACGCTCTATCTGCCCCACCATGTCAGCATTCATGAGCTGCCTGGTATCTTGAGGTATATAGAAAAAGAATTTAAAGTTGTGTCTCTGTCCAAATCTCTGAATCTTTCTGAATATCTCTGAATCTATTTGGAGGGTTCTGATTCAATTCAGAGAGATTAAAGGGTCTCTTGATTCTATTTGGATTCAGAGATTCGGCCACTGACTTGGAACGAATCTTCGTCGAATCAAATCGGTGACTGGAGCTTCCCACAGCCCTGCTGATCATTTAAATCCACCCCGTTTTTTTCTGATACGTATTTTTTAGTAGCGCTGTTCTTAATGGTGGCCAAAAAATAATGCACAGCATTAAAAAGATTTTGGCTAACTGGTAAAGGGAATGACACTGGAATTCCTAATTCTGCATCTTAGCAGGTGGTTCTTCAGTCAGCATTCAAAGTACACACTTCCTTTGTAATTTTTTTTTGTTAAGTTTTGAGTTCTTTTTACCATCAGTAGCTCTGTTCCCAGTTTTGAAATATCTATCATTTTTCCCACTTTGATTTTTGGCTCTTAATTCATTCCATCAAAGTATTTCTTTGTTTTACACAAAATAGTGGTATGAATATTCATTCTGTACTGTGGCTGGTAGATCACTTTCACTCATTGTAGCACCAGAGCATCTTTTTCCCTTAGCAAAGCTCCCGCAGCATAGCATAAATCTCCATATCACCACTTCTTCCTCGTTATCTTACAGCAAAACCATCCCCAGTCTTAAGGGGATAAAGGGTGACTACGCATATTTAAACTGCAAGTGTTGGTGAGAATAGAGAGAGAAAAATGTGGAAATCTAATCATCTACTGTTTGTATTCATACCAGAAGACTAAATTAGTGGCTTAGAGGCTTTATCATTTTGGAAGGATATTCCATGGGCAGGAATGTTCAGTCATTCTCCATCATTTCTGTCTAATTCATACGTTAAATTGTTGATGGAAGAGTTAGTCAAACTGATGAATATCTTGTTTCAACATTTAACCCAGTATTCAGGTTGGTTGACTAGTGTTCCCCTATAACTGTGGATTGCAACCTCTGCTTTCTAGGTTCCAGTGACTGTTTTATGGGATAGATGGAAGTGTGCCTGGGTTGCCTTTATTAAAAACACTTTAGTATTTTTTATATGCTTTTAGCTGCCTGTTGAGCCATAAATAGTAGGAACATAGGAGATTTTAGTCTTTTGTTTAGAGAATATGTTAAGTATTTTTATTAAAAAGGTACATAAATGAATTGCCAGCTTCTGCATTTTGAAAAAAACCTGTGCAAAATAACATGGGGAATTATGCACTGTTGAGTTGATACTGATCTATTAAGTTTGAAGGTTATAATTTCACATATTGTGGACAAATTGATCATAAATGTTTATGATCATTTAAAATTTATACATCCAAATTATTCTGTCTAGTAAAACTACAGATGCTTTATCAAATGGGATACCTTTTTTGAATTTGTTCTTTTTATATGCTTGTATTTTTTTCAACCCATTCCTATCTTTATTTTAATGTGGATTGAAAGATTTTCAAAAAATACTTGGGATATTCTTTTCTGTGTGATATGTGCACAGGATACGTTCCAAATCTCCCTGTGCTCTAAAACAAATATGAAAATCGATAACAAATTTCATTCTAATAGTACAAAACAAATATATTCTGCATTTAAAATGTTTTTGCCACTTAAAATCCACTTTAACAAGGAAATTGGATTGGTTATCTATATTGTTTTTATTATTTCCTGAGCAGTTGGTATCTTTGCTTTTTTTAAAAAAATAGGTAAATATCAGTCTGATAAGAACTGCAGTAATGAAAGCAATTTACAGTTATTTCTTGCTATGAAAAGCATATGGTAACATGTTTACAGAGGCAAACTTCTGTCTGTGTGTATGGTGTGGACTTTAGTGATATTTCTTTGTATTTTTGTCATACATAAATTGAGTGTTCTGTTCCAGTTAATACAGGATAGCATGAATTTAACATTAAAGAAGTTCATCATGCCTAAAGAATGAATAATTTATTATTCAATGTTGCTAGCACCAATATACTCATTATAAGATTTAAAAAAAATAGACTATTATAATTTTAAAAAGACTGACTAGAATTTTGAAAACAATCAAATTCTAGTTATTTCATTCCTTGCTATTAATAATATGCAAGGCTTTATATCCAGTAGACATCACTGTAATGCAACAAATACTCCATCTGCTGAAAGTCCGGTAAGATTCTGGCTCCACACCATTAAAACTTTTCAAGCCAATTCCCAGCTTCAAAGGTGTGTAGTACCATTTTTCACTTGTCATTGTTAAGCCTAGTGTATGCTTGCTACATTAGGAAGCACATACTAGCCTAGTGTTTGTTTGTTTAGGACCTGCCATGATCATGGGGATCATGCTACATAATCTATGCTTCATTTGATGGGAGTGTTCATTTTATGTTGACTCCACCAAATGTGCATCATCAGAAAATGTTTGCAGTACATAAAGTGATATTATTATTAAATATTTTAATATGCTTAATAGAGAGACAAATACTTTATATTGGTTGCTATACAAATTGATTGTCCTTATCTTTGTTTATGGCTCTTTATCTTTGATTCATTTGTTAAAGTAATGTAGTGCTAGTTACACATGGAATAATTAAAGGAATTAAAAAAAAAAATCAATAATTATTAAGGGGAATAATCATATTTTTCCATATAACAATGACTAGTTTTGAAAGAGATCCCAGAAAAGAGCAAAACACAGAAAACTGTTAATATTGGGATATTATTGCACAGAAAAAATTATTAAGTGAACCTTATTTTTGTAAAGCCAGTTTCTGAAAAGGTACTGGGAAATGCCAGAATTGAGTTGGCCTTTCTGTACAAACTGAATTCACCTTTGGATTATGACACTACTTGTGACAGGTCTTTTCATTGATTTAGGGCACAGAATAGACAATACATTCTGAATAAACAGCTATGTAGTATTTCGTTTAGTTTTATCCAAAATCTTCAGCATGTAGTTCCATTCCTTATATTAATGTCTTGTTCTAAACCAGTGATTCTCAATCAAAGTGCCACGACACCCTAGGGTGCCACCAGATCCTTTGAAGGGTTCTGGCAAGGTGTGAAGAGATAAGTAGATAAAGTCAGGCTCAGTTTGTCACTGCCTGGCTAATCCTTCACCCCCACTGTCTGACCCAAACTGAATAAAATGTCTATTGTGGAATTGTACTAACTCTCTTATGTGTCATCATTGGGATTAAAATCTTTTATATAGATAGCATAAATCTCTTCTGTGCCAGCTAACAGAGTAATTGACGGGAGCAGTGGACTGCCATTCTACATGTAGACTAGCCAGCCAAGGTGGATGAGATGCTGCCATTACAAGTGGGTTTTGCAGATGTTTGCTGACGGTAGAGAAATGCTAAGACTTGGCTTCAGTTTTGTTTAAATTCCCTTCTCCAAAGCATGGAGGCAGACTTTGTATTATTGAAATAGTTATCTTAATTTGTTTGTTGTTGTTTAAAAAATATATATATATTTTCCCTTTAATCTTATTTCTTTCTACACATAGCTTAGCCATTTTTGCTGAAATATTCCAAAAAATCCGTAGCTGGAGGTAAACATGTACCATGGAAAACTTCATTTCAAGCAGTTAAAATACAAAAATAAGTTGAAAGCAGAGGTTTTTAATGAGAAGTACTGGGAAACCTTAAGACGAAACATAAGTACCAGTTCCTTTCCTATGATAAATATATATAATCATTCATCATAAAATGTGAAGCATTATTTATATAGAAACCAAAAGAAAAATGAGTACTGAATTTTTTAAAATTAGTTTCCTGAAAATGTTAGTGCTACTTTTGATAGTATAAACCATAATACAAAAGCTTTTCTATTTCAGAAACATCTTCGCTATGGAGCAAATGAAATTACTCTCCATGCACTTTGCCAATGTAGATGAAACTTTTGATCATATTGGCAATCAAGCAGGTTGGAACATTTTCAAACATAGTATTAAAGATAATTTGGGGCGGTTGGGTTACACTATTTTAACAGACAGTGCCAATAAAAGTTTTTCTTCTCAGCTTATATACTAGAAGCATATGTGGTTGCAGATGTATATACATCTGTGGGACTAGGGAATCTTCCTATTTGTCTTGCCACTTAAAATCCTCATAACTAAGGATTGAGGAACTATTAAGTTAAATTAAGATTAAAATAAAGTTTATAGCTCGTTACTGAAAAATACATTATATTTCCTTACTGGGACAGCCTAGTGCATGGGTGACCAAGATCCCCTGGGCTGGATCCAGGCAGCAGTCATGTTGTCAGGCATGGCTCCAAAGCAATTAAAACAACCTTCATTTGTCCTGCCACCAAATTTTTAGATCCCTTAGGGAGCCCCAAAGACTGGGTTTGGAGCACAGAGCTGTATCAGCTAGCCTGCAGGACTGGAAATTCAGTGGTGGAAGGAGCTGTGTAAATGCTGTAGCTCCAGGAGCCACAGCAGTTAACACTGATGCCACCAAATTCCAGCTCCAGTAGCCAGATTGTCACGGGCGGGGTCCTACAGGAGGGCCGTGATCTCCTTAAGGCCCCTTTCTCTGTGCCAAGTGGGCACCCTCTAATTCTCGCCTGCCACATCTGATGTTTAGATAAGTTTGGGAGGCTGCCTTACGCCTTCTTGGTCACTTCTTGGTGTTGGTTCAGACCCCGTGGTTTCCTGGGTCCCTTATGGGTTCTCACTCTATGATGGGTGCTTCAGGGACTCCTTAGCCTTAGGGACTATGCGTGGCTCCAACCACCCCTTACACCACGCCCCAAGCCTTGCAGCTGGAATAGACGTTGGTCTGTCAAATATACACTCGCCCTCTCTGGGGCCTCTCCATAGCGCTGCCGTCTCTCAGGGATCCTCTGCAGCGCCGCCCTCTCTCTGGGGCCTTTGCAGTAATGCCGCCCTTCTCTCCAGGGCCTTCTCCACAATGCTGCCCCTTTCGATAATACTGCCCCCTTCTCTGGGGCTCCTCAGTACTGCTGCCCTCTCCTTGGGTCTTCTTAAGTGCTGCCCCCTTCTCTGGGGCCTTCTCAGGAATGCTGCCCCTCTCCTGGGGCTCTCCGTGCCCACACTGGGCCTTCTCGGTAAAGCCACCCGTGTCTCGGGGCCACCGCACTGCTACCCCCCTTCTCCGGGGCTCACCGCACTGCTACACCATTCCTCGGGGTTCACTGCACTGCTACGCCCTTCCTCGGGCTCGCCACGCCCGCACTGGGGCTTCTCAATAGCGCCCCCTCTCTGGGGCTCACCATGCCCACACTGGGGCTTCTCAATAGCGCCCCCTCTCTGGGGCTGGGGTCTGTGCATCCCGTACGCCTCGCCCTCACTGGCGCTGGGGTCCCCACACTGCTGTGGGTTCCCTATGAGGCCTCCTCCATCCCCTTATAGCCTCACCCAAACCACTGGTGTAACAACAACAAAGCCAAACACAAGCCCCTAGGCTGTAACATAACTTAAAGCCGGCTGGCTAAAACCATGTTGCTCAGACATCTTAGAGCTACCACCCTTTACTTAGCTTAAGCTGTACCTGCGGTCAGGCTTCTTCTCGCATCCTGGCTTAGGAGCCCCTGCCTCTCTGGCTGCTGGCAGGGGACTCCTTGGCCTCAGCTCCTGGGCTTTATAAGAGCCAGGCCCTGTCCCTTACAGCCAGCTGACCGCTGGCAGGTGTGGGTCATTTGCTGACTCCAGTTGCCCTGGCAACCACCAGCTGGGCTCCTTATTCACTCACTGCTAGGGTCCCTTCCCTAGCAGTTTCTCCTCAGGAGCAGGGCAGGTCTGCTCTGTGACACAGATGACATTTCCCATGCTCCAGATCTGGCATGCGGACTGGCTGATCTGGACACGAATGACATAGTGTATAATCAGAGTCATGCCTTCTGATTATAATCAGAAGTGCCTTGTATAATCAGAAACATGGAGCTTGCAGTGAAACCTTTCTAGTGGAATAAGAGAATGCCCTTTCCTGGATTGTATTGATTTCCTGGAAATGCACTTCCTATGGTATTGTTTCATCCAGCATAATTATTTTGCAAAATAATCAGAACAATGCATGGCACCTTAAATTCCATTCCTGGGTAGCACAGTTCTAGGAATTTAAAAACTCTTTGTCACCATGTGATCAAAGCTTTCTGATGAAAATGTAGTTTGGATACTGGTACAGTTCAGAGGTTTAGCCCAGACATGAACACACAGCAAGAACAGTGGTACCCAACTTTCTTGCACCGCAGGCCAAATGAGTGTTACAGGGTCAGTCTGCAGACCGGATCCTTCACAGGGTCTGTCTGTGGGTGCAATCCAGCACACAACCCAGACCACACCCCAGATCCAGAGCCAGGCCTCATGCAATCCCACGTGCCTGAATCTGGCCACATGCTATCCTGATCTAGCACTGGGGGACACATTATCCACCCTACAAACCTCACCATAGGTCTGGAAATTTGGCAGCAAGGGAGTGGCAATAGCTTTTGCCACTATTACCCCACTGTCAAATTTCTGGACCCCTGGGGATCCCCACAGGTGGGATTGACATAGCTCCATGGGTGGGATCTGGGCTGTGGGCTTGAAACTGAGCACCACTGGGCTAGAGTCATTAGGCAAATTGTAGCAGGTCACAACACAGCTTTTATGATCAAGCAGAGATTGGAAGGGCTCTTTACAAGGGCCCAATTCTTTATAGATCTTTCAGACTAAATCCTACGATCCTAGTCTGTCTAGAGTCAGTTATATACTGTGTTTAATAAGGTTCTTACATCGGGCTAGTCTTGTTTTTTGAGTAATTAGTATGATAATACTTGACTGACATATCTTTTCAATTTTTTTATTTTTGTATTCTGTTGTGTTAATAAACTGGATTTGGGAATGTCAACATATGTTATTTTAAATGGAAACTAAAACAAAGCATTTTGACATTTCTGAGTTGAAATGTTTTATAAATTTCCATTCTGTGAAAAATGTTGATATTTTAACTTTTCATGAAAATGAAATAACAAAATCTGCATTATTAGAACCCCTTTTGGATGGATGGAAATTCAGGTCTGTGTGATTCAAATCTCAAAATCAAAGGGGGAATAAAGGAAGTAAAATCAACAAAATCTGACCCCCTCACCTCCTATTTACTGTTTGCCCAACACTTAGGTCATTATCGGTGTTGTTTACCATAGGCCTGACTACTGCAACGTATTGTTGAGCTACCAGATGCTTCAAGATCTTTAACACAGAAGTTTTACTGTAAGTTAAAATTTAGTATTGGGTGGATGAGTGGTAGACAGTAGGATCTGTGCTGCCAAGTTGTGGGAATGCACTTCCTGCCTTTGGTAGCAACATATCCTTTCTACACAATGGGGAGTATGAGCCAATTACAAATCCAGGAATCCATTTCTGGATAAATTAACAGAGAGGAGGAAGGACTGAATTTTGCCTGGTGCTTTCTTGAGGCCAAACAAATCACAGTGAGGGGATTGTATGCCTTTAGTATAAAAATATGTACATAATTTCTTTGAATTAAGTTTATTGCTTAGGAAGACATCTAGAAGTAAATGAAGGACATTTTGGGAAAATTTGAAAATCAATTTTTTTCAGCCAAAGAACTTATAGTGGGTTTCTGAAACATTTTGAAAAACTAATACTGTAATGAATAGAACAATCCTCTGATAAATAAAAGCAGTTATGATACTTTCATATGGCACCTCCCATTTAATATGACTGACAATATAGCTAGTTTTAGAGAGAAATTAACTATTAAAATCCTTCAAAACAAGCATAAGATATCATCCAGTGCCAGTGAGGACATAATTTGAGATGTGTTAATGAGACTCTAAGAAGTGTATCAAGGTAAATTCATTTACTAATTTATTGTCTGTCTATGCCTAGGTAATAGTAGAAGGCAGTCATAATTCAATCACTGACCCTTTGTCCTTGCAAATTCTAGTGATTTACAGTCTCTCTTGTTGTCTGTTTTTCCCCCCGTTTTCCTTTTCTCTCTCCCTGTCTCTCCATCTTCTTCTTTTTCTGTTTCTCTTCAGGTCATCGGTCAGAATTAGATTTGAGTGGGTGAGTATGGCCTAGCTGATAAATCCTGCAGTTGCTTTTTATATGCTGGAGGCTATGGTGTAGCTAGGGTCAAGGTCAGAGTGGTCACTGCCTTTTTTAAATGCATTTTGTGTAACGTAAAGAGCTGGGCTGATGCAAAGCTTAGTTGTTGCTTCCTTAATGTATTGGGTAGCTTTTTTATGAGGCATATGTATAAAAATATTATTTTTACAGGCTGCAACAGAACAAATTCAAAAACAAAAATCACCTATATGTGTTTCTTGTAGTATGTGCAAAGTTCATTTTTAAAGATTTTTTTTTCTAGTTAGCTAAGTTTGATACCTCCAGGGTCCCGTGCCCCTGGCCAGAAACCCAAGTCATTTATATATTTGCTGGAGTAAGATGCAGTAACTGTGAAATGGTTTTGTTAGGAAGGGGGCACCAGGTCGATCTCTATGCAGTTCATGTGAGCAAGGCAATGAACTTCATCTGTAACTGATGATAAATGATAAATCTTCAAAAGTGCCAAGTGGCTGAGTTTCATGATAGACGTTACTTGATTGAAATGGCTATCCAGTGAGCGTAATGAACTCTGGTTATTATACAAAAATCTTTAATAAAAGATGTAAGCTTCAAATTTGGATATTCTGTATTTTTAGGGGAAATTATGCTTAAGTTTTGTATAAGGTTTTCTAATAGATTCTTCTAACAGAAGATCTTTCTGTATCTTGTCAGATAGAAGAATGTATGGCAAATATGCTAAATACAGTTATATAATTTGACAGGTAGAATCTCTTCATCCCTGTCATTTAGTTCAGGTACCCCTGTTATTCAAAAATAAAAGCAATCAGCCTTTTATTTGCTAACATTGTGTTCCATACAGAAACACACTAATGTATATATGTCTTTCTATAGAGCCTTTCATTTAAGGATTGTGCAGCATAGTAACAAAACTATTTACTTATTTTATTGATTTTTTTAAATATATATATTAAGGGTCATGCTTTGCTATAACATTGACTGCCACGCTTAACGTTTGTCTGTGTATCTGCTTGTTTGTATAAGGATGATGTCTGCATTCTCACACTCACATTCACACACTTTATTTGCCTTTATTCAATCACAAATCTCATTCTCAGTATCTTAAAGATATTGCTGCTGCAGTCACATCACAGGAAATTTATCATGTTTTGTAGGATACCAACCAAAGAATTAACATCTTAAAAGGCTGTGAGTCAAATATTAAATATCCTGTTGAATCGCTAGGTGGACTTAATTGAGGGCTGAAAGACTCATCTCCCCTTCTGGGAGTTTTTCATATTTGAAAAAAAGGCTCTAGTGATTTAGCTGTTCTGTTCTTAGGTTGTGGTTTGACTTTCAACATTAATAGTCAGGTCAGAAACCATATGGGTTGAGGTCTTGATTTTTGTCATGCTTGGTAATAGTGTCTGCCTTAAGAGCAGTGCCTCTTTGTAGAGAAGGGAAAATCTGCAGGATGGGAGTTAACACAGCTTTGCATTATTGAACAAATACAAGATAACTTTTTGGCTCCAGAATGCCACCGTTCTGAGAGGGGAAAATGTGATTAAAAACAATTTCATTCTTCTGTGATGGACCATCATTCTCTAAGAAAGCAGTTCTGCACAGAAAGTCAAACGCAAAAATGATATATAATGCAAAAGAACAAATACAGACAAATTGAAAGCTGACAACTTACTGAAGCTCTTCTGCATATTTTTACTGTTTCATGAAAACATTTCTAGAATAAAAAAATGAAGTTGTATTAGAGTGACAAGCATACCTTGAAAATATGAGCAACTCAAGATAGCTCATAAATGAGACTATACCTGTTCTAACTCGTAGCAACTATTTTGTTAAAATTGACCAATTTTATGCTTCTTTCAAGGTATATTATATTTTATGGTTCCAAACTTTGGGTCAGCCCTTCACTTGCAGTGAATAGTTTATATGGTTATCTAGCTATATAAATTTGGTAGTGACCAAATAGTTCAATAACTGTTTAGTGAGGTACAGTACTAAAAGTATAGTAGTAAAAGCCCAACACCCCAGGTGTTGGAAGAAAACTCTCACATTTTATCTAACTCAAGGAAGCTTTGGCTCCCAAGAAGAATAGTTTTCTGCACTGTATATTATATATTATTATTTATAATATAAAACAGTACAATATGAAAATAATATAACAGTATATCTAAATGTAGCGTCAGCCCTTCAAAGTGAATTTCAGATGTAATTGTGGACCATAACTGGACTTTACCTGCATGTTGGAAGGAAGATAGATAAGGAACCTCCTTAGAGAGAGACTCTAGTCAGTCAGTATATTATAATGATGTTTAAAGGTTGCAGTTGAGACTGAGGTCTGCTAATATCCCTCAGTCATAGATCAGAGACAATCCCTACCCTGGCCGATAGAATATTTAGAAGGAAGATTTTTCCTTGTTCCACTCCTTTTTTGTCCTCTGTGTGGTGCAACAGGAGCAGAAGCTGTCCTTATCTGCTCTGCTGAGGTCTAGGGCTGCCAATGCTACCAATTAAACTAGTGTTTCCACTTACGCTTTGGGAGACAGGAGAAGGCATGAACAGATTTTACTGTATTATAGCTATCTTTGCTGATAGTCTATTGGGTCTGTAGCTAACTGGTATCTACCAGAGCTGAGGTTGGGGTAAATGCAGGGAGAGAATCAAGGTGTTGTAAGTGGGGCTTTGCTGGCCTGTCTCTCTCAACTATTTTGAAGGAATCTCACCCACAATAGAAAATCCAAACTGACGTGTAGTCTGGGACAGAGTAATTCTTTCTACCATGTATAGTTTAGTGCCACCATACATGATACTACTGTATTTTACCCATGGTGTAATTCTTCCTGCCAGCAAGTCTCTACTTAGGAACACGGCCACCCACTGAGAGAAAATACTTATATGCATATGATGGATATCTTTTAAATTATACTGTACAGTTAAGAAATTCTTGCTCCATTAAATGGAAGCCTCAGGAAAGGAGCAAGAATTTCTTTAAAAATAGCATTATTTGGAGAAAGGTAGAAACTGTGTGCTCAGGTGCTTTAATTAAAATGACTTCTGAGAACAATTTTCTTCCACCTGCATCACAGTTATTACATTTAAGGTTCAACTAAGTTACCAAATCACCACAAAATAATTAAAAAAAAAAAAATTAAAGACATTTTTCATGTTCCAAACCAAATCGGCCAAATCAAGTCCAAATCCATGAGTTAGTTCAGAATCATAAGTGGCTCTACAACTGGCAAAGATCCTCCATCCCCACCAGGGGCTTCAGATATTTTCCAAGTCTTTTGGTAGGCATCCTACATGCAGGCTGAAGCCCGGGGGCTTGGGGTTCGGATGCCCCCAAGTTTTGCCTGCCCTCAGCCATATGGACACAGGAGCAAGCTAGGGAGGAGCCTCCCATTTCCATAAAATGGGCATTGAGCCTCAACACCTTGGCGGGTACTAAACTACACCAGAAGAACAGTTATTCCCAAGAGGCTTAAGGAAAGCTGCTTTCTTAGACCCAGATACATGGTGTTTCCCCTGCCAGGTAAGTATCAAAATACTGAGAATATAATACTGAGAATGCCTTTTAGTACTTGAGATGTAATAGCAAACAAATACCAGTGTAGCCTGATGAAAGGACAGGTCATATGATACCCACAAATAATTCATCCTGAGGTATGATAATGCGCATGGCCTCACCCCTGTAAAAATGCATCATTCAGAAAGAACAGAACCCTCAGATATGTACCAGGAGACCCAATTTGTAGTGCTTGATCCAGAAGAAAAATAAGATATAGTAACAGTCCCCAGCCAGTCACTTCTGATGGTCCAAAGCTGCCCAAGAGTGTGAAATACTCCACTTTTGTCTGTTACCAAGACTTGGTTGCTATGGTCACAGCTTCAAATAGATAAGGACTTCCTTTCCTGCTTTGTGTGTGTGTGATAGGGTTTCTTTTTTTTCAGGTCTGCAGAAAAAAATCTTATTTATTTCCCTGTGTACATCATCCTGTATGTCCCTCCTGTATGTTCCTTGATGATCACCTGCATTTAAAAACTATTTATATTGGACTTAAGATATATTTATTTCTCTTCTCTGCTTTACATGCACACAGTCTTTTTGTTTTGTTTCCTAAAAATATTTCTAAAAGATGAACTGGAAAGAGAAAGCATGTTCCTTGTTCTTGTAAGGGAAACTCCAAATGTTGGCCAAAATGCCTTTGTGGTCAGGTTACCCAATGGTTTTCTTGTTTGTATATTTTATTTTATTTTTAATGTATTAATTCAATGCAGAAGTGTCAAACTCATCTTGCTCTATATACCAGATGGGTGCTGCGGGGCTCATCCATGGGCAGTGGTGACATGTAGGGGGTGCACGTGCATGTCCTGAGAGCACGGTGCCCCCCTGAAAGCAGCATTCCCATGCAGGGGGGGCAGGGAAGAGAGCTGGTGCCCCCCTGAGAGTGCCAGCTGGGGAGTGCACGGGGAGCAGCGGTCCTCCTGTGACCAACCCCACTGATCTGGAAGTGCCAGAGGTGCACTGCTGCCAGGTGCTGCTCAACGGGATCAGCCGTGGGGGAACCCACACACCGGTCGCTGACTCTCTGTTGGCAGGGGAAGTGCCTCCCCTAACTCAGGAAGCACCAGTCACCCATGTCCATGGGCCAAATTAGCCCCTCCCCCACCACCACCTACATGCCTGATCCAGTGCATATGACACTTATCTAGATCAGTCTGGGATGCTGGCCTGAGCAAGCACTGTGGACAGCATAGCCTGAGATCAGCCCCACATGCACACTGTGCAGTGCACACTGGGACCTGGCATGGGGTATGAAGTCAGCTGGCGTAGCATGTCGGCCAACAGGACAGCACCTAGGCCAGATTATGGAGCTCTGTACAGGCTGTATGTTTGACTTAATCAGTAGTAGAACTGTTATGGTGTTTGTCTTTCTTCCTTTCTCTGCCACTGGCCTGCTTTGTTACTGGAGGCAAGTCATGTAACTTTTATGTGTTTTGATTTCTTCACCTATAAAATAGGGATAAAATCATCAACCTTTGCAAAATACATTATTATCCTTGGATAAGAGATTCTGGGCACGTCTACACATGCAATTAATGTTAAGCAATAACTTCAGAATTATTGCTCCTGGGCTCACCCTTTGTATGTGTGTGTGGGTCCTCAGCATGTTGAATTGGGTCGGAGCAGCCTGGGCTGGCAGGGAGCTCTGGGAGTCAACCTGCCAGCCTGGGGCTGCTGCCCCTGGGCTCAACATGTTTCAAGGGGCTGGCTGAGGCATGAAGGTGATCCAGTGTAGGGCTTGCAGGCAGCCCCCTGACTGAAGCACTTTCATGCCCCAACCAGCTGGGGCAGTATCTACACATGTGCTGCAGCAGAATGAAAAACTCTGCAGAAGGATAGTACTTCTGTTAACTTGTACTGGAGTTAATTAGTTTATGCGAGCCTAATAGGAGTGCATGTGTAGATGAGCAATGTTTACTGTGGAGCTAATTAATTTACTCGACAGTAAACATCTCATGTAGACATGCCAACTGTTTTTCACCTTTATACCCTGTCTTCTCCAGCTCACTACCAGGTGCTTTCATATATCCTCTGATCTTCTTTACCCCTCAGTTCTGTGTGTGTGTGTATTAAAAAATCAACAAAAGCTATACTTATTATTAAAACTCATCACTTAAAAAATAAAACAGCAACTGCAGTGGGGTCATGCTTGGGCAGCATTGTGGGTCTGGAACCAGATGGCAGAAGTGTGGTACTCTGACCAGGTATCTTTGTGGAGTTGGGAGTGTGTAGCAGTGTGGAACTCTTGTTGTGTGTACAGGGCGTAAAGTGTGAATAAAAACAAGAAGGAATCTTATCAGGGGATAAGGCACAATGCCGCATTTAGTTGAACGTAAGACATAAAACACGCAACATGAAAAGAATAAAAAACAGTAAGGTTGTCTGCTTCACTCATTAACATACATATGATGTACGTTCATTCATTCATTGATTCATATAACTCATTCATTCATTCATACAAAAGAGACAAGCACACACACAGATAGTTAGACGGTCCTACAAAGGTTAAGGTGTTACCAAGTTCTAAAGTTGCTCAGGTCAGTCTGGTGGCCAGCCAGACTGACCATGAGAGATGGAGTCAAATCTTGTTGGATGTGCCCAAAACTCCTTCTTGGATGTGGAAAAGACCCAAAGCCTTGTCTTTGTGTTCATTCTTTATAGTGATAGCTGTTCATACAAGCCTATGGATTCCACTGAGTCAGACGCGAAGGTCATCCTCCTTGTCCTGTTGGCAGGCTGGGATTGGTAGGACATGATCTTCTGGCTTTGTGGTCTGCAACCTTCGGGGGGGTGGTTGCTTGCAGTCTTTAGCTGTCAGGGTGAAGCATGATCTAGTATTTAGTAATCCTTAACTGCTGACTCAACGTCGCTGCAGCCTTTAACTGTTAAACCACAGAAGGCTATTTTCACCTGCTTCAAGAGGAGTGTCTTCCTTTACGTTGTCACACACATACATCATTCACTCTTTTGTTACCTCTTTCCACATACACCAGACATACCACAAACCTTGCGTAAGTATTTTTCTTATACTAAATTTACATTCTAAAATCATGAGACTAATAGGTCAAATATATCTAAAATCATGAGACCAATAGGTCAAATATATTTATGCTAAAGCAATAGGAAATTTAAAATAGGTGGTTAATTCCAGAACACTAATAATGACTGATCAAAATATTATAAAAAGTAAATCATATAAAGATTTAGTTTATCTTAATGGTTAAGTATTTCATTATATAAAAAGAAAAATAACAATATAAGCAATCAAAGCAATTATAGTTACTGCAATACTACACTCTGTAGGTAGCAAGTGGAACCAGGGGCTGGTTGTGTTATGGGACATGGGGCATGCAACAACACAGGGCTTTGGCTGGGCTGCAGGGCAGAGCAGGATGAGTTTGGTGGTGCAGTCTGCATCCAGGCAACAGCACAAGTCTGGAGACATGCAGTGGTGGTGGACTGCATTCAGGCAGCAGTGCAGAGTAGGGGGGTTGCAGCTGATGGCTATGTTCATCAAGATCAAGGGACCCCAAGTTCTGTGGGAGGCCATGCCCCACAATTTGTAGTAGTCCATCAGACTACCAGTAGGCCAGATGAAATGGTTCTGTATCTGGCCCACAGATAATATGTTTAACACCCCTGACTTAGACCTAGCATCCTCTGTAGTGATCATTGGGTTCAATAATACAGGCACGCAATGGATGAGAAGAACTAAACAACAAGCTATAATTATAGAGCTTTAGGCAACATCTGCAGACCCCTTGTTCCTCTTTATCATCTAGTACCTATCTGAGGGACCATTCCTAATTACCAACTTTTCTAAATTAGGGAGTGTCTCTAAATTATACATTTTATCACAACACTTTCCCTGTTAACAATAACAGCAAAAATCAATTAACCCTAAATCCATCAATGCACATTTATGAAGAGAGGTTACTAGCACATCACTCTGAAGTGAGTCTTTACCACTCACTTTCCTATTCTCCCTTTTCTTCAGTGCTTTTAACAAGCCTGTCAGGAGTTGTCACTTTCCTCCTGGACCAGTGAAGTATCAGACCCAGTTCCAGTTTGTTTTTGATAGGAAGCTTTCTTCCAAGTCTTAACGGACTTGCGTCTGTGTACTGGGATCCAGCCAACTTGCACTTTTGGTCATGGTGCACTATCACTGAGAAAACCCAGTCCCCCTCATTGATTTTTGCTTGATTTTATCATATCTGTAGAAAATTCTTCTGATATGTTCTTACCTGTATATGCTTGAGGTTTTCGTGTTCCTCTTGTTACAGTTAAAACAGAACTTTCCAAATGCAGTGCATTTGGGGTCATATTGTCTTCCACGCTTGCTACATGTCTGCTTGTTTGCTGTCTCTCTCAGCATTCTCCATGCTAATAGGAAATTCTACCTGGTAAGGTGGATTCTTACCACCAGAAAATTCCATTCTGTGAGATGGCATTTCTTTCATGCCTGCTGCATGGATGGCTCCATTTGGTGCATTCAGCTCTGCGGTCTGGGTTTTCAACGTTTCTGCTGCCCTGTAGAGTTGAATAGTCTTTTCTAGGAACAAGTCTTCTTCACACCATAGCTTTTCTTGTAATGCAATATCTGCACTGCCACAGATAATCCTATCTAATCAGAGTTACTGTCAAATTTCCACAATTCTTACTCAGTCTCTTTAGTTCAGTAACTTACGGCACAGACAGAAGTGAGATGTGATATGGCCCCTGCAAGTGCCCTATAGCCATGACCTAACACACATGCATAGCTGTAGAGCACTTCTAAAATGGGCAATTGCATGAAAAATTAACCCTCATCTAGTCAGGTAACTGATACAGGGACTCTGCTTTAGAGCACCTTCAGGAACTTGTTCCATCAAACATTAATTTTTTCACGAAGTGGTGGGGCCCCTCCTCCAGGGCTGTCAGCAGGGAGGGAGTGAAGGGAGCAATGGCAGCTGTGAGGCTGCTGTGTTTGGCGTGAGCTGGAGAGGTCGAGAGGGTGGAAGCCCCTTGCCTTGTGGCCCCTCACCGGCTGGGGTATTGGTGGAGGTGAGCTAGGCCCCCAAAGTGATGAGACCCCATTCCATCCCATTCCCCACAGCTCTGGCTGGGCCTCTTGAGAGTGATGGCAGCAGCAGCTGCTGGGCAAGCCTGGCCTCAACTGGAGGGGGAGGAGGGGTGGAATAGAGTCCCCTTGTCTTGGGGGCCCAGCCCAGTTTCTCCCAATCCCCAACCAGGGTAGCTGGTGGGGTCTGAGAGGTGAGGGGCTCTGTTCCACCCTCTGGCCCCCCTCCAGCTCAGGCCAGGAATAGCAGCCCCATAGTTGCTGCTGTTCCCTTCACTGGCTCCCTGCTGATGGTCCTAGATCTGGGAAGTGGGGGCAGGGCAGGGCTGGGGAGAAGTGTGGTCCTGACCAGTGCTCCCTCCACCTCTTTCTGGCCAGGAGGGCTGATGAAGGCAGGCTTGTTTTTGCTTTTTTTTCCCCACCCTCCCCCAACCCAACAGGCAAGTGTCTGTTGGGTTGAGGGGGGCACTCTAACTGATAATGCTTGTTTTTTGGCATGCGGTACTCTTCATATTTTCATGTGGTACTCTTCATGCAGATCTATTACACACAACTTTATATTTAGGCCTTGTTCAAAGACAAATATGTTTATAAACAGCCAGGGAGCCCTCCCCCACAATATGCCAGAAAATATATTATTTGATTTTGTTGTTTTTCCCTTCTGACTCTGTGACTGTTAGATACCTCGCAAGCTTTTGTCTGGATGCCCTTCAGTTCTCTTTAATATTGACTGACATCACAAGGGCAGGTGAAGATTAGAAAACTTCCATGACTACCTGTCCATTTACTTAGACTATAACTATGTAGGAAGATTACTTACTGTGGCCCTAGTCCACATGGCTGTGTTGCTCCACTTGGTCTCGATTTGCAATTTTTGGTTCAGTTTGAAACTCCATGTTTTTAAAGTCTTTTTTAAAGTGAATTGACAGTTTAAGGTGTTCATAGGTTGCCTGAATCTTGGGTTTCTTTAATCCTAGTTCCTGCATGCCTTCTATCTTTGTTATAGTGGATGTTTGGTCCATGATGAATGAATATTGGACTTGATTCTGATCTGATTTTCACTGATACTACTGTGCAGTCCTGGAAAGACAGCAGAATTAGGCTCACTGACTTTTTCTACTTAGAATTTAAAGCCAGGCTGAGAAACAGAAGAATATTATGCGTGGTGAAAGGGGAGGAATGAGTTTCAAAAAAATAATTTCAGATTAAATGAAAGTTTAACAGAAGACCACCTTATGAGATCCCTCAATCCCAGTCCAATATTTTTTAGCAGCTGTTACTGGTAGGACTTCAGGGTTACAAACTTTTTTTTTTTCTTTCTGGTAGCAACAAATGGGAAAATTCAGGTATCACTGCGAGGTACAAGAAATTCGGACCTGGGAACAAAAAACAATTCACGTTAAGTAGTTAGTACTTTTAAAATGCATATATATGTCCTTTGTCCCTGATGTTTAGGTCATAATTAAGAAGCAAGTGGTTATCAGCAGTCGATACACTTCTGATTTTTATTGGATAGTGCTCTAGAGAGCTAATCTGAGAAGCAACATGAGAAAATGAGATGGAGGAAAAACAAGAAAAAGGAAAAGAAAAGAGACAAAACGTATCAGATGAGGAAAGTAGCAATTAGTGGTCTTTGCTTCCAGATAAAACAGGTCAGACAGATAGCCAGATACCTCAAAGCCTTGCAGATAATAGTATAGAAGCCTTGTTTTTTAAAATTTCTGTTAATCCTGATTATAACATTATTTATATGTTTAACTGTGATGAAAACATTCATATAGAGAAAAGATGTTACTTGGGAGTCTGGAAAATGAGTATAATTTTGTAGCTTCTTCTGTTATTTGTAATCTGGAACACTAGAGGACAGCACTAAAATATTCCATAAATGTTTATTGATTACAACATACATAATGTATATACTGTATATACATTTTGTTTTTAAAGAATAACACATCAGTGATGTCACAGTAAAATTAATAGAAGAATGAAATATTTTGAACATAGTTAAGGCAAGTAACATTTTTCTCTCCAGTTTTATGTAGCACATGGTACATTAGAGTATTTTCATATATTGTACAAATTTTTTTTTCCTAGAACTTACAATATTTGTGAGTGATATTTTTTATTGGACCAACTGCATGGCTGAGATAGCCTTGCAGTTTTTGTGTATCACAGTACTTTTCCTCAGGTCTCTTGGAGAAAAACAGTGCTTAGCACTGTTGTGTCTGCTTAAGTACCAGATAGAACAAAAGCTTGTGTAAATTGCCTTATGTAAATAAAAACTGCTACTTACAAAAATTATTTCCCTTGTCATATTTCCTGGACCATCAACATCACATCAACACTATGAACACTTCTAAGTTTTATACATTCTGTACGTGAGAAATTAACAGACAGATTTTTTTTTTAATTTATTTAGAAAAAATACCTATATTTTATTAATGTACTAAAATGCTGTATAGGATCTATTGCTTAAATAACCCTATAGAGAGTGTATATTTCCAGTGTAGATTATAGTAACTACTACAAACGTATCTACTTGTAAGATGATAAACTTTTTTTTTAAAGTAATGTTGTTTCATATAAGAATTCCTGCAGACTGTTGGCAATCTTTTGCATTCTATTTCCTAGGTACTCTAGAACGGCATGAAACAGGTGAAATGGCAAAAGCAATTCTTACTTCCTTTGAAGATTCACACTGTTTAGTGATGGACTCTATACTTCCAGTATCTCAAGACTCACAAAGGCATAAAAATGCTGCATACAAATCTTCTAGCTCTTATAAGCTTGGTGCACTGTCATGCAATCTTCCTCATGCAGAGAAGTCTTCAGATAAGGTAAGAATGAATGAGCAGGATATTATTTAGGAGAAATGTATAGTTGTTCAGATTTTATGCTGATCATCCTTTGAGAACCTACTCCATGGTAAGTGCCTGGTAATTTAAAAGATTATAAATTTGTGGTGTTTCCTTCAGATTGTGCTAATGGGAATATGGGAATTGTCCCAACTTGCAGAGCTCCAAGGTGTGATACATTACTTCTGGATGTCACTGTACTCTCATAGAAACCCAATAGAGAAGAATTTGATATGAGCCCTGATATCTCTAGCTGGAGCCTTCTTTCCCTCACAGGAGGGTGTAGGACCATTTTTTCATTTGCACCAGTATAACCAATTGTAGGCCATTATTCATATAAAAAGAGGGTCTGGGCTATTAAATTGACTCACAAATAAATAGAAGGAAGATTTTAAGTTGGACAGAATTGTGGCTTTTATTGGATAGATATTCACAGAAGCTTTGAAACCAAATAGTTCCAGCTGCAGGAAAAGACATTTCCAAGGGTTTTCTTAAGAGATAAGAAAAAGGAACTCCATACTAAAGTGAGTATTAGTGTACTATTAAGTTTGAGAAAGGAGTCAGACATCAGGAAATACAGAGTTAAGGTTGAAAGTTCAGCATGTAACATACTTACTTGTTTGTGCCTTATTCATATCTATTTATACCTCTGTATACATTTATTAACTATTTAGACATTAAATTCCAATTATATAAAAACTACAGTTAATGGATATATTTAATTTTTTAGATGACCATGCATATCTCTTTCAAACACAGAGTTTACAATGAACATGCATTCATGGCATTTTTGACGGTCACATGTCTAAATACAAGGCCTCTGTTTTTTCATGTTTAATTGGGCTTTGGGCATTTTTAACAAGAGAAAGTCATAACATTAATTCCTCACCTGTAAACATAGAGCAAAACTATGTTGTTCAGCAGTGGATAAAATAAGGCACTCATAATATTGGGAAACAAAGACAGCAGAATATTTTCTGTAGTTATGCTGAACACCCTGGCTTTATTCATTCTAATGTCTGAAAAACTGTTTTGTCCAAAATTGGGGAATTTTGTCTGGGAAATGACACGAAGATCCAAGGTCCTAGTCTTATTTTTTTTTCTAGACCTTTTATTTAATATACCTATACTTTTAAGTATACATTTGAGTTTAAACTGCTGCCTGGCAAACTCATCGTATTTATCTTTAGCCTTTGACTGACCTCAGTCTAATGTCTGAAGTTCCTTTTGGTGCCATTTGCTGAAAAGTCTTATTAGACCATAATCCTGCTGAGCATCTTGCAGGGCAGATGGTGCACTTGTAGGCCGTTGACACAGAATCTGATCACACTATTAAATTATCAAAAAGAGTTTTCTTTCTGCACCTTTAAATAAGAAAAATAGTGGGGGGTGAGATGGAGAAAAGGAGACTTGAGAGAGAAACATAACATTCCTAACACTTTTTATCTTTAAAACTGTGAATTTAACTAATTGATCAAAGGAAGAACTGACATAACAAAAGGGGAAGTGATTTTTATCTGATTATAAAATGAGAATTTTAACTAGTCAGTTATGCATGGCTATAAGTATAATTCAGTAACTTTATTATTCCTTGCTGGTGGAGTAGAAATAAAACAGTGCTGATGTAATATGTTTCATAAGCAAACTTTTTTCTGAGTATTTCAGTTTTTGTAATAAGTTGTTCCATTTATTGCACTTAATTTTTGATGGTCAATAATTTCTACTGTTGTACCAATGTAAATATGTTATTGAAAAGGGAATTATTGGGGCGGAGAGGGAGCAGTTTCTGTGTCTTGTCCAGGGCTGCCAAAATATTTTTTCTTTCTTTTTGTGATTCTGTTTGTATTGTGTTCACCAAATGTACTGAGGTATATTAACTGATACCTTGTTTGTGCATATCCACTGAGATTTGCACATAAAGGGGATCTGTTACCCATGAAAATCATTCCTCCAGCACAAACAGACCATTTCTCCATTCTTTCTCCAGACCTTGCAGAGGATGTTCAATAGATCTGGCACGGGAGAGGCTGGAAACCTGTATAGTTTTGGACATTGTATAGTTATATCTAGGGCGGCAGAAATGACCAAGGAGATCTTCTGATAGTGCAAATCCAGGAGGTCAGATGGAGTGAATAGGAACAGGACCTCTTGTTGTGTCCCTAACTTTGTGGATCCCTGAAATCTAATAGAAATGGAGCAGGTCTATTATCATTCTCTGTGGTGAGGCAGACTGCTGAGCCCTAGGGAAATTTGTGAGGTCTTTATGAGGATGTTTTCTTATGAGAGCTCCCTCTTTTAGGTTATAATAGAGGAGGGGATGACCTAGCCATTTATCTATAAGGTAATCATTAATACATTTTTTCCTTTTTCAATTCAGATTTTTAAATGTTATTCTTTGCTTTTGTTGGGAAAAGCACCATGTGGATTCTGTAAGGTCATTTTATTTAAAAATGTTTTGAAATACTCTTAGATTGCAACATAAAGTAAGCTTTATTGATGAAAATCTGATCAATGGGAGCTTTGCCACTTACTTTAGTGGATCTAGTGTTTCCTTCCACGTTTCTCTCTTAAAACTGACCGCAGATCTAAGTTTAATATGAAAATCTCCAGATACCAAATAGAAGTAGAATGTTAGCAAGCATGAATGCAATCATTGTTAAATTGCTTGTTTGACAAATTGTCTAAAAGCAACCTAATGGCTATGACTGATTTTAATAACACATCCCTTTCTCCTGGTAAATAGTGAATTAGAAGTATTCTGTTTTCATTTTTGTCTGCCAATATGTGTCTTACACATTTTACCGTCACCTTTTTAGTGTAAAATATTTGAGAAGTTCTCAGTTTCAGGAGATGGGAATATTGAATCAGGAAAAGTGAAAACCAGCAATCCAGACCTGTTCATTTTATTATTTTAAATAGTCCCAATTTTATACACCCGAACTATTCATTCAAACATGGCATAAGGAATTCAGCACAGATTTAAAAATTTTTTAAATACTACAGTTTATTTTATTATAATACTATTTTTACAATAAAAAAGCTGAAAGGAGGAAACCCCCACCCTCTTTCAATATCAGTACAACATCAAAGGTTCTTCTTTCAAAACATTTGTCATCATGTAAATCAGAGATACAAAAGATGAATGCTTTGATTTCATGGTGCTTTGGCCATTTTAATTCTTTTATTGTACTGCACGTGCCAGTGGGAGTACCAATAACAGAAGGGTGTGACAAATGTAGTTAACACAAGATCCATATTAATGTTGTCAAATTCCCTTGATGTATTTAAACAGATTTTAATTATTTTCAATGTCAAAAGGCCTGAAATATATAGCTTAATAGTTCTTCAAAGAAAGCTTTACTTAATGTGTGAATGTAAAACCTCTCATAAAAATGAAACTTTTATATTGGCCTTAGTCATTGACATAGGGTATTCATCAAGTCAGCAATTTGTGTGGCAAAGTGCCATTTGAATAGTGTATTGTTAGAATACTTATGGTCCACTTGACAAGGGCTCTTGCTGTAAATAGTGCAATTTGACTCCAGCTGTTAAAGAGTGGCTTTGACAGCAGCCAAATAGAATGGAGATGCTTTACTGCACCGCAGAAAAATCAATATTGGGTTCTTGTTCATAGTAACCTGCTTTTTTCTTTTCTTCACATTTATACAAGACTATCTAGCATCTATATGTGGAAGTTTAAATATTATCTTAAAAGTGGCTTAGTTTTACCTTCATGTTAAAACTGATGATAAATGGTACAAGTGCAGTTTTAGTAAGCAGTAGGGTAGTGTTTGGTATGCATTTAGTTGCTGTTTTAATATAGCATAACTTGGTGCATATAGATGGGTATTAGAATGGTGATGCAGAAGTTATATTTGTGACAAAATGATCCTTCATTCATACCTACTTGAATTTTCTATTTTGCTTTCTATATTCTTCCTGTCAGTTCCCCTTTTGTACCTATTTTATATATAGATTTCTTTGTTATACTGCCCATAGCAACACCCACAGATGTTGACAATCTGTAGTGCCACTGCAGATTTTCCTAAAGCAAAGTCTTGCTGGTGCTGAACAGTTTTCCAGCAGTATTCAGTGACACAAGGTTGCTATGATACCTGGCTGGTAGCAATAGGTATTGAATCTCTGGTCTTAATTACAATAGACTCGACACACAGGACCTCCTTTTTTATTGTGCTTTTGATTTAGCTTTTGTTATGCTTTTATGTCATACTTATTATTTGAAATGTGTGACATTCTAAAGCTAAAAAATAGGAATAGATTTAAAAATGCTTAATATGTTCATATAAAGATTTCATGGTTTCATATAACAATCTTGAGTTTCTAAGAGTTTTCTCTTCGTGTTTCAGAAACCGTTACTGTTAGCAACTGAGCTGCAGTTCTGTATTTTAGGTTCAATAATGAAGCTGCTTGCTGGGGGTTTTTTGCAATGCAGTAATTTTTTCAGTCATTAAGAGTTGTGATTACAACTTCTCATAGACAAATATGGTGAACAAAAGGTAGTTAACTTGCGGATTTTGGAATGAAAATGGGCTGAAACAAATTGGTCTCTGGTCTTATCTATTAAAGTCTTTGGTGCATTCAATTACAGTAAGGGTGAACTGGTTCATTTTAGGTTAAGAATAAATGGTGCTTTCTAGAAGTATATTAGCAAGCCAGAGGTGCAAAGAAAAATGTATGTATGCACGTAAATATGTACATTCAAATTTGGAGTGCATTTATTCATTTACAGATTTCACTTAGCAATATTTTTGCAGAAAAATGTGGATCTTTGAACACTGAGATATATAATGTTTAATAAATAATAAATAGTGTCCCCTGAAAACACTAAAGTGTCTCTTACTAATGTTATATGACATGTTATTGTTAGAGTTCATTCGGGGTCCAGACTATTACTGTAACAATCTCAACTAGTTTTTAAGTGTCTAATACTGTGTCTTTTGTGAAGGATATTTAAAATACTTTAAATTGAATTACCCAATATTGGTTGCTCCTAAATAAATATTTAATTCATTTCTTTATTAATAAGCATATATTATGCTTGAAAATACAGCATTAGGTATTGTATGTCAGTAGCTAGAAATCTCCTGCAATGGAGTCATATTTTCACTAGGGGAGCCAAAGTTTGCATTTTTTTTAATAGTTGCTGAAAGCATGAAAGGATCACACGTCCCACACATAGTGTGTGGAATTAAGGTATAATTGTAGCAACAAAATTATTACCATCTGCATTAAATCACACTGTCGAAAGACTAAAATAATACAGGTGCAGAATGCAGAAAGAACATTAGATGCTTATTTTGTTATAGTAGAGGACGAAAGTCGTCATAAAAAAATTCTCAAGTGGAAGCTTAGAAATATCATTTCTAGTTAAAAACTAACTGACAATGCCTAGATAAACTACTGTTTTCCATTAGTACAGTAAATACTTAACAATGTCTCCAAAAGGTGGAAAACAAAGATGATAACAAAACCTTTTGGACTAGCTAGGAACTCCTTTTTTTAATTCCTTTCTATGGTATTTAGAGAATGACAGGAGTTTCAAATCTTAAGCATTTGTAAAGAAGAGATAGTTAACATCTGGGAGACAAGTCAGTACAATCTTTCCTCTTGGAGGTGGTAAGGTCACCTGGTCAATTAAAAGAAGCAGCAGGGCCGTTTTGCAAGAGTCTCTGCTATGGTATTGCCACTACACTTCTACATTTTACTGGAATTCCCCGTGAAACTAACGTGCTAATAAACGTAACAGGAAAATGAGAAACAGACCCAAATGTGTAAATAATACACCCTACGATTCAGAAATATAAAATATTTCAGCATAAGCATTATTTTCAGTTAAATTAATGACTAAGCATGTAATTAAGAGACTGACCTGATAAAATAATTACAATGAAACAGCTTCCTAAAGAATATTTAAATTCATTAATACCTTTAAAGGCCAGATCCTGAGAAGTGTTGATCATTTGTACCTCTTATCAGCTTTGGAAATTACAGCTGTTCAGCACCTTTCTTAATCAGGGAACAGACAAAAGGCTTGATTCTCCATTGACTTCAGTACATTTGCCATGGATTTTATTGGTACAAAGTGAGTGTTACTATTGTGATCTGATAGCATTTTTAACCATACTGATATAAACAACAACACAAGTTTCAAGACACTTGAGAATAAGATTCCGTATTAAATGAGACAAGTTAGACTGCCTTTATATATTCCTGCAGTATTTCTCTAATATATTTTTTATTAAAAATAGTTATTTAAAATGCTAACAATTCCTTCTGCGTTTTTCATGTGCAAACATTTAAAGTGATACTGAAATGCAGATAGGAGAGAGTGGCAGTGGCATTCTAATTTGTTTATTTTAATAGTAAATGTGCATACTTTCTCTGGGATGGTTTAGACTGAAAAATAGTTCTTGCAATGTCATTGCACTCAAAGTAGTTTTATTCTTCTGTTGTACATATTGTGTGGGGATGCTTTTAGTTGCCAACCGGAGCTGTCTTCAATTTTTGTTATAAGTACAAACCTCTAAGTAGTCTCAAAACTAAAATACAGATATCATAGGAACTATGTCATGTTATCCTATTTATAAACCGAGCAGGTTCATCTTAAAACTAGTAAATTGTTTGTCCCTGCTACTGAAGTACCTCGCTGCTCGATAATCAGAAACATTCCTCTAATTTCCAGGCTAAATTTATTCATGGCCAATTTAAACCCATTTGTTCTTGGTGCCAACATTATCCTATAGCTTAAATAGCTCTTCTGTCACTGAAGTGTTTATCCCCCAAAGTATATAGAGAGAGCTATTATGTCCACCTCAGACTTCATTTTGCTAAGCTAAACAAGTCAAGTTTTTTTATATCCATCCATAAGGCTCTTCAGTCTCCTGATTGAACTCAGGCCTTCAACACCTGTTGCAGCTTCGAATTCATCTTAAACATGTAAGACTGGAATTGTACTCAGTAGTCCAGATGACATTGTCCAGGCGTCTTGTATAATGTTGTTATACTGCTGTATCTCTACTGGAAATACTTCAAAACTTTTTCATAGCCACATCATACAGGTGCCTTATAAGCATCCTGTGCTTTTTTCAATCATTGTGGTCTTTTCCTTTTCTGTTGTTTCCAACTGATGAATACCATTGGTTGGCAACCCCTACTCTACAGCACTGGTAGTAGAAACTGAGGCAAAGCATTGAATCTGTTTTCAGGCTGCACTTAGATTCTTTTTACTCTCTACCCCAGCCTCATTGAATAGCAGCCCCACTTTTTATTTTGTTCTTTTATACTGGGCTAGCAGGTATTTTGCTATTTGTTTTAAGTTCCTTTGGAAAAAAGCCAAACTCACATTAACTTCTGGCAATCCTTGCTTTCTCCCTATACTATCTTATTCTTTCTTTGCTGGTCACTCCCTTTTCCAATTCCTTGTGGGCTCCCTGCTTATACGTGATGTCCTACCTGAGGTGATCACTGCACCTCTATTTCTTGTGAACGTTATATTTAAATGTTGAGAGTACAGAGTTTTCTCACAGTCTCTCATCACTGACCACCAGAGTATATGGCAGTTTTTAGACCATCATTTCACTGAGTAGTAAAAATAGGGTTACCGTATTTCCTGGATCAAAAAAGAGGACACCTGTGGGGTGGAAGGGGGTGGGGAGCTGGCGGGGGTGGGAGGGGGCAGGGAGCCAGTGCGGGGGAGCTGGCGGGACAGGGGGAGAGGGGAAGGGGGTATATGATTGGGGTGGGAGCAGTGATATGCCTGTGCCCTGCCTCTGCCCCTCACTCCTATGCCCATGCCCCCTCAGTGCTGCTGGTATCCCTCACTCCTGACCCACAACCCCCTGACCCCCCAGCCCTGCTGGTGCCCCTCACTCCCAACTCAGAGCCTCCTGTCCCTCAGCTCTGCTGCCTGTGCAGCTGCCGCACGCACGCACGCACGCACGCACGCACGCACGCACGCACGCACGCACGCACGCACTTGCTAGGGCCCACATGCAGAGCACATGACCTCCAGCAGCCAATCACTTTACCTGCTGTGCCCATCCCCAAGCCTCCAAGCTGTTTGTGCCCAGGAAAAGTGGAGACAAAGCAAAACCCAGACATTTGCTCATATTTTAAAAACCTGCATGGACAAAAGGATGGGGCCAAAAAAGAGGACGTATCCAGGAAAACCCAGACATATGGTAACCCTAGGAGAAATGAAAGCTATGAAAATGCTGGGTTCCTTCCCTTTAAAATATCTTTCTGGTTCTGTGTTCACTTAGCCAAGTAAAAACATACATATATATTAAGATATTTGAGATATGCTTGAGACGTTTTACCTGCTTAGAAACAAATTATTTCAGCTTTTGTAGAGAAAAGTTGACCACTTCATGTCATTGTTAAGTCTTGGTTTTCAGGTTTCCCCTGAAAACCAGTGCAGACCCTTTGATCTGTATACTCACACTTACTCTAGTAAGAACTATTCACTCACTACCAGGTGCCTTTGTTAAACTATTTAGCTAAAGCTCTAACCCTGGCTGAAAAACAAAACTAGGTCTGAACAGGTCTGCATATCCAAACTACAATGCCTTTAAAAGTGAGCAAACAAAAGTAGCCATGTATTGTCTCTACAGTTGTCTGTTCAAACTACTGGGCCTGCACCCTCACCTTGTATTTTGACAGTCAAACTTGGTGCTTTCCCAAAATATTACAGGACAAATTAACCTCTTAGTTATACTTGAGTAGCCACCTTATCTTCAAAGTATGCCTTAGTTGACACCTATGCATCTCCATTAGTCTTCAGCAAGGTTACACAGATGTCAGTGCAAGTATAATTTCAAGGTACTGGGTTACACAGATATAGCTGCAAACAGTTTGTCCTGTAAAACGTCTGTTATTGATAATGAATTAAATTAGAAGGACTAAGTTTGTCTCTCAGAGCCTAGGAAAAGTTTTAAGGATGGCATTTGGAGAAAAAAGATTACTTAAAGACTGGATTAATTGATACAGCAGTTAGTGAGACCCAAGTAAGAGGAACACCAGAATGCCATTTTCAGTCATTTTTGAGGGAAGAGCCATGCATTGATCCAAACATTGAAGATCTGATTCTGTATTCCTCATGTAAGCAGCACATCCAAGACTAAGCCCTTGAAGTCTTAATCCAGTCTGTGAAATGTGCACTTGGAACAGTCCAGAACAAGGGCAGGCAATTATTTCGGGTGGAGGACCACATGGGTAGGTCTGCCCCCTGACAGGTGCCCTGCCCCTTGGAAGTCCTCCCCCCAACCACTGACCTTTGCCACCAGAAGTCCCTCTCCTTGCCCCGGGAAGTACTCCTTTCAGCAAGGGGTTTTGCCATCTTGGAACCAGAAAACCACCAAATGATATTCTAAAAATCAAACATCTACAACATTAATTTGATTTCAAAAAATATTTTTGTCCTGGTTTACATGGTTTATACATGTTTGTGTAGTGTACACAGAGGTGATTGTACATAGCTTAAAATGAAATCTTACTTTTGTATATTCTGGGTGGATGGGTATAGGTTTGTGGGGTGCATGTGGGGGTGAGTGTGAGTGTGTCTGTGGGGGTGGATAGGTGTGGGGGTGAGGGAGCATGTGGAGGGTCGATATATGGAGTGTGGGTGGGTATGGGGTTTGCGGGGGATGTGTGTGGGGGAAGGGTGTCTGGGGTGTGTAAGGAGGTGTGGGGGTCTGTGTGTATGGCAGTGTGAGGGGGGTGTGGGTGCATGTGGGACTCGCCCTATGAACACACACACACACCCCACCCCTCCCTACACACACACATGCAGTCTGTCCCTACAGACATACACACAGTCCCTCCCTACACACGCACACAGACACACACATAGTCCCTCCCTATGCATGCACACACACATGTGCAAAGTCCCTCCTTATACACACATGCACACACCCACACACAGTCCCACACAGTCCCTCTCTACACACAGACATGCACAATCCCTCCCTACACACACACACACACACACACACACACACACACACACACTTACTGATGTGGGCCCCGTGCTCCCACGGTCTGGCAATGCAGCCGGGAGCCACATGGTACTGGAGCATTGCAGGGGCAGGAAGGCAGGGAAATGGCTGGGGGTGAGGCGAGGCTGGGTTGCTGCATCTTGCTGACAGTTCCCCCTGGGCCCTACTGCCCCTGGTTCCAGTCATCTTTGACAGGCAGCCAGGAGCAGATAAATATTTTCTAAATTTTTTAGGGTCCCCATGTGCTGGATAGAATAGCCTGGCCAGCCACCCCTGATCCAGAACATCATGCATTATCTCACTGGGGCTCAGGAGCCAGCCAAATGAAAGTGAACTTTATTTTCATTCCTATGACTCCTTTTTCTAATCATTATAAATTGGTCCCATACTCTCATCCTCCTTCTAAACCCACCTTGGCAGCATCTGTCACTAGTTTAGAATTATCCACATAAATGCCTTAGTGTTTGTCTGTCTAATACTGCTTTGCTTCCCAATCAAACTAACAGTGTTCTGGTTCATCAGATTGTTTGCTCCTGGATAGATCACTATGGCATGAGTTTGTCCAGTTGATGCATCAAGGCACACACAAGAGACATTTCGTCTCATTCCTGTCATTTCTTCGTAAGTGAAGTGCAAGGTGATTGGTTGGAAATCCAGCAAGCATTTATTTTTACTGAGTCACTCACCTCTAGGCACTGTGCACAAGCTGCAGATATAATATTATAGAGCAATGATATCAGTAATGAAGATAAGGTATTATACTAGGAAATATAAATAGCATGTTAAATATTAAGTACAAGGAATTTAACTGTCAGGGATCTGGGTTTTCCGTTTCCCATGGAAAAACAGAAAAAAACACAGATTTCCCATTTTTATTAGAGAAAAAATGGATTTTACCTTTTTGTAGAGAAACCCATGGATTTCCTGGTTTTGCGGAGAGATCTGCAGGTGGGCAGAGTTCCAGCCTGCAAGAGCTAATTGCAAAAATGGCAGAGAAACCCCCAACCCTGTCCGGAGGGGGAGGGACAGGGGGAAGGGTGGGGCCTGGGGCTCTCACTCATCCAAGGCTTGGATCAGGCTCATTGTTTGTTCCTGGAGCCTAAAGTAAGTGGGTATTGGGGTTGCAGGGCAGGGCTGGGGGGGAAGCTGGCTGGGTGCTGAGCCAGATCCAAAATGGGGGAGTAGGAAAGGGACGTGTGTCTCTGTGCCCACTCCCAGAAGCAGGGCTGGGAGGACAAGGGCAGAGGTGCCCCTCAGTGGCCCACACACATGCTGCCTGGCCGGACAGGAGGGAGAAGGGGTTCACACATGGTGGCCGCCATTGCCTTGCACTGCTGCCACTGCTGCGCCCCACACTACTTTGCCTTGGCCGGTTATACATACAGCTCTGCAGACAAACAGCACAAAAACAGCAGCATGGGGTGGTGGTGGCTGCCAGATGTGAGCCCCCCCCCCCCTTCCCTCCAGTCAGGCAGCATGTGTGAAGCATGCAGAGGGGAATCACTGCCCTCGCCCCCCCGGCCCTACTCCTGGGAGCAGGCACAGAAGCACACTCCTCTTCCCTTTCCCCCGCCCAGCCCCTTCCCCTCACACATGTGTGGGGCTGGGAGGCTGTTGTGGGGGGAGTGCTTCACAGGTGTGTTAGGGGGTTGTGGGGGCCTTTAATTTTAATCATGGATTTCAGGGGGATTATCAGAGAATTTGCCATTTTTTTTTTATTAGGGGAGAGCCAGGATCCCTGCTGATCAGGCAGACCAGTCTGGAGCCATTGCTGTCAGGTACTCTGAGCAGGCAAGCCACACCTTGCTGTAGACAGCCACATCTGCAGCAAGCCCCAGCTAATGAACTTCATTCCAGTTTAGGAGCATCAAGCATCCTGATTAGGTGCTGGGAGCACTGCCTACCCATTTAGCACCACCTGGAGCCCTGGGTGTGCAAGCCAGTCAACAGTTCTGCTGTGGCAACCCTTCTGGTTCCTAACTCTGTTTTTCAGCTTATTTCTGAACTTCAGTTTTGGATTTCCCAGTGGTTCTGTTTTTCTGGCTCATGGCCCTGGTTTGGCTCTGTTTTGGACTTCTGTGGATTGCCCCCTGGATCCCCTGGATTGTATTGTAGACTCTGTTTCTGGATCTCACTTTGGCTTTGGTATATGGTTGGCTTGTGAGAAACGGCTAGTATTTGCTTCGGCTTTGGATTTGGCTGATTCAGGGGACAGTGATTTGATTTGGTGATTTGAATCACTGTACCGAATCAATTTGGCTGAATCTCATTCAGAGTCTCAGCTGCTGCCGAATCTCCAAATCAACCAGGCCCATCCCCCACAGCCCAGCAATGGCTGCCCTACCCACCCCAGCTCCCAGCACTTGGGGAAAAAAAAGCCCCGACTCACTGGGTGCTGCTGGGTGGGGGGGGGTGATCCCTGCGGCCCTCCACTGCCCCATGCTGCATGGGGGGGGCTCTCCATGAGGCGCCCAACCCTCCTACTCCCCCTGCGTCCCTTCATGGTTGTCCCGCCTGCCCCAGCTCCAGCCCTTTAAGAAAAAAAAAACAGAAAACCCCCCAGACTGACTGCTCCTCCCACCGGGGGGCAATCCCTGCTGCTCCCCCACTGCCCCATGCTTCATGGGGGGCTCTGCATGAGCCCCCCAAAGTGCCCAGGTTGCTGCAGGAGCCAGAGAGTCCCGGGGCTTTTCTTCATTTTTTTTTTTTTTTCTTAAAGGGCTGGAGCTGCGGCGAGCGGGGCAGCCTGGGGGGCTGGCGGAGTGGAGGGTTGGGGGGCTTGTGCAGAGCCCCTCATGCAGTGTGGGGTAGTGGGGGGATGGCAGGGATTACCCCCTGCCTGGCAGCACCCGGTGAGCACCCTTTTCTTTAAAGGGTTGGGACCTGGGGTGGGCAGGGCAGTCACGGAGGGGGCTGGGGGAGTGGGCAGGGGGGCTTTTCTTTAAAGGTCTGGGAGCTGGGGTGGGCGGGGCAGCGGGCGGGGGCTGGTAGGGGTCCCCCTGTGGCTCCCTCCCCCACTCCCCTACTTATCAGCTTGGAGTCTGGCTGCAGCTCCCTGCTGCAGCCACCGGACACTGTCCAAATCGTCAACGCTCTCCGAAGGTTTTCAAAGCTCTCCAAATCTTTGGAATTGATTTGGGCCTTTTAATTGGTCCCCTGATTTGATTCAGATTCGGGGAGTCAGCCACTGAATTGGGCCAAATCTCCTCCAGATCAAATCGCCACCCGAAGCTTTGCACAGCCCTAGTACATGGCTTCCTGCTCTTTGACCCAGGCCCAGATTCTGCTTTTCCTTGGCATTAGACCAGACTGCCTATGCCCTCATCCCTAACATTAACCCCCTAACTCTTTGTTTCTAACAATGTGATGGGAAGCAAATACTTTAAAATCTGTTATCTTCCTTGGGGTTAAAAGCTTTCCAACAAAATGCAGCAAAAAGACAAATAATGCAGGACTTCATTAACAAAGAATTGGACACAAGACAGAAAATAATTGCATTGAGCAGAATGGTACTGGTTAGTCTCATCTGAAGTATTGCATGTAGTGTTGGATAGGTATAAAGAAAATGGAGAGGTCCCAGAAGCAAGTATGAAGGAAGTAAAATAAGCCACAGTATAAGCCAGATAAGCAGAAGGAGGTTGATATGTAGATATGTTTTGTTTGTGGGGGGAGGAAAATAAGAAGGGATGTGATAGCAGTTTTCAGATATATTATATTTCATAAAGATGAAGAAAACTTGTTCTCCTTTGACACAGAAGGGAGAACACATGGTAGCAGACTTAAACTTCAGCAAAGCAAAGTTATGTCAAATATCTGGAAATACTTCTCAACTGTGAGCAGTAGGAGAATGGAACAGACTGCCTAGAGAAGTTGTGGAGTATCCTTTGGAGATTTGAAGAGCCTGGATAGGTATCTACCTGGGATGTTTTGAAAACAGTAAATTCCATATCTATGTAGATTAGGTAAGATCAGTAGTGGCAAGCAAGCAGCAGTGAGATGAATGTTGTCAGGGAGTCACAGGGGTTAACACAACCATCATTCAGCCCTGTACCACCAACATGCAGTTCCAGGCTCTGTACATTGGTGGCATCCTTAAATGTCCAGCCCTTCCTGGACCCTTCAAGCCATATTTTGACATGCCTGGGCTGGGTGAGCCTTGAAGTTTATTCAAACTCTATGATTCCAGTTTAGGAGTCAATCCTAGACTGAGATGAATAGATAATCAGTCCACCTGGAGATTATTCTAAAAACTATAATAATCTCTTCTCTAAGTGCCATAGAGAAAAGATACTTGGTCAAGGAAACTCTGTCCCCACTTACAAGGAGATAACCCTTCTGATCAATTTGAACAGGTAAGTAGTGCCTAAAAGTTAGCTCAAGACAAAAGCTGTTGTCTGGCCTTACTTGATACATCATAGAAATGGGAAAAGAACTTCATTTCATGCTGATAAAACACTAGAATATTTGTGTTTATTGTTTGCAGAGAGGTTAATCACCTGTGTTCATTAATTCTCCATTTGGAATAGGTAAAATGGTCTGGCTAGGAAAGCCATCTGGAATAACAGTATGAATATGAAGTAATTAGTTCAAAATGCTTTCCAGTGTCCTAAACAATATTTTTAACACTGATATGGCTTCCATTTACCACTAAGATTGCTTACCACTAATGCCTCAGCCATGAATCAGTTCTTTAGCAATGCTCTGTTGATTTCATTGCAACCAAGGTTTCACCGCAGAACACCTGTGGACATTTATATACATGCCTTGGGAGGTGGGGGCGGGGGCACTTTAATTAGAGTGCCTCCTAGAGCTGCTCTAACTAAAGCTCCCGGAGCATCACATGTATCAGTGTCCCCACACTGAAAAATCGTGACAGGGATGCTATAACTAAAGCTCATTGAACGAGCCTTAGTTAAAGTGTCCCTGCCACCATTTGTAAGCGTGGGGATGCTGATACACATGAAGCTGGAGTCTGCTGGAGCGTGGTAATTACCACGCTCCAGCAGACATGGTGTAATTACAGCACATCTAAGCAGCCTCCCTGCACATGTATAGGCGCCCTGTGAGCCCAGTCTTGTACCCTTAACATTCTGAGGTGACTGCTCCCCCACTTCCGCCCCATCCCCAGTTCCCCGAGCAGTGGACAGGCATGTGGCTCCTAGCCGTGACTCCTGCAGCTGGCAGACAGTTGGATATGGGGTGTGGGGAAGAGAGTCCCTGCCATGCTCCCCCCCCCGCAACTATTTTGGCTGGGTTTAGAAGGACTAGATCTGGTGAGGGCCTCCGCTTTCTCTTCTTCCTCCTCCCACCCCCACTGCTGGCAGCTGGCTGCTGGTGGGGGGAGTGGGCCTGGGGAGACATTCTGCGCTGGCTCCCCACTCCTTGTAGCTGACAACAAGGATTTAGGAGGGTGTGCTGCCAGCCAATCAGGGATGGGCTGTGCTTGGCTGCCCTTAGTAATCTCCGGCACATTGTGAGGTGTGCAGGAGTGCCCCTACATTTCTGGCCTCAGCCAGTGCAGACATCTGCCTGCCCCCCCCCCCCCCCCCCCCCCCCCGCCAAAACCAAAGAGAAAATGTGTTCTTTGGGATCCCAACCCAACCTATGCAGCTTAGAGAAACCTGTGTAGATTGGATCAATTCTGTCTTGGGTTTTTTGAATGTCTGTATTTAGCCCCAGGGTAGTTGCTTCAGTAAGTGCTATTATAGTGCTTAGACACAGGATGACAGTGAATTGAATCAATGTAAAGACATTGTGTCGAGTCATAATATTAAGTAGTTGTATAAGTTTTTACAGGACTAGAACCTAGATAGGAGGTTTTACCCAACATTTGTAAGTGACAGCCATAATAATATTTGCAAGGTAATAATTATCACAAGGAAATGTGCTTGTGCAAGGAAATTTGTAAGTACAGGAAGTTTCCTTTCAAAAGGGTGCAGAAAGAAGTAACAATTTTCAGCTGATTTGGCTACAAAAAGCAGTCTATATCTGTAACCAAACCCAAGTGCATGGCTGCAGACCACTTTAAAAATGTCCAGTCAGGTGAAAATCTGAACCTTCATTGCATGAGAGGTCAGATGAGGAAATTTCAAAACATAACATCTTCTCTAACTTCTGCTGCACTATCATTCAGTTTGTCAATGTTTTCAGAAAAGGAGTGGGGAAAGGGACCAGAAGGAGTTCGGTCTGGGGTATTTTTAGCCCCACTGGAGGGTGGGGTGAGTGTATTGCAGCCCTTTGAGTTGTGGGGTCTCCGATTCACCCACTCCACCCTCCAATGTTGTCTAGGGAACCTTAGAACAATCTCCCTTTCCTCCCTTCCCCCTGTCCTCTCATTCTGAAAACAGTGCCAGCTGGCTAGCAGGAGGGGCCAGTGCTAGGGGAAACTGGCTTCAGACAGGCAGCCAAGAGCTAGATTCCCCTCCGCCCTGGAACCAGCAGTGAACTTCTGTTTGGTCGGGGGGGTTGATCTAACTTAGAACATTTCCTGCAAACCATTCTCAATGACAATGAGGAGCTACACTATTGTCTGTGCCCAAAATGTTATGTTTTCCTTCTTGGTCATAGTTGGAGATCTGTAACTTTATTTATAATACAGGTGCACTATGCATTTAATGCAGGAATCTGGCATTATGAAAACTTAAATTTTTAATGGAACCTCTTGTAATATGGGGGTGGGGGAAAAATCCTACTCTTACTGAACCTAGGGAAAAGTATTAGAATGAAACACATAAAAATGTGATAACCTTTTTCTTTAAAAGTTGTTACTATTAATACAATAGATGAAACACCTGTAAGGGGATATTTCCCCCCTACATGCTTGTAGGTAAGTAAGTTTGGGGGAATAAGGCAGGCAAGATTCTTTGGGAAGATGTGATATTCTTTATTAGGCTAGCTAAATAGTTGGAAAAAAATTCTTTGCAAGCTTTTGGGCACAAACACACTTCATCAGGCATTGGGAGACTGCTGGTGTTATAAGGTAGGAAAGAAGATAATTTACAACATGCAGATCTGTGAAAATGCAAATGAGTGGAAGTTTGGAAGACAATGGGTAGATGGAAGGGGAGAAGAAGGAAGGGAAATCTGTGAAGGAATTCAAGTGGCCAGCTGGAGGCAGGTTACCTGGGGTATCAAATGTCAGGCAGGGTTTAATGTCATAAATCCAATATCTATAGTAAGTCCATGATTTTTTGTATCCAGTATATTTATGAAGTGAAGTTTCTAGGCACATCTACAAAAGGTGTTTTGTAAATTCCCTTTGAGGATTAAAACTGAGGGATTGGAGAGTAAGAGATTGTCTTGTGAGAAGTGTGTCCCCGCATGGAGTTGGATATTTTTGGTGTGCATTCATTCTGGTACACAGTTGTTTGGTTTCTCCTACATATTTTCCATCAGGGCATTTGGTGCACTGGATGAGATACACCTGCACCTCCATAAGTGTAGTACAAGATCCAGGAATGTTTATGGTTCTGTTGTGGGGTGTAGTTGTTGTGGGAGTGGTAGAGATGTGTTGGCAAGCTTTACATTTCTTGTCCTGGCATGGTCCAAATCCATTTGGTGTGGTTTGGATCATAAGAAATTGGCTTCTGGTGATGAGGTTAACAAGTTTTGGTGCTTGTTTGAAGGTTAGGATGGGTAGTTCTGGGAAGATCTCTTTAAGAATTGGGTCTTCTTCTAATATGGGTTGCACTTGTTTGAGGATATTCCGTATAGGTTCCAGAGAAGGAGGGTATATATCATAACTAATGGTGTGTGGGAGGCTATATGCAGGGTGAGCTTGGATGCCATCCTGGTGTGGGATGTTAGTATACAAGCTGGTGACATTCATACTGGCTAGGAGGATATGTCACCAGCTTATATACCAACATCCCACACTAGGATGGCATCCAAGCATGACTCACATCTACAAGAGTAAAATTACAACTCAGAGTACAAACCTCAAGATATTACTGAACTTATACACTTCATCCTCACACACAACAACTTCAATTTCAACAACCAGCATTTCCTCCAGACCATAGGCACAGTTATGGGCACCAAAATGGCCCCATAATATGCCAACCTTTTTATGGCCCACCTGGAAAAAGAATCCCTCAAGAACTGCACCATTAAACCCATGTGTAACAGGGGGCTGCCATGAAGTGGACCTCTGCAGCAGCCTACCCACCTGTCTTAGGCAGTCCGTCCACCTATCTTTCCTGCCACAACTTGTTAGTAAATAATTAAGTTGTTCATTAGGTAGGAGGTTTCCCTTTGTGTGCCCAGCTATTCCAGGCAGTGCATACACACTCTGGCCTTCCCTACATGTGTCCCATGCCTCACAGGTGTTACTACCATTGTCAACTCTATACACCCCTGGCGTTGCGTCCTTTGGCTCCTGACTCTCTGCAACACGCAGGCATCAAGTTCTCTAGTGACTAGCTTTCTGTGTCATTCTCTCAGATGTCTGTCTCTGTGCCTCTCTCCCAGGCACCTGACTCTGCACCCCCTTAGCTGCGCCCCTCTGACATTAGGGGTGCTGTGCCCCTCTGGATCCACCTCTGCAGAGCTATGGGCTCACCCTGACCCTGTACTTGTGCCCCTCTGGTGCTACGGGCTCACTGGGCCCTTCTGGCTGTGCCCCTCTGGTGCTACGGGCTCACTGGGCCCTTCTGGCTGTGCCCCTCTGGTGCTCTGGGCTCATTGCACCCCTCTTATGCTCTGGTCACTGTGCCTGACACTGGGCTCTGCCAAATCATATGCCCTCTCTCTCTAGGCACTAATGAAGCCTCCAAACCTCCCCTTCTAGCCTCATCCCTATCCTTTGGGTTAAACATGAACACAAACACAAGCCCCTAAGGTATAAACTTAAATACTAACAATAACAACCATGTTATGCCCCTTTAAGGGAACAAACTTCAACTCAGAGTGACATGCCCCTATCTAGGTACCTGGGAGACTCTCTGTAGGCATGTACCACCTAGATAGCAGAGCAGGCAGTAGTAGGTCTCAAGTAACTTCAGCAGGCAGGAGCTCCTTCTCCATCATTTGCCAGGGAGAAAGTGTGTGTCTGCTAGCTACAGCCTGGTCTTGTATATACTAGAACCCTGCCTCCTGCCAGTCAGGTGATGACAGCAGGTGTGGCCAATTACTCCCTTAGGTTGTTACCCCAGCAACCTGCATCTGGGGAGTTCTGTTTGGTCTGCAGATCTCCCTGGCCAGGCTTCTTCAGCCTTAAGAAGCAGGCACGTCTTAGTGTCCTGCTACACCATGCTATACCTAAGATATAGAGATGACATCTTCATCATTTTGACAGAAAACCTGCAGTCTCTGATTGATTTCCATCACTAATTCAACAATCATCACCCGTCCATCAGACTATCTCTTGAATACTCCAGCACCAGCATTTCCTTTTTAGACACCATGATCAATATCCAGAATAGTAAAATACAAACCACCATATACAAGAAACCCACAGATCAACATACATATCTACACAGAACCAGCAATCACCCTAAACATACCAAAAAAGCTGTAATTTATAGCCAAGCTATCTGATACAACCAAATTTGCACTGAGAAGAATACCCATGATCATCACCTCACAAATCTCAAAAGGACTTTCTCCCAACAAGGACACTCCTCCAGAGAGAGACATTTTTGAAAGAGCTACCTGGATACCATGTGAAGAATTGCTGTAGTACAAAAAACAAAATCTCCATGCAACATGCACCATTAGTTATGACAGAATGAACACACACTGAAAATCCATCAAAGACAAAAATATCCAATTAGCTGTGGGTGCACACTTCTCACAAGACAGTCACTCCCTCTCCAGTCTCTCAGTTCTAATCCTCAAAGGGAATTTTCAAAACACCTTTCACAGACAAGCCTACAAACTTCATTTCATAAATCTACTGGATACAAAAAATCATTGACTTATAGACATTGGATTTATGACACATCACAACCTGCCTGACATTTGATACCCCAGGTAACCTGCCTCTAGCTGACCACTTGCATTCCTTCACACATTTCCCTCCTTTGCTCCCACCCCCCATCTCTACCCATTGTTTTCCAAACTTCCACTCGTGCATTTTCACAGACCTACATATTGTAAATTAGCTTCTTTTCTACCTTGGAAAACACATAACACCAGCAGAGTCTCCCTATGCCTGATGAAGGGTGTTTGTGCCTGAAAGCTTGCAAAGAACTTTTTTTCCAACTATTTAGTTGGTCTAATAAAAGATATTGCATCTAACCAAAGAACCTTGCTTACCTATGTCCTTAGACCAACATGGCTACAATGAACAACCCTGCAAATTTGGGGGAATATGTGCTTTTTGTTAATGTGTGTTTGGGAAATATAGCAACATGAGGTGATTTTTACCGGGGAGAAGTCCCAGACATCAATGAAGTAAGCATAGACCTCCATTTCTTTCTTCATGGGACATTAGTTAGAAGGCATGGTGATTAGTGTAAAGGTAGAATCTGCAGGGTATGATGAAGAAAATACCTTAAGACAGCAGTACTCAACATTTCAGCCCCATGGGCTGGATTAGGGGTATGGGGCCAGTGTGCAGGGCACACATTAGCCCAGCCCTGCACGCCCTGATCTAGTCGCATATTGACCTGGCCCCACATACCTGGATCTGGCTGTATTTGCCATGCTGGTGTAAATAAGCACACAGAGCCAGGTTATCCAGCCCATGGGGCTCCCCACAGGTCTGGACATTTGGCAGTAATTAACACTGCCACCACTCCTCTGCTACCAAATTTTGGGACCCATGGGGAGCCTCATGGGCTAAATGACACAGCTGTGCAGGCCAAGGGTTGAGCACCTGTCTTAGGAGAACAGGACATTGAAGCCCTTAGTATCTGAGGGTAAAAAAATAAATCCAGTTTATCCTGGGTCTGATTACCCATGCACTTTGACTTGCATCCAAATAGGCACATGTGTAGGGGAACGGGGATGAGAGGGCAGAGGAAGGAGGGGAAGGACACAGTCTTTTACCAATTTAATGGCAATTAACTCCATTAGACCCAATTATCTGGGGGGAAAGTATTCTGTTAGATACTTCACAGGTACTTGAAGTGGGAGGTCCTGGGTATGACTGTAAACTGCATCCAACTGGAGGGCCTGGTGGCAACATGGTGGGGTACTCATGGCAGGATATCTCCTATAAAATGCCACAATGTTGCAACCTCCAGAGTAAGACAAGTGTAGGGTGCCTCAAAACCCTAGCCCCCACTGCCTTGTGGGTACTCCTTGGTTGGAGAAAGACTAAGAGATATTACCCTAACAAAAACGCACCCTTGCTGAGGCATTAGGCAGTCAGTTGCAGGAGGGATGTTTACCGAGTTTTGGCAAGCTGTCAAAGGCTGCATGGGTACCCCTGCCCCTTGACAGGTGCCCCACCTGTGGTAACCATCTTGTGACCAGAAGTCCCGCCACCTAACCCCAACCTTTGCCAATAGAAGTCCCTCCCCTTGTCCCTGGAAGTAAGAGATGTCCCTTGCCATTTCAGCAAGGGAGTTTTCTGTCTCAGAACCAGAAAAATACAAAATTATATTCTAAAAATCAAACATCTAGAATGTTCACTAATGAGATTTCAAAAAATATTTTGTCCTGATTTACATGTGTTTGTATAGTGTACATAGAGGTGATTGCACAATAGCTTAAAATGAAGTCTTACTTTTGTATATTGCGGGGGAGGGGTGGGGGGTATGGGGGGTATAGGTTTGTGGGGGACTGTGGTATGTGGGTTGTGGGGGAGTTGAGGGGTGGATAGATATGGGGATGTGAGGGGGTGTGGATATATGGGGTGTGGGTGGGTATGGGCTTTGTGGGGGGCTATGTGTGGAGGGGAGGGTGGCTGGGGTGTGTGAGGGGGTGTGGGTGAGCGGATCTGTGTGTATGGCTTTCCTTGAAGGGGTGTGGGTGCATGTATATAGTGGGGGGGGGACTCGCCCTATGAACACGCGCACACACACATTCTCTCCCTCCCTCATTGAACGTGTGCATGCATGCACGCACACACATGCACACAGTCACCCCCTTCCTCATTGCACGCACGCACGCACACACACACACACACACACACACACACACACAGTTGCTCCCTCCCTCATCACACATGCAGACATGCATGGACGCACACACTGTTGCTCTCTCCCTCATTGCGCGCGCGCGCGCACACACACACACACACACACACTCTGTCCCTCCCTCATTTCTCTCTCTGTCTCCTTCCTTCCCTCATTGCACAGACATGTGTATGCACACACATTCCCCCCTCCTGCTTCTGTCCTGGGGTACTGGCATGGGGCCCAGGCTCCCATGGTCCAGCGATACAGCCGGGAACCACGTGGTGCAGGAATGTCTGGTGGGCAGGTGGCAGCAGGCAGGAAAATGGGGAAATGGCAACTACAGGTGTGGGGCGAGTGGAAGTGAACAAGTGCAAGGGAGTGCAGTGACAGCTGGGCAGGAGCACGGGGCCTGTGCCAGTGTCCCAGAGCCATCACTGGCAGGGGCCAGAGCGGGGCAGCAGGTATGTGGGACCAGGGCCAGCAGGAGTTCTGGAGTGGTACTGGCTCCCCTGTCTTGCTGCTGGCACAGCCCAGCCAGGCTCCATAGAGCCCCTGACAGCCTGTGCCCTGTGCTCCTGCTGCCCCACCCTAGGCCCTCACCAGCCCTATCCCTGGGGCTCCCATACACCCACTTGCTCCCACTCGCCCCCTGCCTGCTGCTGCTTGTCCAGCTTTCCTGCCCACTACTGCAACACTCTGGCACCACGTGGTTCCCAGTTGCATGGCTGTGACCACAGGACTCAGCTGAATCCGGTCCAGCATGGACCCGAGGACTGGGGCAATCACCTGCAGTCCTACCATGCCTCCCTTCTCCCCCCACATCTGAATTTCCCTCTCTGGTGGAGGGAGGCAGAAACAGCCCCAGAGTCCCAGGCCGGAAGCCTCTAGGTGGTGGGGCCAGGTAGGCCATGCTGCTGTGGCAGCTTGGTCCTACTGCTGGCTTCCCCTGGGTCCTAGTGCCCCTGGCTCCTGTCATCCTTGACAGGCAGCCAGGGTCAGATAAATCTTACCTTTCTAAATTTTTTTAGGGGCCCCACGGGCCAGATAGAATAGCCTGGCTGGCCAGATGTGGCCCACAGGCCATATTTTGCCCGCCTCTGATTTAGATTATTCAGGGTTGTGTCTAGCACAGCGTATCTGCATCCTTCTAAACCATACAAGTAATGGAAACTGCCAGGCATAGGACTTTTGATAAGAAAAGGGAGAAAGATAGAGGAAGCAAGTTTCATAAGACTCCATAACATAACATACCATCTTGAGAAGTTGTGAAGCTTCTTATGGGGATGGGGTGTGTTAAATTAAATTAGTTTTTGCCAGCATTTTTAAAGGATACTCTGTTCTCTAGCTGCTTGCAGACTTACCCAAATACAGCAATTTGAGATCAGTGGGCACATCTACTTGAGACATTTACTACAGTTGCCTAATTAGTTCCATAGTAAACATCTCGGCACCTATACATGCAGTGATATTAGGACAGAGTAAACTAATTAACTCTGCTGTGGGTTAGTACTTGTAAACACAAGTACTATCCTACAGTGGAGTGTTTTACTTCACAGCAACGCATGTGTAGACGCTGGCATAGCTAGCTGGGGTATAAGGGTGCTAGCATGTGGGGGCTGCCTACCAGCTAGCCCCATACTGAAGCACCCTTGTGTCCCAGCCAGCTAGCCCCTCTGCAGCACATTGAGCTGGGTCAGAGCAGCCCTGGGCTTGTAGGCTGACTCCCTGGACCCTGTGCCACCTAGGGCTGCCCGGACCCAACTCAACATGCTGCAGTCCCAGGCACACATGCAAACAAGGTGCCTGGGAGCAATAAACTCCCTATTAAGCTCTCCTAAAACCATCCCCTTCAAAACAAGACCAAGGGAAAATAAAGAAAATGCAGGAAGTATATTGCGCAGTTGAAGTTGAACTGAAACAATCCATGCCCTCTCATAATTAAGTCAGGATAATCATGGAATCATAGGATTGGAAAAGATGTCAAGGATCCTGTAGTCCACCGCCTGCATAAATGCATGAATGCCATTCCTAAACAATATCAAATGCTTATCCAGTCTCCTGTTGAACACCTCCAGTGAAGGAAAGTCTATTCCACAGCTTTGCTTTTCTTACAATAAGGACTTTTTTCCTTAGATCGAATCTAAATTTGTTTTACTGCAATTTAAAGCTGTTGCTTTGTGTTTTGCCCTCTGTAGCAAGGGAGAACAGTTGTTCTCCCTTTTCGTTATAGCAGCCTTTCAAATATTTGGAAACTGCCTTCATGTCCCACCTTAATCTCTTTTTCTCCAAGGAGGATATTACTTTGTGTGTTTCATATAGTCTCTTTATATGTCTAACATGATACATTTTATGTACCACATTTATCACAGAGAGAAACCAGAATCCAACCCAGTTAAAAATGAATTCTAGTTTAAGACCACATACTCAGAAACAAAGAGGATTGCAGGGTGTGAATAAAAGAAATATTCACCCCAGCAAACAAGTAGACTTATCATTCTGCATCTGATGTTTGTGTCCTCCTCAACCTGTTATTCCCTCATTGACCACTTTCAGCATTCAGGAATATGCAGCCTGCTGTACATGCTCAATAGCCATGGGGCTTTTGTGCGTACATTGAATGGAGTCTCAGACCGTGTCCCAAACAACATTTACACAACTGGGTACTTGCCATTTGGGCATGGTAAGTGAAACCAGGATTATGCTTTTAATTTTCACAGGTGTATCCCAAAGTTTAAAATAAGCTAAATATTTGAGCAGGCAAAATGATTGTAGCAAATTCTCTCTGAAGAAAGAAAACCCTAATAAAGTCCAGACAGGACATTGTCAATGTTTTCATATAGAAAAGAAAGCGAGATCTGTTGCTTATGGTAGAAAGGCAGTAGGGACAATTCTGCCCTAGCTGGAGCTCCAGAAGGTAGGTTATAGACAGACAAAATGTCAGTAGGAGCTCCAAAGAAGACTGATCACTGCCAGAGCTTTTTGTTGCCTGTCCCTATGAGAAACTATTTCCCCTGTTAGTGTAGATGGAAGTAGTCCTTATAGTGTGTAAGGACAAAGGCTGAATTTGTTCCTAGTCTTTGTTTGGGAGGACTATATTACAAATATAGTGACTGGCAGCAGCATTGTCACTCTGATAATTAATACTGCTAATTATTCATGAGAATTGCACAAACATGACTACAGTGCTTCCAGTTCTGGAGATAGGAAAGACCTTGTTACACCTTAGCATTCTACTTCTCAGTGCAATAAATCTGTGGTGTAAACATGCCCAAAGTGTGGGAGACTCTGCATCTTTTCTCTCTGCAAAGGTTCCTTTTATGGGAGAGAATGCACACCTGAAAAGCTATACCAGGTATGCTGTTACCATAATAACTACTCATGGACAGGACTAGGGGGAAGGGAGGATGGGTTCACACCTCCCTTTGGCTGTGCAGCCCATGCATAGTTATCTCTCTGAGCTCATGGCCTCACCAGTGAGGGTCTTGCCAAAGCTCTGCAGGCAGTGAGCTCTTTGAACTTACTGGCCAGTCAGTGCAGGTCCTGCTAGATATGAGCTAAGTGAGCATGGGGAACTCTGGCAGGTGCTGTGCTGATCAGCTGGTGAACTCAAAGACCTCACTAGATATGTGCAGCAGAGCTGAAGGTGGGTAAGACTGCATCCCCCTGGATCCACCCCTGTAACTACTTGCTTTTGGACCAAATGAATCATTGGGCTGTGTGTGCATTCTATGTGGTATATCATTTCAACTAATAATAAAAATAAGACTGACAACACAAATGATTGTAAATTCATTGTTAGCATTTTATTTATTGAATGATACAGAGTTAAGGTAGAAGACAGAAACGTGTGCCCTCCTGTTGGAGCATGCATATCTTGGCTGATTTATTCAGCTGAAAACCTGGAAAAAAATGTCCAGCTAATTCCATGTGTGATGCCCATGGAAAGTTGCTTTGAAAATTAAATACTTCTGGTGATGAGCATTCCCACCCCTACTCCTTCTACCTAAATGGTTTCTGATGCAGCAGGACCAAAACCAGTTATGTAGGCCAAAGTGTAAACTTTTCTTGATCTGTCTACCTATCTCTGTATTCCTGAATCATTGATATTTTCATCTTGACTACTAAGGTTGCAGAACAACCTCTTCTCATGGTTATTTCAATCCATTCTGTGTTATGAGTTGTTACTACTCAGATTTAGAAAATATACTTTTACAGCATATCCTGTAAAATATATCTACTGGAGTATTAGGAAAAATATTTATATATCATAACAGTTCATCTGTTTTGTTTGGTATTTGTTTAGTACATTTTATTAAAGATATACCTGAATATTTATAGATTACACTTAATCATTATGGGTTATAGGTATCAATAATATGAGTTGTATTACAATTTTTTTAGGTAAATCTTACAATATTCAGTGCTTAATGTTTTTGAAATGGTACTAATAATACTTCCAATACAAGTAAGTATATAGCAGGATCTCTGATGTGATTAAGATTACGGTGTAAGAATAGCATTTCTTTTCAGATTTTTCAAATCACTTATTTCCCAAAGCACGGGAATTTAGCATGTGATTCCTACTAAAGGTAATATGGCTAAATCTTTCTTCATTGTGCAGTGTTTTAAAGTATAAGGTCTTTTCACTAATTTATAAAAATCAAGAAATTAGAGATCGGGGTAGAAACTATCTCTAAACAGCCCTGTTTTGTGTCATTAATGGAGAAGTTTTCTACATTAAATGATTGCTTTGACCATGTGCTATGAGCTACATTATGTACTATAGTGTGTGTGTCATGGAGTAAAGCTGGAGTTATATATTTTTTTCTTTATTCTTTTGTATGATTAACCCAATTAAATCAGATCTTGTAAAATTCTACGGTCACTCTGCAAGAGCTCACTATTTAAATTATTATTTGTGTTATATTATTAAAATAGCAAAAAGTAATGCCATTTACTAGCAGATAAAGAGGTGTTAAGTTATTGTATAGGTTCAGGAAGCACACTTTGAAATCAGATATTTTGGTTGAACTCAGTAACAATATTTTATGCTCATAAACCAGTTTGAAGCCTGAAACACAATTTCATTTATCTTTATATTCGAAGCTTTATAGAGTCTGCAAAAGTGTCCATCTGTTCAGTTGAGATTGCTTCAAATAGTGAGTGGTCAGAGAGACTTAGCTGATAAAGGTCAAAGGAGCCTCTTGACCCTGTGATACTTGGCAAAGCAATTGGAGCACAGGGACTGATATACAGTTAGATACAGCTTGCTAAAGCGGTCTCCACTTTAATTGGTAATGATAGCAGGAATACGCAGTAAAGTCATTGCTGAAAGAAAACAAAAAGTATCCAATATAGTAATTTATTACCAGTCAGTGGGTTTCACGCACTAGGTTGTTTTACCCCTGCAGTGGTCAGAGAAAGCAAAAAGGTACTCTAACACTTAACTGAAAATGGATGCCCTGCTGCTATCAGAGATGCATGGTGGTCAAATGATTGCCTGTGCCATTAGCTTGGTAATGTTTTCTCTATTGTAAACTCAGCTCCCCGTGTTCTTCCTGTGCATCAGCTGCAGATGGAAGGCTTTCTCGTTTGTCTTCTATTTGTGCTGCCAATCATCAAGCTGCTGTCCACCAGGCGCATTTGAAGGAGGCAATTTTTTTTACTATTGACAACCACTACAGCAACCCAGGACTCAGAGGATTTGGAAATGAATGGCCAATGCTTTAATTTACACCATGCCAGACATTTCTGTGCATTTTGTGTATATTTGTGTGGGACAATAATTCTGTGAGAGCATCACAAATTTCATATTTTGCAAAATACTTTGTATAATATATATCACCTTTAAACACTCTCCCAAACAATTATTCCATAGCACCCTCTTTTCCTATAATTATCAAAGGTTGTTAGTAATGTTGAGGAAGTGAAATACTAGAAATACCTTTCTCTAGCTTTTCCATGGATTTAATAAAGGTCAAATGTTTGTAAATTAAGAGTTGTCATTCTTACCCAGAAAGGGCAAATTATCATGACAGTAATGATCTCTTTTTAGAAATATATTTTCATGGTTAAGACCTCTGAATGGCATAGCAAGGGCTCAGTGGCTTCATTTGTGGCTTTTCTCCTAATCCTGACAATGGTAGGATGCAAAAGGGGGGCTAGAGATAACTGGCACGTTTTTGTTCAGTGACGCTTGACATAGTATAGTGGTTTTATTTTTTCACAGATATATATTTGAACCAATGACGGGGCTTGATTCTGAGAAGTGCTGAGACCCCCAAACTCCCATTGACTTCTCGGTGACTGGCAGGCTTTGGACCTATGTAATTCCTAGGTTTTCAGTAAATGTTGGCATGCAAATTCTGCCCCATCCCCCACCCTCCTGCATTTCTGGTAACTGAGTTTCTCCAGCTTTTAGCTGAAAAAAATCTCCTATTTATCATGGCTGTTATTGATTATCTCAGAATTACTGAATGGTGAATGATTCAGACATGTAAATGCTTTTTAAAATTTCTATCATATTCATAGTACAATTAAAGGTCAGATTGTAGAGCTGACATGTCAGATGACAAAACAAATAAATATTTATTTGATTGAAATAAGCATCATGATGTTTTACTTTAAAATGTCACTGTAAAGGGGTAGTGTAGTATTTAAGAAATTATAACTTAGAAAGTGAGGTTGAAAGCAGGCTACAAGCTAGTGAATTTGAAGTCATTTTCTACTGATACAATTCAATATGTCTTGTATAAATGCAACATTACGAATCTGTTAGTACTGTGTTGGTAAACTCACAATTGTTGATAAACTGTTTTATCCTTTTATGAGGCACGTCCATTTAATAATGTACGAATTGCTAATTTGGTTACTCAGTATGCACAAAAGCCTACTTCTGTTAGGTAAAGTACTAAAGTAATCATTTGTGAAACTTGTATTTTAGGGATGTCTTACAGGCACTTAAATTACAATAGGAATAAAACCTATAACAATGCAGAAAAGAAAAGACAGTCTAGAGCAGAGATTGTCAACCAGGATGCCACAGCACCATGCATACTATTGCACACTGTTAGGTATTGCACGCTGTTAGGTGTACAAATACCTACGTGCAATTCACAAGACAAACCCAGAAATTTCAAATGGGAATCTATCATGTGAAAAAACATTCTGACCCACTGTGGTCTTTCTGGTGACATCCACATGACCATGGATGTTTGCTTCCCCAGGGACAACTAACAGTGGGACACCTTGTGCTGCTGCTAGTTGTCCCCAGGGCAAGCCTGTGCCACGTACACCTCTGGTGTGTCACAGTACTTGATTCTGTGAGGTGGTGATCTTCATCTTTATCTGATTCGATCTCCCTCACAGAATCAGGGTCCAAGTAATAATACTTGTGTACACCAGTTTTACACTGTTGGGTCTTATTCTCCTCTTCTACAAGAGTAAATTCAGATAAACTAACCTAAAGCCAATGGACCTTGGATTTATACTCGTATAATAGAGGGAATTCAGATCACTAATGTCAGTGGAATAAATGACTGAAGAACCTGTCACCCATTAGGGTGACAGAAGTATCAAGCCCAAGGTTTTGGTGACTTTCTGCATTGTACTGTCAAGTAAACATTTGCACATTAAATATCTGACACTAAACCCCTGTAGATAGAGCATTCAAATACACTCACTTTGCATAGGTGTTAATAAATATATACGGTTTAAGTAAGGGATAGAGACCTTTATTTTTAGGCTGTAGTGGAAGTGACCTCTCAGTATATTTGGAGGCAGGTTTGCTTTGTAAATCTACCACGTGATTTTACCACTTTTCTTCCCTTATGTAAAATGAATGTCAAGACGATTCTTGTCAAATCCCTTTTTAGCACTAAATCCACAATAGAATGCATCTGGTAAGAGAAGTTGGTGCATGGGGCAAAGCGGGTGTATGAGGAGTTGAAAAAACATGAGAATCCCTACCAGCTAATGGAACTAGATATTTTAAGTGGCCTAGAGTTCCTAGAATAAGTTGAATCCCAGTGGAAAAGGGCCTTTAGAGACAAGAAGGTAGCTAGGTAAAATAGCATTTGAATTGTACTATCCATGAAATTTTTATGTGGTGCATCTCTTTTAAACCTGCTAAAGTTAATCGCATATATTGATGCATTTGGGAGCCAGAAGAAAGAGAGAGACTGCCCTTTTATTCCTGCAGGGGATAAGGCAGGGATAGGCAAAAAATTCTATCCGGCCCATGGAGCCCCTAAAAAATTTAGTAAATTAATATTTATTTGTTAAAGCTGGCTGGAGCCAGGGGCAGTAGGACCCAGATGGAGTCCTCAGCAGGCTTGCAGGCTTGAGCAGCCCAGCCCCACCCACCCCCAGCCAGTTCCTACCTACCTGCCCCCGCCCTGCTCCAGCACCACATGGTTGTGGCTCTTGGCTGCATCCTCAGACCACGGCGCATGGGACCGTGGTGGTAGGGGTGTGTGTGAGCATGAGCATTGGCAGGAAAAGGGGCAGAGTTTGTGTGTGTCTGCAGGCACGGGGCAGTGTGTGTGTGTGTGTGTGTGTGTGTGTGTATTCATAGGGTGAGTCCCACACTCACACGCCCCCACAGACATGCACCTACACCTCCCCTCACACTGCCATACACAAACCCCAGCCACCCTCCCCCCATGCCCACCCACATCCCACATACCCACAGCCCCTACAAACCTATACCCACCCCCACAATATATAAGAATAAGACCTCATTTTAAGGTATTGTGCAGTCACCTCTGCTTACACTACACAAACGCATCTAAATCAGGACAAAAATAATTTTTGAAATCAAATTAATGAATGTTGTAGATAATCACTTTTTAGAATATAACTTATTATTTTTCTGGTTCTGAGATGGCAAAAACCCTTGCTGAAAGGAGTACTTCTGGAAGGCAAAGGTCAGGAGTTAGGGGGTGGGACTTCTGGTCACAAGATGGTGACCAGGGGTGGGGCACCTGTCAAGGGGCAGGGCTACCCATGCGGCCCTTGAAAGCTTGCCAAAACTTGGTAAGTGGCTCTCCACCTGAAATAATTGCCCACCCCTGGGATAGGGGATAACCTTCCCATGGGTATTAAAGTCTGCATACTGAGGCTTTGTTTAGTGAGTAGGAAAAATGTTCAGAAGCAGTTCCAAGTTTTATATCGAGTGGACTCCAGGTACACAGCCTTGCATCCAACTACTTTGCGTGAGTGGATCAGTTGATGGGTCTACATAGTATGAATACACTGGTTTCTGCTTTGTCCAAATACAGACATGACTGTTGGGAAACAGGGATATGTCACAGAGCTGCAACCCATGTCATGTCTGGGATTTAGCCTTCATAAGCTCAGTTTGCAGTTCAGGAACGTCCACACCCACAAAGAAGGAATCAGGACTTCCCTCATAATCAAGGAGCTGGGTTTTCCATTTCCCACAGAAAAACAGAGAAAACCACGGATTTCCCCTTTTATCAGAGAAAATGCAGTTTTCTCCTTTTAGCAGAGAAACCCACGGATTCACTTCTTTTGCAAACAGCTCTGAAGGCTGGCTGGGTTCCAGCCTGCAAGAGCTGTTTGCAAACCAGGCAGGAAATCCCCAGCCCTGCCCAGAGGGGGAGGAGGAGGAGAAAGGACGGGGCCTGAGGCTCTCAGTCAGCCACAGCTCTGGGCTCAGCTCTGCTTCACTCTTCACTCTTGGAGCCTGTGGTAAGTGGGGCTTGCAGGGGGCTGGGGGCCCCTCTGGCAGGGCTGGGGGCTTGCAGGTTATGGCTGGGGGCACTGACAGGACTGGGGGGAGCCAGGAGCCGGCCCCACCCCCACCTGAGCAGGCGGCAGCAGTGGGGGAGTCAGCTCCATGCTGCTTCTGCTGTAGACACCTGTTGGGGGCAGGGAGCTGAAGACTTGGGTCCCTGGCCCCATAGCCCTGGCAGCTGGGGCCCCCCTCTGACATGGCTGGGGGACAGGGGCTGTGAGTGCTGGGGCAAGAGGCATGAGTAGGGCAAGGGGGCTGTTGTGGGGGTAGTGAGGGGTACCAGCAGGGCTGGGGGGTGGTCTTTGGGGGTGAGTGAGGGGCACCAGCAGGACTGGGGGAGGCACCGTGGGGGGTGTGAGGGGCACCAGCAGGGCTGGGGGGGAGTGCAGGGGGCATTTTGTTTTAATAATGGATTTGGCGGGCTTTATCAGAGAATTTGCAATCTTTGGCAAGAAAACCAGGATCCCTGCTCATAATGCTGCTAGTATGAATACAGCAACTTGGCCTTTCAAATATGCTCATTTCTTGATTTAAGACTTTCCTAAATGCGCAGACTGGCTTTGAGGTAGAGTACATAGTAGGCCCATGCAAAGTGGCTAGTATTCACTTTGGATTCAGATTCAGCCGATTCGGGGCACAGTGATTCAATCCAGTGATTTGAATCACTGTTCCGAATCAATTTGGCTAAATCTGATTCGGAGATTCAGCTGCCAATGAATTGGCTGAATCTACGAATCGGACAGGCCCCATCACCTGCCTGCTCTCCCAGCCCTGTCAATGGCTGCCCCGCCCAGTCCCAGCCTCCTGCCTCTTTAAAAAAAAAAAAAAAAAAGCCTGAGCTCCTTCCAGGTGGGGAGCAGTCCCTGCAGCCCCTGACTGCCATGGGCTGCATGGGGGGGGGGGGGGCTCTGCCATGAACCCCCAGAAGCCATGACAGCCACTGCAGCAGTTGGTGAGTGCAGGGCTCTTTTTCTTCTTAGAAAAAACCAGAAGCTGGGCCCAGGGTGGGCACCCATTGATGGGGCTGGGAGAGCTGGTGGGGGGGGCTTGTGGAAGAGCCCCCCACACAGTGCGGAGCAGTGGGAGCAGCGGGGATCACCCCCCTGCCTGGCAGAAGCTGATGAGTGTGGGGTTTTTTTTTTTAAAGAGCCAGGAGCTGGGGCTGGGTGGAGCAGTCATGGAAGGGCTGGGAGAGTGGGCGATGGTCAGGGGGTGCTCAGGGGAGCTAGGGTGCAGGTGGGGGCTGGTGGGGGTCCCCCCATCGCCCCCCCCACCCCTGCAGCACAGCAGCAAGCGGGGACTGCCCGAATATCTGAAGCTCTCTGAATCTTTTCTGAATTGATTTGGACCTTCTTATTGGTCTCCTGATTCGATTCAGAGATTCAGCCGCCGAATTGGGCCAAATCTCCTCCGAATCGGATCAGCACCCAAAGCTTCGCACAGACCTAGTACATAGCAGTTGGTTTGGGTAGACTATTAAGAAAATGTTGTGGCCGTATAAAGACGGTTAAGCTCCTCCTTCATGTGGTAGATGTTCCCTGAAAAAGGGCTGGCATTGGCTAATGAGTAAGTATGGACAGGAGTCAGCTACTTTGAATGTAGCCCATTGTCACAGGGCACCCCAGTGCTCTGCTCCTAGAGAGGAGGAACTGCCAGGGAGAGAGAGAGAGCGAGCCCTGGCATGTCATAACGAGCCCAGCTGAGGGTTGCCAGGGTAACATGCGCAGCTGTGGGTTGCTGGAGCAACTAAGTGGAGCCAGCTGCCTGTAGGGGGCAGGGCCTGGCCCTTATAAAGCCCAGGGCTGAGGCCAGACTGGCAGTTCTCTGCCAGCAGCCTGGGAGGTAGGAGCTCTGGGAGTAAGGATGTGGAAAGGAGCCTAGTAGCAAGTACCATTGTCATATGGAGCAACGTTGTTATAGCCATAAGGCTTCGGGTTTGAGTTACAGCCAGGAGGCTTGTGTTGTGTTTGGTTAACGTTTGTATTACAACCGGAGGTTTGGGTGAGGCTGTAGCGGTTGGAGGAGGCCTCATAGGGACCCCAGAGGGGTGGGGCCCCAGCACCAGTGAGGGCGCAGTATCCTTATAGGTACCCCAGTGGTATGGGGACCCCAGTGCCAGTGAAGGCGCAGCTTGTGCGCCAGTGAAGGCACAACTGGCGGCGAGGAGCACAACCAGTGGGTTGCAGGCGCATCCAGTGGGTTGCAGACGGGGGACATAGACCCCGGGTTGTGTGCGGGGCACGTGGACCCCAGCCCCAGAGAGAGGGGTGATTTTATCAGGGAGCCCGAGGTGGGCACGGCGAGCCCCAAAGAGGGGGAGCGCCATATTGAACTATTGGGAAGCCCAGTGTGGGCACGGTGAGCCCCGAAGAGGGGGAGCGCTATATTAGGAAGCCCAGGACGGGCACAGCAGACGCCAGCAAAGGCGTCACTTGCGGGGTACATAGACCCCATCCCCGGGGGGGGCCATACTGAGGAGCCCTAGAGCGGGGCAATATTGAGGAGCACGAGAGGGGCAATATTGAGGAGCCCGGTAACAGGCTAGCGCTGCAGAAAACCCAGAGGAGGGCAAGGTGCTGCGGTTGCCCCGAGAGGACGGGGAGTAGCAGCGCGGTGAGCCCGTATCAGAAAGGGTGGTAGAGCGGTGGGCCCAAAAGACCGGTGGCCATAGAGGACATCCCAGAGGGGACTAGCCTAGTATAGAGAAGGCCCAAGAGTGGGCTAGGTTATAGAAGAAGGGCCCGGGAAGCGGGCGTGCAGACACAACAACGTCTTTCCCATCAACGAGGCTTGGGGCGTGGTATTAAGGGTGGTAGGAGCCACACATAGCCCATAAGGCTAAGGTGTCCGGGGAACACCCACCGTATCGGGAGACCCTCAGGGGTCCAGGAACACACGGGGACAGAGGTCCCGAGTAGCCGTGCCCAGGGAATCATAGGCAGCCTCCCAACTTTATATTTACCAGCAAGACGTGGCGGGCGAGAATAAGAGGGTGCCTTGGGCCGGCCTTGACACGGAGCGAGGGACCTCGAGGAGATCATGGCCCTCCTGAAGGACCCCGCCGTGACACCCATTACAAGAGTTTTCTCAGAAACAGCAAATATCAGTTCCATGAAGTTAGCTCTTTAGGTGACTTGCAGATTGTCAGTGTCAAAGTCTGTTGTGCCTGTGGTACTAGAGTTGCTTTTATTTCTGCCAGTACCAAAGCTTACAAAGTAGAAGATGCCAAGCTCCTATGCAGAGGGAGCTTTTGGCAGCACCAGTGAGATGTTTTTTCAAAGTGTTGATGCCAAAGTTTTGGCAACACAGACCAGGCTTTGAGAGGAATCACACTGACCTGCATAGCCTTAGATGGAGAGTGATGGGTGGGGCCCACTATTTTGCTAGAGTTGTGTGTTGGGAAATATTCCTCGCAATCTGTACCTTCATTGATGATGAAGTCCTCTCAGGTATGGTTAATGCTATGTCAGAGCTGAGGAATAAACTCTGTGGGTTAGTCAAGCCTACGTTGGTTCAGCACCAGGAGTTATGTACAAGAGACTCCTAGGACCCAGAATCTAACACTATGGGCCCTGCTACACATTCAAATTAAAGCTGAATAGAAACCAACTATAAAGTTGTTACAAATTTCAAGTGCTAACTTTATATCTTGTTGGCTCTTTTTATAACTAAATAGCTGTTTTTATTGTGTGATAATTACTTTGCACATGTGACTGATCTAAATTTACTGCACAATTAACCAGTCAGTTGTGATAATTACTTTGTACTTGTGCTGGTCTAAATTTATTGCATAATTAGCCAGTTAATTGTGTAATATATGTAATGTGTAACAGGGGCCTATCTTCCTAACATGCCCATAGGGTAGATTTCTAGGCAGGCTTCTCTATTCTTGTGAGTCCAACAATTACAAAAAAAATTCTGCTGCCTTTAAGTGATTGACCAAAAGATAACTGGTAATAGTAAGTATTTGTAAAATTGTGTTTCAGCTTGTGTTCCTACCTCAAGTACATTAGGGCTTTGACCCATCACATAGTTGATTCAGGTTTATAGACCCAAGCAGCCACAAAATAGGCATCAATCAGCTTCCTGAGATTTAAGTAGAAATAACAGGAAGCTGAAAAAACAAATTAAATCTATGAAAAGGAACTAAAAAAGAATTGTCCCAACTGACAATTGTGAATCACATATTTTGAGTAGATAATGCAGTGTGTTTTGCTTTATTTTAAGTTATATGATGAAAAAATGTATTTTATTTATTCAGTTAATAAATATTTATGGCTTATAGGTGGTGGGGAAAAGCTGTGACAGAGCTTGGCCTGTTCACCAGAATATTACTTATTAAATCCATAGCATCTGATGAAGTAGTTTGTCCCCTACAAAACCTTTTGCCTCTCTAAACCAGTTAGTCTCTCAGGTGTCACCCTGCCCTGATGTCTACCTGACTTCAGACTAGCATGACTAACTACCTCTCTAATTAATTATGTTTAAGACTACCAACAGCATGCTAACTAATTTAAAGATAACTGCATTGAATCAAGAAATTTTAACACAAGATCACTGTTATACCATATACTGATGCAGTAATTCTAATATAATAAAGGGCTTAGTCTTTCTGTCCATAACAGTTTTGAGCACTCTTGATTGGTTACTGAAACAACAGAGTGTTCCAAAAGCATTCTGGACAGGAGGCAGTGGCAGCAACATGCTGCCTTGATGGTGGGGGGCCTCGCCACCCAAACCCATCTGCCCTGCTCCCTGGAGGCAGTCTGGGGTGCTGGCTGAGGGGGATGGAGGGGATGGTGGCACAAGCTTCCCCCACTCCTGGGAGGCGGTGGCAGAGCTCCGTCCTTGCCCTGCCCCCTCCCCCATCATTCCTGACAGGAAATTGGCTAGTCTGTAAGTAATGCTGAATAAGCCTTGGTTATGTTAATTTAATTTGCAATAAAGAACAAAGCCATCATATTGTAAAACTTAGCTCATTTTGCTGTATGGACATAGCTCAATTTGTAAGTAATTAAAAATGATGGGGCTTGAATGACCAGATATGTAGAGCACTATCAAACTGGATTAATTAGTTTGGACTAATGAATTGAAAATAATTGATATTAGTTAATGCACAGCAATGAAAAATTTGCAAAAATGAAGAAAATTAGAATGTATTATTACTAAAGCCTATGCATTCTAGAGAAACTTAGAGTAGTGCAATTACATGATTGTGAATCAACTCTTTCAGGTTAACTAATATTACATTCAAATTTAAATCCTACTATTTGTCTCTCTCTATCAAGATTAGTTGAGGTCTGTTTTCCAGGAATACTTTGTCTAAAACAATCTTATGTTTAATCTAGAAGCCATTAGCACCTAGTGTTAAAATACAAGAAAAACTTAAATCTAATCCATGCTTATGCTTATGCAAGTGCCACCTAACCAATGACATTAAAGACCATGTGTAGATGAAATGAGAGGCTTGTGTGCACAACACTTTAAAGCAGGCTAAATGCTTTTGCACCACTTTAATGGTGTCGGTGTTTGCACGCCTTGGCGTTGCATTGCGCATATATTCCAGCCACTGTAGGAAATTCAGTGGCGTAATGTGCCTTAAATGACTTGGGGCACAGCAAACTAAAACTCCTTCAAGGAGTTTTAGTTTGCTGCCCCTACAGCTGTGGAGTGAAGCGCTGGGCTCTGTAGGAAGCCCTGCAGGCAGCCTGGCAGCAGCCTGGGAAAGCGGGCTCCGCCTAAGAAAAGTGGCAAGTCTGATCTTTCTCCACCCCGTAGAGCCTGCCTGCCTGCCTGAGCTGCACAGGGGCCCAGTGCTTCTCTCTGTGGCTGCAGTACCCCCTGGGACCGCCCAAGGGAGGTGCCACCTGGGGGGGCTACTGCTGCCACAGAGGGAAACACTAATCTCCCCTGCAGCCCAGGGACTGCTTCACTTGCTGGCAGCTCACCCTTCCCTCCCTGCTGGAGAGGCAGGTAAATCAGTGATGTGTGTGCATGACGGGGGTTTAATCAGTTCTAAATTGAAGCAGTGTTTTTTTTAAATCCATCGCTTAAATTTAGGGCTCCTTTTTCATCTACACACGCCTAAAGACTTGGTGGTATTGTCATGCCACAAAAATAGAAATTGTTCCCCCTTGATGTGTTATGACTTATTTTTTCATATCTGCACTGTTTTTGCCGTTTCTTGTTTGTAGAGACAAGATGAACAGACTGAATGGATCAGAGACAGTGAGTGCATGTAAAATGTTTAGAACATGCAAGTACACAAATAGTTGGCAGAACACAATAGGATGGAGTTCAACAAGGACGAATGCAGAGTGCTGCACCTAGGGCGTAAAAATATCCAGCACACCTACTGGCTTGGGACTGAGTCTTTCAGCAGCACAGAAGCAGAAAGGAATCTCGGAGTCATAGCGGACTCCAAGATGAACATGAGTTGACAGCAGGGCCATCCCTCGGGAGTGTGAATCGGGCTGACCACCCCAGGCCCTGCCCTTTGAGGGGCTCTGCAGAGCCAGGCAGAGCAGCCATGGCAAGTCTGCGCTGCTACCGACTTCACATCTGGCTGCTCAGCACCCGCCTTTCCCCCCCACTGCCGCCAAATCTGCCGCTGGCTTCCTTCTGTCCGGGGGTGGGACCCTACACAGGCTGATTTGCCCTGGGCCCCACATGCTGCTCAGATCATCTCTGGTCATCACTGTGATGAAATCATCAGCAAAGCTAACTGCGCTTTATCATGCATTAGCAGATGCATGGGAAATAGAACCGAGGAGGTGACACTTTCCCTCTATGCGGCATTGGTCAGACTGCAGTTGGAGTATGGCATCCAGTTTTGTGTGCTGTTCTTTAAGAAGGAGGTGGATAACCTTGAGGGTCCAGAGGAGGGCCATTCATATGGTTAAGGGTTTTCACACCAAGCCTATAAGGAGAAACTAAGGGACCTGGATCTTTTCAGCCTCTGCAAAAGAAGGCTAAGAGGGGATCTTGTGACTGCCTACAAATTCATTAGTGGGGCACAGCAAGGAATCAGAGATGCTCTTTTCACCAGGGAGCTTCTTGTGGTAACAAAGGAACAATGGTAAGCTGACGGTGAGCAAATTTAAGCTGGACATCAGGAAGAACTTCTTCACAGTAAGGGTGGCCAGAATTTGGAATAGGCTTCCAAGGGAGGTGTTACTCTCCCCTACCTTAGGGGTCTTTAAGAGATGGCTGGATAGACATCTGGATGGGGTCATCTGACCCCAGCACTCTTTCCTACCCATAGCAAGGGGTTGGACTCGAAGGTCTGTTGAGGTTCCTTCTGACCCTAGCATCTATGAATCTATAAATGTTTAGGAGGATAAGAGTGCAAGTATTCAGACTCTTGCTAGTCTCACTGAAGGTGAAAGACAATTCATCCAGCGGTTTGAGTGGATTTATATAAGAGTTTGTCACCTTTCATTGATTTAGCACCTTCATTGGACAGTCCTGATAACATCTTCAGCTCAAAAATATACAATGTTAATTGTAATTTTCTTTTATTTGCTTCATTTTCTCATTTAGTTGCATCAATATTTAACAGGAATTGAAATTGTGTTTCAAATGAGTCCAGACATTTCTTTACATTTTTATTACTATACCTTACATTTCCAATATAATATCAGTACTTTCTACAAACTCTTATACCTAGAGGCTGACGAGTCTATTAAGCAAGTTCATGTAGATGCTTTTCTTGAAAACTCAGGGTTTTGGCACCGGTTATGTGTATAACACCAGTTGTCATAAAGTTATGGCATTTTAAGAGTAGTCACAGGTGAAGACTTTATGTTATTTGAGATTGGTATGACTGTGACTTGCCATGGGAGGGCTGCTGAGCAGAGCCATGGACAGGAGCCAGTACTCTACTGGGATGGCAATGGTGGGAAGGGGGCACGTAGTTTGGAGGTGGAACAGAGGGAGATGAATGGGGAAGGCAGAGTTTAGCACCCACTAAGAAAATAAATATTATATATAGTGTGCTTCATTATCCAATGAAAAAGAATTAAAATCGAGACCTAATGTGGCATAAAAGGCTTGTATATAAAGTAACTTTGTAGATGCCATGCTAGAGAGAGAAGACATCTCTTGATTTCAATAAATCATTGGTTTGTTCATAAGCCATCATTAACTTCTTTATGTATTTGGCCTACTAGCTTGAATTGCTAAGTATGTCTTAAACAATCTTCTCTTTTTTCAGTGAATTCATGGGAATTGTAAGTTAACCACATCCTCAAGAAGAATTCACACATTAAATTTCATAGATTGTTAGGGGCTGGAAGGGACCTCACAGATCATCGGGTCCAGCCCCCTTGCTCTAGTCAGGAAGACAACTGGGGTCCAGGAACCCCAACGAGGAGACTGTCCAGTCCCCTCTTGAAAAACTCCAGGGTAGGTGAATGCACCACCTCTGGAGGGAGTTTATTCCACAGTCTGGACACACCGACTGTGCAGGAGTTTTTCCTGATATTAAGCCTGAAGCGGCCTTCCAGGAGTTTGTGTCCATTGGTCCTGGTCTTCCCCAGGGGTGCCCTAGTGAACAGTTGTTCACCGAGCTCCTGATGCACTCCTCTGGTATAGTGGTAAGCTGCTATCATGTCCCCTCTCAACCTTCTCTTCTTTAGGCTAAAGAGACCAAGATCCTTCAGCCTTTTCTCATATGGCTTGCCTTGCAAGTCCCTGATGATACGGGTGGCTCTTTTCTGGACCCTCTCAAGTTTTTCCACATTCTTATTGAAGTGTAGCACCCAGAACTGGACGCAGTACTCCAACTGCAGTCTCAACAGTGCTGAGTACAGCGGGAGACAACAAACTTCCGTAGTTTTACACGAGAGCATTGGTTGATACATGCAAGCATGTTGTTTGCCTTGCTGGCCACCGCATCACACTGACAGCTCATATTCATGTGATTGTCAATCATTACCCCTAGGTCCCTTTCAGTCGCTGCTTTGGCTTTCCTGATCATTTCCCTACAAGTGCTTGCCATTAATGTATAGTCCTCCTTGAGGACTGTCCCTAGCTTTCACTATACATACACCTCTTTTTTCTTTTTCAAGAGGACTGTAATATCCTTATTAATACAGGAGAGCTTGCCAGCCCTCCTTCTACCTTTCCTCTTTTCAGGAAAGGCTTTCTTTTGTGCTTCGAGGATCATATCCTTGAGCAATGACGATTCTTTATGCACCCCATTCACCTTCCCTTCCTGGTCCCGCATCGCCTCCCCTACTAATGCTCTGAGCCTGTCAAAGTCAGCATTCTTGAAGTCCAGGACTTCAACCCTGCTGGTTGATTTGTCAACCTTGCAGTGGATGGTGAACCTGATAATTTCATGGTTGCAATCGAGCAGGTTACCTTCAATATTCAAGCCACACACCAGATCATCTCCCTTGGCCAGGAACACGTCTAGGAGAGCATTACCTCTGGTTGGCCCTTGCACTTCATGGGTCAGAAAGCTCCTCGCTCAGTTAGGAAACTGTGTGAATGATCTGACCTAGCTAAGTGTTCCTCACAACCTGTGTCCAGGTAATTGAAGTCACCCATGACAACCAAGTTTCTTGCACATATGGCTTCTGTCAGTTCTCAAGAGAACTCCAGATCCAGCTCCTCCCCTTGGTTTAGTGGCCTGTAGTAAATGCCTACAGTTAGGCTGGTCTTACCTCGCCCTCTCCCCGCCTCCCTCCCTGCCTGTGTCTTGAGCCAGAGGGTTTCAAGCTGCTTATCTTTGGAGCAAATGGACTTCTTCCTGTATTGGAGGAACTTCTTCTTTAGACTTGTTCCTGTATTGAAGGGGCTCAGATGGCTTCTGCTTAGTCTCATGGCTTTTAGCTGATGCATTCAAATGTGACAGGTATAACCTTGCATGCTGAACCAAAGCATCAGCATACTAGCTAAAAATGTGGGAAAGTGTTGCTCAACTTGGAGCGTTGGATTTTTTGTGTGGTATTTTAAGTGGTGAATGCGAATATTTAGAGAGTAAACTCTGTATTTATGTTGTAAAAATTTAAGCTTATAATTGAAACTTGTTATTTTTAGGGTGTTCTTTATTATTAAGTATTCAGAATCAGTTGTTAAACGCAACAAATTTAGGTAATTTCTTGAGTACATTTATTTGTTTTTGTTTTTTGAATGAGGCCATCAGTATTACAATATTTACTCAAATAGAAGATGACTTTGATTATGCTTAGGGGCAACCAACATGGGTTCGTTGGAGACAGGTCCTGTCAGACTAACCTGGTGGCCTTCTATGACCAGGTCACAAAATCCTTAGATGCAGGTGTCGTGGTGGACATAGTCTTTCTGGACTTTAGGAAGGCCTTTGACACCGTCTTTCACCCCGTTCTCATTAAAAAACTAGAAGACTGTAGCGTCAATACGTAGACAGTCAGATAGGTCACTAATTGGGTGGAGGGCCCCACCCAGAGAGTGGTGGTGGACAGATCTTATTCGACCTGGAAAGATGTGGGCAGTGGGGTTCTGCAGGGCTTGGTCCTCGGTCCTGCACTGTTCAACATCTTCATCAGCAACTTGGAGGAGGGGGTAAAAAGCAAGCTGTTCAAATTCGCAAATGGATTCAGCCTGGGGCTTTTTGACTGTCTGTACTTAGCCTTAATTTAAGTGATTTTAATGTAAATAATGAAGCTGTATTCTTAATAAAAGTTGTTAAAGAAAATATATTCATAGTTGGTAGGGTCAGAAGGGACCTGTCAAATTTGCGGATGACACTAAGATGTGGGGAGAAGTGGGCTTGCTAGAAGGAAGGAATAGGCTGCAATCAGACCTGGACAGGTTACAGGGGTGGGCAGATGAAAACAGGATGGGTTTCAACACTGACAAGTGCAAGGTACTGTACCTGAGGAGGAAGAACCAGTAGCATACCTACAGGCTGGGGAACTCCCTTCTCATCAGTGCAGAGGCAGAAAACGATCTTGGAGTCATTATTGATGCCAAAATGAACATGGACCGACAGTGTGGGGACAACCGTACCTTGTCATGCATCTCAGGCATGTCCGAGGAGGTGATCCTCCCCCTCTATGCACCACTGGTCAGGCAGCAGTTGGAGTACTGCATCCAGTTCTAGGTGCTGCACTTCAGGAGGGATGTGGACAGCATGGAGAGGGTCCAGAGGAGGGCCACCCGCATGATCAGGGGGCAGCAGGGCAGGCCCTACGAGGAGAGGCTAAGGGACCTGAACCTGTTCAGCCTCCACAAGAGAAGGCTGAGGGGAGATCTAGTGGCTGTCTACAAACTAGTCAGGGGGGACCAGCAGGCATTGGGAGAGTCCCTGTTCTCCCGAGCACTACCAGGAGTGACAAGAAATAACGGTCACAAGCTGGCAGAGGGTACATTCAGGCTAGATATCAGGAGGCACTACTTCACTGTCAGGGCGGCTAGGATCTGGAACCAACTTCCAAGGGAAGTGGTGCTGGCTCCTACCCTGGGGGTCTTTAAGAGGAGGCTGGATAAACACCTTGCCAGGGTTGTTTGACCCCAGTACTCTTTCCTGCCATGGCAGGGGGTCAGACTTGTTGATCTGCTCAGGTCCCTTCTGACCCTACCAACTATGAAACTATGAATATCTTTTCTTTAACAACTTTTATTAAGAATACAGCTTCATTATTTACATTAAAATCACTTAAATTAAGGTTAAGTACAGACAGTCAAAAAGCCCCGGACTGAATCCATTCAATCTTTGCAAGTTAGTCTGAACTGCCTAGATTGAACCAATGAGACTGTGAACAGACATTCACTTTTGATTCCAGAAAAGTAGCCATGTGCCTGTAGTGGCCCAGGTCAGTTGCCAGGGGGTGCTAGAGCATGCCTCCCGGCTTGGCTGGAGCAGACAGTTGGGCCAAGGCTAGCCTGCCCTTGAGGCAGGGGAGTTGCAAAGCATCTTGGGATGCTGGGGGACTGTGAGGTAATTTGTATCTGGAAGTGATCTGTGACAGAAGTTCAATAAATTGATTTAACCTAAATCAGATAAATCTGATACTACATCAGGAGTGGGCAAAACGTGGCCCATGGGCTGGATGCAACCTGCCAAGCTATTCTATCCAGCCCGCAGGGCCCCTAAAAAATTCAGAAAATGAATATTTATCTGCCCTGGGCTGCCTGTCATGCAGCCCTTGATGGCTTGCCAAAACTCAGTAAGTGGCTCTCCACCCAAAATAATTGCCCGCCCCTGTACTACATCCATCCAGGTTTATCTTAAACTGATTTGGGCCATTTGGAAAGCGTTTTGTGTGCGCTGAACTTCTGTTGCATTACAGATTTGAATGAGTTTCTGATCACTTATACTGGTTTATGTGTAATTTCTGTCCATATCTTCACTGTTTAATGATATTTCCTTCTCCTCTGTCCTGTCCCAGAACCAGCTGCTATTTACTTTTATTTTTAGAAACACTGGAAAAACATAATGTACTGGAGAATTTAGAGAAGAAAGTTAGCTTGAACATTTTCTAAAAAATAACTCCTTTTTTGTGAACTGCCAGACAAATGCCTTGGGGAAAATTCTATCCTCAGAATTCCTGCATCCATTTGAGGGCAGAATTTGTCTGTAGATGGACAGAGTCCTTTGATCTCTCTCCTATTCTACTTGGCACAAGTTAAAATGGGCACTTAAAATGAGAGCAGTCATTAGCTTTGGGGTGTTAAACTGCCATAAGTAAGTACCCTCTAAATGTTTTAAAGCTATGCCACTGCAGTTGAGGTTTCTCTTTGATTTGTTTTGCCCTGGTCATTCATGTGTGCTATATGAATGCTCTGGAGAAATAAAATGCCTTAACTTTGATTCCTCCAGCACCCCAGGATGCACAGCTGCTCTACCCCTTCCCACCCTTCAAATATCTAGAGATCTTGGCCCTGCCCCCAGCATTCCACACTGAGTGCTTAAGCTTACTGCCTGGTGGCTAAACTTAAGGGATACCATGCAGCCAAGGGAAGCTTGCTTCCTCCAGCTGCATGGCCTCCCTGTGCAGGGGCTCCATGCTCATCTTAGAACTGCTGGGGCTCTATTCAAATGGAGACCATGTGGCCAAGGAAGTGTGCTTCTCCCAGCCACATGGTTTCCCTGCCTGGGAACTCCTTCTCTCAGAAGCACAGAGAGATCTAACCAGGTATTTTTATTCCTCCTTTCCTACCTCCTCCTCTCCATGCATCATCCACCTCATACAAGACAGTTCCTAAACACATGGACCTGACCTCTCAAGTCACCAGTAAAAGAAAGACCACAATTTAATGTTCACTTCAGAACTAGTAGTTTGAGAGCATCAGTATATTCCATTCTGGCTGCTCCATGGGTTGTTAATTTGTACTGCCCCTTTCCAACACACACTATGAATTTTAAGTTGAATTCCTCTAACAACTGTATTAAGTGGACTGGTATGTGGATCATAATACCATATACAGCAAAGAATTATCAATCTACTACAAGCGAAAAGTTCTGCCAGCTACCTTAAACTAAAAAAATGTACACTGGTTAATTTAAATGTAATGACAGCAAAAATATTAGGTTTGTACAAGTTCTAGTGTCCATGCCCGCCAAAAACTCATTTGAAAAAAGAGAATGCAGCATTAACATAGAGCGAGTAATTTAATATCAATAGAAACACAAGATTTAAGAGGTCTGAAAATAGCATGATCTTCCCGTATACTAAGCAAACCTAAAATCTACAAGAACAAAAAGTGAGTTTTTTGTTTAGATCTCCAAGCTACCGGTCTGTGCTCCTTGCCACCAGCATGCTGCTCTGTGGCTGCATGCATGCACGGGGCATTTATCAGCCACATTATTGGCCACGTCAGGCTGATTTCCAATGCAGTCAGTTTTCTTTATATTGGTGCCGATCTGATGTACAATTAGAGCTTGTCCCCAAATCTGCAGTTCTGTCAAAAACATGACTTGTAAACAGTGTTTTTGGATGTACATTAACAAAAGTAAGAGTAAACTGATATGCTTATTTAAGCACAATTATCACATTAATAAGGAGAATTAAAATGACAGCTTATAAAACTCTCACTGTGAAGATAATTTAAATTAGGTGAAAAGGCCTGGCTAGGTGAAAGTCCAAGTTCTTCTCTTCAGAGATATGCAGATCTAGATGTTCCCCCCTCAGTATCTCTGCCTTGACTCAATTCAGTTCCAGACTCGTAGCTTCCATCCAAACCCCATGTTTATGGAACAATATTTACATTATACCAGCTGGCTTCAGAAGAGAGAATTATATACCTGATATCCTCAACATAACAAAGGGATTGGAGTCTATGTCCCCTAAATAACCTATTCAGTCAGCTCATATTCACACTGGAGAGGAGGAATGACAAAAATAAATCACGGTTCCAGTAAAAAAAAAACAAACAAAAAAACCCAGTATGAGATCATGAAATTAAAGTCTGTATCATAATTCATACACGCCATTGCTTGACTTTGTACTCTTACAGTTCTTTTAACAGAATAAATTCCATTACAAGCAACTTTTAAACAAGCCAACTAAAAGAAAAACAAATGTCCTATTAGGTAGAACCATACTGATATGGGTATCGGCAGAACTGGGAACATTAGCTCTACTGCATAGACTTCTGTTACTCGAATCGGGGTATCTGGTGGCAGTAGCATCTTATTCTCTATGTGAAGCAACAACTAAAGGGGATTTCACAGAGGTTGGCTGACTGCAGTGATCTTGTATATCAGTCCTGGATCCCTATGCTTGCCACTTTCTCCTCCTTCCCCTTAGCATGCCTACTTCTAAAATTGTCTCCTTATTTTACTTTCTCCTCCAAGCTAATCTCTCTAAACTCCTTTTTATCTCTTCTGCTGCTATTGCATGTCCCTGTCCATCCCAGCCTCTCTCTGCCCTCCTTACCTCTTTCATTTGAGTAAGCCAAGCAGCTTCATCCTCTTCCAGGCTGCTTTGGAAACACAGCCTCTCAGCTCTTAGTTCTGATGCTACCAGATAGTGGAAGAAGCTATTGCAAGAGAAAGCCTATTATGACCCACCCAATGTCCAGGACAAGAGATTTTAACAAATAAAGCAAGTAAAAAAAATCCCTTGTCCTGGACACTGTAAGGGTTTCCTCATGGCTCTGGGCTTCCCGCAACAGGTTTGTCCCCCACTGTAGCCCAACAGTCTCCCATTCTGGTGCTTCTCCTCTGCGTCCTCCTCCAGTTCTGCTTGCTAGATTTTTTGACTCCCAGTGAGCCACTCCCTTGTTAGTTTTCACACAGCTTCAGCCTTACTGGGGGCTTGCTGACAGATGCTAGGGAAGTAAAACCCTGTTTGAAAAGGCCCTGAGGCAGCAACCGTCTACAAAGCCCAACAGTGCTCCTAATTTTGCAGTTAGCCTGCCAAATAGCAGGAGGGCAGGGACTTAGCCTTTCACAGCTGCTCTGTTGTAATTGTCCCTATGACCACGATGACCACACAGAAAGCTAAATTGGGTCAATTTAGCCCTATTTCATTAGGGGCTTAAGTATCAGATCTAGTTCTTAGCATGGGATAAACTCTCTGTGGGTACTATCCCTGAGGTGCGGTTACATCCCTGAATCCTCTTAATTGTGGGCACAGTGTCAGTTTCTGAAAATTGAGAGAGAGACAGAAAAAGTTTGGAAACTGCCATCTTATATCCTACAGTACAAATGTGCCTGCTTTCAAATGCATGATTACATGAAACACAGAGCATACTTGCATGTGCACTGAAGCACAATCCACAAGATAACTGTCACAGACCTGAATGCATAGAAGTCCCCAGTCGGCACTCTTCCCAGAGCCTCCATAATCCTTAAACACTCCTTCCTATTATATTTTTCCTATATAGTATATACATTTTTTCCTATTATATGTATCAAACTGCCTCTAATTTCCTAGTGTTATTCCAGAATTATATTGTTGCTCCCATTCTCTTTTCACTTTATCTCTCTCTACTTATCTAGTTACTTGTTTGCCCTTAGATTAAGTCACTTAATGCCAGCACCATTTTTTCTTAATGGCCAGAAAGTGACTAGCATATAGTAGATGCTGCTGTAAATATATAATTAAGTGCAACTTCGTGGAAGTCAGCAACATTGAACCAGGAATACAGTTTGCCTATTCCAAATACACCTCTAAGTTTAGTACTAGAAATGTTATAACACTGTAGATTTGATTTTGGCATTTTAATACATAACATTTTTATTTCAGGTAACTGGGACCATCCATGTCCAATGGCCCTTTACTATCCTACCAGTAAAGACGAAATGGAACAACATAAGCTTTCATGTTCTTTTATTTGATCTGGAAAAACTTGTAGAACTTTTACTGTCATCTCAGCTCAATGGATTGAAGTCATCAAATTCATTCCACAGCTATGACACTCTAAAAAGAGCCAAAAGCACAGCAGAGAAAAGGACACTAACGTTAAAAAGGAATAAAACTTCTGGCTGTCTTTCTCCAATGGATGGGCAAGTAAATACTATCTTTACAAACCAGGTCCATAGGGATAATAATGCTGCTAGGTCTCTGGAAGAAAGTGGTGGCATCAAAAGGCAGAAAAAACTGAAGAGTTCAAAAAAGATTAGAATGCAGCCATCAGGAAAAATCGATGCAAACATCACCACAGACACTGCTAAACTGCTCTTGTCGTGTCTCTTACCGTGGGGTGTGGATAAAGAACTAGACAATCTCTGTGTTAGATATTTAGATATCTTAAGACTACAGTGTCCAGTTTCTTTTGGACTTGTGTCAAATGAAAATCACATATCACTAATGCTGCCAGGATGGAATTCTGCTCATTGTGGTGTGCTGGAAGAACACACACTGATCAACTTGGTTTCCAGAAAAGTGCTAGATTTGTCAAACAGATACATCACTGCAGCTCAAGGACAAATTGAAAAGAAAAATGGACTAGAAAATGATGTTGAGGGCACACAGATATCACAAACTATTTTCTCCTTACTGAGGAAGGTAGCTTTAGTCAACAAGATAGTTGACATGCCCTTTGAACTAACCAATGGAATTGACAGGTAAGAACTTTTTAATAATTGCTGCTACATGTTTCGTATTGATGGGGATATATGCATATATATGTCATCCAGTTATTTTCTTAAATGTAGGAAGTTATGCAGTGGTGTTCACAGCAGGCTTATTTACATGGACTCTCTTTAAATTAGAGGCAGATTTAGGAGGATCTACATGCTCTTTCAGAATACATGTTGGGGGTATGTTATCTTTTTATTGAAGAAAAGAACAAACTGAGGAACAGACACTGGATCAAGGTCTGTGACAGAGATGGGCATAGACCTGAATGACTCTAGTTCTTCCTCCATGCCTTTAAGACCTGCAGTACTATAAGTGAAATTGTGAACTTTCTGAATCCCCTCAAAATAGAAACAAGACCTGCCAGCAGCTTTCTACTCTGCTGTTCTAACATGCATGCCCTGTTACTGATGTAATGCTTCTACCACAAAAGTCAATGGCTTTAAAGCTGAAGTTGAGAATACATCAGACCTAGGAAGATTTGCTTAGTTCCTTTACCTAGAAGTACTTATCTAGTACCCAATAAAGACAGCTGTTTGAGAGCTGAATGCTTTCTCTGTCCCTGCATTTTGATAACCTGTCCCAAATTGCATTTACATTCCTTGAAACAAATTTACTTGGATGAATGCTTTTTCAGCATCAAGGGAAAAATAAGCTGTTTAATTATTTGGCCAAGCCAAATAGAGTGCGCTAATCAGATAGTGGATATTTTCCAAACACTCTTGTTATTTGATGTACTTTGGTTGGTCTTAATTTAGTATTACAGTAAAAGCTGTGCTATCTAGCATCTTACAAGCCAGCATGCTCTACTAACCGGCATGCCGGCTTGTAAGATAAAGTGAAACTGGAAGTGCCCACTGTGGCACTTCTGGTTCCTCTGAGCCTCCACAGCTGGGGCAAAGCAGCCTGCGCTGCCGAGCCCCCACAGCCCGGGGGCATAACAGGCTGCACGGGGGGGTGTGGGGCCTGCCTCCCTCTCCCACAGGGTCCGCAGGATGGCCGGCAATGCAGCGGGAGGGGTGGAGGGACGCCGCAGACATGGCAGGAGAAGTGGCAGCCGGGGCCGCTCATTAACCAGCGTATTTTGTTATCTGGCATCCACCGGTTCACTGCAGTGTTCTAAGCAGCTAGGGGCTACACAGGACACAGGCGGCACCAGTGAGGCATGAGCACTCCCACTGTCAGTTGCACAACATGCAGGAACCCCCCCATAACTGTATCGTGTGTGGGCACCCTAGCCACAGGCTTCCCTGGCATGATAAACAGTGCTGCCCCTGGGTTGAGGCCAGGAAATGGAAGACAGAGGAGAGAGGGGGAGGCAGAGTCCCCAGCTGCTGCTGCAAACCAAGTAATGGGGGGAAATGGCACTCAGATGGGAGCCTAGGGGCCACAGTTACCTCCACACAAGCTGCATGTAGCACATGGGCTGCCAATTGGACAGCCCTGGTCTAGAGACAAAAAAGATGCATGGGTCCTATTGAGCCTATTCCTACGTAGAAGCACGCATCTTCTGGGAGGCTGGGGGCACTAAGACTCTCTAGGAAGGTCTATTGCCTTGTCGGAAACAGACTTATGAATATTACCAAACAAAAAGTCCATTAAAAATAGATGAATAGGTCATAGTTACTTGTGTTCCAAATTCCACATGTACCTCTGTGTCAGGCAAAATAACTTAATGTTAAATCAAAACATTTCAAATCCAGCTGGAGCATGTTGATTATTCTTTGGCTCATTTCCCATTTCAATCAGGTCACTGTTCCCCAGCGTGAAAAGAACCTTAGAGTGAAGTGCATGCAAACAAAGTATACAGGCATGATAGCCCAGTTTCTTTCTGCAGGTAATGGCATTGAGGGAAATTGGCTAAGTATTGGGATCCATAGAAAAAGTTATCAGGTACTTAAGGTATATTGCCCTGATATAAGGTCTCTTGGCTTGATGTGAAATTTGGATTATCAGCCAGTGGACCCAGATTCTATGCCCCTCCTTACTATTTTTATGATTTAATGTCATCTGTGTCACAAACCCACCCACAGGATACTCTCAGAGCTGTACCACTGCTTGTCTCAAGGAACAGACTGAAGTTTTCCCTGGACTAGCTCCTTATCAGCAGGGGCCTCACCTTCGCTACTCTTAAACTGGACCTCAAAGCTACAGCAAGGGAATCTTTTCCAGCTCTAGGTGTCCTCCCCCTTTCCACAGAAAGAGCTAGCCTGGAATATCACTTGCACTGAAATCATTCTTTCCATAGGCAATCAGTAAGGAGACAAAACAACAAAAGTATTTATTATGTAGGAGAAAAGAATTATATAAGTAAAACCAAACATAAATTTGGGAACAGAATTAAAAGACAAGATTCTTACCTTTTCATCTGGCTATACCCTTCCTGAAAAACCTGCCAGTATCTCCAGAAAATCAGTCTTCCTGATGATTCTACCAGCCCTGGCTACTGGAGACCCGGGGCTCTTCCCCAGGCCTGTGATCATCCATAACAAAACATATCATACAGATAGCCTCTTAAATAACTCCTAGCTAACCCCTCTCATCAACATTCCAATGAGTCACCAAAATCCTAATAAATCCTAATCTAATAATGTCTCCTTCTGCCTGTGTCTGGAAGTGGAAAGTATCTTTGAGCATGTCTGCCTTATTCTCTTGACTAAACAATGTCCAGAATTAAAATGGTATACATAGACAGCATAACATAATCTATATAGTGATAAAGTGGCATAAATGAATGCCACATAATATGGGCTTTCCAACAAGACCACTCCTGCGATATCAGTACAACAAAATTCAGGAATACATCCATGATACCCCACAAACCCCCAAAGCATAATGGGGTTCTCAGCAATCTGATTGTTCAAGTTCCACACATGCCTCTGCACCAGGTGAACTATTCTGAGATGTCAGTCTTGGGTTGTTACTTTCAATGATTTACCTGGCTGCTGTGCATATAGAGCTTTTTCTTTTACCTTTATTGCAAATTTAAAGTTATTTTAGGAAGGAAATTATCTCATTAAAGGCTTTGCACCCAAAGACAAAAAAGATGCAGAGCAGCAGCACTGTTAGCAGTGACTATGACTTCCCACCACTCACCCAGCCAGGGTGGGGTGGGCACGGGACGGAGCCGCTGTGCTGCCTCGACAAGCAGCATGCAGCTGCAGGAACCGCACTGCCCGGATGAGCCATGGCTTTGTTCCGCACCCGCTCTGCCCTGCCTGGGAGAGTGGCGGGAGGGAATGAGGGAGCATGTACCCCCAGATCAGAGCAGGGTGGGTGGCAGAGCAAGAGCTACCTGAAAATTCACCATAGCTCCTGCTGCCTGTTCAGAGTGCAGCCTGGTGCAGCTCTGTCCCCACCCACCCTACCCTGCCCCACACAGATCCGGGGTCAAACGCCCCCCTTTGCCCTCCTGGACCATTGGCAGGAGGAGCAGCAGGAACCACCGGTTGAGCCACCAGATGAGCAGCTGCTGCTGCACCCCCCCCCCCCCCCACACCCACCTGGCTCTGGCTGGGCAGCACTTGCCCCAGCTCCGGTCCCTCTCTCACCATGGGGAACATTGATCTGCTCCCCCAACACACTCCTTCTCTTCTCCCTCCCCTTCTACCACAACACACTTACCAACTGCATGCAGCTGTTTTGACCATCGTAAAGATGAAACCCATGTTGAAACGTCGAAACAGGATGTCAATTTATAAATGTTGTAAGTGACGTTCATTGCAACTCAGTCATAAGTCAAGGACTGCCTGTACTATAAATATAATGATCCTGCATCGAACATTTTACCTAGCAAAGGCAAACCCATGAAATTGAATTCTGTGCTGTGCAGATGATTAAACCATTTATAAAAATAGAAGTCTCATTGAGCTCCAAATCTTAGATTCTGCCCAATATTTAGGGGCATTTGGATCTAGGATTTCAGTCTGCAGCCTTTACCTACCCAGAGGATTCACTTGGGAGAGAATGAAAGTGGTTCTTCCATTTTTATCTTCTATCAGGATTTCTGCCAACTCAGGCAGTCTCCAGGTGCAGATGAGCCTCATGGCAGCATAACTGGTAGAGCTTGCCAGTGATGTCTATAGAATCAGTGTAGGTCTTTTCTCCCTTGGCCACACCTCAGCCAGATCTGTCTGCTTTTAATGCTGCAGTTCTACTCCTTGTCACTCACATGTGGCATCCTGGGAGTAAGTCAGGTAAGTTTCATGAACTGTTTTTATAGCTTATATGCAACAACCTTTCTTGATCTATTACCACACTTTTCCTGCTGCTGAATGATGAGCTACAATATGTAGTCCACTTCCTCAACCTCTGCCACATTCTAACCAGCAGTCCTAATCAGCAGACAATTAACTATATTTAATGCTTTTTTGTCAAACACTAGCTGAGCCCATAAGCTCTGTATTCATTTAAGCCTTTCCCTCTTATAATGCTGACAGTGCCATAGTAAGATTCCCCTCATCATCATCATAATTGTGTCCCACCGTAGTATGATACTAACCTTTACCTTCCATTAAACTACAGGAAATGCTTTCAGACACCTTAGATGCTTTTTTAGTAAGCAAAGATATGCGCTGAACAGGTATGCAAAGGATTTTGTTCTGCTTCCCAGCATCAGTAAAACTACAAGTGAAGTCGCATCACAGTCAAGAACCATTATTTTCACTTAGAATCAAAATTGTGTGGAATGGAACTACTGGACAAGGTTACTGAGACAAAAACATTGAGGTCATTTAAAGCAACAATTAGCTGTCATTGTGAAAAGAATGTTGTACAGCCAAGGGAATGAGCTCCAGCCTTTTTAGAAGGGTGTTTTTTTTTTTTTAATGCTTTCAAATTTTCCAGTCAGTCAAGGAAATAAAATGTACAATTTACACTCTATCATGACAATGTTTTCTTTGTATCTGAAAAATTGATAAAGGCTTTGAAATATGTTAACTGAAATAACTTTTCATATCTTAACTTAAGGGCACTTCAGTCTCTTAATTCATTATGAAAAATAACCATTATCTTGGCCATTCAAGATTGGAATAAAGATACCCCACATTGTCTCAAAGTGTTAAAGAATGTTTGTAATAAGGCACCCCTCAGCACTGGCTCTTTTTCAAGTGGTTGTGAGCCACCACATTCAGTACATTGACACTTCATCTTTACTCCCCACAGCTGACTTATGCCTTTCTTTCCCATTTCCAAGTATTCTTGCTTCTTCATCAGCCTTAAATATCTGGGAAACATCAAATGGGGCATCAAAAAGTTCAACCAGAATCCCTCTCTTAGCCTGTCACATATTAGTGTGGCCCTGCCATCCCTGAGGTGGAACTAGACCAGGCTGCACCCCCTCTGCATGCAGATTTATAGAGGATCCCAGGTTCATGACAAGGACACTTAGCTAATTAGCACGTGGATTGTTCATGGTGAGGTATCTGAATTACACACACATAGTGAACAGTGCTGAGTTGTGGGGTCACCATGACTAGAAATGTTGACTCTGGTGGGGCCCAGCCCACTGAACTGTATGATAAATCATGAGTCTTTTGGCTTTGGATTAATATCATGCATAGTTTGTACTATCTGTAAGTAGGTAAAAAAAGTAAAAATGTGCATATAATCAAATTATTACAGGTAAGTTTATTTCAAGGTCAGTGGGTGTGTCTACACAAGATGCTTTACTGCACGTTAGATTAATCATTGCACAGTAAATCATCACCGTGTACATGTGTGCACTATTTACTGCACAGTAGATTAGTCTAGAGTGCAGTTAGCTACCACCTGTAAATACAAGTAGTAAACATGTGTAGATGCTGATGCTGCTTCCAGTCAGCCCCAACACCCAGGGGCCACAGGGGTCAGGGAACACTCCTGGTCCTGTCACTGCTCAGCTTCTGGCTTCTCCCAGGATCCAAGCAGCACCAGGACAGGGTAGATCTCTGCCCCACCACACCTCTCCCCTCCCTCCCATCCCCCCCATGTCCCAGTGCTGCTTAGCTCCCACCTCCCCAAGGGAGCTGGGAACCGAGTAGCAGTGGGACTGGGGAGGTCTCTGCTTCTCCACCCAGCGGGGGCCTGGATGGGAGCTATCTCACTTTTGGGTGGAGGTGGGGATTTTTTGGTACAAAGTGGAGGTTTTCTGGGTAGGAATTTTCTGGTCCAGAAGTGGGACAAATCCCAGCCAGCCCTCAGCTTCACAAGGAAGCCCTTCTGGGAATGGGGCTTGTCTCCATATGCACAGGGCCAGGAGAGCTCTGCAGCAGCAGCCGCCTCCTGCCCCCATGTACATCATGACCCCTCCCAATGTGCACACGGGTAGTAGACAGATGCCACTGCAGCCAGCAGAGCTGTTCTGGCCTGTGCGCATTGAGACCAGCCCCTGTGCTCCCTACAAGACCCCAGGCTAGCACCCTGGGGGAGCCTGGAGCTCCCCCTGGCTGCTGCAGGGGGCCAGAGCAGGGAAGGAGTAGCCCTATACCAGTACCAGGATTTGCACCCAACAGGGAACACATGTAAACGTGCTCACAGGGAAGGCTAACTGCTTAGTATTTTACTGCTGAAGTTAGCCTTTATAGCATTAATAGCACACGTACACGCACCCAGTGTTCGCAATCTTATTCCTCACTTCCATGTGCTCAGGGAGAGCAGGCTGTGACAGTAAAGAGGAGGGGAAGGTGATGCAGGGGGAAGAAGCAGGGGACAGAGAAGGCACGGGGGCTACCTGAACCTTCGAATTTATTTTCCCTGCTGTAGCAGTGGGAGAGGGAAGAAATCAAGGCAGATCTCTTAATAATTAGATTCTGTCTGGAAAAATATGACAAATTTAAAAATTTTTCAGAATCTAGTTACTGGAGGGTCATCTTCTATTCAGGGTCATCTTATATTTGAGTAAATACAGTATTCGTATGTGAACAAAGATATTCATTTGGGAGCAATAGTATTCACCGTTTAATATTTGTTATACATCATTCCATTGTTTACAAGGGTTCTTATCCAGTTAAGGGGCTGAAATGAAAACAAACAATTTATGTTACCAATCATATGCAAGTAATGATTTGGACTTAAGAGTAAATGCTCCAGAAACAATAGGTTGAAATATGTATGTCTAATGACTTTTTGAGTAACAGACATAATTGAAGGAATCTTATTGTGTTCATGAACATTTCACAAATGGAAAGAATGTGTTAAATTTGACAGAAAATTTATTTTAAAAATTAATTTTACTAGGCTTCAACCATTATTTGCTTTTTCCTTCAATTCCTGGGATAACTATTTGTACAGGGGAAAATACTAGTATTCACAGTAAATCAAGCTTCTGCTGTTTGTGAATTATGTTCCTGAATTAATCAGCGACACTGTGCACTGAACCATACTCTTTAGGAGCACTAGGTTATACAGGCTAGAGTCTTAAATTGTAAGTCACTTAATATAGTCACAAATGTTGCAGTAATATTTAAAATGTTTTAGTATTGTGAAATACAATGGAGACCTCTAAAAGTCAAACTGCCTTGTATAGAGTTAACTTTTGCTCTGTACAAACAGCAAAGCAAGTCAAATAGCTTATGAATGTGATTTCATCATTTGAATTGCATTTTGTTTATATAATATGTGAATGTTGCAGGGGCCAAATGGTGAAGTCAGGAATGCTGGCTGAGTAAGAACTGCAGCATTTGATCCCATAATAGCATCACAGTGATTTCATCACAGTTTTGAAACTGCATGTTGTTAGAGAGAGAGAGCCATGTTAGATGAAGTCAGGCAGGAGGCACCTTATAGACGAGGGGTGAGGAGGGGAGAAGTGCAAAATATGGCCTGTGGGCCGGATCCAGGGCAGAGCTGTGATCTGCTTCCTCCACGCTGCTGCCCACGGAGCCTGTGCTCATTACAGGGCATGCTGAATCCAGGATCTTACCCTCAGAGGGATTTTGTCTGGCCTGTGGTAGGTCCTTTGGTTCTGCCCAGACCAGGCGCAGGAGGCAGCCCGGACCATGGCACATACAGCAGGTCCTGCCACCCTAAGCACGGCAGGGTTGGGGCAGCACAGCAACCAGACTTGCTTCCTGGCAGTCCTGGTGGTGGCAGCTTCATCCAGCTGTCACCGCCACTGGACCTATCCCCTTTGCCCAGATATCCGAACAAGGGCATGGGATGGGGCTGTGGGTGGGTGAGGAGTGGTGTTTGGAAGTGGGATGGGTGGGCAAGGCCCAAATGATGAGGCAGGACTGCAGGGTGGTGATAGTGCAGGGCTGGGGCCTGGGCAGAGCCGAGATCCACTCCTCAAACATCCCTGCAACGGGTGTGGGTTCCATGGGCAGGGCCATGCAAGGAGCAGATTGAAACTCTGCCTTAGCCCTGGCCTTGCACTGTCACTGCCCCAAGAGCCAGCACCCAGCCTTGGATACAGCTCCCTGCCCACCCTTGGCCCCATCCCATCCACCTGCCTGGTCACCCTGCCTGTGTGGGTCTTTGCTGGTCACCATGGAGACCCCAGGATCGTGGGGTGGTGACAGTGTGGAGCCAGGGCCCAGGGCCTGGGGCAGAGCTGTGATCTGCTCCCTGCACACCCCTGCCCATAGAACCAGCACCCATTGTAGGGGTGCACAGGCAGAGGATTATGGTTCTGCACAGGGCCAGGGCTGGGATTGTTTTGGTCATCTGTTGCGTGGGAGGGGAGGGGAGGGGAGAGGGTGCTGACCCAGCCCATGACAGCTCAGTAAAGCTCCCTATGTGGCCTGCAGGCCCAAATAATTGCCCATACCCATTATAGACTAACTGAATTAAAGAGACATAAGCCTTCATAAGGAAGAGCTCACTTCATCAGATTCTTCATCACAAAGCTTATCAAAGCTTAGCAAAGGATTAGCACCATTAGGAATGTATCAGTATGTGTGTATTTGTGTGTGTTTTAAATAGCAGGTAAGGGCCAAAACTATTATTCTCTGGATAATCCCCCTAGGTATTGGAGCAGTACACCTACAAATTAATTGTTGGCAGGATTGATCTCTATATTAAAAGAATGCAGTGGCTATTGAGAGTATAAAGGCCCCAAAAATGCTAATACTGTATTTGTCAAAATGTTTGCAAGGGTGCCCAAGTCTTTTATGTAGTGATTTCATGTTCTTTTTAGTTCACAGAAATTAGAATTTATACGTAACAGGTGGAGAAATACAGAAATATTCAGCCCTTCATTTCACAATTTCTATGGAGAGTCACCAAACTGTAAGTATGTAGGGATCCAATAATGACGATACATACTTTGCTTTTATTTGAGCTATTTGTTTATGTTAGACAAAACACTGTGTGTATATTGAAGCAATGAATATCATTTTATTGCCATTTATAATCTTGGATTTAAATTTTCTTTTCTTTATTGTTTATATGTATTAGCTTGATTAACTTGTACTTGACCTGCTATATTTGTTTTTATGTGATGCTCACAAAAGCATATAAGCCACATGTTGACCATACAGTGATACCTACTAGAATCAAATGCACATTTTTTGTGACAACATGATATCCAGTTGCATTTCCTAGGAAATTTCCTAACCATGTGAAAAACAAGAGAGTATGTAATAAAAGAAAAAACAACTGCTTTTTCCATCCTGTTCCCTGTCTCCCTCAGCACCATCACACATGCCCACAATGACATACACAAACCTACAAGCAAATTGTTGTTTTTGTAATACAACATTCATCATGATTTTCCAGTAATGCTCTTAAATTTGGCTTGAGGCAGAATAAAATAGTCTGCACTCTAACATCCCTCAGGCAATAGTTTACCAATGTTGGCTTGCCGGCCAGTCCATATTTGTTTGTTTTTACAATATTTAACCAACCAAAGAATTTAAAGAACAAAACCAAGCCAAATACAGATGATGTATTTGTTACCGTGCATTGTCAAGCAAATCTAATATGATTTTACTACATAGTAAAATCTGGCTAAGCTCATAATGCAATTCCTCTGCAGCAAATCCTGTTGCTTTTCCATATAAAAGATGTATGCAAATGAGTTCTTACACTTCCTAGAAGGAGTGATCTGTAGATTCTTCCATCTCGCTTCCGCTCAGGAACTGCAGCGTTCTACTTGAGATTTCCATGAACCATGCAGGAGTGCCTGTAGGGGTGACAGGTGATGAGCGGGAAACTTGGGGTAAAATTATGAGGGGCATTGAAGATGTTCACCTCCGATAGGAACCAGAACGCTCTTGGGTGCTTCTAGATAATGAACCCCTTTGTTCTGGATTACACGTCTGTTCTGAATCTGAAAAATAGAACTGCTATATCTGATTGGTACGGATTGTATTGTTTTTTCCAAAAATTAGTACTTGATTCAGCTGGAGTAGCATCAAGGAGACACTGCCTCCCTTGGCATAATGCTCACTCCCTATAGAAGCAGTAGCATCCAAAATCCCAGGGCCTGACTCCTTACTACTACGTATCTACAAAGTGGATGAAAATGTAATTATATGAAAAATAACATTTGGCACCCTCTTTACATTCATTGGGTCTGGTCTTCAAATCTGGCTGACACATGTTAGGCACAGGACAGACATGAAAGCCAAAGTTGGATGTATACCTCCTACGACACTCTAGGGACTACACTCTGATCTACTCGGGGGGTGGCTACAGGACTTCTAAGCCATCTCACTTGTGCCAGTTAGTATTACCCCAAACCATTGCTCTGAACAAGGATAACTAGACTACAGCCACAATCTTTCCCCAATACCAACTCTGTACTATGCAAGATTGCCCCTCAGTAAGGGAGTCTCCAGCTGACTCAGCAGAATCCTCAATTTATCTTTTGCTTTCAGATACACATGTCTTGCCAGGTACACCTTTCCCATCATGTACCCTTTTGCCTTGTCCCTTCCACCTTTACCAAAATCTTATCTAAAGCTTAATCTCCTTCTGCCTTAACTTTTATAAAATTCTTTATCCCTCTCCCATGTTACTTCCTGCTTTTTCTTATATGGAAAAGAATGTTACTACAGCCTCTTCAACAAGCTTCTTTCACTCAAAAATTGCTTGCTTTTGTTGTGGAAAAAAAAAATCATTGTTCTTTTTATTGTAGTTTTATTGTATCTCATGGACTCATCACCTCATTTAAAATATCGTCTGAAAACATTTCTTTCTTTTCCTGATTGCTCTCTGTTTTAACCATATTTCATTTGATTTTTTAGATTTAATATTCATAAAGCATTTCTCTGCATATTTCTAGGTTGAACATAAACTTGAAATCTTTTCCATAATGCTAAAATTCATTGTCTAGTATTACCACTACTGAAACATATCCTCAGCTTTTATAAATCTTCATAGCTCCACTTATGTCCCTGAGGCCCCTGGCAGATGTTACACTTAAGATATGATTAACCAGTTCATGCATTTAAGGACGTGATAAAACAAGGAATAAGCTACAAAATTATTGAACAAAATAGATTCCCGCTGCAGCTAACATTGTACGTGTGGCCAAGCCAATCAGTTGATTAGGGCTCCTGGCCTCAGGGGTGCATCACAGGCAAGGGCAGCCCTTGACTCCGATGGGCTTCCAAGGCTGAGAGCACTGATCAGCTCACTGGCTTGCTACTACTGATGCTGATATGGTTCATTACACTGCAGAAGCAAACACTGTTGCTAAGTGTACATGCAGTAAAATGCATGGAAAGTATTGTGAATTGATATTCCAAGAAATTCTGGGACAGGAGACTATATATGTGTTGATGACCTTTTGGCTCTATGAATGGCTACACATCATACAATAACCAAATTTTAGTTCTTGGGTTACCATCTTGCACTAAGTAATATTTTACTAGAATGCTGAGTTCATATTTACTGTTCCATTTTTTTTTGGTGAAAGATTCATAGGCAGAGGGGATCATTATTAGCCTGTAAGCACTGGCCACAAAAAAGTTATGTATAGTCTCTTCGGCCAGCTGTGCTTGAGCTTTTGGGCACCCACCACTGTCTTCAAGCAGTACCATTTAAAGCAAATGTCAGGTATTCTGTTTAGCACATCTCACAAAACTTGGCAATAATCAAACACCTTTTCTGGTATGCGTACCCCATTGTAGAATGTATGGACACAAGTTTAATTATATTCAGTGAACTTCATTGGAAGGAAAGGCAGGAGTTTTTCCATAGTTAAAGCTGAGGGTTGCTTTTCCATCTCTTCTCTCCTTTCCCTTCATTCCCACTGTCTTCTGTTTCAAGAAAGGACATTTCACTAAAGGTGATAGTTTTTTCCAGGTTGCATTTTTTTTTTCGCTTAAATATGAGTAGAGATTTGGACAAGTTGTTTTTGAAATGCATCTCTTTATAAAAAACTAATCATATTTTCAATATTCTTTGAATACTTTTCGGCCTTATTTCAGACATGGCTCATCCTTGGAATTTCAGTAAGACTTGTTTGAATGATACTGGTGAAATCTAATGCACAGAATCAATTCTGAAATAGGGAAAAGATTTATTTGGGCAAAAGAAACAGACTGAAAGAAACTGTTTCCACAAACCTCTGTGCAAACAAGGGACTGGATTTAACAGAGCTCTACCCAATATCTTTATAAAAATTGGTAATGGAAATGTGGTATAAACCATAAACCAGTCTTTTATAAATAAAGTTCATTCTTTGAATTTGGGATTTGGAATTTAGTGGCATGCATTTATGCATATATTGCAGGGTAAACATATAAAGAACATTGCATATATTTTCAGATAAAAGTGGATCTCGTTTTCCTGATCCTGGGAATATTTCACTGGTGAAACTCATTTCTTGCTGGAGAGAGCAATCTGTAAAGGTAAGAAATTGTGTGTATTAATTGCGATAATATTATAAAGTGATATTGATCACTGTTTTGTGTACTTTTCAAGTTTGTGATGCAGAATGGTAGGTGGAGATGTGTGGTGAAATTATAACAAATTCAAATGAGTCATGTGTTCTCTGGAGCAAGAATTTTCACATTCAACTGCACTATATTTATTATGGGAAAAATGTTGCTTTTTAGAGTACATGTTTGCAGATGGTAAGATAACTATCATCTTAGGTCTAATCTAAAGAGATGCCGAATAGCATGAATCATTTTACTATTCAGTGTGCTTGCTTATCAGGTGAATAGTGTGTATTAGGCAATAAGAGTGAGAGTTATATCTACCCATATAAAAACTTGCAAATTTCATAAAAATGTTCAATGCTTCTGAAAGAGTAAGAGGAACATAATGCTAGTGTACAGTTGCGCTGTCAAAGAACTGGACATGATGGTCCTAAAAGCATGTGAAGTCAGGGTCAGATTCCTTACTCAGTATGATATCCTTCATGAGTGATCTAAAAAACTAACAGTCCCAGGGTAGTTTTAACTTTACCTTTGGTAGTGCACATATAGGACCACATCAGAGTTTGACTGCTCAGAAAGGCCTAGACAGTGGGTACGTTGAGAGAGAAGGGGTCAAGGCTGGGACAGCTGAAACCCTGACAGGTGCTCAGAATCCTATGTGCACACCCATCTTAAAGGGGAAGTACAGAAAGAACAGAGGCCCCAAGGTGGGGTTAGCCTAGGCAGACCAGGACCCATGAGGTTACACCCTGCCCCAGAAACCGCTTCCCCAACAACCAACAGAACATCAGAGTCATGGCAGGTGAGAGACCAGAGGTGAGGTTGGTCCTTACCTGGTCCCACAAGTGGGGTGGACCACAGTGGTGATCAGTTGCCAGGGTAGCTACCCTCCCTATTGAGTCCCACTTGAGATCAGAGTCCTTAGATACTGTCATCTGGTAAGACCCACATAGATTCACATATGTTAGGGGCTGGAAGGGACTTCACAAGATCATCAGGTCCAGCCCCCCTGCATTTGGGCAGGACAGCTGGATGACCCCTGCCAGGTGAGCATCCAGACATTTTTTGAAGATTTTTTTAACATAATGCGTTGCTCACCTGCTCAGCTTCTGAAGCCCTTGGCAGACATTAATTACACTTAAAACATGATTAGTCTGTTAGTCACATCTTAAACAGTGACCTGGCTACACATTCAGGGAATTAAAGGGACCACAAAAAGGGAAAACAGTCAAAAAAATATTACTAAAAACATACTTTTGTGGCTCGTTTCCATCATGCCTTAAATTGAATACGTGGTGGGGTTAGGACCACACTTTTATTTAAAAGTGTGATGGGATCTGGTTCCCAGTCCCAACAATTTCTTGCCCTGCCATGCACAAGTGGCTCAGCAAAAGGTGCCATAGTTGGGGTCAGGGATCAGAATCCATCACACTTTTTAAAATAAATGTCAATAAGCAGTCTGAAACTCTTTGATGTCTTTAATTTATGGAGTGGCAGGTATATATCCAGCAAACTGTATTTGCAGTGTATTTGGTTGCATTAGGTCTGTGTATTTTGTACTTTCCAATGAATTGAGTAGAAGCTGCATTAATACCATGATTCTGGGCTTCTCTATTCAGGGAAGTTAGTATTCAGTAAATTTTGGAAGCCCAGAGTCATGGTATTAATGCAGCTTCTACTCAATTCATTGGAAAGTACAAAATGTACAGACCTAAGAGCTCTCTCTCTTATCATGAACAGTAATAGTATTTGCACAGGAGGTCAGTTCTGATTTGCAAAGTAGCCAGTGCACTGTAAATTCACATCCTAGATTACTGGGCACTAACTTCTTCAGGCAGATTAACCCTGCCCTTACATACTCCTGCACCTAAGAAAAGATCTTGCATCAGCCTGTCCATTTCAGCAAGCCAGTCAGCATTCTGCATCGTTGATTCAGAACTCCCTGTTTAATCATTTGCTGTGAAATTTTCCCAGGATCCTTTCTGGCAAGCACTTACTGAAAGGCAAGCAGCATAGACAAAGATACCTCTTAAAGGGTGGTGCAACTAGGGTTTTAAAAGCTTCAAATATAAACAAAGTGCTGGGACAACCCCATCAAAGAATGTCCAACTTTTTACTGAGCTCATACTTCAGCGTGCCTGTGAGCCTTACTTGCAGAAGTAAAAGAGTTAACCATTTACCATCAATGAACAGGAGTTAGGCTCTCTAGTCAGTTCCAGCAGGAGCATTGACCCCAGTCAGAATCCCCAGCCTTAGCTACAGCTAACACCCAGTCCCTCTGAGGAAGGCTTAAAAACCCCGGACACATGTAGCATCAGGGGGATGGAGAGAGGGGCAGAATTCTCTCTAAGTCCCAATGCAGCAACCAGAAAAGGCGAGAAGCATGGGAAATACCCGAAGTAGAACACAGACACATCATCAGTAGCTGTCCAACCTCTTCTTGAACAGCTGCAGTGATGAAGAGTCCACAACTTCCCTAGGCAGTCTATTCTGCTGCCTTACTTCCAGCAATGAAGAAGTTTTTCCTGATATACAATCTAAATCCACTTTGCAGCAACTTAAAGCCATTGGTTTGTGTCTTGCTCATTGCAGCAAAAGAGAAAAGATGTTTTTCCTCTTCTTTATGGCAGCCCTTCAAGTATTTTGAAACTGCTATCATGTCCCCTTTTAAGCATCTTTTCCACAAGCTGAATGGCAAAACTTCTTTAATACTTGGTTTGCATGGTGTTAAAATTCAAGTAGAGTTCACCTTTTCAGCATCCACTGTACTAGACACTATTATAGCTTAATATTTTAAAATTAATGGTGCTTAGAAACAGGACTTTTTCTTTTCATGTCATTTTAAGGAGAAATTATTTGCTCTTTTTCCAATCACTCACTTCATTGTTAGTTCAGAAATAAATGAAACACCCTTTTGCAACATTCTCCATAAATTATTGTATTAAATGTACATGTTCTCATATAAATAAAAATAACAGATACAGCATAGCCAAATTTTTAAACTCTTAATTTTAAACTCTTAATTTTTCATATTTTAAGAAGTCTCTGCCCCCATTATCACTGCAAAATGTATTAGGCTAAATTCTGATTTTATTTAGTACATTAATTTGTTTGGCAACTTTTGTACAAGATCTAATTGCAAAAAAAAATTCCCAAGGAAAGTTCCATTTCCCAGATCAGCCTACCTGTAGTGTAATCAAAACATGTTATTCCTTTTGTTGATTGTTAGCAGGGGAAAAAAATATCCTCGCCCCCTTGGGGATTTCTTTTGTGAATCCTTCATATAAAAAATATTTTTTCCCCATTCTCCCTGGCTCTTTTGCTTTGAAATGTTAAATACTGAAACGTGTCCTCCTCATTCCCTTACTGAATTTTGAATACCCACCTTGAATCATTTCAGCTGGAAAAATGTAATAGAAAATTACTTGATTCTGTCTTTTCTTCTCCTAGTTTTTTAAGATATTTTGTGTTAGATGAGTGCTTATGAAAGATGCCAGATTGACACACATGGACATTGAATATCTCTATCTATCCATAGAACATTTGCAGTGTGGGCAAGCTTACTCATGCTATCCTTATGGGGCGCAAACAGAAGTGACAATTTTTTCCTGATCTGGCCACAAGAAACAGTCTATAGTCATGACCAAACAAGTGCACAGCTGCAGACTGCTTCAAAAATGGCCAATTGCCTGAGGGTTCAAATGAAAATGTTTGAAAGCATAGCATCTTTTATAATTTGTGTCTGTGCTGCCTCCCGGCCTGTCTCTGTTTTCAGAATGGGAGGGGGAAAGGACATGGAGGGAGTTCAGTTTGTGAAGGGAGTTTAGTTTTTTCAGTCTCACTGGAGGGTGGCGCGGGTGAGGTGGAGCCCCTCCCCACCAGAGCTTCAATTCCCCCACCCCACCCTCCAGTGCTGGCGGGAGAACCGCTAGACTGAGCTCCCTCTGCTCCCTTTCCCCCTCCCATTCTGAAAACAGCATGGGCTGGCAGGGAGCTGGCAGGAGGAAGGGTCATTGCTAGGTTCCCCTCCCCCTTAGAACCAACAGTGAACTTCTGTTTGGTCCCAGGGATCATTGTAACTTAGAATGCTTCCTGCAAAGCATTCTGAGTTATAGCCAAGAGCTGCACTTCTGTCTGTGCCCATAGTGTTCCTTGGTCCCTGATTTAGCAAGACCAGTTATATGAAAAAGAGTTTGGCTTATTTAGGGAAGACTGATAGTGAGTTCTGCTTTATATTATTAATCAGTAGTCCTGCCTACAGTGGTTGATAAACATGTATAAATGTTCTTAGGACTTGGGACCAAAGTACGTACATCTAAGCATTAGCTACATGGCTTGTGGGATATAGGCAGACTCCTGTAGCTAGATTAAGCCCCACCAACGAAACAGGACTTCGTGTGGGTCTGCCCACCTAAGCTCGAGCAGCTGCTCCCGAGCGGCTCAGGGCCAGGTGATCCTGGCTCAGGCTTGGTCTTTCTCCAGCATTTACGTAAGCCCCCAATACTTGCCTACCACTTGTTCTTAAGTTCAGAAGTGAAAGGTTCCCATCTATCTTGGACTTGCTTGGAAGTGTTGCATGTGGTCTTCCTTGGGGTTCCACCTCCCCTATTCCCCTTCCATGCGCCAACCTGATGGTCTTGACTATATGATGGATGGCTTAAGCTCTCTTGGACACTAGTATGTGTGTAATCACCCCAATTGGGCCTCTAATGAATTTTAATAAACACAGCATCTGGGTGCATGCTGGTCATAGACCAGCCAATCTTCTTGCTGTGCTCTGCCTGTAAAGTGTTCAGCAGGCACAGGAGAACACTCTTCCTTCTTATGGCCATATTTCTTGGGTCAGCCAGACAACCCCGTCTTCCACCCCAGAGTCCCTGAAGGCTCCTGGTCCCTCAGCCCCAGGAGTAATATCATTAAATGTGGCCTCAGTCTCTAACCTCAGGAGTGAAACAAAATTACAAGAAGAATTAAAAAAAAAGATCAGAGGGGTAGAAGTCTCTCCTCCCTACTCACGTGTCCCTGTGTGTTGATGTAACAGCCCTTTGGCATCCTTCCTTTGTCTAGCACTGGGTATCACTTGTCAGGGAGGCAGTCTGTTCTTTGAGACTCTGCTTGACATCCCTGGCTTGAGATATGACCGGGTGCACTGACCAGGAGCATACAGCTGCCTCCAGGCTGTTGCTCACCAGCTTCTTCCCAGCAGACAGCTTTTGAAGCTGACTGCCAATGCTGCTTGATGACATAATCCTTCCACGCCAGCCACAGCCACACAGATAAGCGGCTAATGAACCATGCAGGTGGCTCCACCTGCAGTTCCCCGCTTTTTTGCTACCATGCCCGTATCAGGTGGGTTTTCCAGGTCATGGGGCTTTCAGGGCCATTTCCTCATGGCCACAACGTTTTCCTGTTGCTGCTCTGGCCCCGGGACTTTCACTCTGGAACAGTAGGTTCAACAGTCTGACTGCATGTTCTATGTTAAAAGTTCAGGTCCTTAGTATAAACCTGTCTACATGGAAACCCCAAACTCACTATTCCTCTATGTGCCTAGCTGTAACAGAGCACCTGGGGCTCTGTTTCTTTAAGGGAAAAATCAACCAGGCAGGCAAGGGACAGCAGCTGCAGCACACTGTGGCAACAGGGCATTCAGGCCAATTGGCAGGCACCTGCAGACATCCCAGGCAGTCTGCTGGCTGGAAGTGGGCAGGATCCTCTAGTCTCTTTCTATGACCAGGTTACGAAACGCCTGGACACAGGAGGAGGGGTGGATGTCGTATACTTAGACTTCAGGAAGGCCTTTGATACGGTATCCCACCCCATACTGGTGAACAAGTTAAGAGGCTGTGATGTGGATGACTACACAGTCCGGTGGGTGGCGAATTGGCTAGAGGGTCGCACCCAAAGAGTCGTGGTGGATGGGTCGGTCTCGACCTGGAAGGGTGTGGGCAGTGGGGTCCCGCAGGGCTCGGTCCTTGGACCGATATTCTTTAATGTCTTCATCAGTGACTTGGACGAGGGAGTCAAATGTACTCTGTCCAAGTTTGCAGATGACACAAAGCTATGGGGAGAGGTGGACACGCTGGAGGGCAGGGAACAGCTGCAGGCAGACCTGGATAGGTTGGACAAGTGGGCAGAAAACAACAGGATGCAGTTCAACAAGGAGAAATGCAAAGTGCTGCACCTAGGGAGGAAAAATGTCCAGCACACCTACAGCCTAGGGAATGACCTGCTGGGTGGCACAGAGGTGGAAAGGGATCTTGGAGTCCTAGTGGACTCCAAGATGAACATGAGCCGGCAGTGTGACGAAGCCATCAGAAAAGCCAATGGCACTTTATCGTGCATCAGCAGATGCATGACGAATAGGTCCAGGGAGGTGATACTTCCCCTCTATCGGGCGCTGGTCAGACCGCAGTTGGAGTACTGCTTGCAATTCTGGGCGCCACACTTCAAGAAGGATGTGGATAACCTGGAGAGGGTCCAGAGAAGGGCAACTCGTATGGTCAAGGACCTGCAGACCAAGCCCTACGAGGAGAGACTAGAGAAACTGGACCTTTTCAGCCTCTGCAAGAGAAGGTTGAGAGGCAACCTTGTGGCTGCCTATAAGTTCATCACGGGGGCACAGAAGGGAATTGGTGAGGTTTTATTCACCAAGGCGCCCCCGGGGGTTACAAGAAACAATGGCCACAAGCTAGCAGAGAGCAGATTTAGATTGGACATTAGGAAGAACTTCTTCACAGTTCGAGTGTCCAAGGTCTGGAATGGGCTCCCAAGGGAGGTGGTGCTCTCCCCTACCCTGGGGGTCTTCAAGAGGAGGTTAGATGAGTATCTAGCTGGGGTCATCTAGACCCAGCACTCTTTCCTGCTTATGCAGGGGGTCAGACTCGATGATCTATTGAGGTCCCTTCCGACCCTAACATCTATGAATCTATAAGCCTGAGGCATGGGCTAGCAAACTAGTCCCTCCCTGGCAGAGACAGTGTGAAGAGCTCCCAGCAGGAGGGCTCGTAAAGGGACTGCAGTGCTACATATGGATCTCCAGCAAGGCTAGGGGAGCTCACTAGAATACAGCTGAAGTCTAGGGGGCTCTCCTAGGTGAGGGAAGGTTTTCCCCTTTTAAAGGGGCAGAGGGCTGCTTGGCCTTTATGTTTATGTTATAGCCTGGGGGCTTATGTTTAAGTTGCAGTTATACTAGCGGTTTGGGTTGGGACTGTAGGGGTGGTATATGAAGGTCCTATTAGTGCCTGAGGGGTACATGATCACCTTGAGCCTGGGGCAGGCTCAAGACTCCAGTGACTATTGGGGCAGAGTGCCAGTCCACAAGGCCAGACAGGGCCAGGGGTCTGGCACCCAAGAGGGGTGCGACCAGATAGGGGCCCAGCACTCAAGAGGGGTGCAGCCACACAGGGGCCAGGGCCTGGTGCCTGAAAGGGCTAAGCCAGAGCTAGTGTCTTAAAGGCCAGTGCAACTCAGCGGGCCCAGGCTAGAAGGCCTAGCCAGAGTAAAGGGACAGAAGCTGAGGAGGCCAAAGCCCCACCAGTGATGACAGTAACACCCATGAGGGTTGGGGCATGGTGTAGGGAAGATCAAAGCCACACAATTAGGCCCTAAGGCTTTAGGTACCCTGCAGTGGCACAGTCATAGAAAGGCCCAGCAAGCAGCCTGGCACTAGTAGAGGCTGGTAGGGTGCCAGGGCTCCCCAGTGGGGAAAAAATATGGAGGCCCATGGACAGCCTCCCTTTTATTGTTATTCCATCAAGGCATAGCGGATAAGAAGGGAAGGCACCTTCCCTAGGGGCAGGGCAGGGCATGTTCGTGGAGCCACGAGGTGGGTGTCACAGCCATCCCTGGGACCCTAACATGCTACACTAGCATTAAGATATATCCATTCTCTTAGCAATTTAACATTTAAGAGTGCTTTCATTCTGGGTTTGTTTTTTTATCCTCTACATGCATCTGACAACCTCTTTGTTTTTATTCCTATGTAGTCACAGGATCTGACCTAGACAGGATAAGATTATGCTTTGTGTAAATGGTTAGTTGATTACTATGTGATATGTTCTACATTACTAGATTTCCTAGCTGTTTTACCCAATGATAGTTGTAGTCAATGCAACTTCTGTGGAAAAATAAACAAGACCTCTTCTCTAAATAGTATTAATAATAATAAAAGAAATTGCTATTGACATTTCACAATGTTGTTTTATATATAATCTTTCTTTGTGTATACTATTCTATATTTTAAAAACAAATTTCTCCATTGTTTCCCAAAATGTGTTGCCAGAACTCTTGCTGTTAACATTTAGGACCTGGTTTTGAAGGCCCCCAGTAGCCTACAACCCCAGTTTTGCAGTTGCTGCCCAGTAGCTTCTCTACACAGACAAGCCCTAAGCTTGTACAGGCTTTATAGTACTTCAGCATTTACATATTATAAAGCCATAAATGGTGCCTGTGTATGTAATCCTGACAGTTATTAGCCAGAATAACTGGTCCCCTTTGTATCTATTTCATATTTTTTGTATGCAGGATGGAACAGCTGTAGTTAACTTCTACAAATTAGGTTAAGATAGCCCTCTGAAAATGGTCTGGTACAGTGTCATTCTTGTGCATAGTCTCACCTATCTCTGCATCCAGTCACAACAATGGTTGTCCGATGGTGCAACAATGGTTACCAGAAACTCTGAATTATAAAACTCACCAATATAGAAAGCTTGGATCCTGTGAGGTTATTAAAATGTTTTTCTGTTCCACAGTTATGTAGCTGTAGGGGATGATGGCTCTTTAGAAAGACAGTTATTTTATATTGTGCAGTATATGTCCTGTCCAAATATGGAAACAACTTCATATGCTCTCTCTTGCCCGGTCCCATCCTCGCAAGCAGAATAGTAGACATTAGATGTAATTACTATAGAGTGAAAAAAACAGTATCACTGGACATAAATATAATGATTTTGCTTATCCAAGCTCCTTTTCATTTTCCTTGCTGAACGTTTGCATAGCGGATATGTTACAGATCCTGTGTATGGCTACACACTGTAAGGCATCCACTTAGCACAAGTTACTTCTGTTTCTATTGGTGCCCACTATCTCTCATTAAATCAGCTAATATTTACAACACTGATTGCAAAATTGGAGGGATTGCCACATCCTACACGAAAAATATATTTACAGCCTACAGAATATAGAAACCCATTAAATGAATCCAGTTATATCCTGGAACTGACTTGAACTAGCACAGGGATTGGTGATACTGCTGGAAAACTGTGAGGACCTCTATTGCAGAAATAGGCAAAGTACTTAGAGAAGGAATTTGAATTTCACTGACAAAGATAAAATATTTGGGTTGCTAGGAAACATACAGGGAGAGAGCAAAGCTGAAGATGTGAAACCACACTTATGTGGATGTGCTTATTCAACAAAATTATAGACAAGCAGCATGAAGAGATTTACAGCTGCCTCCACAAATATCATGTTGTCCCATTTGCAACACTTTTTTATTCAATTCTAAGATGTTAGAGAAAATTACATGTTACAAAATACTACTTGGCTGGAGTACACAGTAGTGATTCAGGTAATGAATATCTGATCCAGGTTTGTGACAGGCTCTTAGGAGATCAGAAAACTGTGAAAAGCAGATAACTTTGTAGCTTTCAGGCACTGTCTCTCCTAACATAAGGGACATGCTTCTACAAAGTATCCACAGTTCTTCTGTGGATTCCTCTGAACCCCTGTCGAAAATCAACCTAGGAAGAATGGAAGCAGGTTTTTGCTTGTTTATTTTTGTAGTAATTCTATATCGATTTCAGGATCCAACTGCAGCATCTGGATCTGATTTCCTAAAGTTCAAGGTTATTTAGCTTGGGAGCTTTAGTTTTGGCTCATATCTAACTGTCATGGGATAGGGTCCACAGGGCTCTGTGACCATACCAGTCTTGCCCAATGGGCACCCTTTTTCTCACCTGTCATGTCTTGTTAGTAATTACCATAAATTTGGAGGCTGCCCTTGAGTTTTTTTGGACATGGTCCTAATGGACCCCACTGAACCATGTGGGTTCTTGGACCCCTTTTGGGTCTTGCACAAAATGGCTGCCTCACGAGGCGCCCTCAGTCTTATGAGCTAGATGCATGGCTCCAAAACTGCCCCTTTTCTATGCCCCAAGCCTCTCAGATGGCATTCACACATGGTTTCTCTGCAGGCCTGCATCCGTGCCCCACACTGGTGCCGGGCTCTGCACACCCCTTTTGTCAGTGCGCCCCCTGGCACTGGGGTCCCCACACTGTCATGGGCCCCCAGTGAGGCTCCTCCTTCCCCAATAGCCTCCCCCAATCCACCGGTGTTTATAAGCAGCAACTTAAATATGAGCCCCTGGGCTATAACCTAATATAAGCGGTTCAGGGTGTGCTCTGTCCCTTTAAAAAGTCAAATTTCCCCCAGCACTAAGTGCCTTGTAGGCTAGGGTACCTGTTGAGCTCCTGGAGCCCCATTAGCCCTGTATGCAAAATATCAGGCCATCCCTGGAGGCTCCTTCCCCTTAGCTGCTGCCAGAGAGCTAACCCCTACTAGTCTCAACCCTGTGGCTTATATTTGCCCAGGGCCCTGCCTTCTTCCAGTCAGCTGACAGGGTGCAGGTGCAGGCTAATTACCTCAGCCTGTTGCCATAGTAACCTGCACCTGTGGGGCTTCTGTCTGGCTCCTAGGGCCCTCTCCCTCGGCAGTTTCTGTTCCTAAAGGAGCAGGCACCTTAGTGCCCTGCGACACTAACTCAACCTCTTTTTTGGTTTCCCCAATAAAATAAAACGTTGTCATTCCAAGATGGAATGGTTGTGTTAAATCAGAATACAAAGGGTGAGGTCTGCTCCCTGTGACTTGATGCTGCTCACTTCTATGCTGGCATGGTACATCCAGCCAGTGCCAGAACTTAGTGGCATTAGACAGCTACAGCCTCAATTCTACTGCCAGGTTTTGGTTTGCTGGGACAACTGAATGGGGAGAGGCCAGCCAAGGAGTGAGCATGGCTAGAGTAGACAGTAGGGTGATGCACTGATTATATACCTCTTTCGATCTATCTCTGGTAATGTGGTTCTTTTGGAACACGGTCCTCTTCCACAGAGAAGTCTGTGTAGTTATCTCTCTCACCGGTAGAGTCTTAAAATCTTAGTATTCTGCCTGTCCTTCAGAGACTTTCCTTCCCTAGAAGGTGAATGTCTTTGCATACTATTGAGTTTGGGGGGCTGGGTGAGGGAGAATTTCCTCTCTTTATGACATGGAATTTCAAGATGCTGGGCCTGTAGCAGAGGGAGTACAACTCCTACCATTTTGTCATCAGGCAGGAGTTTAGACAAAGTAAGAACTGCAAAAAATTGCAAGATATTTGCATAGAAAGTTTCATCATGAATGGGCTCAGGATACTTTACAGATGGATCAGAACCTTGGTCCTTACCAATCCCCTTTAGACTTCTCTAGTAAAATGGATGGTAAACCAGCTAGGGGAACAAAATTCCTAAATAGTGTAAAGCTGGTATAACAAGCTCTATGCTACGTGTTCTTGGCTCCCCCCCCCACACATCAGGGAAATATACTGCTTACAGAGGAAAGTAGTTTCATCTTAGACAGTTGTTAGCCAGAGAATAATAGAGCAACTCTAGTGCTGCTTTGTTTTATATTATGGGCAGCCTCTGGCTACCTGAGGTTTTGGGTATTCCAAAAGTTTTATTAAGCCACCTTTGCTCCCTTCCTATCAGATCTTGCACTGAGAAGAGCTCAGCTGGACCCAAGACTCTGTCTCTGTTTACCAGGGAATACTGATATGTATGCAGCCACCTCTGGTACGGAGCCAAACAAGACAAGTTTAGTAGTCAACACAGGAAGGAGGGGCATGCCTGAAAAAGGGCCTGCTCCTAAAAATTCCATGAGAGTTTTAGTATCCTAGCACAGGAGATAATGTTTGGTGCTTAGTGTCATTCAAAATAAAACATTGTGAAAACAATGTCAGAAGTTAAACTATTATCTTCAGAATCTCAGCAAGTTTATACCTTGATTTTTAAAATATCTTTTCCTTTCAGCTAGTCTCACAAGTTCTAGGGATCTTGGTAAGCTGTAGCATCTAGGCATAAGGCTAGGGTTGGATACTATAAACATTTTAACTTAGAATCCTGTTTTAATACATGTAATTTGAAATGTCCAGCCGTATTAATTTACAGTAGATATTCTGTGTTTAATTTATATTGAAATGCAGTGACACCAATAAGCAAGGGCAGAAATAATCAACTGCTTGAACATATTGCTGAACTCACGTTCAAGGCCAATCGTAATTCCAGATCTTGAATCTTTCCTTTGGATAATGGGAGTTCTCTGGAATAGGTTTTTCCCTTAATTTTGAAAAAAAAATGCAATGCCAGCTTGTCTGAAGTATAGTCATGTAAAACCAAGGGTAATAGCAAAACATTAGTGCTCCTCTGCATCAAGAATAAACCCATTAAACTGAGTTGATAAAGAGGCAACAATTGTATCAACATCAAGGGATACCAAATAAATTTTACAATAACATTGGGTAATACAAGTATAGCAAAGCCACTCTACCTTCAACCCTACTTCATTTGGGGTCAAAATTAGGGCAATGTAGCTAGTTTGTATTGCTATAAGAACATGCAAATGCAACAGTTAAAGCATCTTTGATGCATGCTCTCAATCAGACACTTGCCCTTCCTCTTTAAAAGTGGCTAAAACATATGCCCTGAGTGTGAATTCCTTATACAGTACTCACTTTCCCCACAGTGTTTCTCACAATATGCAGCAAACTGAAGAATTTTCTTTCTAAGAGTCAGATCCATAATGGGTATAAAGTTCCACTGAAGTGAACAAACTACCTGCTACTACCCATTACAAGTCATTTTTTTCCACCTAAATATAGAAGGGAATGGTGGAATTTTATTTATCAGTGTGAGACCAACTATTGACGTATGTATCATGGTTAATGGGTTTTAATGAATTTTGGGTTTCTTAGGTAAGCAATTGAAAATATCATGTAAATAATGAAAAATGCAAATATCATTCTGTAATAATCTGCATCCATGACAGATTATTGAGACGATACAAGCTGTGCTACTGGCAGAAGTACAAAGGAGTATGAAAACCTTGAAAAAGACATCAATCATCAGTCAACCAGTGGCAATGGTAGAGAATGGAAATGGTGAGATGCGCACACTGCCAAAGATTGAACAGACAGAGCAGACAGAGTTACAATACATTAAAAACATTCCTTTGGCGAGTAAGTGCAAAATTTATTGGCATATTTTTTTCATAACTTTTTCTAGTACTTAAAACATATTAAGAATATGAGTTCATGATATATTGTTTCTGTATGAGACAAGCCAAGTGCCCTGTTTCTGACCTAGCTGGCTATCAATTTTCGTATAAAATTGTCAGGTATACAGGGGACTTCCAAATGCTATTATTATCATGTTTAAGTAATGAATACTAAAAAAGAAAAGGTGGATAAAATTTTTATTTAAAAATGTAGTTCTGGTATTGGAGATGTAAGTGACATGGAGCAGGTATTTGGGGGAATATAATCAGTAGCTTACAAATTACATTGACATTATTATTTTAGAAGGTATCTTTTTCAATGATATCAGCCTTTATACAGTACTAAAAATGAATTGTTTAAACTTCATAACTTCATGACATGGTACAAAATCTTTTATTTTTTTTTTTTATAAATAGAGCCTCTACAATGGGAAATCAAATGCATTTTACAATTGAATCATTTCATTTTACAACAAATTTAGTCATCGTAACTTTATAATGGCACTGTTTATGGTAGAAAAGATTGAATCTGAATTTATGTTATGAAGTGATATCCATTTTTTAAGCCTATTAGCTGAGTCTTAAAATTAAGTGACCTAAATTTTAGATCCAATCTTATTAGTGAGCCTTCTCTGGGGAAGCTAATTTATTATCTTGTTGAATGTATGTATCTGTCATGAAAATTTGTTACTGGTCTACTTGTCTCAGAATACTAAAAATGATCGGTGATACTTGTTTCAGGCCGCAAAACAAAATGGCATCTCTCTAACTTGGACTGTTGTAATATTACAAACTAGCTAAAGCTTTGAATAATTCCCATATATGAATCTATATTTTGCTTATACTGGAGATTCTTTTGAATCATTTTATCTCAAGTTGGTTGGGACAGGATAATTTTTTAAATAAAAGATCCCCCAGCTACAAAATTCTTATTTGGATTTGGTTCTGAACCTCCTTAGAGTTCAGAATGTAATTCAATGTGGTGTTAAAATTTGGACCATTGCAGGGACAAGAGCTAGTTTGGAAATCTTAAATCTGGCTGCACATATACAAAGTTCAGGAGTGCTGATATTCATGGGTTTGATTCAAATCCTATTTGTTACAGTTTGAAATACATTTTTAATATGTATTGTGACAGAAAAAATCCGTTTTCTGTTTTATTAAATGAGGCTGAGTCTTAAGAGTGATTCTGAAGGACTAAATAATAAAAAGTTGTAACTTCACTGGAGTTACTCTAGACTTATACTGCTATTATTTGGATTAGTGTTTGGCTTATGGCATGCATGGTGGTGGCTATGGGGTGTTTTAGTCATAATACATATACATTACTGAACAATATTCATCTGGAGAACTATTAGAATTTTAAAAGGATGTAAACAAGTACATATATTAATGGGAAGATGTGTACTGAAGTGCATAGGGCACAACCTTGTAACACTTTCTGGTTTACCTTGTGCAAGGTGTATTTTATTCTAAATAATTGGATGTGTTATGCAACAATATACATTTTACATCTACACTATAGTATTGTGGAGAGGGGGAAGACCTATTACATTATGATGTACGTAGGAACACTGTACAATATTTTAACCTACAGTTTGTTCAGATTTCTATACACATTTTTGCTTACTGAATTATATTGATATGTTATGCAAATAAGCACAAAAACACTTAACTTTGTTGGTGTGGCAGCCAACCAGTGGACATGTTGCGAAACTAACTGGCTTTATTCTGCATTAACCTCTTTCTAAGGCTTTTATTTTTTATGAATATATTTTTAAATTTGCAGTGAGGTTGGTAGAAGTGTAATAAATTGAGAGTAAATCTATATAAAAAGAGTAAATCTATATAAAAAGAGTAAATCTATATGTTGAATAATTACCATCTATTTTTACCTCTCCGTTTGATGTGGCACATCTTCTTACTGATCTAAGTATTTATGGGGTTGTACTCTAGTTTTCATCCTGAATAACATCAAGGTAAGTACTAAATACTGTTTCAGGTGTTTAACCCATAATTTAGGGCAAGGGGCATGCACTTTGACCCAGTATAAAAGTATCTGGGTTTTGGGTGCCATTATCATTGTACTGCATTTTTGTTCTGTTGTGATTAATAGCAAGGGTCCAAATCCTGACATATCTAGCCTGGTTTTACTCAACAAATTCTTATTGAAATCAATGAGAATTTAAATGTATCTGGATAAAGCTTTGATTTGACCCAAGGCTAGTATTATCTTTAAAAATATCTTTTTCCAAAAATGTCTAACTCTTTAACTTTATGGATGTAAATTAGAACATTTAGATACCTATACGATTGTTTTATTTATTGATTCATTTGAAACGTCATCATTTCTGCTACCACAATTTGTGTTAACTGGGTACAATCTAGCCTATACCTGATTGTTTGTAAAATAATGATAAAAGACTAATACAATGATTCCTGTAATACAATCCATAATTAAGAAATAGCTGTTCTTTTCCCCTTTAGAATCTCTGTGATGGTGCTGTATTATGAAAACAAGTTTCTTCTTTCTTAAGTTTCCTTACAAAAAGAGCCTGAAAGCGGGGGCATCATAGTTTCACTTGGTAAGTTGAGAGAGATTTGGTTAGCATCAATCTAAACCTCATTGAGGTCCACAAGAAACTTTCCACAGATTTCAGTGAGATTTGGTTCAATGCCCAAGTGAAGCTGAGTGTTCTCAACTTTTCTCATATGCCTCTTAAATCTGAAAAACAAGACATACTCTTAGTTTTATCTTGCATACAAACTGAGAGTATCACCTTAAAATCCACCCTATTTGTGGGAGCTGAGCTTGTTGGCCTGCTCATAACACATGGCTGCAGGAAAAGGAGGTGACATCTCCCTTTTTTCCACTAGCCTAGTGTTTAGGGCATTCACACAGGATATGGAAGACACAATTCAGGTCTTACTGTAGCTGATGACATTTTAATCCAGAGGTGGCCAACTTGTGGCACATGCAGCCTCTGTGTATGGCATGTGTCAGATCAGGGCGTGTACAGGGAGCACAGAAGCAGATGGGGCAGAAAACAGCAGCAGATTAAACAAAAAGCACAGAGCTGGGAGCAGAAGGCAGCAGAGCAACAGATCAGGCAGAGGAAAGGGAGTTCAAAAGATGGAAAGGAAATAGCTGAGTATCTTTGGGGGTGCCTGGGGCTATGCAGCCTGTACTGGGGACAGAGGGACTGCTTAACCCTTTTGGAGGAGGCAGAGAACCTCTGGATCATAGAATCTTAGGAAAATAGGACTGCAAGGGACCTCACCAGGTCTTATAGTCCAGCTCCATGATCAAAGCAGGAACATCCCTGACTAAACCATCCCAGCCAAGTGTCTGTTCAACCTGCTCTTGAAAACTTCCAGGAATAGGGATTTCACAATTTTTTTAGCTAGCCTGTTCTAATGCTTGGCCAGCCTCATAGGGTGTGTGTAGACAAAACAGTTTTAACCCACCACTTCAATTTAGGGCCTTAAAGCCCCCATGTTGTGCACACACCCTGCACTTACTGCCTCTCCAGCGTTGGGGAGGGGAGGGCAAGCTGCCAGCGGGTGGAGTGGTCCCTGAGCTGCTGGGAGGCTGGTGCTTCCCTCCAAGGCAGCAGCACCCCCCCCCCTGGTGGCACCCACCCACATGGCACCCAGCTCAGGTGGTCCTGGGGGACACCACAGCCATGGAGGGAAGCACCAGGTCCCCCCACAGCTCAGGGAGGGGGGAAAACTGGCTCACCACTTTTCTTGGGTGGTGCCTGCCTTCCCAGGCTGGCTGCACAGGCTTCCTGCAGAGCCCCTGTGCTCCTCCTCGGAGTTTTAGTTTGCTGCACCCCAAGTCATTTAAGGTGCATTACACCACTGAATTTCCTATAGCAGCTGGAATTAATGCACAGTACACCGCCAAGGCGTACAAATATCGACACCATTAAAGCGGTGCAAAAGCATTTAGCCCGCTTTAAAGTGTCATGCACACGCACCCCTTGTTTTGTCTACACACGGCCCTAGTAAGAAAGTTCCTCCTAATCTCCAACCTAAATATCCCCTGCTAAAACTTAGGGCCATTGTTGCTAGTCCTCTCCCCTGTGGCCACAGAGAAAAGCCTATCTCTATCTTCTCTGTAAGTGTCCTTCAAGTATTTGAAAACTGTTCTCAAGTCCCCCCTCTGTCTTCTTTTCTCCAAACTAACCCTAGTTCTTTTAGCTTTCCTTATAAGTCTTGCCTCCAGACCCCTAATCATTTCTGGATAGGATGACCATAAGTCCCAGCTTGGCCAGGACAGTCCCAGATTTCAGAGGCTGTTTCAGTGTCCCAGCCATTGGAGAAAATTGAAGCAATAGTCCCGGATTGGTGGAAACTCACACACATGTGCCCAACTCCTGAGTCAGGAACCAGGCATGTGTGGGCAGATTCAACCCAATCTGAGACTTTTGTTCTATGTAAATGTCCTAGCCATAGGGTTCTTAGGTAGAAAGAGGATATTGGGACCACTACAACCATGTGTTTTGAAAGAACTGGCTTCTTTTTTGGGAGGGGCTTTGGGGTTTGGTTTGTTTGTTTGTTTTTAATAAAAGCAGGGCTTATAGCCCTGGCTCCAGGAGAGGGTTCAGGGTTGTGAATGTCAAGTGAAGTTAAGCACTTTCCTTTAGACAGAGGCAAGCATCTAAGGCATTGAGGGGAGCAAGCTAGTGGCACACTTCTCCATGTTTCCTACTACCTAGCTTAGCCTGTTTTAGATGGCTCCCTGTCTATCCCATTCCTAAGAGTCGAACATTCCCCAATATAGGAACAATATAGGAAACCTAGGTACCTAGCCTGTAGTTGAGAATTCTATTAAACAGCAAGGTATCAGCATTGCAGTATCTAAGTCTCCCGTTGCAGATATAGCCCTTAGTCACATTGTGCCTTGGTTCCCCATTTGTAAAACAGGGATAATAACATTTCTTACCTCACTTGAATGTCATGAGGATAACTGCCTAAAAGACTTTGAGGTGTTCAGCTACTGGAACAATGTGGTGAGATGATATAAGTAGAAAATTGCGGCATGTTATTCTAGAAATGGATATAAATGATCAGGTAAAAGGAAAGCATGTAGCCTGGGCTTCATTCCTCAACACTTAACTTTATTGTGACTGCCTCTATTATATTCTTTCTCTGTGGCAGATGTGGCTATAATTTAATGGATTATGAAGCCTTTAGTATGAGAAATTCGCACCATATAAATAACACCATTACAGTTACTTTGCAATAAATTCAGTTTTGTAGCCAGAAATTCCTAATTTAAGAAACTGTTAACAATTCAAGTTTTTAAAGATATTTGAAGGGTTATAAGATTTTTTTTTTTGTATCACTAAGCCCTTCAATTAAATAAATTGGTTGTTGCAGAAAATGAAGATTGTGCTGATAAATAGGTTATCATGAAATTAACAATGGGATTTGAATTCTAAAGTTATTGAAACTACTGTGGGAAATTAGAAAGAAGATGCAAGTATAGTAAATAATTGTCTTCATTCCATAAATTATCTTCAAAGACTTTTATTTACAAAATGAGCCAATATAGTAATATTGTTTACTTACTATTGTTTAAATATTGTTTAAATATAGAGAATCATGGCCAGACTTTAATGCTGAATCAATGAAATGCAGCACACAAAAGCTTCTATTCACCAGAGAAGTTCAGTGGCCTGCAGCAGAAGGTCTGAGAACAGACTTCCACTGCCTGCTGAGTTTTTCACAGGGAAATCTGTCCAGATGAAGAAACCATTTTACATGTACTTTATGCGCACCTCCCATGGAAAGCCAGTCTATGACAAGGTCTTTATCTGTAGCAAATGAATCCTTCTGACCCCCTGTGAGGTCTTGCTGCTTGATTAAGAAGGTGTTGCTAGTTGGTATGGGGGAAGGGTAGTGATGGTTGTGACTGTGGAATCCTTTATTAAAGATCCTTTTGGTTGTGAGCCAGGCACCTGTTCAAATTTGGCAAGATATCTTTCTTTGATTCTGTGTATTAGAAAAAATGCTGTAAGTTTAGACCATTGACTTCATGGGGATTACATGGGGTTTAAATTGGAACTTAGTTTGGTCTGCTGACTGCTGAGGATATTATTTGCAACTGGAACAAAGGCACTTGGTACTGTTATTCCCCATGGTCAATATTAGTGTAACTTGCATGGATGGATAAAATGTGCCATCAAAATCCCAGAAATCCATGAGATTTGAACATATATTCCTCTAGAATCAATCCCCTAGATGCAACACCTATGACAGTCTGAAAAGTTGGCATTCTCCATCCTCATGCCCTTTCCTCCATTTTTCTCCTCAGAGTTATGGTTCCCAGTCTGAGCCTAGGTTTGTGCTCATTACATAGAGAACATTCTCTTCTTGAATCCTTCTTCAGACTTCACACTCAATATAAAGATGGTCATTACGCAAAATCTGCGTTCTGGTGCCTGGATGTCATATGTTGAACCATTGGAAATAGACATAAACTGAAAGAAAGCTGGCAATGTAGCTATTTGGCAATTTGTATCAAAATTGTATAAATGCCAATCATTTAGAAAAAGAAATGTATACAATAAAGACAATAAAGAGGAGGTACAATCATAGGATTATCCCAGTAAGCATGATGAAAGACTACATTAAAGAGGACAGAGAAAGGGAAGGGATGAAAACTGAAGCCCCAAGAAAAATAGTTTAAATAAAATGGAATCATACTTAAAACATGGCAATATGGGTATATGTAAAGTGTGACCATTATGTCAGTAATAATCAGCAAATTGGTCTTAAAAATCTCAGAGAAAATTTTATTCCATTTTATGGTGTAAAAAAGCATTAAGCACTAATAGGAAGGGGTTAGCAGGTAGGTGAGGACATAAGGAATAAAGAGTTTGCATTAAAAGGAACAGGGAATCAAAGCTACTAGGTACGGGCACTGAAGCACCATGTCCACCAACAATGTAGTTTTTGAGGGTTCTAAGACAGAAACATGTAAATTATCCAAAGAGGGGGAAAAAGGAAAATGAATGGCCATCAGAGACTGACGTGTGCTTTTCATTATGATAAACTTCCTAAAGGAACTATAGGGATTAAATAAAGGATTTGTATTTTGTTTTTCTTTTGCCTAATTGTAAAACTGACAGGAAGATGTATTTCACTATTTCCCTTTTTGCATGTAAATATTTTGCTAAAGCTCAGACTGATTCGTCTTATACTTACAACTTTAGGGATTTTATTGCCTTCAAGCAACTGATAGTACTTATTGCTCTTTTCTCAAAGTAGTTCCATTTTTCAAGGGGATTCAGATAGATTAGCTTTAGTTTGGCATATGAAGATCTAGAATATGTCATTGTCCTATCTCCCAGGAGTAGGTAATGGCACAAGCAGGCAAGAATGTGAAGGCAAGAACATGAATGGGTTGTACTGAGATAGTGCTATGGTGCATTTGTTCGTTAATCTATGCATTTCCTGAGCTCTACACAATGGGAAGCTTGTTACATTATGTGAAAATGCTACTTACAGAATGTATACAGCATAAATATTGATCTGCTCAAAACAAAAGGACTACCGTCTTGAAATATGAATTGGTCCAACACTAACCAGGAGTATCTGTATATTATTTAAAAAGACATATTAATACTAATATGAATCATTCTTTGTATTTCATGAGCTACTTTCACACAAGGAATTTGCAAAATTTACTAAATTAAATGAGTCATTGAGTCTCATAATATCCCTGTGAACAAAGAAGTAACAGTATGGATGGGCAGTGTTTAAGTAAAACTTAATGGCTCCTCTTGTCCACCTAAACATACCCAATGCAGTTGCAAAGCCAACATTGTTACATTACTGGCCTTCCATGCTCATTTGATTTCATCTGGATTGTCTTCTGGCTCCCTGACTTTCCCTTCTTCTCCTTCCATTTTTATACCTTCTAGTTTAGCATCATACCCCCTCCCCAATCTTCACCTCTTCTCCAAATCCCATGTCCCTCTCTTTCTACCCCCATTTCTCTTGACTTCCATGTCTTTCTTTATTCCACATTCTCCATTCTTGTTTTCATGTAGGGGGAGGCTCCTAGTGGAGATAAACACAGTTTGTTCTTCAGGATTATCTGGTTAAGTGCCTCAAAAAATTTTGGGACTCTCAGAAAGCAAATGTCATTATCACTGCCCACTCAGCTGAATGGTGATGGTGAGGATTGGCAAAGGCTCTGAGCAGTGGAAATTTTGGGAAGGGAAAGTAGTACAAGGATGAATGTATCTAGCAGTGGACCTGTGGGCAAGCTTTATTCATCCCTTAGAGGGCACACAGAAGTGGCAATTTTTCCCCAAACTGGTCCTTGAAAGCAGTCTATAGCCAAGACATAACACAAGTGCTTTAAAAGAGCCTGATTCCATTATATGTGGGTTCAGATGAAGGCGCTTCAAAGCAGAACACCCTCAATAACTTGAGCCTGTACACACAAGGAGTAGGGCAGGGCTGATGCATTCCAGCCCTGCTTCTAGTGCTGTTTTCAGAATGGGAAGGGGGAAGGGAACATAGGGAGATTGTTCTGGGGGTTGTGCTGCTGCCACTGGAGGGTGGAGCAGGTGAATTGGAGCTCCCCTGAGGTGGGGACTCCAATCCACCCACCCTGACCACTCCAGAGCAGGCTGGGGAAATCCCAGAATGGGCCTCCCTTCCCTGCCTTGTCTCCCTCCCATCCTGAGACAGAAATGGGGAGCCAAGTGAGGAGGGATGGAGCTAGGGGAAGAGGCTGCAGAGATGCAGCCTCTATCCGTGGATAGGTTCCAAATTGGAGCTCGATCCCCCACTCTCCCAACCCAATAGCTAATATCTGTTCGGTTGGGAGGATAGGTCTAACTCATGGCACTTTCTGTGATGCACTGTGAGTTAGACCGGGGAGCTGCACTTTCTATTTGTGCCCAGAGTCTTGGGACAGTGTGTTGGGCCTGTGATTTTCTCTAGCTTTTATGTAGATGTACACAGGAAGGGTTGGGATTTCCTTTTTGTATATTTCCCCATGCATCCACATAAGCCAGAAGAAAAATGATCCCATGTGAAATAAGACAAGTATATGTTGTAAGGCATTAAGAGTGGAAAATTAGAATAGTATTATTATATGCTGTAACACATTAAAAGTGGAAAATTAGAACACTGTTCCAAGTGGAAGCAAGAATATGCTGAACCTTGGAAATGAATCTTGGGAACCTGAACTTGTTTACAGACATCAAGCAAATGATGCAGGTCCAAATTGGGGGCATAAAGTCAGAGCAGTGATGGAAGAAAATGACTTTTCCAGAATATAGGATGGACTGGGAAGTGGAGCTAGAAGGTAAGAGATTGACGAGGCATGGATTAGTGTCTCATTATTTGGGACAGGGAGAAAACAGATTTTGGTTCTCTTTACAAAGAAGTGACAAGTATGATGGAAGGACAAGATGGTAGTAAGAGCAAAGATTGCACTGAGGTTATCAACCTCTGAGACAAAAAAAATAGTTATGTTGTCAGGATGCTGAAGTTCTTGATGCTAATAGGGAAGGAAAATAGTGAAGTGCGGAAAGAGACATTACTTTAAAGTAGTGTAAGAGTGATGTTATACCCGTGATAGTCCAGAAATTATGCAAGAGGCAAGAATTTCTTAGGGTGATACCTTTTATTGGACCAACCATATAGTTGGGATAGTTACACAAGCTTTTGAAGGCAAAACATTTTTCTTCAGGTCTGATTAGAATCACTTAAAAAATTTAAAGATACTGAGATGATGGCAAGATATTCAAGAGAAAAAGCAACTGGAAGTGTGAGATGACACAAAACAGGAAAAGATCAGGAATAGAAAGTATTTTGGAATAATTTCCATGTGGAAGTGTTACTGGAACCTATTAAGGAAAAGGGGTCTTAGCGAAAGCATTTTAGAAGTAGGAAAAGGTATCTGCATGCAATTTGAGTTAATTCATACCTTTTCACAGGTTCATGAAGAATCTCATGGCACTTGAGCTCAGATCCTTATTGCTGAGAACCTAAACCGTTTGGGGTCCAAGAATATAATTCAGCCCAAATCAAAATGAAGTGCCAAATCATCAGTTTTGCTATAATTTTCCTTCTCTGTAAACAGAAGAAAAAGAGGGGAAAGGTTTCAGGAATTCAGAATATTTTATTTAACATTTTCAAAGAAAAACTATATTTTTTTCAATTCAAAATGATTTTTCATTTTTGCAATTTTTAATTTTGTATTATATAATATAAAACAAAATATGTCATGATTGCCAAAAAAAATTAATTAAGCTAAATGAGGGTTTTTTCAGAAATTTTGATTATGAAAAACTTTAAAATTTTTCATTTTCATTATGAATCAAAAATAGATTTGGAAATCTGAAAAATCTCTGCAATGTTAGCTCTTTGTTCTCTGCCCAACTCTACTGATTTCATTCATAGCATCGTTGCATTCACTGAAGGCAGAATTAGATGCATATGATTAAAGGCCTTGTTTTGAAAACTTTGTACATAAGTTTATTTATGGGAAGGTGCTTCAGCTTCGATGAGCAGTTTTCTTATGCTATTGTCTCTTTCATAGGCCATTTAAAAAATCAGTTAAACTCATTTGTACATTATCACAAAGTTCTATAAGAAATTATTGCATAATCAACATCAGATTTTCACCACTATTAATGAGAATGATATCCATTGGTATGTTCATTTAAAATCCTGGAACAGCAAGCCAATGAGTCTGACAATTTGTTTGATGAATGAAGTTTGAATATAAGCCGATAACAACAATTTGCTTTCTCCTGTACTGAATATGCATTAAAAACGAGTGTATTATATGCTAGTTTCACATTACAAATATTTCCAGTAAAAGAATACAAATCAATGTTATATTTTAGCATCCAACCTGTGGTTTAACTGTCCCACTATATCATCTCATATATATTCAATTAAAATTGTATTTTGATCCAGTATACTTTAATATTAGTGGTCAAGTATTAAAGGAAGCAAGCTTAAAGACTAATTCTAGAACTACAGCTTATTTCATTCCTTGCTCCATATATTTTACCAGAGAACTCCTTAATGTAACAGAAATCAGATTTGGTGTGTATTTTTACACAAAATCAAATTGTACAGGCGCCACCTCAGACTCCTCCAAAACATTTAAAAGGATAGGATTCCACCAGGACATAGTTCAAGAAAACAGTAAGGAAGCTGTATCTTTTAAATACAACTGCATAGTACATATTGTTGTAAAAGGTTTTCTACAGCAGTAAAACAACCTTAGCAGATATGGGGAACTGGTTTTATATCTTTGTATGAAAATATATCTAGTGTTTGTATGCATGTGTGTGTCAGTTTATCATGATGAAAGTTTAAAATGTAAAAATACAATGAGTAAATAGTGAATTATTCACTGTTATTTGTATGGTAATATTCTATACAAAGGCATTCACCATTATCATTCCATATTAGTTAATTGCTATTTAAACAGATCATATTCCTAATATTGAGGGTGGATATAATACTGTGTTGTAACACAGAGTAAAATATGTTTCCATTTTTATTTTAAATGGCAAGAACTTTTATTGTCTCCCATAGTATATTACCCCTAGTTTATGCCAAATTGAGCATGAGGGATGAGAGAAGAATAACGGTATCATCCAAAGTCCTGCCTTACCTTGATATCACAGGAAATGACAATGCACTGGAAATTTATGAAGAATCAGAACTGTTGTTATGAGCTTAACTCTTAGTTTTCAGGGATGTGACCTAATGTTACATATATTTGGGAGTAAGGGGTGGAAACCAAAAAAAAAAAATGAAATAATATATACATATATAATATTATAGCAAACATATAATAATATATTTAAATAATGAAGTAAAGCTACATTTTGTGAGGCAGAAAATACCAATGACATTCATTCCTGTTTTTTAACATATCAGAAATGACTTAACAGTAGATATTTGTTATTGTTAACTTATTTGTCTCTTTCAGAAAATTATATATAGAGATACTTTATTTGTGACAGCTCAACCATACTATATAACAATTAATTCTTAACATCAAATAAATGCTTCATTTATTGGCTTACTAGCAATACCTTCATTAAATAGTATATTTTATGTGTGTGTGTGTGTGTGTGTGTGTGTGTGTGTGTGTGTGTGCATGTGTGTATATACATATATACACACAGTCCCACAAACATTGTTTTTATATATTAAAAATATGTAATAAAAATAAGGAGGACTATTAGAAACTTGCAAGCTGTCCAGCTGCTCTTCCCCGTCTTGTTTCAAAGCTCTATTTGCTGTATCACTTAGGGTAAGACAACTCAGCATCACCTCTAGCTATTTAACTTACAGTATCAGTATGTGTGGCTGTTAGGTTTTGAATCAGGGCTGAGAGGATTTAGGTCACACCCAAGAATAGGTTTAGGTCATAACAATTTCCTCATTTCCTGTGACATCAAAGTAAGTCAGGACTTCTGATGATGTCGTCCTCCTTACATCATCCATCAAACTAGTAGTAAATTCTACATTAGTAAATTTCTCTACATTAATTTGAGGATGCATGATGATCCATAACTTATAAAATAAAATTCCTTTACTCATAGGCCCATCCTATCTCAAATTTACATATAGGGAAAGTGAGGAACAAAAAGGTTTGTATCAAAGTAAAATGCAGCCTACATCTTCTGACCATCAGTCTTTTTTAACCTTAACACTCTTTCTGTCCTTTATCACCTCCTCCCATCCCATCCTATTTCTTTTTCCTTAGCTCTCCATTCTTTTTTCTCCTTACAAATTTCTAAGTGCATCAGAGGAGACGGAAAAGACAAAACTTATTACAAGGTGATTTGGTCTTCATTCAAGAAAGTGAATATCATCCTCATCAGCTGCCTTAGAGCCTTCAGTGTTTCTTCTGAGTTCCAGCAAGGTTATTTTTCTAGTTTACTCCTCTGTTTGATTCATCAGTTTGGACACTTCAGCATCTTCCTCTAAAAACTTTCTCAGATTCTCCTCAGTTCACTGCTCACATTGTTTACTGATTCACAAGCCTTTCTGCTTCCCTGACTTTCATCTTGTCATCAGACCATGATCACTGCCCTCTTCTATTCACCCAGCTCCCACAGAGGGCTTACAAATAAAAAGCTTTAGGATCATATTAGGACAGAACCAGAGAAAGTATATTCATTTTCAAACATTCCCCATTCTACATCTAGATTTTTATTAGCCCTTCTGTAGCATAGTACATGACTAGTATTAAAATATGTTTTCATCTAAAAATTACAGTATGTCCACAGATTCTTTCAATTTATACAACAAAAGGAAATAAGGTTCAGCCTACTAGCATCTAAAATTAAACAGAAATCCAAGTAAATTAATTATTTGGCAATAAAACATATAAAATTCTTACATAGTATGGTCTACAAGAATGGAGTAGATACTTCTAGTTGAAAAGAAGGAACAACTTAGAACCTCTGTTTGTATTTCTACCCTTGTTTAAAAGTCTTTATTTCTATTTCAGTAATCTCAGATTTTTTTTACTTGTATTTAGTTCATTTGATTTTAAAAATGAACTCTTGTACACAGTTGTCAGTTTCGTGGTAGTAAACACCCAGCAACACAAGTACTACCAGTCTTTAGTAATAAAATGAGCTCAACCATTTACTAAATAAAAAAACACTTTCTAAAAAAAACCCTTTGTCTGCCTACTAGACAAAAAGTCCATATCTTTTCGAAAATCATTATCAAATAATTATTGAACCATCATTTGAAGGCATCTGTACCATCACCACATTAGCAGTAGACAGATCCAAGTTATATAACACATAGCTTATGTTATATTTTAGGACACTATGCGTGTATCTATGCATTTTGTCTGGCCAATACTCCACCTCCCCACCTTCCCACCCCTTCCCCAGCAGGATTTGCCATTGGATGTATAGAGAGTGCATCCAGCAACACAGTGGTGAGTGACAGGTACCAGTCCAGAAACCTGTCTCCTCTTGAGAAGCTCCAATGGCTCTGGGTGAAGGAATGCCTAAGGGTGGGGTAGTGGAACTCCCTGAGTGAAAGAAATGTTCCCAAAAAGCAGATGAGCCAGATTCCTGTTGGCCAACAGTACCCACACTACTGAGACCACACCCATCCAGAAATGGCATAGTTGGGGGTGCGATAAGGTACACGCTTTCTTCAACTTGGAGTGGTGTTCTGGCTAGAAGCTGAAGCAGAGCTATACCAGATGTCTTGACCTTCATCTTGCCATTAGAGTTCTATAGTCCCTGCTGAGAGAGAAGGGGGAGGGCCCGTGGCAACCCCTTCCTTCTTTGTTCTGACTATGTGTATGCAAAAAGGAGGGGCCACTGCTGAGCCAAGTCAGCTACAGGTGATACTATGAGTCGTGTTGCCCTACTCAATACTGCAAATAGAAATTTGAAGTAAAATGAGGAAGAGCAGTTGGACAGTTTGCAGGTTTCTAATAATCCTCCTTATTTTTATTTGTTATAAATCAACAGGTATTTATTAATACAAGATACAAATCAAGCTGAATTGACTCCTTCTGCCATGTCATATTTGTGTTTATACATCCTCATTTGAAACAAAAAAGTAGTAAGAGATTAACATAGATTCATAGATGTTAGGGTCGGAAGGGACCTCAACGGATAATCCTGCATAGGCAGGAAAGAGTGCTGGGTTCAGATGACCCCAGCCAGATGCCCATCCAACCTCCTCTTGAAGACCCCCAGGGTAGGGGGTCAAACATCTTTGAATGGCTTCAAGTTGAAACTCTTTAATTTATTTTAGTCTGGCCCCTCTCTACAATGAGAGGTGGTTAGCCATGTTCATCTGCAAAGACTCTACACCTTAGAGACTGACTAAATCAGAGAAGCATAAGGTTTTGTAAACTATAGATTACTTCATCAGATGCTATGAACATACAGCAGGAAATAAAGAAACTCCTTTCTCCAAGGCTTCAACAAATGTAAGGATCAAAATCTCAGCCCTTTTAAGTTAATGGAAGCTTTGCCATTAACTTCAGTGGAACCATGCTTTCATCATATGGAATGAGGTTGCAGTCCTTTTATGGACAGCTTATTGTAATTTTTCAAATCCCTTATAACCAGGCATCTGGGTTTTCTGTTTTCCATGGAGAAATGGGAAAAATGTGGATTTCCCTTTTACCTGAGAAAAAAATGGATTTTTAATTTTAATGGAAAAACACCTCCTCCCCCCCAGAAGTGCATGCAGTAGCAGGGAGCCAGCCTCCCATCACCCAAGCCCACACAGTGGGCAGCCCACACTTGCTCCCCCATGGCCTCTGCTCTAGCTGTGCCATCCACAGGGGAGGGAAAGCCGGGCTCCACACTCTGCCATGCTATACCAGTCGCTGCCTCCTGCAGGTGGCAGCTGGGGCTTGGGTGCTCCTGCTGGGGCAGGGGGTTGCAGACTCATGTCCCCGGCCCTGTAGCCCTGGAAGCTGGGGGCCCCCTCCAGCAAGACTGGAGGGGTAGGGGGCTATTGGTGGAGGGTGAGGGACACTAGCAGGGCCAGGGGGCTGTGGGGGGAGTGAGGGGCACCTCCCAGCAGGGACAGGGGGCTGTGGTCAGGGAGTGAGGAGCACTGGCAGGGCCCAGGGAGCTATGGCTTGGGAGTGAGAGGCCTGAACTTGCATTCTGTGAGCTAAGGGAGCAGTGGAGTTCTGATTTTCCATGATAAAAAACCCAAAACCAAATACAAAAATGTATAGGTATTTAGAATTTATTTTCTTATAGTGACTGAGGCACTGATAGGCTTCCAAATAGCTTTACCATTGTAAATATATCAATAAAACAATGTGTTCAATTGATACCTATATATATAGTGGTGTTTCATTTTAATTGTGGATTTGGGGGGCGTTATTAGAGAATTTGAGATTTTTTTATCAGAGAAAACCAGGATCCTTGCTTATAACTTAGTTAAAACTAAACATTTTTAAGGCTGTTTCATCTTTCAGTCTCAAGCTATTTTGTTTGCAGTTTTATGAGTGAAGTTGCAAATATATATATTTAACTTGAAATTTATTGTAAAAATTGTTGAATATATTAACTACCACTTTATTACCCTATACCAGAGGACCTATGTGGAAGATTTACCCCCAAACTGACATGTTTCGGGAAATTATAACTGGCTAAATAAAGGGATTATAATGGAAATCATTGTTCAGGCTTGACTATAAAGCAGCAGTGCTCAATTTTTTGTCCCTGTGGGCTAGATCAGGGGTTTTCAACCTTTCTTAGTAAGTGTACCCCTGGTGGCCAGACACAGAGCAGGGTGGGGCGAGAGGGGTGGCACATGACTTGACATGGGAGGTGGGGATGGCACACAGCTGGATGCGGAGCAGCAGCAGTGTGAGGTGGTGGGAAGCAGTGGTGGCTGCTGCGTGCAAGCTCCCCAACCCCGTGTCCAGCTGGCTGGGCGGTGCCTGCGCAGCCTGCTGCCCTCACTCCCTCCCCCTGGCCCTGCTCCTGGGAGGCGGAGGTATGGGGTGGTGCCGCTCTGTTCCCACCTGCCCATGCATACCCCCTCGGGCCCCCCCCAAGTACCCCCAGGGGAACGCATACCTCTGGTTGACAAACCCTGGGCTAGATAAGTGTCTTGGGATTGGTCTGTGGGATAGATCAGGTCCTATGCACAAGGATTGGGCCCAGCACACCCTCAGTTGACTCCCAAGTGCTTGGATTGGGCCTTGGAGCTTTGTGCCACCCCCAGTTTCACTTGTTGGGATCAATCCCTCTGTGCTGGGATCATACTCTGTGCCATTCTGTGTGCCTGATCTAGTGCACAGGGCTATGCTGTCTAGCTTGTGGGGCTCCCCATGGGTCTAGAAATTTGATGGCAGGGGTGCGGTGCCACCACTCTCCCCCCCCTAATCTCTGGGAAGCCCCATGGGCAAGATAACATAATGCCAGGGCCTGGATGGGACCCCCAGGCCAGGAGTTGAGCACCCCTGCTATCAAGTGTTGCGTTTGGTAATCCGCTATAGTCACAGTCTGATCTAATACCTGAACACATCTCAAAATCCCATCTAAGATACTGAAGTATTTGAAAATAAAATAGGAATAAAAGATATAGTTTCCAATTCAGCCTATTTAAAGATCTTACATTTACAGTTAATATTTTTACAAAATATATTTTCTAAATATTTTGAATTAATTATTAGGTTGCATTTGCAGAAGTATGTGCTGTCATGTTTTTCATTTGCAAGAACAGCAAAAAACCCTTTGCATATATAGTATAATCTATTTTGGCACAACACAAAGGACTGAAATACAGGAACAATGAAGATAAGATACCCATTCGAAACTAAAGATGTGTTCTTCAACAGTTTGTTATCAACTGTTTTGAGCTAAAGAACATCAGGTAACAACAATCAGCATTCCTACTAAACTGCCTGACACTGTTTTTTTTATTTTTTTTTTTTTTGTAATCCCATGTTCAGCTATTTCCTGGGATGTTCAAGGTAACAAAGATTCTGCAGGGGCAATGTGTTTTTCTTCTTTTTTCAGTCTACTGTATCTGTGTAGTTGACTGAGTGCTGCAGTAGATGCAGCACTTAAAAGGCCTGATCCAAAGTACTCTAAAGTCATTCTCATTTACTTCAGTTATGCAAAAAGCTACTGGCTGTGGACCAGACTCCCTGAGATACAGATCAGCAATTTTAAAATGGCTATATTTTCTCTTCCAACATTGTAGTTTACCAGACCCAAATGCTTCTTTGTCCATTCAATGTTTGTAGCATAGACAAAACTATGTGGGAGCTTTTCACATGTGGGACCCACGTCTGGCTCTGTGTGGTACCCCAGTCACCTGCTAGCCTGCTTGCTTCTTTCTTTTCTGGCCCTTTTGTATCTTCTATCATAGAAACATATTTGGCCAAGATATGAACTACTCATTGCAGGCAAATATTATTACCCATATGTACCACTGGGAAAATAATTTCAGGTGAGTAACTCATTCACCAAAATTTGTCCCTTTCATTTAATGAAATGTTCACAGAATAGGCAGGGATGTTTTCTTTTTGGGTGGTTAATTGTCAAAAGTTTTTCAACCTTTTTCCCTGTAAGAACATGGCAGAAAGAGTACCCTGAGAAGATTAGATATCTCAACTGCCAAATTATTGGTGTGTTGATTACTAGATGCTATGTTGGCAAGGTGGGGAGGAGGATTCTACAATCATCGGAGAGCAGAGATCACTTTTGTCTTCATTTCTCATGAGGGCAGACACAATATTACTATTAAACAAATGACAGTAACTGGCACTGTTGTGTCTTGCTTCCTGTTTGGGTGACTTAAGTAACTGACCAACAGAAGATGAATATCAGATGGCGATTCTGAAATATAGCAGTCAAATATAATATTATAAATTTGTTCTGTGGCCCTGATCCAGCAGAGCACTCAAGCACACACTTTAAGCATGTGAATAGTCCCATTGTTCTTAACAGGATTATTTACATACTTAAAGGGTGTGTCTACATGAGATGCTGTACTGCTCAGCAGTACATGTCTACACCTGCACAGCATTTACTACACAGTACATTAGTCTACTGTGTCATTGCCTAAATACAGGTAGTAGACTAACCTCTCAGTAACTACTGTGCAGTAGCACACATGTAGATGGCTGACTGGGATCAAATTACTCTCATCAACCAAGACAGCAAGGGATGGAAAAAAACTATCCCTTCCCCTGGGCAGCTGCTTCCTGGCCCTTTGCCCCAGTCAGCAGATTCGGACAGGAGCTGTGAAAAATGTGCTTCCCCTCCCCCACAGCTGCTGCTTGACAGCTTCATGCCCCAATCAAGGCATGAGTCTGGGAAGCAGCAGCTGCAGTGGGACATGTTTTTGCAGCCCCCTGTCCCAATCTGCTGATCAGGCCATTGGGCTAGGAAGCAGCAGCTAAAGGGGGCACATTTTCCCAGCCCCATGATCCATTCCACTGATCAGGGCATGCGGTTTGCAAGTAGCTGCCCTGGAGGAGGGATAGCTTTCCCCACCTTCTGAAAACCTGGGATTGACTCTAGTGCCCGGTGGCAGCCCAGGGCTAGCATCTGGGGGAGCCTGGAGCTCCCCCTAGCTGCTGTGGGGGTGCACAGCAGAGCTGGAGTAGCCCTGCACTGAACTGTTCCCCTTGGAATCAAATTGGTCCCATCTGAAGCAGATTTGCCCCCAATGGGAGCATGTGTAGATGCTTTGCCAAGGAAAGTTTGCTGCACAGATTTTACTGTGCAACAAGCTTTCTGGACATTAATTGCAGGTGTAAGAGCACCCAAAGGTAACTGGGTTCTTGTACATGTGACACAAATTGCCCTTTTTTGCGGTTTAATTGTGTCACACTTTACATGTGCAGGGTTTTTTGCAATTCAAATGAATTTGTTGCACTGCAAAATAAGCCACATCCCAATGGATTTTAGTTTGCATCGATGCAAATTACAATGATACAGCCATTGATCTGTCATGTGTACATGTGAATTCACTGAATGATGTGTACTGAATCCCTTTTTCCACCAGATGCCATTACAGTTTTGTGTAGTGAGCCCCATTGTCCAACAGATGACGCTTCAATTTGAAGGGTAATATCTCCCTTCTTTATGCAAGACGCATAAAACTACCTGGCTGCTTTACGCAGGCAGCCAAGAGTAGTTTCATTTCCCACTAAAATGCAAATTGCGGCCACCCGCTCCCAAAACTGCAGGTAGCACACAGCCACAGGAAGCAGCCATAACCTGCACAGACACCCCTACCTGCCCAGCATGGCCCTGACTAGGGTGTCTGCCTGGCCCATGCTGCCCCTGCCTCCCCAAGTGGTACCTTGATTGTCAGGGGTATCGTCACCCTATAATCCAACTCTGCTTCAAGCAAGGAATATAAAACTGCCGGGCTACTTTATGCAGGCAGCTGGGAGCAGTTTCATTTCCCGCTAAAAAGAACATTGTGAGCTATGCTCTGCAAAGAAACTTTCTGGAACTGTTGCATGTTGTGCTGGAGCCAGTGCGTGGCATGTTCTGAATGGCTTGGCAGGGGCTGGGGGGGTGGCGGTTCTGGCAGGTCACTGTGAGGAAAAGAACCTTTGCCAAACTCAGTGATTCAGACACTGTGGCCCATTGACCCAGACACTGCTCCTGATAGCCCTACCTGACCAACTGACCAACCTCCTGCTAGAACCTGCAATCTTGGAATCAGACAACTCCATACTGCTTTAAGTGGCAAATGAAACTGTGCTCAGCAGCCTAGTCAAAGCAACAAAGCATTTATTAATTCTGTGCTAGTATTGGATTAATGCACGGGACCATGGGCATGAATAAATCCACCAACCTAATTAATGACATGTTGGGGGCAATTGAAATTCTGGCAACACCAAGGTGTGCTTTGTGATGGGTAAGACTCTGATCAGGAATGTCCAGGAGATTCCCTTGGTGACACCGGCATGGTGTTGTATGGCCCAAAAAAGATTTGTAGCCATAATCACAGTCAAATAGCTAGTTGCTTATTTGAGCCATTATACTTAGCACAGCCTAATTTTCCCCCCAGTCCCATTTATTCATTCACTGTTTTAATGTAAAACAGGCAAGTAGCTTTCTGTTTTGCCTACCTTATGAATAGTGGGTCAGTTCTGTCAGTATTCATTCCCATACTGGCTATAGAAGAAACAGTGAGCAGGAAGTGGTGTCTTCACACATGGGTCACTGGTGGGTAGTCCACAGTTATGCCATGTCCCAAAAGGGACCCTGTGGATGCCCATCATGGGCCTAGACATCAGTACATGGCTCATTGATTAGCTACACTTTGCAGATATTTTTGGCATCAAAACTTGCAAAAAACTGTCCAGAAAAATATGGCTCCCTGTCTGGCCTGACCGTACCACCCTGGTCCCTGATTCCCACCAAAACAGCACACAGACAAGGCATGACAGTGTTCACAAATTTATTTAGCATCCAAAGTCTCCACAGCTGGCCAGGAGCACACTGCTTATACAGCGAGGGAGGCATCAATTCCAGTGGCAATGTCCTTCTTGGTAGTGGGGGGGGAGGGTCATATAGCACTGTGACAGGTATCTGTCGAGCTGTTGGTGGAGGTTGCATGGCAGGCCAGGCTTTCCTCCTTGCATCATCATAGCTAGTGTCCTGAACCCAGGAGCACAGGTGTGTCCAGGGCACCAGCAGGATCAGCAGCAGCAGGACTTGGGTTTGAACAAATACCTCAGTTTGAATAAATACCTCATCATGCACTGCCCAGGACACACATAACAGGGGAACACTTGGGACGCATTGATTTCACAGTGGGTGACTGGCCTGGGGCGTCTCCCTCAAGAGGCCCCTAGAGGGGGGGGTGGCTGCATAGCTAGACCCTTGTACCAGCTGCCCTGCAGCCCTAGGCACCCTGAGCCTGGATGCCAAGGGCCGTGCAGCAGTGGAGTAGAGCAGTTGGCCTGCAGGGGGTAGGGGGGGCACAAGGGTTTAGAGTGATGGCAGCCGTTACCTGAAGCCAGCACACAGAGGTCCACTGGCCCCAGTGGACCAAGTTGGGAGGGAAGGGGGGACTGATTCAGCAGCTTCCTGACTGCAGCCCTCTCTGGTTGATTTACCATTCTCACTGGGCAGGCACCCCCGTGCACAGATGAGCCCCAATTTAAGACAAGGCAGCGCACAGCCTATGGTGCAGAGCATCTTAGCTCTGTAATGTTGCAAAGTTTCACAAGAGGCTTCTTCCGCTTGGCTCTGCAGAGCTAACATCTGTACATGGGGGAGAGTCCAGCTCAGGGTCTTGAACACCTCAAGGTCACATGCAAAGAGGCATGCTGTGGGATGGCCAAAGAAGGCTTTCCATCTGTAATCACAGTACAGAAGTGAGTTCCTTTTTCAAGCATAAATACTTAGTTCAGTGGTCATGGATGGGGAGGGGGGCTGTCAGTTGACACTCTGCCACTCTCAAGTTGAGCTTTTGGCAAGTGAAGACTTCCCCAGAGGTGTTCTATTAGCCCAAAGAGAGGTGTTCTGAATGCCCAAATGAGTGTTCTGGCCAACCAATTCATGTTTAATATATCAATTATGTTTAATTATGTAAATAAAGGTTTCTATGTGGTTGGCATCATGTTCCATGTGTGTTTGGGGCAAAGAGAGGGACTTGCATAAACTTGATGGGCAGGCACTTGTGTCTTTCAATGCAGGCCATTAGCAGACACTCAAACCAGGCTTCTTGGTTTTGTTGTTCTCACTGCAAAATCAACAGCAGGTGACAGAGGGACCCATAGAGGGGCCTTGTAAAACTTGTAAAAATGGAAAACCTAGTAAAACTGCAGGTCAGCTTCAGAGGGTTCAGAAAATAAATGTGGGGAGCCAGGGGAAACACAGCTCAGGTGGACACCCTTGCTGGGCCATGCTTGGCAGGCATGGGAGATTGTGCAGACAGCGATGGCAGCTACCCGTGACTGTCTGCTGAGAAGCCAGGAGGAGCCATGGGTCTGACTGTGCTGTCAGCTCATGCCCACTGTGTCTGCACAACACAAAATAAATATTATGCTACCTGCAGGCTACAGGCTACACTCCTGGGACCGGTCGGCAAATGAACAGCAAATTAATTTGCTCCCAGGCATCCACGTCAATTTGGGGGGCATAGAATAAACCCATTTAGTTTAGTGAGGACTAAACTGACATCTTGTATACAAGTGCCCTATATGCTTAAGGACTTGATTACCTTAGAGCCTAATTGAACGTAGACATCTGAGATGCACTTTTCCCTTCCTGCTACAGCATCAAATGTCAAAGGAGAATGAATGCAAAAATGTTGTCAGGCCATTCAAATTAAAATTGGTTCTCAGTATTCCCAGAAACATTTTACCCACTGTTATATAAACTCGACTCCTACCTCAATAAGGTGCAGTTCACTAATCTCCGATGACTTGATCTCACTATTGTGCCATACCTAACGGATATTAGTCAGATCACCTAATGTGCTACTGGAAGATGTTCAGATCTTATGGTGATGAGCATGAAAAAGTACCCAAACCCAGTGGGCTATTTTGTGAAAAATTGATAAGTGACCTATAGCTCATGGGTCAGTACTGAGTTCAGGGTTTTATTCAATTCCTTGAAGCTGAGCTCATCTAGATCCTTTCCCTTCCATTCCCCAAAAAGCGACCCTGATGTTTAGTGAGTCATGCCCATCAGGTTTTGTATATTGATTGTGCTTTACTGCTAAACCTTCTGTTTCTTCTAAGAATGGAGTACTGGAAAGGTTTTACATCTTTCAAGATTGGAGAGGTTGATGTTGACAATGGACATCAACAAATCTTTGTTGCCTGAAAACACAATCTATTTTTGTTTTGTTATGTAAGTTAAGTGGACACCACTTTTCATCTGTGTGTTCAGGAAATCAGTGGATTTTGACAGAAATGAAAGAGGTCGTTCAAATAGGACCATCTATATCTCATAAGAAGGGATTCATCATGTAGTTAGCTTATACCTTTCAGAAGGTTTAAGAGTCCCCATGAAAACAGGTACAAATGCTAAGCAGCTCTGATATACTAGAAGATTGTCATTGCTGAGCAGCTGACAATACTGAAGAATAGCTAAAAGACGGAGATGAAATAATCTTAGCAACTCCTTGCTCGAATGTCATGTAATGCTATATTGGATTGAGTTACATGATTAAGAAAGTTTATATATATAGATAAATATATTCCTTATTCATGTAAGGATCTCTTTGGCTGTGATAGAAGCTGAGGCAGTAAAACCAAGTAAGAAGTGTGCACCCTTTACCTAACATAAAGTTCCAGCTCACACCTGGTATAACATCACGTGGGAAGAAGGGGAGGGAGTGACATAGGCACTGAGGAAAGATCAGTTCTGGGAGATCCACTGCATCAAGGCCTTCACGCATCTTCAGCTCTTCAGTGGCAGTGATGGTGCTGTATAAAAGGGGGACTGAGGCTAATACATCATATGGTAAACATCAGTATTTTTAAACTGTTTTCCCTAACTGGTCCATGGATGGGAGGAATCCCCCATGCCCATTTGCTATTCAGCTCCTTTTCATGAACAGTCTTGTTTGCAAAATACAGTTGTATGAATATGAATGCAATATGCTAATAACATGGCCAAGTTAAAAAAATATTTGTGGAAAACTATTTGTTTAGCTTTGTTCTTGTCCAGCCCACAGATGTTATACCACTGTTTCTGCAGCACAACCCCTCTGACAAAGCATCCTAAAGCATATTTTCTAACTTTTAGGTCAGTGATTCTCAAGCAGGGTGCCATGGTACCCTGGCATGTCATGAGATCCTTTTAAGGGCACCACACAATATTAACACTGTTAGATGTCCAACCAAATAAAACGAGAGATTTCTAACAGAAAAACATAGGGTGTTTATAGATGTGCTCCAGGAGGGGGAAGGGAGGGCGGGGGGGACATTAATTACAGTGGCTCTTAGCACCGCCATAATTAAAGTGCCCAGAGCGTCACATGTATCAGTGTCCCCATGCTGAAAAATGGCAGCAGGGGTGGTTTAACTAAAACTGATCAAACAAGCTTAAAGTACCTCCGCCACCATTTTTCAGTATGGGGATGCTGATATACATGATGCCAGAGTTTGCTGAAGTGCAGTAATTACCACACTCCAGCAGACTCAGTTAATCAAGTCTGCTCCGTCACGTAATTTCAAAATGTTGGAGCAGCCGAACAGAATAGGATGCAGTTTAACAAGGATAAGTGTCATGTGTTGCACCTGGAGAGAAAGAATCAACACTCCTATAGCCTGGGAGGTTCCACTCTAAGTAGCACAGCTGCGGAAAGGGATGTTGGAGTCATAGTCGACTTCAAACTGAACATGAGTCACCAGTGTGATGAGGTAATAAGTAAAGGTAACTGTACCCTTTCTTGCATAAGTAGGTGCATCACAAACATGTCTAGGGAGATGATACTTCCTCTTTATGCAGCATTGGTAAGGCTGCAGCTGGAGTACTGTATCCAGTTTTGGGCACCACACTTCAGGAAGCATGTGGATGGTCTGGAGAGGGTTAAAGGTCTACAGAAAAAACCCTATGTGGACTGACTGGTAGACCTGAACCTCTTCAGCCTCCACAAGAGGAGGCTAAGAGGTGATCTTGTGGCTGCCTACAAACTCATCAGTGGGGGCCAGCAAGAAATAAGGGATACAATGTTTACCAGGGCACCTGTCAGTGTAACTAGAAATAATGGCCACAAACTGGAAGAGAACAAATTCAAATTGGACATCAGAAAAAAATTCTTTACAGTGAGGGTTGCCAAGATATGGAATACACTTCTAAGGGAGGTGGTGCTGTCCCCTTCCTTGGAGGTGTTTAAAAGGAGATTGGACAAACACCTGGCTGGGGTCATCTGACCCCAGCACTCATTCCTGCCCAGGGCAGGGGATCAGACTCGATGATCTAATAGGTTCCTTCCGACCCTAACATCTATGTAACTATGAAACTATGTGTATAGGTGCCCACAGTGTCGAAAGACCTTCTGACTTGTGATATTACTGTACTTTTTTGTTGTCAAAAAAGAGTGAAAGCTATGAGTTGACATTTTTCAAGGGGTGCTTTCAATCTAACAAGGAGTATCTCAAACCTAAAAAGGTTGAAGACCACTGTGTTAGGTACTAATTCATGCAAATACAAATTGATCTTTCTGTAGAAGATCTGAGTGGGCCTTCGCCATGTCCATGACCTGCCCAGACAATGTTTTGAGGATGATTAGCACAGCAGAAGCTAGTATCCCTTCATAGTATCCCTTACCTACATGTATTCCTTTTCTCTGTTACAAACCCATATATCAGTAGGCATAATTTGGTCTGAAATTTAGGAATTTCTTAGTAAAATGTTTATGGAATCATTAGGAAATCCAGAGCATAACCCTAATTTTCCTGGGAAAAGCTATTTCTTATGAGATGACAAATTAATAAAGATGATAGCAGTATACCTTATTTCAATAGGGCTGTCCAACTTTTGGGTGACTAGAGGCTGCACACCCACAGGTTGCATAAGGGCAAGCCATGCGCCCCTGGGCCTGCAGAATGCACCTTTATGCCACTGCACTACAGCCCCTCCCTATTCCCCTACCCCCAGCTGCACTGCATACCCAGGCTCACACTTAGTTCCCCTGGCTACACCTTGCTGCAGTCACCCACCCACTGGGGCTAGGTATGAGGCTAAGGCAAGTAGTGAAAGCTGGAGGATGGAGAGAAGCCTGGAGACTGGATACAGCCAGAGCTGTGGGGGGAGTGGCAGCTAGGCAGGACCCTAGAGGCTGCAACTTAATCCCTTGCAGGACACATGCAGCACATGGCCCACCAGTTAGACAGCATTGCCTTATTTTATGGAAAAATAAAATTGTAACGTTTTGGAGTAGCAGTCAAATATACTGAATTGTACTCGGTCTTATTAGAGACCATTCTGAAAATAAAATACTTTACGGTACTTAGTGGGTTAAACAGATAAACACGTGTTTACATATAATTTTGCAGCATGAGGAACTTACTTTGTTTTGCATCTAAAACATTGTAATGGACTTTGTAAGGTGTTTGAAATATTATATGTCAGTTTTCAGATTGGCTCTTTAATAAGGAACTTTGTCATTGTGTTTGTAGTATCCTGTGTTTTAGATGTCAAGCAGTAAAAATCTTGCAACAAAACTGAAAACATTAGAAATCTTGTTTATTGAATTCTGTTGGCTAAAACTGCCAGAAATAAATTAATAGCTGTTACCACTGCAGTACTTTTTTGTTCACAAGAAAAATATCTTGACATATTTTTTCACTTTGTGATTGGTGCACATTTCAAGGGTATAAATTAATCTTCAGAGGATCCTAGGGAATATCTTTCCTGGACACTTCACTTATACATCAAGTTGGCCATGTTAGCAATCTAATCACAAACCTGTAATTCAGTGGACAACAATTTCTTATTGTGAACAGCATAGCAGCTTTTGCTATCATTTAGGTCAGCCTAAGATTGCTGATGCACCATATGTTTCAGGCCAGGGATGATGGATGGTATCCTCTGGTGCCCATCCCTAAGTGATTGGAAAGATTGAAGACACACAGTTCACTTAAGCTTGCTTACTATTACATCAAGTAATCACTGTGATAGGCAAACCCATGCTCTTTATGTCACACTGCCCAACTTTCTGTGGGGACATAGTGTCAAAAAACAATCTAACAACATTTCCAGATGACAAGCCAGTTACTAGAACAACCATTTAACAACCAGATTCATTCAAAAACCTTAATAGCATGATAAAGTCAATACATGTTTTTAAAACATCTTTATTTATATGAACCAGATATAAATGCAACATGTAGCATATATACTGGATGTATAAAGTGGAAAATGCAGTAAAATATGTAAGAATACACTTTTTTCATAGTTTCATTTTTGGATGAAAAAGGACAGTATTGTTAGTGTGACGTAGAGTGCAAAGCTGTATTAAAAATGTGCGTGCATCTCAAAACAGTTTCAGGTTGGCACATGCTGATGTTGGCATAGAACACGAGTCTGCAACTTAACACATTTCAAGACTTAAATTTTTGGGGCAAATGCTTGCCTTTCTTCTGATAGTGATCAATGTTAATTTTGTTCTCTGTCCCAGTGGACCAATATCTAACACTGGCAACTGAAAGCTTCTTCCACATCATCAGCTTGTATGGTGATCGGTTGGGGAAATCCTTTAGGAAACATGAGAAAAAATCTGAATGATATTGCAAAAACTTCATTTGCTTGAAAGGACTGCAGCAATTCTAGTGCATGTGCCATCAGCCAAAATAAATCATTTGAATTGTTTTAAATGGATTCACTTATAACTGTAAGTGAAGTATGGTATTGCATAATTGGATATATTGTAATTATTAGGTAACTGAGTTTCAAGAGGTTCTTCTTGATAGCTGTAAGAATACAGCCATACTGGTCTATCATTTAAAAGTGACACTGCATCCTGATCAAAAAATATATATTCATTTTCTTATTTGAAACATGCCTACTGCATGTGTTTTACTGATTGGTAGTAGTAGGTTATACGTATACAATTTTCACTAAAACAATACAGTAAAATTAACATTAAAATTATATGTAATATAATAGTTAGATTATATAATTTATGGTTATTGGTAAAAGCATACAATAATATTACACATTCTACCAGTTTAAACACAAAGAAAACTGAAAGAAAATTAAAGTTAAATTCATAGAATCATAACAAATCCCCTTGTTTTATTTTATTGTTCAGTGCTTCATTTGATCTTGCTTTATTCTGCTATCATCATTTACTATATTCTGGTTTAATTTTGCTTAAACTGGTAGAATGCATAATCTTATTTTAGGCTTTTAACAAAAATTATACATTTTATAAATGCTGCTATTCTATATAATGTTATTGAACATTTGATTTTATTATTTTAGCAAAAGTTGTAAAAGTTGTAAATAATCTACTACTACATAATATATAATTATGCAAAATAGATCAAATGAAACAACATATAATAGTAGAATAAAATAATTATTCCCCTAGGGATTTTTTTTTCTTTTGGCCCTTATTCTTTGTGCAAGTAATTCAAATATACTTAGGGAGTATAGGACAGGTTGTAAGTTGGTAGAGAGAAACCATACTCTTTACTAATTAAATAATTCATCACATTACAAAAACTCTGTCCTAAAGTGGCTAATAGTATTTTATTTTAAATACTTAGGCCAGGTATGGACATTACACTTCTACCAGTATAAGTGATCAGAAACTGATTTATACCAGTAACAGAAGTTCAGCACGTACAATCTGATTAAAAAATGGTGTAACTCAGTCTAAGAGTTGTCCCTTCCACCAAAGGACAAACGCATGTTCTGGTCACTACTGATCTAATCTTCGCTGCTTACAGAAAACTGCATAACTTAGACTGATTCTACCTCTAGCTTTTTGAATGTCTGTACCTAGCCTAATTACTAAGCAGGATAGCTTGCTTATAGCTCCAAGCCTTGACTCTGCTGCTACTCTCTGCTTTGCTTTGTCTCATCATTTCTGCTTTATTTGATTAACCTTGCTTTCAAAATTACTTTTCTGTCCAGGCACCTTGGCTTGATTATGTGTTTCTACCCTAAGATAAAAAATAAATATATTTGCAACATGTTCTTATTTGAAAGTACTGAAAAGTACTAGTGAAAAGTGGTGATAAGCCCTATAAGGGAGACTGGGTGTATCTCATGTATGCTTTACTGCAGAGCTGACTAATTAGTAGTAAAGTGTCACTGTCTATACATGCACCTGTATTAGGGCATAGTAAATTAATTAACTCCACTGTAGGATAGTATTGTCTGGGACAAGTACTATCCTACAGAGGAGTAGTTACATGTGCCAAAATGTGCATGTAGATAGTGACTGGGGCTGGCTGGGGGTTGCCTGCTGACTAGTGTGCCAAAATGTGGGGGTTGCCTGCTGACTAGTCCTGCACTGTAGCACCCTTGCGCCCCAGTCAGGCCCTCCACAGCACATTGAGCCAGGGTGGAGCAGCCCCAGACTGGCAGGCTCACCACCCAGAACCCCTGTGATGCCTGGGGCTGCTCCATCCCAGCTCAACGCACTGCAGCCCCAGGTGAACATGTAAACGCTGAGCCCTGTAGAAATAAACTCCAGTGTGAACTGCCCCAGAGCTTATTGCTATCCGCTAATTACACGTGTAGACACACCCACTGTCACGTGGATTTCTGTATTGCTCTTAGCAGTCCTTTGACCACTGAGGAATTTAAGTTCAAAATAAGATAAAGTGTAGGCAGCTGTGGATATTAAATTAAGCATATGGCAAGAAACACATTATTTTGAAGAAGATAACAGCATGTGGAGGAGTGAATAAGTCAGACTTCAAAATGAAGGCAACTGAGAGAAAAAAAAGGAAGCATCTCCAGTCTGCTGGTCTCACTGGAAATTGCTAGGAAGCTAAATATGAGTCCATGCCCCCGATTGTCCTCCAGCATAAGCAGACATAGCCTTTATTAGATCTGTTGTTTACACAGCTGAAGTGTTGGCCTCATGCTCCAACTGTTCCTTAGAGAAAAAGATATTAGTATTATGATGATTTGCTATAATCTTCCATTTACTAATGTTGCTCTAATTTGCGCTGCTGTAGATGAAGATTTATACTGGTGAAAATGTGCACACAAAACCAGTTATCAATGAAAACATTCCAGGTACAAGGCATAACTTTGGCCTTACCTTCTCTAGTATAACCTCACAGCACAGATCAATTTTCCCCTCAGGAAAGAGGATGAGAGAACAATGCATGACAGCTGTTTGTCAGATCACCTAATGCATTCCTAGAAGGTGTTCAGATATGATTATGAAGTGGGGAAGAATCTGAATAAAATTAAATAGAACAAAATAGAATCAATCCCCTAATTGAATCTTTGAGACATTGTTTCTGAAAGTTTGTTCTCTGATGACAAAAATATCATGAAATATAAAAAACCATTTACAAGGTAAACATGAGTAGTCCCACATCTCCCCTGCTTTCCCAGCCCTTCCTGACTTGGATCTCATTGAACACATGACAGCTTTTGTAGAGACTAGCCTGTTTTGTGCCTAAGTCCCTTAGACACCCCAAGGCAGGAATGCCTAGTGAGGTTTTCAAAAGCAGGGAGTTGTCTAAACCGATTGCAGTCAATGGAAGTCAGGTGCTTAGGCACTTCGGGAAAACACTATGTATATCTTTAAACATATGTAAAAATGTGGCAGCTAGTGTCTGCTTTTCTGAAGTATTGCAAAGTCACAGCTTCCACTTCAGTTAATGGGGCCTGTAGGTGTTGGGCACCTCTGCAAATCAGGCTGCCTATTTAGGTTGCCGACTATGAAATTAAATGGCTAATTTGGAGCATTCAGGTATGAGAATTTTAGTTTCCTTTTTTTTAACCAACACCAGGACACAGATTAAAATACAGGCTCTCCCTCTAGTAAATGTTCCTAAGCAGTTCTTAGTTTTTAATGCAGATCTTTTTCTGAGACTGAACAGAAGTGTCAGGTCACTGAGTGACTAGACTGCACTTAAAACGTCTTTTGGAAGGTAGAGAGATTGCATTTTGGAGATGTAAATATCATCATTTCTGAAAGCAACAGCACAGCAGGTAGATTTCTGGCTTTTCTTCACCAGTGGGTTATATATTAAACAAAAGGGACTGATCCTAGAACAATCAAATTCTGTTATGGCAGCAAGAAGCCTGTAGTAAGCCTGAATATATTATTTTCAGTCACTCCAGTTAAAAAGGGAAAGAGGCAAAACTTTTAACCAGTGTAGTCTGCTATCCCTTGTAGTAGCCTTTTAAAATCCTGTACAGATGGCAAACACTTATGTTAAACACAGTGGATTGTTGGTAAAGTTAACCGTGTGCATCGAAAAGTGGCAGAATATGGACTAAGGTGCAACCTCAATCTGTGCTGTAATAAAGTAGCTGTTCATCTGTGGTCAGAGATCGTCATGAAAGACCTTGAGTTCCTTCACTTTATTTTGCAGAAAGGCCATCAGACAGCTTTGCATCATCTAACTCTATCAATCAAGGACCTCAACCACTGCTTTCTGCTGAAAGCTTTCCTGTTTGGCTCTGTTTTTCACAGACAGCTCAATAACTTGTCTGTGGAGCTGTGATAAATGTACCATGTGCTTCTAAACTGTCTCTTTAACACTGGACTGCATTTCAGCTTGTAATGCTTGTGACTAATTGTTTTAATCAGAAGCATTTTATTTGTTTCCAGTTATTACCCAATAGTCTGATTATTTCTATTCTTATTTCTCTTGAAATGTTTACCTTTGCAAGCTACATAGCAAACTGTCCATTTATTCTCAATGGACAAGTTTCACTTGGTCAAGAGGAGAGAATAAAAAGGGAGCAAGCCTTACTAATATATAAGGTAGAGAAGGTATCCACTTCTAATATATATATTTTTGAAGTGCAGCACTTTAACCATACTTTTAAATAGGATTTTTTTGGTCCCCAACTGAGTCAGTCCTAACTGAAATACCTTGGTGGTTTTGTCTTCATCTATAAGATGTTACTCAATATCACAAAACCATCCCATTTGGGCACAATTGTCTGTTTTTGCTGAGGAGGCCCAAAACAGAGCTATTATGGTAAATTAATAACTTTCTCTGAAAGAAGGTGGTTCTTTCAGATCAGGTTGAAGGTCAGTGGCAGGGCAGGGTGAGAAGATCATATTGCAGCTGTCTGCAAATGAGCTTTACTCCTGATACAGTATAAAAGGGACTTCACCATGAGGGCTGGTAAAGGTTAGGAAACCACTCAGCACAAACTATGTAAAAGCTGGGGGAAACGTCATACTTTCCCACAGACCTCCCTTATGCATTTGTGTATTACACATCAAGTGACACAAAAAGAAAAAAAAATCATGCAAATAACAAAATATCAACAATGAGTTAAGAAAATGATGCTTTTTTGAGGGGGAAAATGTGTAGAATGGTTGCAAGAAATTAATATTTTATTAATAAACGTGGGTCTAAATAGTGGGTTAAAACTTTACATTTTTTGAATGAACTGTTAAAAACTTTGGATCTTATACATGCAAAAAAAAATGCCTGTCTGAAATAAAAAGCTGATTAGAATGTGTTAATTTCTGTGGGAGCATAAAAGGTGCACGTATATTCACTGTTGACCATGTGAGTTACAGAACTGCTTGAAATTAAAGCCTGGGTAGAATTAAGATGTTGACAAGGTTTTTCCAGGAAAAGAAATGAATATACAGTGGCATCTCACCATATTATGAGTGAAGGAATCCTCAAAAAAATCTGTCCATGAATGGATGAACACAAGTCCAATTGAACACAATGGGAGCTAGTTGCTTGTATCTAGGAGTAGAATTTATTCCAAAATTGCATAAAATATACCTAAGTAGGGAAAAAAATATTTTTTTTTCATCTGCAACAGTGTATGATATAATGGGGGAGAAAGAAGAGAGTATGTGATGTATGTTAATTGCTTTGGAGAATATAATATTACAGGTTTAGCAGAATATATACTTGTGTACTATCAAACATAGGTTGATTTTTAGTGGTACACATACCTAATTTACAACATTTTTACAAAATTAGTGCATGCTATGGATGGATGAAATGAAAATATATCGGGACAACACCTGCCGTTTCCTTACTGCATAAGTATGCAGAACCAGAAATATAACTGATGACTGCTGCTTTGCATGAAGAGAGAGAGGAGGAGGGACAGGGTTCTTTATAAATGCTTCCTATGGTAATTGTCTCTGTAGCAGTATAGAATTAGGCATGTATGATACCGAATGGCTAGTGGGTCCAGAACACAGATCCACTGCCCAAGACCCATATAGAAGGGGTCTACAATGAATCACAATTGCTACAGTCCCACAGGCTATAGCAGAAGCAGGGTGGGTACTACACACCTATCTCCAGGTTTTGGGTAGGGAAGGTTTTAGTGCTCTTGGGTCTATAGTGATGTCATGCACAGTAGTTGTTTATTCTCAGCTTGTTCAGAGAGTGAGATTATGAACCACTGATATCCTTGATTTTGATATCCTTGATTGTATGCAAGATGATCCAGTAGTATGAAGGTTGTGTCTCAATCCTATCAGTCTGTAGCAAAAGTGACTAAATATCCAGCTCATGCCTACTTTCTCTGCATCTCCATTATCTCACCGCCCTAATCCTCACTTCTCCTGACCCATGTGCTTCATTTTTCTGCTTCTTTTCGAACCTCCATTCTGACACCTGGACCAGCTTCATGTCACCACCTACCATGTTCCTTCTAGCTCCCTACCTGCCCTTCCCTTTATATTCTAGACATATTAAAAATTCCTAAAAAACCTATGCAATTCTTTTGCGTAAACAAAAAGATCATTTCCCCATTTGTTCATTCACGGAGGAAACATGAAAGAGGAGATGTGCCCTTTTTTACACAGCTTCCAAACTTTCTCTTGTTTATATTCCTTCTCTAGTGAGCCCATAGGGAATCCCTGTCTCCGCTGTATGTCTTCATAATTTTGTCATTAATCGTTTCCCCTTAGCATGCAAAATAGACTTCTCAGCAAAACCAAGTGATTTTAGAATTTGTTAGCAGAGCCATTTGGTAAACAGAATGAATGAGAAATAAGCAAGAATATTTTTCCAAAGTTAATGACAGGAGACACTTTTAAACACTATGGCTCAGATTTCAGACTGCATGTGTTACTTTATACTGCTCCATCCAATTTTTCATGACTATAAGTTGATACAAACCATGGAAATTTTCACTTTGAGTGAGAAGCCCTTGGTAGCACACGACCATTATAGAACATAGGAAAAAAAGAAGTTTTGTGTGAAGCTACTGTGAACAGGAGAGTTTTGCCTTCCAGAATGGTTTACACCTTCATGCCTGTAAGAAAGAGAGCAACCTTCAGAAAATCTGGCCACATGGCTTTAAAACTCTTCCCTGATTTTTTACCAAACATCACAGAAATGTTATTCTTTGGGATTATATAGACAAGGCATGGGAAAAAGTAAGGTATGATTTAGTTTGGCAGAAAGCAGGAATATGGTTCAAGATCAGGCTTAGAATTGTAATGTGTAAAACAGCCCTTTACTGATGTAGATTACTGACATAGAAAACATCAAACAAGCCTAACATGCAGTTACCAATGTACAGGATACAACAAAACTTTCTTTGCTTTGTGTAGGTTATTCTTTCCTTGGGTACACAAAGCAGGGCAACAAACAGGTTTCTGAGGAGGTTTTATAATTTCTCAAGTATTTGTGTTACATATTGTATTTGCTGTTCATGTTTGGCAACCATGTCCCTAAGGCAAGGCACTCAGCAACATTACGTTACATTAACAATGAGCTCTGTTTACGATATCTGCACTCTATAAGTGCTTACCCAACACTGAACTTTCAAAATCTTGCATGCACTTGAAAAATTTAGGAGAGATTCCCTGGGAATTGTCTGTATCCTGCAGCAACCCTAGTGTAAAAGTCTTTGCTAGAGGGTGTGGAAGCATGACCAGGAATATCCCATGTCCCAGCTACTCACATGCTGTTGCAAGGCACTTTCATTCCATGGGTAGCTGATCATAAATACGGGCAATCTCCAAAGCTGTATTAACCAGCACAGATATATTAAAAAAACAAAGTACCCTGAGGCAATCCCAGGTTAAAAAGGACCCAAATTTCCTCTCCCCAGCCCTGTGACAGTGTTGAGATCAAACATGGGTCATGAGGAGCATTTTAGTGAAAAGCTCTTCTCAGTGTGCAGTGGCAGTCATAGAATCTAATAGATCATTAAAGTATAAGAATAGTGTGTTTGCAAATAACATTGAAACATTACAGTGCCATCATATACATTGATAGTATGCCTCCTTCTAAAGGGTGATGAACCTTTCTGTTGACACTGATTCAGAAAGGAGGAGGGCCTAGATGTGGGTGAGGAAAATTATTGGGCTTCCATATAAAGAGATTCTGAAAAGATGCTTTTATTTAAAGAGAAGACAAACAGAGGTGACTGTGGTAGAGGTATACAGAATAATAAATGGTTTGGAGAAAGTAAATCAGCCACTGGCTCCTCTTTATCCTTGCTCATAATTCAAGAACAAGCAGACATTCAATTAAACTGAAAGGCAACTCTTTTAAAACTGATAAAAGGAAATACTTTCCACAACAATTTAAAATGAGCTTGGGTGCCTCAGTTTCCCCCTCTAGAAATGGTGGAGTAATATTTTTCCACGTTCCAACAGGGTTGTAAGTTCAAATAATTTATGCTCATAACATGTTTTGCAATTCTTGAATGTAAACTGCTAAGTAAGTGCAAAGACTCTGCTGAAAAAATTTAAGAAAATCTTCCTGTAGAATTTTAAAAAGCAACCTACAGGATTCTATAGGCTCCTTTAGAAGGGAAACATTCTCTACTAAACTGTATGTATTGGTTTAAAAATTCTCTATTAAATTCTGCAGATCTTTATAGCAATTTATGTAGAAACGTGTTTAATCTTTCATGATTATAAAGTTATTATTATTGCATGTTACTTAGTTGGATTGATTTGTACATATTTTCAAGAATAACATATAGACTTCATTAGGTATCCATTTTGCTTCTGAAATTTTGTCCATGCAAATTATTATGTGTGAAATTCTAAATAGTTAAGACATCAAAGTACCAGATCATAGGTGTAGGTAATCAGACATCTGAAAAGCCTAATGTGTTCCAACCAAGTTATTAACCTTTGCAAAATTTGGGGTGAAATACAGAGGCCAGTATTTGAAAATCTTGTCTTAAATCCTAATTCATACAAAACATATATGGAAAGCACTCTCTCTCTCAATATGTGCATACTTGGTGCACTCCTCTTCATCAAACACAATCAGATTCTGTGGGCGTGTCTACATGTGCACATTTACTGTGCAGTAACCTAAATTACTGCACAGTACAGGCACACATCTACACATGCACACCCATACTGTGCAGTAACTATGGTGACTTATGCTGACTTGGGTGTAAATTTGATACCTGCAGGATTTGATGCAAGTATCAAATTTATGCCAATTAGTTACTGCGCAGTAACATATGTGTACATGCCTTACTGCGCAGTAATGCGGGAGCTTTCCAGGTGGATCTGTCCAGCTACTAGGTGGCCAACTACAGCCCAGTCCCAGGGCTCCTGCCTGGCCCCCTCTCCTGCTGCTGGACTGGGCTGTTCTCTGACATCCCCTAGCTGCAGGGTATAAAAGCTGCAGCCATTTTGTGCCTTGGGGCACATACTTCAGGGAACCTGCAGCACCCTTGTGGCTGCAGCACCCCAGCAGGCCCTGTGTGCCCCCTTGGACAGCCCGCAGGCTATGCTTACCAGGTCTGACCCTCTCCAGAGCTGCTGCCTGGCCACAGGTGAGTGCTACAAAGGGGTGCAGCAAACTTGCCCTGACCTGTAATTTTACCAGGGCTGATGGACCTGTTGGCTGTGCCACCAGGGCCAACACCTGCTCCCCACTGCTGCTTATCCCCCACCTCTGTCTCTTTGAAGGACCATGGTGAAGCAGTTCAGCCATATGACTCTAACTCCTTGGCCGTGTCCCTGTTGGGGGTTCTGTTCCCAGACCTCCAAGGCCGGCATCACAGGGCCAACTGCGCAAGGGCCCAGTCATCTGGCACGGGTCATGATGTCCTCCTCTTTCCCTGTGTCCAGCCCTGGCCCTGTCCATGTGTCCCCACCTGTCCAGAGCCCCAGAGGCACAAACTGGACCTGGAAGGAGCTGCACACCCTTGTGGCACTGTGGGGTGAGGAGGAGGTCCTGAGGCACTCCTTTGTGGCTGCTCCACCCACTGGAAGCCTGGAAAGCCCTGGCCAGTGGCTCCCTCAGCCTTGGCGCCACCTTGTAGCTGCCTACAAGGAACTGCCAGCAGGACCAGATCCTCCCAGGGTGGGGGGCCCTGGCTGAGTGCCAGCCCCCATCCTACCAGAGGCCACAGACACTGGGTAGAGCTGGACATCGCCTGACACAGAGAGCCTCACACTGAGCCCATGGTAAGTCCTGCACTGGGGGACAGGCACTCCCAGCCTGTCTCCACTGCCCTCCCAGCCCCCGCCTCCTTGTCCAACCTACCCGCACTCCCATGGCCCCAGGTTTCCCTTCCCCCCGCAAAGCATGCAGAGGGGCAGGACACAGGTCAGAACTTTATTGAGCACCCTGCTTCCCTGCGGCTGGCTGGGCACAGGCCTCTCTCATGCTGAGGAAGGTGTTGATCCTGGCAGCAAACTTCTCGGCAGCCAGAGACAGGAACATGTAGCAGATATTCTTCCAGGTGGCAGCAGAGGTTGCAGGGCAGGCCAGGCTTGCCCCCTGTGCAGAGAGGGGTGTAGCTTAGGGTCCCAATCCATGAGTGTATGTGTACCCAGGGCACCAGCAGGATCAGCAACAGCAAGATGTAGTGGCCTGGGCAGCCCTCCACCTGCATAAACAGCCTATGAGATGCACTGCCTGCAGCATGCACAGTACGGGCATGCTCAGGCTGTAGCAGCAGTGTGGCAGGGGGCTGGCCTTTGGGCACCTCCCTGGACAGGCCCCCAGTGGAGATGATGGGGGTGCGGCCAGCCCCTCACCCCAGTTGTCTGGGATCCCTATGTGGCCTGGGTGCCAGGGGCTGGACAGCAGTGCAGCAGAGCTGTGGGCCTGCAGGGGCAGAGGTCGGGGAATCAGCAGGGGCTGGACCATGGCAGCAGGCGCTGCCAGCAGTCTGGCCTGGCCCACCCTGGAAAAGGGGCAGGGGAGGCTATCCCCCAGGGAGCAATTGAGGACAGGAGTCTTGGGCAACACCCACCTGGGCCCAGTCCTGCCTGGCCAGCTTACCATGGTCCCTGGGCACCCGCACACACCTAACCTCCAATCTGAGACCAGGCAATGCAGGACCCCTGGATCAGAGCTTCTCTCTCAAAAGTTGCAAACTCTCACAAAAGCCTTCTGTCTCTTGCCTCTGCAGGGCCAAAATTTGGACTCAGGGGAGAGGCTTCAGGGACCCAGAGGACCACCGCCATGGGCTCACTGCCACCTGCCCCTGGAGTCACCCAGAGGCCCCAGCTGCACCAGTGGCACAGGCAGAATGAGACCCACCTGCTCTGGTGGCTGGTGGTTGTAGTGGAGGACTGGGTGATGGACCAGTGGGCATGATGGGAGGAGGCCTCACCTGGGAGGAAGCCATACCCACTGAGTCAAACTGGTGGTCCTTGAGCAGCAGTACATGGAGACTGATGGAACAGCAGCTGGCTGCCCATGCCCCACCCCACCATGCCTGGTCTCCTGCCCCAACCCCCAGGGCCCCTGGGTCCTGCCTGCCTCCCCACAGCAGGCCCCCAGCAGGACCCTGGAGCATGTCCTACAGTGTCTGCAGGATATAGGCATTCCCAGGCTTCACTATGGCCCCAGACCTGCAGGGGAACTGTCTGTGCCTGGGGTGCTGGCCACCTGCCACTGGGCTCTCTGCCCTGGGTGGCCCCACCCCTCAGCACCTCTCAGGTGGACTTGGGGACAGGGTCAGAAGTGTCTTTCAGCTTTCAGGAATGGGTTTTTTATTGTTGATGGGTAGGGAGGGTAGTGGAGGGGCACTGTATGTGGGGGGAGGAGGAGGGGCTATATTGGGAGTGGAGGGAGGAGGGATGGGGGGTTTGTTCTATTAATAAAGTTTGAATGGTTTCTCCTACATGTGTGTCCTGGAGTAGTTCTGGGGCTGGGAAGGGGATTGGGGGTATGTGGGTGGTGGGGCAGGCGGGCTGGAGCAGGGAGTGCAGGAGGAGGGGGTCAGCCAGTGCCCTGGGCCCAGCTGGTAGTTGCGTGGCTGTCCTGAGGCCTGGGCAGGGGAGGCAGTGCCAGCACCATGGCCAGCAGCAGTGCAGGGCACTGCTCATTGCTGGCAGGGGCCAGGCTGGAGCAGCAGGGTGCTGGGCACCACTGGCAGGGGCAGGGACAGGAGGTGGAGCACCCATGGTGTAGGGAGGCAGGGTGGGCAGGGAGGGAGCTGCTGCATGCTGCCCCTGCACTGGGCACGCAGCTCCTGGGCAAGGGAGGGGTTGGGCAGGGATCAGAGAGTGGGGATGTGCTTTTAAGATGGCCACCAAATGCTGGCAGCTGCCTCTGGCCTCAGCATGGCTGCCAAGCGCTAGCAGCCATGTGACTGGAGGCTGGAGCTCCCCTTAGTGGCCACAGGGGCACATGGCAGGCTGCTCTGATTTGGGACTAAATCTAGTCCCAGGTCACCCACATGTGTAAATACCGGCTTATTCCTGCTTACTGCGCAGTAATTTACTGTGCAATAAATTTAATGCACCATAAATGCACATGTAGATGTGCCCTGTGAGGAAAAATCAGATGGGTGAGAGAGCTGAAATCCACAGCTTAATTTAGGACTCACAGTTTCAGGGCACTCTCAAACTGATGGATGGGAGACTGAACTTGAGCCCTCATGCAGCTTGTGCGGAATGCTGGGAAACTGCATATCTACATAATGGATGATGTGGCCCTGTCTTTAGTCCATTCTAATCTACCTATTTTGTGGCTCAATCTGAACAGCCCAGTTGTAGCACTCAGGTAGTCAAGACCGTATTTTTGGTGGCCCTAAACACTATAGGTAAATTTCATCCACTGGAAGGTGAAGATAAGTTTGCTTTGGTTTGTATTTAAGAACAATAAAGTGGCTGCATTTTAAATGTAATGTTTTGATGACTTGGGCTAAATGAAATGCCAAAAAGGCATCATTTCATCCTAGCAAAGTGCATCCAGTAAATGGGAATCACGTAAGTGTAAGAAAAAAAGATCTTAAAGGAAACGTTAGGTACTAAATTTTGTGGTTAAAGGGCAACAAGGAGAAGCTGTAAAAGGATTAAAGTACATCAAGTATGCTTCCCTGTAAATATCACTTTAATTTTATATGACACAGATTATTTAGAAGTTTGTTTTATATACTATATAGCACTTAAATGTCACTGGATCTAAAAACCCCTATTCAGGAAGCTCATTAGTTGAGCTGTCTGTGTCTGTATATCTGCCATCAGCATCTGGTGAGAGGGCTGCCACTGACCCTGCCAGACTTGGGTCATGAGGTCAGCGGGTCTCATTTATTATTCAAAATTGCTTTCTGACCTTTTATCAGCTAGGTCAAAGGATGTTGTATTCTACTTGGTTGAATTTTATAGTGAAACCAGTATCTTGCACGGATAATATAATTACCAATTTGTTTGACTCTCACCCTCTCTCCGAAAAAAACATGAAAATATGCACACACAGACACACATGCACGCATGCATGCATGCACGCACACCTAGTGTTTGATAAAGTTCAAGATAGTTGCCTATATGAAGGCATATATACCTTAATATAGATACAGTACTTTGTTAACCTTGTGAAAAAGCATTAGTGCCCTCACATTTCAATCAGATTGGGCAGTGTATATACACTTCCCACTGTGATGGTATTGAAACAGCAAAGGCAAAATGCTTGTACGCACAGATATTTTCCTATTTTCACTCCATCCATCCTTTTAGGGTAGTAGCAGCCTTAAAGAATAGTAGGAACCTAACCAAACTTGGGTTAGTAGGAACCTTCCTTTATAATAACCTTGCAGGAGCAGGTAACAACTAATAGCTATTTCTCTGCTTCCATCAACTTATATAGTTCTTTAGGGGACTTGGCCATAAAGACTGTGGGATAAAACTAAGAAAGGTTGTTTTATATATTTAAAGGGGAAAAAACCCAGTAATATTAAATCTAAGAAACTATTGAATAACACTTTTCATCACATCACTCCCCAAAGAGCAGCCTAAGAAATAATCTTATGGCCTTGGCAAATTCATTTTTCATACATTTTTACAAAGAATTACCCATTTTCAAATCTTCATCTTCTAATGAAGAAGTAGAAAATGTAAAAATAATACCAATATGGAACATACTTAGGGCATATGAAAGCATTTGCTAAAAATTAGCCCTCAAATCTTAACAAGCCACACTACAGAAAATTGGAAAACATAGATGGCAGATTGATTCTTGAAGGGAGCTGTGCAGTTAGGCATTATTCCTCTGGAATGATTTCATCCTTTTTAAAAGAAAAAGTCAAAGGTCACATTGGTCTTGCCCTTGAAGCAGACAATATGAGATGTCAACGTGTGCTTTCTGACACTGCATATGATGAATAACTTTGATGTGGTAGTAAACAAATAGCTTATATTAATGTTGGTAAGCACAGTGAGGTATTAATGCAATATATGGTTCAGCAATATACCGCATAGTACAGCTTGCTTAAAAACAGAATCCTCCCAGAAATATTACAATAAATCAAAGGTTTGTTAAATCTGGTGAACAGGTGCCTCACTTTCAGGCATCAAAGGCTACTTATCTGAAACATCACAAATCATAACCATATGAACATTTTAAAGAAGATTTTTATTACCTGTCATTTTATAAAGAGATACTGAATAAGCAATATGCCAGAACAACAGAAATAACTGCATTCCTAAAAGTACTTGTTTATTGTGCATATCTTATTTTCAGTGTTCCCAGTGTGTAATGATCAATCATATTTGAAAGTCTAGACAAGACATCAATAAGTATTTAAAACCAAAATGCAGCCAAAAAATTAAGCAGTTTCTTTTGATTTTTCCAATAATATAATGGAAGAATAGGATGGCCAGCATACATAAAGGTTTCAACAAAATGAAATAATTTTAAAAAAATATCTAGTAGCACAGGAATCTGGTCACCATGACTGAACACTAAACCAGTATAGAATTTCATCTGATAGGCTCTTTAACATACAAGAGTGACAGATTTTTTACACTCAATAATTGTTCTCATGGCATGTTAAGATTTTTTTCCTTTGATGGAAAACTGTTGTGTAGCAATTACTGAATTGCATCCTAATATAAGACACCGTTGTGGCCCTATACATCTGTATATTTATTCAAAGTGTTATTAACATATAATTAGTATCCTTACAAAACATTCTGTACATCATTTTCTGTTGTTGTTACAAAATAAATGCTATCATCCCAAACAAGCAAGCTATTTCTGGAATAATTTCAAGTTCTAATGTGACATTAAGAACATTTTCAGCATTCTCTATGCATCCTTTAGAGCAGCCCCAATATACCATTACATAAAAGCTAAACCTGGATCCTACTCATAGCCTTCATTATTACACTAACTCCATTGTAACCAAGGACAATAAATATTCACACTCTGTGACAGAATCTGAGAAACACCTTCCATCTTAACACTTGAAAAACATCCTAGCACTTATCCCATTGTACTTTACAAAGTGAAAAAAGGCATTTATCATTCCTCCTCCTATATATTATAAATGTTACATGTCCATGAAAGGTACTTTATAGGAGGTGTGTGTACAAGAAAGGTCAAGAATACATTTCAGATGATCATAAAAATGTTTCAAAGATACTAAGGTTCTAAAATTTAGATAGGAGAAATGTGGAGAATGGCATTCAATTATGGAACATAAAAGGAATCAGGATTGATAATATGATGTAAAGAGCAATTGTGCAATATTGCTACAGACATAAGATGAATCTCTATGCAGTACTAAGTACTTTAATGGTAATTATGTCAGATCTTAATAATTTAATTATAAGTAATAATGTGTCATTAACAATGTTGGGTATCCATTTCTTCACTAATAACACAAACAAAATCATACTGCAAGGAAAAAAACTGTCAGGCACTCCAGAAGATCATCGAGTTGTTCTTGATCTTGTCCTTCATAAAGGGTATATGAAGTGGAGAAATGGAAGGTTTCTTGCTATGAGTGAATATATTATGTTTACATATTTTAGTTTTTAAAAGTTGCCTCCCTTTGGCGTCTTCAGCTTATATACCAGCAGTAGTTGTGAGCATAAATGGCATTTATATAATCTACTTGTTAGGCATCTATCTCTATACGCATGCACAAAACTTCTCCCGTAGCTATTTCTGGGTGCAAATGTATAGGGGGTTTTTTTGGTTGTGCAGTGAACAGAAACTGGTTTAAACCTGTAACAGAACAGACATTCTGTGCACAAAAACCAGTTTCAAAATGGCCAGAACTGTTTTGAAATAAACCTTGTTGAATGTAGTATCAGATTTAACTGATTTGGCTCAAATCAAGTTTATGCAATATCTGTCCCAGACCCCTTCCTGGTTTAACTTAAACCAGAGTCCCCCAGCATCTCTTTGGCATTCTCTTTGGGATGGGCTCTCTGCTTGTGCTCTGGGAAATCATGACCCATGGCTCAGGAGCAGCAAGAAGGGGAGGAGGAGTAACCGCTGCAAGCAAGGGGAAGATGGATTGGCCTGGTAGGGCTGTTTTTCTCCCCTTGCCTCTAGCTGTGGCTCCTGCTGCACTGCGCAGTGCTGCTTGGGGATGGGGGCACTTCCTTCAGCCCAGCAGCTTCAACCTGAGCTGCCCTGAAGCCTTCCATCTGGCAGAGGAGACAGGAGGGGACTTATTCTGCCTCTCGGCAGCAATCAGGGCAGCTAGACCCACCTGCAGTCCCCCAGGAGTAGCGGGGGTAGAGGGGAGAATAACCTCCCTGCCTGTCCTCTCTGCCTCAGCGCCATTTTGGGCTGCCGGTGGGATGGGGGAAGGGAATTAAACCCCTCTCTGGCCAGTTCAGCCCAGACTGGCCACGCCCCCCAGCACAGCTTCCCTGCAGTCGAGGGCATGCTCTTGCGCCCTTAGCTCCTGGCCAGAGCAACTGCAGGCATGTGCCTACAGGTTTCTGCTGTTACAAACTGGTTCAACCAGGGCAGGTTAAACTAACCTGCAAAGGTTGAATCAGTTTAGGCTCCAGCTTTTTTAATGTTTGTCACTGCATGTACCTTCCCTTGAACCAGAAGGAAAATGTTTCTCATTACTCCATGTCACGGCGGGGTCCTCGCGGAGGGCCGTGATCTCCTTGAGGCCCTCTCGCCGCGGTACTCCGGCCCGAGGGCACCCTCCATTCTCGCCCGCCACGTCTTGATGGAATATATGTAATAGGGAGGCTGCCTTGTGTTTCCTCGGGCCTGTCAGCTCCTGGACCCCTCGTGGGTCTCCCCGTACAATGGGCGCTACCCAAGCGCCCTAGCCTTATGGGCTATGCGTGGCTCCTACCTCCCCTGATACCACGCCCCAAGCCTCGCGGATGTAAAGGACGTTGTCCGGTCTGTCTCTCTACTGTGGCCCACCCTGGGCTCCCTCTCTCATGCCCAGCCTCTTGCTGGGACTCTCGTCTGGCCCACTCTGGGCCTCCCCTGCCGGTGTGGTTCCGCTTCGGGACTCTCCAGCGGGCCACCGGTCCTATGGGCCAACCACACGGACACCCTCCCTGACCCTGTCTCCCTGCGCTGCTACTCCCTGTCTTCTCAGGGGCAACCGCAGCGCCCTGCCTTGGTCTGAGGGGGGGATTGCCGCACTGGCCTGCGGCCGGGCTCGCTATGCCCGTGCGCCCACACTGGGCTACTCAACAAAGCACGATGGCGTTCCCCCTTTCTGGGGCTCGCCGCGCCCACACTGGGCTACTCAATAACGTACAAGGGCGTTCCCCCTCTCTGGGGCTCGCCACGCCCACACTGGGCTACTCAATAACGTACAAGGGCGTTCCCCCTCTCTGGGGGCTCGCCGCGCCCACACTGGGCTCCTCAGTAATACCGCCCCGTCCTGGGGGCTATGTTCCCCCACACGCAATCCGGGGTCTCGGTCCCCGTCCGCAACCTACGGGTTGCGCCCGCGACCCACTGGCCGCGCTCCTCGCCGCCAGCTGCTCGCGCAGTGGTGTACGAGCTGCGCCTTCCCTGGCGCTATGAAAATAATGCGCCCTCTTGGCGCTAGGGCACCCCACACTCTCTGGGGTCCCTGTGATTGAGGCCTCCTCCAACCCCTACAGCCTCGCCCAACCCTCCGGGTGTAATGACACAAACACAAAGCAAAACCACAAGCCCCTAGGCTGTAACACAAATGCAAGCCGCCTGGCTAAACTCTAGTGCCCATCCTCTCCGGGCTATCATGAGCTGTACTTGCCATATCCTCACTCTCAGAGCTCCTACCTCCCAGGCTGCTGGCAGAGAACTGCCAGCCTGGCTTTGGCCCTGGGCTTTATAAGGGCCAGGCCCTGCCCCCTACAGGCAGCTGGCTCCCCTTAGTTGCTCCGGCAACCCACAGCTGTGCTCACTTGGTTCTGCCAGGGCTCTCTCCCTGGCAGTTTCTCCTCTCTTAGGAGCAGGGGTACCGAGGTGCCCTGCGACACTCCATCACTTTTGGCTTTCTAGGTTGTGTTAGGGATAATAGCTTCACTTCATATAACTAGAAGATTAGGAGCCAAAACTTGGCTAGAAATGTAGTGAGAACAGATTTTCTCTTAAGATTTCCAGCCCAGCAGATTTCTAATATAGGTACCTGGGGTAGTGGCTGATAGCCATGTATGCTTGTCCAAACTGAATTCAATCCCTGGACTAGCTGAGGTTTGCTCACCATTGTCCGGATATTACTGAAGATGGAGACTGCTGAGATGGAGGTAGAGATATCAATATGCTGTTATGCATGAACTGTAGTTTAGAACAGAGGTGCTGCTATCCATGAATTTTTGTTTGGGTATGGCCCACGAAGCTCTGTTATTCAGCCCCCAGGTCTGAAAATTTGGTAGTGGGGGAGCATAAATAACCACTCGTCTCCTGCTAAATTTCCAGTCCCATAGGGATGTTTATGGGCTGGATGCATGGCCCAGTGCACTTGCTCTGGCAGGCATGCAGGTTCACCCCAGTGCACAGCTAGATCAACGCACATGGGATCCAGCCAGTGTACAACCAGATCTGTGCATACAGGGTTGGATTAGTACATAGCAGGATATGAGAACATGGGGTTGGGCTAGCACACAGCTGGATCCAGGCAGACCAGCTACGGGGCTGATATCACATGGGATCTAACCTGAAGACTAGAACCTATTCAGCCAATCAACAAAGGCAGAAAGTTGGGCACCACTGGTTTAGGTGAATAAAAGAGGTTGCCAGTATGTTTGGAACTTTGAAAAAACTGAATAGGTTGGAAAGGAATATGTGGATACATTGTACTTTATTTTAAATAGTATTTATTTTAAATACTTTATTTTAAATGGTTTTTAATAATCAGTATATAATCTCTCTAATGTTGCTGTACAATGGTAACACAAAGTTATGCAAATGCTTAAGAAATTAATTTCACCCTTACTAAAATAGATAGGTGTGGCCAAATCTTGATGTTCTTACTAAACAGAATCTCCTGTAAACCTCACAAGTAGTTTTAGTTGAGCAAGGGAGCAGCAACAGTATTATATTTAATACATTCACAGTAGCATGTAATCCATTTACAAGAATTCAGTTAAACCTGAACTCAGATACACAGGAGTACAACTCTAGTTTTAATGACAGACAAAGAAAAGTTTCAGATTGCTGGATCAAGAAGGCTGATTTTTTATTTTTCAGGAGCATCTGAGATCTTTAGTCCACTAAAATATTTGAAAGAGATTAAATTAAAGATTCTAGTTTTGACCCATCTCTAAAGGTCAGTACATTCCTATACAGATTAGGTTTCAGACACAGAAAACCCACATATTAATCTTTTTCCAATTATTGAAAAGCCTTGGAATTACTTTCCTTAACTATCTCTCCTCTAGTCCATGTTACATACCTTTAAGTGTTTCTGCATCTTTTTCTTCACATTGCCCTGTCTGGCCAAATGGAGATGCGGTGTAAACAGGAACAACTTCCCTAGATTAGAGCAAGTTGCATGTGCTTGAGACATATCCAAGCACCTTGAACAACCAATAGCCATTACATAATCCATTTTCATAAACCATGAGCATTGTATGACTAATTTTTCTGTAGCCATTCCATTTCACTGCTCTGAAGCAACAATCAGGATTCTGCTGCACACGTATACCTTGTGTGCAGGAGACTTTTCAGTATTTCCACAGGCTGGAGTGCAATATCTGGTGACCTTCTGCACTATCAGTTTTGTTTCCTGTAGCACTACATTTATTTTTTATCCTCTAGGATGTAGGAAACCTATGTGCATGTCCCTAGATTCACTCTTGATTGCACAGATAAACTCAGAGCTGAAAGGATATCAAAGCAGCAGCAAGTCCACTGTCTGCGAAATGTGCATAAAGTAGCTGCAGCAAGCAGTTAGGACAAAATGCTATGTAGGATTTTTTTAGTAGCAATTGCATATGTTTAATAGCAACCTTTGCATATGTTCTTCATTCACTCTGATTCCTAATTTATATTTATATGCAAGAGGCAGAAATGTTATTTATCGCGTCTCCAGCAGACCTTACTATATAGTCTGCTCCTAGTATTCTGCACAGGCCACTGCTTGTGGTGCTGGTGTTGCCAAATCTTGCTGGGTGCATTGTGGTGCTACAGGGCATCTCAGGAGATGATCCATGTTTGCTTTTCCTGACAAACACATTGATTAGTTGCATAGAGGCCCCATGATTTCATAAGAAATTTCCATCTGCTGAGACCCACTCTCAATCTGTTCTGGCTCTGCCATGTATATCATTTTAATTGGAACCAGATCCTTACTCCTCACTGGGGGTAATTCCTCACTGGCACCATTCAACAGCATTGTCACCTAGTTTCTCCAATGCTTTTTGCCAGAGTGTAGTTCTGGCTGATTCTAGTGATGTGGCCAATGGTATGGTAGAGGACAAAAAACTGTTTCTTAATGAGAGGACGATGTGCTGGTTGATGTCCACATAGCAGGTGGTGGTCATCTGACTCTTGTATCTGCCAGTTAATGCCGCCTGCTAGTTTCCTCTTGATGTAAGGGGGCTGTAACTGGGCACCCTAGCCCTGTTGCCAGGAGACAGGTCAGCCCCTTTAAGGCCAGAACTTTCTGGGCACAGAGTGCCGGTAAGGTGGGGGTTAAGAGCTGAGCCTGGCCAGCTAGTCAGCTGACCGGAAGGGGCAGGCCAGAACTATAAAAACCCTGGGCTGAGCAGCAGTAGGGGCCAGCAGCCAAAGGGGGGAAGGAGTGTGTCCCAGAGCTCCATGGAGTGGCTTGGTGAGCAGTCCAAAGGCTGGAGGAGGGGAAATATAGAGGACCCTGGAGAGACAGCAGCAACCCCAGAGGAAGGCTGATGGTGGGGAGCTGAAGCATGAACCCTGCATAAATGTAAGCCAAGATGCTGCCTTCTTTAATCACATTTCTCTTGGTGGCAGTTATTCCACATGGATAGGGCTATTCTCATATATATATATATATATATATATATATATATATATATATATATATATATATATATATTGTTATTGAATAACACCAGTGGTTTGGGCAAGGCTACTGGGGAAGGAGGAGGTCTCATTGGGACCCCACTACAGTGTGGGGACCCAGCACCAGTGTGGGCACAGGATTTTGGGGTGCACTGACCCCAGTGCCAGAGAAGGCACACTATTTGGGGAACATAGGCCCCAGCATCTGTGTGGTAGTATGATTTTAGGGTATACTGACCCTGGCGCCAGAGGATATGATTCTAAGAGGCCAGGGTGGTTTGGTACACCTGAGGTGCGGTTTTGTTTTTCTTTGGACTGGTACGGTGTGAGTCTGGGGCCATTCCCCAGCCTTGAACTTGAGACCCCCTGGCTGCGGGGCCAGTAGCTGGGCCTCTGGGCCAGGGAGGCTGGGCTCCAGATTGGAGCAGAAAGGAGGGCCATGAGCCTCAAGAAAAGAAAAGGCTAGAGCCTCAGAGTCAAACCCTGTTTGGTGGGTTTAGATGGGAAGGCCTAGCTAGAGAAAGACAGGGGTCAAGGCCCATGGAGATGAAAGACCCCAACATACAAAATACAATAGGCAGTCTCCCGCTTACAAGAACATCAGTATAATAATTTCCATCAAGACGTGGCAGACGAGTATTGAGCAGGACACAAGAACCTTGAAGGGGACTCCAAAGGTGCCCCACGTAAGGTGCAGATAACAGGGAAAATGGCACTGGGGAGGGTGACCTGTTGCAGGGGCCTAGGCCAGATAGTGTGTGTAAAGGCAGGGAATGGGTGGTTTTAGGCAGCCTGTTATAATAATAATTTAGGGTGATCTCAATATGTTTACTGTGACTTGAGCATCCCCAGGTGGTACAGGCATATTCAGCCCCAGAGAAACAAAGTGCTGAAGCAGCAGTGTGTAGGGTGGACAGATATGGTTCCCACTTTGAATTTGCAAGCTTACACAGAGTGTTGTTTGGTATGTTGACCTTGGCTTTGGTATTTATTTTGTATGTTGACTTTTGGTATTTAATATGCCCTTTTTGTAACTAAGTGCATGGTCCAATGTTACCCCAGACAAGGTGTTTCTGATGTTTGAGACTCTGGTCACCCCAGGTAACATTCAAGTGTTGTTCCACATCCCAGTTTCTCAGATGGAAAGCACAGATTTTGGTTTTGCTAGGATTGAGTCTGAGATAACAGTTTAGGTAATAATCTGACATCTCATTCAGTCCCCTCTCCAGGATCTTCTCTGTGTCCTCAAAATTCGTCTGCTGTGTGGTAATGGAGAAATCATCAGCGCTGAATGTCAGATGAAACACTGACATTCAGCGGTAAATGGCTGATCGTTAATGTAGATGTTGATTAAAAGTGGAGCGAGCACACTGGCTTGTGGTAAGCCGTTCTTTTGGGAGTGCCATATTCTTTTCTGGCCATTAGTTCCATGTAGAAATGCCAGTTCTCCAAGAGGCTGAATGCCCTGGCTTAGATCTAAGTTCTCAGTTAGGAGGTACAGTGTGTGGATCATGATGCAGTGCTGGACAGAAGATGGGTCAACAAACGCTACCCCGGTGATCAATTTCTGTTGGAAACTATCTTCAGTGTACTGTGTAAGGTTTAGTAGTTGGTCTGCATGGGATCGACCTGGTCTAAAACTTGTTTGGTCTCATGTAAGTTTAGAATCTACCAAGGGTCAGTTTATTGCACGATAAGATGTCTGTAGAGTTTGTAGGTCATGTTGAGGAGGGAGATTGGTCTATAACTTCTTGGTGGTGAAAGGTCTTTCTCTGGTTTGGGCAGAGCTATGACTCTTGCCTTTCTCCATACTGATGGTATTTGTTTACTCGTCATGAATGTATTGAATAGATCAAGGAGCCTTGCAGGGGTCCTAGGTGTTGTTGTACCATCTCAGTGAGTACATCATCTACTCCTGCTGCCTTCCCATGTTTCAGTAGGCCTATGCCAACTGTCAGTTTCTCCATAGTAAATGGACAGGTTAGGTCTTTAAGTGGCTGCTGTCACATGGTATAATGCAGCAATGGTGCTCTCTGGTAGGGCTGTGCGAAGCTTCAGTCCCTGATTCAATTTGGCAGAGATTCGGCCTGATTTGGTGGCCGAATCTCCAAATCCAAATCAAATCAGAGGACCCTTTAATCTGTCCAAATCAAATCAGAATCCTCCAAATGGATTTGGAGAGATTCAGAACGATTTGGAGATTCAGACATAAAGACAGCTTTAAATGTTTTTTCTACATACCAGGGGTTCATGAATGCTGAGATGCTGGGACTCATGGAGTGTCCCACAGGAGCATGGGGGGCTCCCCAGTGTGCACGGCAGCAGACCCGGAAGTGGACCAAAAGCACTTTCGGTCCACTTCTGTTTCTGCCAGGGAGCATGCGGGGGGGGCCCTCTGCACCCTCCTGACTCAGTGACTGGTGCCTCCTGGGTCTGGGGGGGACACCTGGTGTCCCCCTGCGGCTGATCACTGAGCCAGGGGGGTGCAGGAGGGACTCCAAGCATGCTCCCTGGCAGACCCGGAAGTGAACCGGAAGTGCTTCCGGTCCACTTCTGGGTTCACTGCCAAGTATGTGGAGGGCTCCTCCGCACTCCTGTGGGACACTCCATGTGCCCCAGCATTGCAGCTATCATGAGCCATGTCTGCTACCTCAAGGTATGTAGAAAAACTTTTAAAGCTGTGTCTGTGTCCAAATAGCTGATTCTCTGAATCAGCATTAAATCGTCAGATTTCGATTCAGCCGAATCGAATCAGAGACAGTGATCCAAATCAACGAATCTGATCACTGTCCCTGGTTTGGGTGAATCCAAATCAAATGGGGCCCGCTTCGCACACCCTTTCTCTCCGGTGCTTCTTCTATGTGAGCAGTTGTTGTGCAACCTGGTTGGTAGTACCATTTGATCTAGCCGGAGCTGTGATGTCGCTTCCTAGTTTTTGTATAGTCACCCAAGCTTTCTTGCTGTTATGCATCAGAATTGGTGTTCTCGATCATCTCTTTCCAGGCATTGTGTCTCTCTACTTGTATGTTATCTAATAGGGTTTCTCCCAGCACAGTGGTGGATTCTGAAATGGGGTCAAGATGGTACAAGAATGTACAGGTCAGATGTTGAACTCAATATGACTGGGATATATCTTGTTTAGCAGCCCCTTAAGATGGAGTGGCAGGCACTTCTCTTCACGGCCCTCACAAAATTGTAATAATTCTCATGGGAAGGTGTAATGTCCCCAGCTGATTCCTTCACTGCCTCTGTCAAGGCTACCCACTTGGCTTTCTTCAGGAAGGGAGAGTTTTGCATCATTATTGAGTATCCTAGCTTGATACTTACAGGGTTGTCAGGTGTGAGGTATGGGCTACAGCACTGCTTTCTTGCATATCTGGCTGATTCCATTGCTCACGAAGCTAATACCTGGGTTGTATCCTCTTCTTCAGCAGCTGCTGTTAAATGACCTGTGTTGTTTAGCAACATGTACCAGTGTCAGGTTACTAGTCTCTGCCCACTGTTCTATTAGGATAACGTTGTTGTTGTATCCCCATGCTGTATTATGGGAATTAAAGTCACTGATCACAAGGCTTTACTTGTATGTGCTATGCTGTCAGATAGATTGTTCCACTGGAAAGTACTAGATGGTAGTTTGTACACATCTAGGATGTTGTTGTACACAGCAGACATATAGATGTTATAGTGATGTTCTTGAGGCTAAGTGTGATGTTTTTGATGCTATTCTCACTTGTGCTAGCATCAACTTGCTCAATTCGCAGGTCAGGTCTAGCAAAAACCACACTGCCTATGTCTTATTTCAGCAACAAGTGTTTTCCTTTCAGTGGTCAGGCAAGACTTATTGGATCCTTTGTGTGTCTCTCCTGTATGCACACAATATCATAGTCCTGTGATATTACTGCCAGGATATTAGCTTTAGCCTTCAATGTTAATTGAAATGATTGACAACCCTGGCTCTAATAAGAGTCCATGTTTATGATGCTGTCCACACATCTTGGGTAGACGTGGTTGCTGAAATGTGGTTGGTGTTTGAAGCGCTTGATAGATTTGTCTTTCTAGGAGATGACCCTCCAGAAGTTGCACAGGATGCACCGTGGGGAGGCATCTATAATGCACCCAAAGGCAGTAATGCTATTGTGTATCTGGAATTGAACCATCTCTATGGTACCAACACACAAGTAAAAATCTTTGTTCCCTGAACATGCACACAGCTAGGAGGTCAGAATGGGACCATCACAGTAAAGTCTTGCTGATGTCAATACTGGAGTTGGAAATCACTTCAGCAATGTAAACTGCTACATTTCAAACTCAGATAAGTTCTTAAATTATATTGTAAATACATTTTTTAAAAAGACAGAGAATTTGCAATTGTGACATTTTTGAGGGTACAACATTGACAATGAAATCAGTCCATTAGGTGTACCTTTGTCACAACTCTTATCCTCATTCAGATTTTCAGTACAAAAGAAAACATCCTAATTACTATGTTTTAACATATTCCTTGTCTCTAGGACTAACAAGTAACAAAGTATCCAGATACTTAGTTGCCATAATAGAGCTAATAGATAGTGTGTGACCAACTTTCTTAATTTTACTGCAAGTCTCATGATACTGCATTTCTTTCCATGTAAGCCTCAGCTCCTGGAGTAAAGAGATTACATGAAAATGTCAATGTATGTTACTTAAATTTTTTTTGCACTTATATCTGAGCAGGTAAATTTAAGTGACATGGGCACAAATGCATGACAAAGCTGAAATTGCACTGTATATCAGATGCAAACACCTCTCTCGGCATTGAAACGGTTAAACTGAATGTAAAAAAAAACCCAAATAGCAAACACTTTGTGATCAAAGTTACATTATAACAAATTTGGAGGAACTCCACTAAGTTACCCCCCATGTACTTGGAGTCAGTTCAGACCCTGTTTTTTAAAGTCCTGTTCACTATGACATCAACAGTTGAGAACTCCTTGTTAGTAATAAAAACTATAAGCAATTAAATACCAGCCATCTAAATTTTAAAAACAAACAAACAAGGGATAACAATATGAAAAGCCAAATTTACATAGAGTATGTATATACAGATTTTTATTCCATTAAAAAAATAGAAAGAAATCTCATCCTGAAAAATATGCCCCTCTCTTCCCCCCCCCCCCCCCTTGTTGCCAGGGATGAATTTAAACAGCAGGTTCCACAAAATGCTGTGCAAAATGTTGCAAATTTCACAAGACTACAGAACCCCAGAAACTTGTGTGGAAGAATAAAGATGACATTTAAGAAACTGCCATTACAAGAGCCTTGGTCCATAGAGTCTCCCCTTCTGTGAAAAGATTTGTTCTGTTCCATGCTTCCCAATAGCCCCCTTCAACCAGCCATGATGGCATGGCTCACTGCATCCCACTTGTGCTCTGTGACTCTGTGGAGAAAATGAGTGGGAGGTAATGCTCCCTCAAGCAGCATCAACTCTCCACAGATTTTATTTGTGGATCCTCACTAGCTTGGAGGAACAGCATTACATACTACTGTTGCTTGACATTTTGCACATGGCCCATGGACCCTTTTAACTTTGGCCACATCCTTCTTATATAACTTCCAGATAAACTGCATCAACCAGTTTGTCCAGAGACTGGATCATTTTGAGAGTCATTGTAGTTTATAATCTAAAACTGTACACCTGCTTAGTGTTCAAAGCATAAACTTCAAAAAAGAGAGGTCAAATCCACTGTCCTTATACAGAGGTTCTCTGCAGAATATAGGCCTGAGATGCCAAGTTTAGATCTACTGAAGATAGGTTTCAGCTCCCAAAAATGCAAAACATTGGTGGGGTCCAGAACCAGTGTTCCAGCTCAATCCTTGACCACACAGGATAAAATTATTAGTGTTTAACAGACTGAGATACAAAATAGGGAGTGCTGGATTTCATTTTTTTTAAACCATTTCCTGCAGTGTTTAGAGATGTAAGGCCATCTTTTTCTCTAAATTATTCTTTCTTTTTTGGCATAACTAAAAACAGGCCAAATTCATCACCAATATTTATGTTCCATAAACTCCATTTACCTTTCCCAGCCTTAGAAATAGTAGTACATACAGGTCAGTCACTCATAAACTTGCCTAAGCCAGATTCTCTTCCCAATTGTACCTGAAGGAGTAGCTCCATTTAGTTTGCCCTAGATTTTTACTAGCAAAATTGGTCACAAAATCAGGGCCTCCACAGTGAAAAGCCTTTTCCATTTGTCCAAGAAGGAACTTTCAAAGAGGATTGGGAAAAAATAAAAATGACATAAATGTGTCAAATGGTAGTTCACTGCCCTAAACACCAGGTCACTACAAAACTTAACATGTAATTGAAAATCATTAATTAAATACTGTGCAGTCAAGAATCATGCATAATGTAACACAGCTACTGCAAACAGTTCAGATCATTTAAATTTCTTCCTAGCTTTTATGGACATGAGGAATGAGTATTTGAAGTAGTCCCTGATGAGATTTTTCCTTGTCCCTAATGGCATCTTTGGAGAATGTCCTGGTGCATCCAATGTTATGGATAATGAAAGGGAGGATTACACACATGGGTTTATGTTTTATAGTATTAGGCAAAATCTCTGCTAAAATACCTAGACACATGCCTAATATGTGGCTGTGGCAGGGCACTTGAGGTACTTGCCACTTGAAGAGGTCAGGCAGCCTGCTGAGCCACGGGCAGATGGAGTTCAGGGCTAATTGCTGAGTCAGCTGACTCAAGGGAACCAGTAGGTTCCTAGGCCTGATCGAAGGAGTCACCTGAGTGAAAGAAGTATCCTGGTTGGAGGAGGGCTGGGTGTAGACTAGGTAGAAGTCCAGAGCCTGAGAGCAGGGCTGGCAACAACATCTTGGGAACTGGTGTAGGAACATCACAGAGCAGGACAGCTGTTGCTCCTGAATGCCAGCAAGGAGAATGACATCTGGAGGTTTGGGTAGGAACTAAGGGGATGGAAGAGGTTCCTGGGGACTCAGTGTGGGTCCAGAGCCCTGAGATGGGGACTGAGAGTCTGTGAGCCTGTTAAGGGGCAAGGAGAGCCCTGAAAGAAGGGCTGAGTGCCTGGGTCATGTTGAGAGGCCAAAGGAGCCTGGAGAGAGAGGGGCTGAGTACACAGGGCTTGGTGAGAGATCAGGTGAGCCCTGGGAGAGGTGCTGAGAGTCTAAGCCTATTTAAGGCCAGGTGAGCAATGAGAGAGGTTCTGAGTGCCTGAGCCCTGTGGAGAGGCCAGACGAGTCCAGAGAGAGAGGGTGTGGAGTGCACAGGGGCCTAATGAGAGACCAGACAAGTCCTGGGAGAGGGGCTGAGAGTTAGTGGGCCTACTGAGGGGCCAGGTGAGCCCTGAGAGAAGAAAGAGGCTGTGTAGAAAGACCAGTGGAAGGCTCTGAACCCACATAAAGAGAGTGATCCATGGAAGGACCCAAGAAGGGTGGACCTACAGGATGAGGGGGCTGATCATCAGAGGACTGACCCTGGGAATCTTGAGTGGCCTGTATGGGGGCCAGGGCCCATTAGGGGCTGAAGGGCGAAACAGCCCACAACGGAGACTACCAGAGCCAGGTGGGCCTGGAGTTCTCAACTGACCTTGAGGCAAGGCCAGGGCCTAGGAGAGGCCAGTGGTCCCTGGGTGGAGGGGGCCACAGCTGAGAGAGAAAGGTGTCGAGGGGCATGCAGCCCAGGATGACAATGACTGGTGGGTAACAGTGAGCTTGGGCCTGAAGTGGAGGACTCGAGATAGGAGGTGGAGCCAGGGCCAGGAGGCTTTGTAGTTAGAAGCCCAAGAGGGGCATAAGACATGTAAGATCAGATAGGCCTGAGGAACAGTCCTGGGTAAAGCCTGAAACTGCACCCTACCAGAGTTGGTTGGTATGGTGGGGCTAGCTGAGGCAGGGTAGATTCCATGCATGGGCCATTCCAGGGAAATGCAAGGTTGGGTGCCAGAAAGCCCCAGCTCCCACTTCCTTGTGGCTGGCCCCGTGGAGGGGAAAGACTAAGGGAGCACATGCCAACAGAAAAGCACTCAGCAGGGAAGACCATGTGAACCACATGGATCCAGAGGCCCAGTGAGGGGCCAGGGAAGGTCAGGACCATGAGGGTCTAGTGGCCCAGTGAAGGTCCAGGGACAACTAGGACCATAAGGGTCCAGCGGCCCAGCAAGGGGCCAGGAATAGAGCACAGCCAGATGGGGCCGAGGACCTGGAGAACAGCTAGGAAAGAAGACCTAATGGGGTCCAGGAGAAGAGAGCAAGAAAGGAGCTGACAGTCCAGAAAGGGGGCCAAGAGAGAGATTGAGGTAAACCAGTAACTCATTGTGTGAGACCGAGGGGTCTGAGGGCCCAGAGAGATGCCTGACAAGAGACTGAGGGGTCTGGCAACTGGAGTGGGGCTGAGAGGCCAGGGGTTTGGAAGGCCCAGCAAGGGGCTGTGTCAGTAATTGGTTGTACACCTGTAAGGGTGCCAGCAGCAAGACACGAGACATGATGTAAGGGAGGCATGGAGCCATGTAATTAGCCCATAAGTTCACGATCACAATCCAGGTGGTCATTGTAGTAAGATCAGGGCAGCCTCCCACACTCTTACCATTATTTCCATCAAGGCATTGCAGGAAAGATTGCCCACTGTGCCCCTAGGGCACCTTCCTGAGTCGCAGAGCTTCCGGGGGTGTCATGGCCACCTTTGGAATCTCAATACGTGACAGTAGCGCTGTATGGTCACACGTGGCTTGTGCCCCAAAATCCCTCTAACTGCATAGGAGATAAGTGGCCTAAAGCTATCACCATTAAGTAATAAGACTGTGATCGTATTATGTGAATGAGACAATATTTACATTTAAAATGTCATGCCACTTGAAAACAGGATTTCAGAATCTTCTATTAACTTCTCTAAAGAGGATTTTAATAAGCAGAGAGTTGTATGTTATTTTTGGAGTATTGTCCCATTTTGTTGTGAATACCTTAGGTATAGTTTAGCCTCATGGCTATTATTAAAAAATGCAGGTTTTTTCAGAGGAGAGGAGTTAAGAAGGAAGGAATTCCATGAACCTGGCATATTAAAGAGCTGCACTGTCGTTTCTCTGGAAACCACTCTACTTGTCATACAGTACTATTCAATTAATCCATTACTCTTTGAAGAAGAATCCTTGTATATCCAGGTACAATCCTTGCCAAATATCCAGACACAATCACAGGCTTTTAGGATTACAAGTAACATAATAAAGGATAATGACCAAAAATTAAGCACACCAACATGGAAAGCTTAGGTTAACGGGGCCTGCCATGTGCAATATAAGACAGCAGTCTATTAGGTTTAAAGTGAGATTAAGGAGTTGTGTAACCTGCAATTATGCTGTTTTTCATTTAAAAATAAGATGATTGGGCTCAGTAGGGCCTTTCCTTATATTTACCTCTGTTTAATTGGATTGGGAACTACTTAAACATCTTTGAGTTGGAGCTTATAAGAAGATGATCCCAGCTGTTTTTCAAAGCTTAAGACAGCAGGCAGACAACATGATCATGTCAAGACTCATACTGCAGCCTTAATCCTACTTTTTCATCAACTAGCACTACAGCCACATATTTAACCTCATAAGTACTAAATGTGCTTTAGATTTCACTAAAACATTTGCTGTCAAATGTATTGCCTAATGATATTAAATTTTGTTTCATTTTTGACATCGGCCTTTAAAAGAACTCTTCTGTTCATCTGCATTTGGTGAGCTGTAATATAAACCTATATTTTCTCAGGTTTTTTTGGTTTGTTTTTTTTTAAATAGTATACTTTATTTCTCAGTATATACTGATACAATTTATTCTTTATGCTGGGAGGGGAAAAGGAGATAGGATTGACCTGGACCTCACCTTGTTATAATGTTAAATTGAGTGTATGAGTATCTGCTATCCTTTGTACATGTGTTATCAGATGGTACATGGCTTTGTCTTAGGAAAACAATTCCATAGACAGTCTTTAAGCTTTGTCTAGGCTTTTGCCTGAGTATTGTCTAAATGACCAAAAGCAATTGTCCACCATTTTAGTCTTAAACTTGCTAACTAGAGTATTATCTAGTTTTCTAATCCTGGAATTTTTTTTTTAAGATTAAAGGTTAAATGTTCCAGTGAGCTTCCCCTGCAGCTGTGCATATTACTTTGTGCATTGCCGTACTTTCCTTTCCTTTTTTTTTTTTTTTTTTCTTTGGGTAGTGCTCCGATTTGTCCTAGTGACACAGGGCTGCCAGCAGGAAAGCAAGCGTAGTTAATGCTCAGCTGCTCAAACCAGTCAAGCAAGCTAGCAAGTCCCAGCTGTGCTACTTGATGTTTTTTGATTGCACCTAGTCCTCAATCTGTGAACTGTTTTCTGGACTTAGATTCATCAAGCTCTGCCGCTTTAAAAACTCATGCAGGCAGGCATCCTAGGATATGCCATTATAAGCTGCTGCCAGGGGATCTTCTAGGAGATAAATGGAATCTGTGTGAAGTAAATTAGTGTGAACCAGTCAATCTGTGTGTCAGCCTTGAGCCACATCCATGGGTAACTAGCTTGCTGACTAAAAAGTCCACTGTCTTTTGCCAATCAAAGGTCTCAGCCACCAGGAAGCAGTCGTATACAACATTAGTTTCTTGGAATAATGCCTGTTTTACCAGCAAGTGAAACTCTTCAATATACAGTACTATAGTGCTTGAGTTTATTTATTACTTACAATAGGACTGAACATCTTTTAAAGTCAGATAACATTTTAGCAGTGGGGAGCATCAAGGAAATGTCTTGAAAATAAGTACTTCCACTTTCATACAGCAGCCATTCAGCAGATTCATGCTGTGCTGCAGTTGGCTTTTCTTCCCTATCAGTAATACATCTTCAAGCCCATAATGCAAAATAATAACAATAATCTGGCAAAAAGAGGTTAATCAAGACAGTCTTTCCATATTTGTTTTCCATGGGTTCCCTTGTAGGAACTTGGATTAAGAGGAAAGGAGCATGCAAACTATAATATTTACACTGTGCACAAAAATAGACAACTCAGTGTCTTGACAAAGTGCAACTTTTTTTAAATTTTTAAATCAATTGTTTGAGCCTCTGTATAATTAGGGTCTTTATGCAGCAATGGAGTAAGAGAATCTGGGTTAGAAAGGATTTGATTTAAAGCTCTGTAGTTAAGGTACATTTTAAAACATTGACTCCTAAGTAAATAAAATTTTATGAAGTGTGTGTGTGAAACTATTAATTTCTTTGTGTGTTGTTTCTGTTGATGAAGAATCATGTTACATGCATCCTCTGTGTTCCTGCATTGGTCCCAATGTACAAGATAATAGGAATTCTACTTGATTATAAAAATCGTAGCTATTGCTATCTATTGTAATAAAAAATTAAACAAATTATTAACTAGCAGAAGTACTATTCAGTCCTCTCTACCACTTCCCAGTAAACAGGTATTTTCTGTGGTCTCTCAGTAAGTGATCAGTTGGGGTAAAAGTAAGCTAAATATAAATAAAGTTTGCAAAATAAGAGAACAGAATGAGCAATTCAGTTCTGCACATTCTATACCACATTTTGTTAAATTCTGCTATTTTTTTTTTTTCCAGAAAAGCTTTTCTAGAAAAATGACATGTAGGCTTTACAGGTACAAAAAGAAGCCAGGAAAGAAAAGAAATATAATAAAAGAAAAAACATTGAAAATGGGGGGTTGTATCTTAAAATAATCTTCTTTTTTTCCTGATAAAATTTAGTGCTGCATGTACTGCAGTGCTCTGCAATAAATATTGTGAAAGATTTTATGAGGAAGTATTCTATTTCCAATGGTAAAATCTACTGAGACAAATTTAACTAGTAAGGTGTTTTATTATATATAGTACGAAGAGTATGCGGACAGGTTCTGGTATAAATCGCAATAAGATCAAGACAACTGCTTTAAAAATTGAGTGAATGTTTCATTGCACTAATGAAACAAAAATGGGTTATCCTTTGAGAGCATAATGTTACACACCTCTATATTTTATTTAAAAGAAATAAGCAAGTCCCCTTGAGTGAATAAAACTTGGAGGTATATTGGGAGAAGAATCACTGAAAATTCCTATTTCACTATCTTGAGGAAATAGTGTCTTTCAAAGATATGTTTTTAAAATTATATAAAGATTTAAAACCCAAAATAGTACTTTAGCCCAAGATCACATTTTTCTTTTTAAATTTCATTTCCATCTTCATTTAGTTAGGCCAGGTACAGACATTACACGTACTAGTAAAGGTGATCAGAAACTAGTCTGTACCCATAACAGCCCAAAAGTTCAGCACACAGACTGGTTTAAAAATGGCAGATCCTGATCTGTCCCCCACCAAAGGGCAAATGTGTGTTCCATTTGCTACTAATCTAAACTATACCGCTTACAGAAAACTGTGTAACTTAGATCGATCCTGCCCTGGGCTTTTTGAATGTCTGTACCTAGCCTCAGTGTGGCTGAAGTAGGCACCTGATGTGCCTATGATTTCACTGAGTGCGGTAAAATCAAATGTTTCTGCCATGTCACTGACAATAAATGAACTGTTACTAAGTGAGGTGGTGCTGGCTGCTCCAGGTGTCTGGCATAACATTTATGCATTTCTAATTATGAGACAAGTTAATAATGACCTCAATGCTGAAGTCTGATATCATTAATTTTTATATCATTCTGTTTGAGGCTTGATCAGCTTTCTCAAGGGGTACAGGATGCCTTCTGGCTATCTAGACAAGGGTATGGGTGACCATATAATTCCCTGTGGATCAAGTAGAATGTAATATTTTTGTTTCACAATCAACATATGACTCCTATTTTGGAAGATTTAGCGAAGCCAATACTTTCAAGTCTGTGGTGCATAAATTGTAATAACTAATGGACCAAAGGCAGATATTTCCACTGACCTGTCACTTACAGAGACTTTCTAGAGAAGATGGTATAGTACTGTGCATCTGTTTAATATGGCTGTGTGAAGCTTCAGCTGCTGATTCAATTCAGCAGCTGAATCTCTAAATCCAAAATGAATCGGGAGACCTATTAATCTCTCTGAATTGATTCAGAGATTCAATGATTTGGCCATAGACACAGCTTTTATATATATATTTTTTTCTGCATACCTCAAGGTACCAGGCACGGCTCATGAATGCTGAGATGGTGGGGTGGATGGAGCATCCCATGGGAGTGCGGGGGTGGGGTGGTCCCCTATGCACTCAGTGGTGGACCAGAAGTAGTCCTGGTCCACTGCAGGGGAGTCCCCCTCTTCCCCCCCCCCCCCCCCGGCTTGACGACTGGTTCCTCTTAGACCCAGGGTCCCTCTGTGGCTGATTGCCAAGCTGGGTGAGGGGATGTGGGGGGGGGTCTGCTGCTGAGCATGTAGTGCGCCCCCCCACGCTCCTGTGGGATGGTCCATCCGCCCCACCATCTCAGCGTTCATGAGCTGCGCCTGGTACCTTGAGGTATGTAGAAAAAATATATATAAAGCTGTGTCGGTGGCTGAATCGCTGAGTCTCTGAATCGGAATCAAATCTTCCAATTTGGATTCAGCCAAATTGAATTGGGGCATTAATCCAAATCAGAAAATCGAATCACTGTCCGCCAAATCCAAATCAGAATTGAATACGACCCACTTCGCACGCCCCTACTGTTCAATATGTTTTGTACACTTATAATAATTAGAATGAAAATGTAACATGTCCTGTGCATCCCAGACTGAGCCCTTCAGAATAATTGCTAATACTTTGTCCTAGTTCAGTCTTCCAGTTTACTAACTTTGCTGCAGTTCCTTTCAGTTTCTGCATAAAACAGCATAGAATGAATCTACTTCAAAAGTAGTACCAACTGCCATGTGTTGCTACATTTTCTTTAGAATCCTAATTTAAGAATTTCTACATATTACCCTTTTTTTAAAACAAAAATAAAAGAATTAATGGAGACTGACAATTTTGATCTTTAATTACTAGAAAATAATAACTCCTTACTTTCAGTTATATGGCTACCACAAAAATCTTTTTTTTTTTTTTAAGACATGCCAAATTTAAAATGACCAAAAATCGATGCGTCTTGTCACTGAGATGAATTTACAATTTGACATAGAAAACATTTGAAATAAAGCAGAAAATGGGCGTGGTCTTTATCAACCTTACAGCTGCCTATGATACTGTATGGCACCAAAGCCTCAAACATAAACTGCACTCTGTGACACCTGGCCACAAGCTATGTGCTTTTATCATGAATATGATCTACAGCAGATCATTTAAACTCACTACTAACCAAGAAAAATAAAACGGAGTACAAATTCTAAAGAATGGAGTCCCTCAAGGGAAGGGTGACTGTATGTCCTGGTTTAGCTGGGACATAGTCCAGTCAAAAGTCTTCGTTGGTCAAAAAGTCCTGGGCTGGAGTCCACTGGGGAGGCAGAGTGGCATGGTGCACCTGGTAGACAGCTGGGCACAGGCACTGTTGGTCCTATTTGGGATCAAGGACGAGCCACATGCAGGCAGGATGACACCTGCTCCAGTCCACCCACCTTGCTCCCATACAGGAGCAGTGGTGCCTGCTGGGCCTCCTATCTGGCAAACTATGCTGCTCTGCCTCCTTGGCTAGGGAATCCTGGAGTGTCCCAACCAAACCAGGATGCATAGTCACTATACGCAAGGGTTAGTGCTAACACCAGCACTTTTCAGTGTATATATCTCAGACTTTCCACATACATCTAAGTGATACATGTATGCTGATATTGTCACCATTATAGTCCAAGGAATTGACATGACAGAACTAGAAAAGGTACCGAGTACTGACACAGAACTCATTGTTGACTATCTCCAAGTGGCACTTATTGATACTTAATTTTAAGTCAGTATCATCAGTCTTCCACCTGCACAATCATCGAGCTAAGAGAACACTGACTATCAGAGTAGGCAACCACATCCTTCCTCATGAACTCACCCCAATCTAACTAGGAGTTGCATTAGATCATTCCCTCACCTTTAAACATCATATTCAGAAGGTCAGCAGTAAAGTCTCTGCATGGGTAGCTGCCTTAAGATGTTTGGCCAGCATGACATGGGGTGCCAACTTCAAAGTGCTCAGATCCACTACACTTGCAATGGTATGAGCCCAGGCAATATTGTGCTTCTGTATGGTCCAGAAGCTGACACACTAAAAAGCTTGACACCATACTAAACAGTGCGCTGAGGCTTCTGATTAGGCTGCATAACTTACCACTACACCCAGATGTACTTCCTGTACTCTCAGGCGTTAGACCAAGTGATATAAGAAGACAGATCCTAACACCGTGGCTAAAGAGGCAAGAGATGATGAAAATCACCCACTCCAGCAGTTAACTGCAGACCTGAGCAGATGGAAGCTTAAGAGGTTTAAAAGTTATAAACCATTTATACATGAAGCCCACAAACTCCTGGAAGAGATTAGGGATGCTGAACCAAACCTCTGGGCAGTAATGGAGTTGGCCAGCCATTGGGAAAGATTAGACCTATTCCTACAGCAGTTTATACCAACACAAAACAAATCCCCCAGTGGGTATGACCTTGACAGAGAAGTGTAGGTCAAGCTGAACAGACTGAGATCTGGATAAAGATACTTCAAAACAACACTTTATAAAATGAACATCTTGGACAGCCCCCTATTGAATGTGGTGTCCACTAAACAGCACACTACTTGATCAAAAGCTGCAGTCTTTACAATGCCCAGATGGGGAAGATGGAATCTGCACATTGAGCAATAACACCAAGACCGTGGCTCGTAGATTTGAAATCTGATATGTGATGAGACAAGAAAGAAAGAGAGAGAGAGATGACTGCCATGCCATTGAAAATAAAAAGATTGTCACTAAGTAAAGTGGCCCTTACTGCTGCAAGCATATGGCAAGTCAGTTGGGATGGAACATTGAGTCCCATACCAAAGTTTGGTGTCAGTCTCTGTATTTTGTTTTCATTCAAATTTTAAAGTTCTGATCCTATAAACTGAAGACTTTTTTTTGTCACTCTCGTAACCCTTGAGGCTGTTACTTGCCTGTAACAGAATGTATCCATTTATTTTTAGTTAACTTGTATTGCAAAATTTGTGTTGGTTCTATCCATATAGTAATGTCAATTACCACTAATTAAAATAAAATATGGTTATATTCTCAACTTTTACTGACTTTCAGATCCTGTAGAAGTTGGGCCTGGTATTCATTTACACTAAAGGCCTTGTATACCCTTCTAACAAGTCAGAGGACTCAATTTGCAGTGTAATTTATACTGACTTTAGGGCTCATTCATACAACCAGAGTAGGGCAAATGTGCTGTAGTGTGAGTAAGAATTAGCTCCTTTGCATTTAAAGAAATGCCTAGGTTCCATCAGTGTTGTGAGGAGCATTACGGTAATCCTTTCTGACTTCATTAGTTCGGTAAGGAAACTTCCAAATCATTGATATTTGATACTGACCCACTTTTTCCTGCAGAGGAATATTTTAAAACAGTGGGGGATACCATTTTTGGCAGAGCTGCCACTCCCCTGCCTGATCTCCTGTTTTGATATCTGTTACTGGGCTGCCTGTTCTATCCCCAGCCTGCTGCATGCTACATGCAGAGGCTGCCAGTGCCACCCATGCTTTAAAATAAGGTAAACGGTGTCAGCCATAAGGACTTAACTTGATGCATTTTCCCACTGTTATGTAATACTCCTCTGACTCTCTCTACTGGGGCCAGACTGTTCCTTCCTTATTTTTAACTTTTCAGTTCACTTTGTTCTGTTGTCTATTAAGATATTTTTTAGGGAACATTCTGCTTTGAATTGTGCACATCACGTGATTTTTTTTTTTTTTAAATGGATCTGATATTATCATTATGTAACTTAAGAAAGTAGGATACTGTGAATTATATTTATCTGAGTTTTATCTTGGGAGACTTTTGTACTTTTTTGTCATTGACAAGCCAAAGAAACCTACCTTTTCACTTGCCCCAGCTCCTCTTTCCTATCCCATTTCCAGATTTCCTTTCTGCCCACTTTTCTTCTCTTCCTTAACTTCTTGCATTCTTCCCCTCATAATGCAAACATGCTTTCATCTACCCCATCTTAAAAAAAAAGCTGTCTTTCACCTTATTTGCTTCTCTTACTATTTCACTGCTCCCCACTCCTTTCTCCCTTTCATCACTAAGTTCTCAAATGCACTGTTTACAATTTATGTGTCCTTTCCTTTCTCTATTCCCCAGCTAAGCCTTCTCCAATCTGACTTTTTCCCTTGCACGCCACTAAAACTACTGTTCTCTAAGTATCTAACGACCTCCTTTTAACTATATCCCAGAACTCCATTTTTATCCTCAATTCCCCCCCCCCCCTTATTTTGACCATGGCTCCTCTCCCTGTGTATCCAATCACCATTCACCCTTCTCTCTTGTGTCAGTTTCAGAACCCCTCACAGCTCATCCCTCCTTGATTGATCATCTCTCACTCAGTATTAAAAGAGTAACCCCTGCCATCGTATCAGTCTGCATTGCCCAGTTTTTAGAGTTCCAAAAAAGCATCTGGAGTACTGCATCCAGTTTTGGACTTCACAATTCAAAAATGATGTGGAGAAGCTTGAGTCCAGAGGAGAGCCACGCACATGATCAGAGGTCAGAAAAACAGGCCTTACAATGACAGGCTGAGAGCCATGGGATTCCTCAACCTGGAAAAGAGCAGGCTCGGAGGTGATCTGGTGGCCACATATAAGTTCATCAGGGGTGCTCACCAGGATCTGGGGGAACATCTATTCACCAGAGTGCCCCAAGGGATGATGAGATTGAACAGTCACAAACTCTTCCATAAACGTTTCAGGCTGGACATAAGGAAGAACTTCTTTACTATCTGAGCCCCCAAGGTTTGGAATAGACTGCTGCTGGAGGTGGTTCAAACACTCACTTTGAACACCTTCAAGAGACAATTGGATCTTTATCTTGCTGGGATCCTATGATCCCTGCTGACTTCCTGTCCCTTTGGGAGGGGGCTGGACTTGATGATCTTCCAAGGTCCCTTCCAGCCCTAATGTGTATGAATCTTTGTGTTTTCTCTGACTGCAGCTACTCGTTTTGGGAAAGCCCCCCATAAATATCTGCAAAGCAACCTCATTATCCTGTTTCAGATCCATCCCTAACACTGTCCTTTGTCATGACACCTGCAAAAAGCTTGACAACAGCTAGGCTGCCAGTGTGCCATGACTACAGCCTATCATGATGACTAATATTGTTCCTTGTTTCTTTGTGTTTCCCATCTGTCCATATCCATCTGCTGTCTCTTGTCTTGTACTTAGATAGTGAGATCACTGGCACAGGGACTGTCTTTTTGTCTAGTATTTGTACAGCATCTAGCACAATTAGAGCCCCAATCCATGACTAGGATTCCTAGATGCTATAGGTGTACACATAATAAATAAAAATAATCATCCTTTTTAGTGTAATTTTTAAGCAGACTTTTTGGACAGCTCTCCATTCAAGGTGAGCAATGCTGTCCCAACACCTTCCAGCATCACCGTTGCCTTCTGCTTCACTACACACCCACTACAAGAAGATTATAGAAGACACCATGCTCAGCATGTGAATAGATTAAAGTGGGGATGGTTTGCATGGTGCCACCTCATTCTATTGTCCCAGCATCCTTTGAGTCAAGTGGAACAGTAGAAGCTCCTATGACTGGGAAGGGAGAGATGCAATCCTTCACTGTGAATGGAGCTATTCCAAGCACCATGAGAGCAATAAACAGCATGCATATTGTCTTGCAGTGTTACTAAAGCACACAGGCCCTTTTATCAACAACAAGATCTGTCCTTCACATGCACCTGACCAGATTACCAGGTCAGATGGGTCACCCTTTCAACAGCCAGGCACTGAAGAAGAAATCTGCTCTCTCTGTGGCCTTGTGGAATGTTTGTACATTGATGGGTCAGTCTGAAGCAAATCAGCCTATTTGGAGGACAAAGTTTGTTACTGGGCAGCTGGATTACTTATAATATTCACAATGCTGTTTCTCAGCAAGATTGGATTGATGGATGAGGGACAGCTGACTGATGCTATGTACAGACATTCAGTTTCTCTTGAGAGAGTTGCTGTGCTTCCAGAAGAAAAAATGAGCATACAGACATTCAGGAATTTTCTCTCAGAGCAAATGGCTGCTGCAAGAGAAAAATAATCTGGGAACAACCAGGATTAAATCACTTCCAGGAGCTTTTCTCCTGGAAGAGCAAATGTCCACACAACCTTGCCCTTCCAAGAGAAACCACAGTACAGTCTTGTACATCCCAAAGTGCTTTGTCCCTGTCCCACCCCTTCTCCAAACCTGGGAGGAGCAGCAAATGCATATACATCAGCACTGCAAGCTCTCTGCTTTTTATAGGCTCAGCATGTCTGTTCAGGTGTCTCTAGGTAAGGTTTCCTACCGTGAAAATAAACCCAGGATAATTTTCCCAAGTTATTCAAACATGTGCACAGCCTGAGACTGAGGCAAACTATGCCATTTTTGATGTAGACAATCAGTTAAGGAACTGTATGTGTGTGGATTCAGTTGCACTACTTGACTTCACTTTATCAGGAGTTGTGACACCTCCCAAAAGGGTTTGGTGACAGATAGGTTCATCATCCAGGGATCATTATTTAGTATGTGTGTACCAAAACTGCTGAGTGCAAAGAACACAAAGGAAAATTTTTACCAGATTATCTCTGCTACTCCTAGATCAGACAAATTGAGTGTCCTATGAGATTTCAACACATGAATTGGGTGGGGAGGGACAATTCCACTTTGTCATTTATTAGCTAGGCACAACATTAGCCATATGCTTCTGAATTTGTGCATTGGGTATCAAATTATCATTACAAATGTAGTTTTTCAGCAGGCCAACAAGAGGAAAGTGTCATGGATGCATCCATGGTCCCACCAGTAGTATCTAAGAGGAACTGTCACTCTATGGCAGACACACATTCATGAAGTCTGGTTAATTTTAGAGGTGCACCAATATATTGGTCCATACCATATTGGCACCAATAAAAGGAAAAATTACATTATTGGCAGTCGGCTTTTTTTGGCTTACGTGGCCGTCACAGGGACAGGCAGGGCACAGGACAGAGCTATGAGCAGCTTGTCCGGGGGCATGGAGTGTGGGAAGGGGGGTGACTTCTGCCACTACACATGCCCCAGGGGAAGCATGGGAGTCACGTGCACCCACTGCAGGCTCAGGACTGGGGGCTGCACTGGCTTCTTCCCAATATGGGGGTGGGCCAGGGCTGCACTTGGGGTTGGTGGGGGCAGGGCAGGTGGCAGCAACACTAGGAGGGGGGACTACAGAGGGGCTACAGTGAACTTTAGGGTGGCTGTAGCTCACCCCATAACCCATTCTCCCAGCACCGCCACCGCCCGCCCTGCCCCCACACACCCCAAGCACAGCTCCAGCCCAGCCACCCTCCTCCCCTCCACGCCCTCTGGACAAGCTGCCTGTAGATCCATCCTATGCCCTGCCCCTGCTCTAGCCCCACCTTCTCCCTCACTATGGGGGGCCTCAATCTGTCCCCCCCCCATGCCCTTGGCCCCCACAGACTTACTGGGTTGACCACTACTCTCCAAGCTGTTAGGCTGTATATCAGCAATTGGATCACTATTGGCCAAAATGCCTTGTTAATAATAGGCCATCAGTATCAGTCAAAAACATTTTATTGGTGCACCCCTAGTCTACTTACATCATTTGATCTACTACCCCTAGTCTACTTACAGATCATCAGATGACTCATTTAAAGATCATTCAAAAAATTCATCTGAAATGCCACATCATTGCAGATAAGTTTCAATGAAGGGTGAATATAGAATCAACTAGCATGTAAACACATTCTTGCACGATTATACATTAGGAAAGGTTGACTCCTGGTTTTCTGCTCAAACCTGTTGATATGCTGTAAAATTCTATTCAGATCTTTCTGTATTGTGTCACTGGAGCAAACACCTGGTTTTGTGACCTGGCATCACCAGGACTAGGTCAACATAACTAATGAAGCTATCCAAAAACTGTTATATACAAAGAGGATGGTAATTTGAAAACTGTAATAATCCTGCTTCCCATGTCCACCTGCAGGATTAATGAGAGATTTGTTGTGAAGTTTGTGTTGACTCTGTCAAATACAGGGCAAGATAGAATGTCAAAGCAGGTGAACCACAACAGCAAGCTAAGGCATCTTACATGCAGCAGTTTTACATATAGCTAAGGGATGTGTATGGGCCTGCTCATGATACAGCAATATCAGTGAAGGGAACTGATGGTAATCTGCTGATTGTTGACCTTGTCAGCACCCTGGCAGCAGCTTTTTGAGGACTTGTTGGATATTCTGTCTAATGTACTCATGGTGCTGTACTCAGATATGACACATGAACCTCTTAGACCATGAACCTACTCTGGAAGAAGATCTGGATGCTGAGCAGAGGTTAAACAATAGCAAAGATTCAGGTCCTGATGTTCTAGCAGAAGTCAGTGTATGCCGACTCTAAGCTCCGACTGAGAGTATCCATAGGGTCATCTGACGTATCTGGGAAAAGGGAACTCAAAGATGTTACCATAATCAACATATACAAAGGAAAAAGGAGATCAGGCAGAATGTACCAACTGCTAGGGATCTTGTTAGCAACTGCTAGTAAATTGCTAGCTCAAATGCTCTTTATTTAACTGCTCTGGGAGATGCCGACAAACATGATTTTTTTTGTCAGACAAATCCAAAAGAAATGCTGCGAACAGAAATATGATCTTTCTATGTGTTCACTAACATCAACAAAGTCCTTGATACAGTCAGTTAACCTGAATGAGGAGGTTCTTGGGTTGGTTCAGATGGGCTGAAATTTTCCTGTATCAGCTCCATAAAGGAATGAGTGGCAGAGTAAGGATTGATGCTAACCTCTCTGACTATTTCATCTAGAATGTAGGAAAGCAATGTTGGGCTCTTGGACCAATTTTGTTTCCTGTTCTATGCAACACTTGCGGAGAAAGCAGCTGATGACATGGCAGCTAGGGATGTATGAAACAACATAATTTCATTTCAACATCCATTTCACCATTTCAAGGGGAAGTGTTTCATTTCATCATTTCATTTTTTTTTCAAAGCACTGTTCCATTTCATTTTGGCAAAACTGTTTTGCCGTTTCGACATTTCTCCCATAGGCTATAACGGGGAATCATGAAAATGCCTAAAACTTTGTCATTTGCTGCCTGATTCAGATGCAAGTTCTAGGGTTGGTAGCCCCTTCTCAGGGCATGAAGCCTGCCAAGATTCAAGGAGATAGGTGCAGATGTTTCTGGGAAACTGCACCTCAAAGTGTTCAAAGCAAAACACGTGACACTTGCTGGCAGAGGAAGCCTCCTGTCATCCAGCGTGCAGTCTAGGGGCCCGCACCCCTGGGCAGAGTCCGGCAGTGCTGAGGGGCAGGTTGAGCTCTGTGGGGCCGGCTGAGCTGGTCAGAGTGCAGCCTGGCTCTCCCCATCTCCCGCTGCCAGGCTGCACTCCAACCAGCTCCAGCCCCGTGGAGCTCAGCCCGGCAGCAGGACACAGAGCACACAGCCCTTGCTCTCCCTGCCTCCCACCTCTGGGTTGAGCTCCATTGGGCTGCAGAGCCACTCGGAGAGTAGCCCAGTGGCAGGAGTTGGGGAGAGCCTGGGCTGCACTCCGCCTCCCGTCACCGGGCTGAGCTCCATGGGGCTGGCAGAACCAGTCGGAGCACAGCCCAGTGGCGGGAGGGGGAGAGAGCCACGGCTAAACTCCACCTCCCACCACCGGGCTGAGCTCCATGGGGCTGTGTAGCTGCTCAGAGTGCAGCCCTGGCTCTCCCCTACCTCCTGCCACCGGACTGCTTCAAAACACAAAATGTTTCAAAACTTTCAAAATATTTCACGTGCCCTCATTTTGTTTCAAAGCTGCTTTGAAACATTGTTTCATTTTGATTTTGCTGTTTCTAGCTTGAAACACAACAAAACATCTTCAAAATGAAATGCTTGGCAAAATTTCACATAGTCCTAACTGCAGCTGGTGTGATATTAAGATTCTCCATCTCTAAATCCATTTACCAAGTTTACAAGCAAGATCAAAATGCACCATTTAGCTGCTCTCTGAGCTGCTCTATACAAGTGGTGCTCAATGTGTCTGGCCCCACAGGCTGGATGAGTAGCATGGGTAGATCCATTGTGGGGTCAGCACATGGGGTTGGTCCACAAATGTGACCCCATATTCCGAATCCAGCTTCAGAATCACCCACATACTGGCCCGACCCCCTGTGCCAGATCCATCCTCAGAGTGACCGTGTACAGCAGCCCAGCCCAGCGCCACACTTTGATCCAGCTGCAAAGCAATCCCATGCACCAGCCTAACCCCACGCACACTAGATCCATCTGCAAAGTGACCCAACATGAAGGCCAGATCGCATCTGTGGGACTTCCCAAGAATCTGGATATTTTGTAGCAAGGTACTTGTGGCAATGTTAATTGCCATAGCTCTGGGAGCTGAACCAAGTAATGTTCCCACTTCTCTCCTGCCACCCCAGGTGGGATCCTGCCACCACTCCTCTGCCACTGAATTTCTGGACCCATAGGGAGCCTCATAAAGCAGATAACATGTCCCCACAGGCCAGATCCAACCTGCAGGCCATAGGTTGAACATGACTGTTCTATACAGGTGACTGTATCAGTGGTCCAATTCTGAACAGGTCTTGTTGATATTGCTTGGCCTTGACTCCAACTCTAACCCCTTCCACACCCCACTGGCTAACTCCACTGGCAGGGATTGAGTGGGGAGGAAGGGTTAGGGTGAGAGTGAGGCTCATGGAATTCACACTGCCACTGCAAGAGCCCTGGCAAGAGCTGGGGCTCTGGCAGCAGCACTTCATGTGCTACATGGCAGGATGAGGCGATTCTGCTTGTAGAGGTGAGGGTTGCCAATGGCAGCCATTGCTTTTCAGCAGCTGCTAGCTGATCATTAATAGCCTGTAACCTTCCCTGGCAGGGTAAGGGATAGGCTGTCAGTGATTGGGCTCCCCTGGGGTGGGGGCCTCAAGGAGTAGCCCCCTGTTGCCTCATGGCTGGAGAGCACACCTTTGAGGTGACTTTGTGGCTAGAGACAGATCTTACACAAACTGATTTGATCAGAAACTGGTTTAAACCTGTAACAGCACATAAGTTCAGTGCACATCAACCAGTTTCAAAATGGCTAAAACTGATCTAAGATAAACCTGGTTGAATGTACTATCAGACGTAACTGATTTAAGTCAAACTAGTTTATGCAATGTCAGTCCCAAACCCCTTCCTGATTTAAGTTAAACCAGAGTCCCCCAGCATCCCAGATGCTTTGCAGCCCTGGGCTGGGCTGTGCTCTCTGCTCCAAAGAACAGGGCTGGCCCCGCCCCTCTTCTCCTTCACCATAGCTCAGGTGGAGACTGCAGGCACATGAGGGTCTGCCTTGCTTCCCCCTACCCACTTCACTGCTCGCTGCTCAAGCAAGGATTCCCTGCCCCTCTCCCTCCCATCTCCCACAGTACTGACCCCAGCCCCACAGACCCTAGTTCAACTTGTCCAGCGAGAAAATACTGAGGGAGAGTGAGGATTTACCATGGCTGACCATTGGCAGACTGAATTTGAACAAGCAGGGGGGCTGGACCCAATGTTCTGCAAGGTCCCTTCCAGCCCCTAACAACTATGAAGCTATGACACTATGTGGTATACTAGCTAATGCCGAGGAATCTGTGTGTGTCTTCAATTTCAATAGGACAGGTAGACAAAACAGCGTCTGCATAGGGCTTTTTGGAGCTAATCAACAGCTCAGCTGGTAATGTCCCTCTATTCCTTCCTTGGAAAAAGCTGGGGGCTTGGGTCTATCCCTCTGCACCAGCTAGGAAAGACAGCTGGGTTCAGGTGACCCCAGCAAGGTGACTGTCCAGTCTCCTCTTGAAGATTTCCAGGGTAGGCAATTGCACCACCTCTGGAGGGAACTTATTCCACAGTCTGGACACTCTAACTGTGAAGAAGTTTTTGCTAATGTTGAGCCTGAACCAGTCTTCCAGGAGTTTGTGACCATTACTCCTGGTTTTCCCAAGGGTGCCCTGGTGAACAATTATTCACTGAGCCCTTGATGTATTCCCCTGATATAGCAGTAAGCTGCTACCAAGTACCCTCTCAGCCTTCTCTTTTTCAAGCTGGAGAGTCCCAGGTCCCTCAGCCTTTCCTTGTATGGCTTGCCATGCAAGTCTGATCATGTGGGTGGCCCGTCTCTGGACTCTCACAAGCTTTACTACATCCTTGTTAAAGTGTGGTGCCCAGAACTGGATGCAGTACTCCAGCTGCAGTCTCACCAATACCAAATACAGTGGGAGAATCACTTCCTTGGGTTCACTGGAGATGCATCAATTGATGCCTGCCAGAGTATTGTTTGCCCTGCTGGCTACAGCATCCCATTGCTGGCTCATATTCATACTGTGGTCTATTATTACCCCCAGGTCCTTTTCATTTGTGGTGTTGGTCAGTTCAGCACCACCAAGCCTGTAGGTATGGAGGGGGTTGTTCGTCCCCAGATGGATCACTTTACATTTCTCAATATGGTACTTCACATGGTTTCGACTCGCCCAACTTGCGAGCCTATCTAGATCCACCCATATCTGTAGCCTATCTTTAAGTATGACCATTCTTCCCCATAACTTGGCATCATCTGCGAACTTGGCCAGTGAGCTCTTTACCCCCACAACCAAATCATTGATAAAGATGTTGAAACGTAATGAACCAAGCACCGACCCCTGTGGGATACCACTGGACATTTCACCAGGATGACACAAATCCATTCATTAGGATTATCTGGGTCCTACCCTGCATCCAGTTTCATACCCAAATAACTGTCTTGCAGTTAAGCCCACAATTCTCCAATTTTCTCATGAGAACATCATGGGATACCAGATCAAAGGGTTTTTGGAAATCAAGGCATACAGTTTCAACCTCTTCACTGTTTTCCAGGTGGTGAGTTACGTGATCATAAAATGAGATGAGGTTGGTAAGACAAGACCTGCCCAGACAAAGCCATACTAGTGGTCGTTCAGAATCCTACCTTCTGCAAGCCTATCGCACATAGACTCCTTAGTGATTTTTTTCCAGGATTTTCCCTGGGATAGAAGTTAGGCTAACTGACCTATAGTTACCCAGCTCCTCCCTCTTCCCCTTCCTGAAGATGGGCACAACACTGGCCCTCTTCTGGTCCTCAGGGATCTCTCCAGAGTTTTGGAAAAGTTTCGCTAGAGATGACTTCTGCAATGACTTTGGCCAGCTCCTTCAGCACTCTTGGATGGAGTTCATCCAGTCCTGCTGATTTATATATGTCTAATTCCTTTAACTGGTCACACACCAGTTCTACGGCAATAATAGGAAAGCAGTCATTCCTGCCCTGCTCATTTGGTACCCTATCTGGCATGATTTTCCCCTTTACCTCATAAAATAGCAAAACAAAGTAGTCATTCAGGAGTTCAGTTTTCTCCTGAGTGTCAGCAACCAGCTGTCCTGAGTTGTTGAGCAATGGCCCCACACTCCCATTTGTTTTCCTCCTGTTCCCTACATACCTAAAGAAGGACTTCTTGTTGTCCTTGATTCCCATTGCTAATTTAAGTTCAATGCAATGCTGCGGCTAGTAAAGTGACCAAAACGCTGGCTTGCATCCATAGTTGCTTCTCAAGCAAATCCCGAGATGTCATTCTCCCCTTGTACTCGGCCTTGGTGAGGCCGCAGCTGGAGTACTACGTCCAGTTTTGGGCTCCACAATTCAAAAAGGAAGTGGAGAAGCTTGAGAGAGTCCAGAGAAGAGCCACATACATGATCAGAGGTCAGGAAAAAAGACCTTACGATGACAGGCTGAGACCATGGGGCTCTTTAGCCTGGAAAAGCGCAGGCTCAGGGGTGATCTGATGGCCACCTATAAGTTTATCGGGGTGACCACCAGTATCTGGGGGAACATTTGTTCACCAGAGCGCCCCAAGGGAAGACGAGGTCAAACAGTTATAAACTACTGAAAGATCATTTCAGGCTGGACATAAGGAAGAACTTCTTTACTGTCTGAGCCCCCAAGGTCTGGAACAGCCTGTCTTCGGAAGTGGTTCAAGCACCTACATTGAACACCTTCAAGAGTAAATTGGATGCTTATCTAGCTGAGATCCTATGACCCCTGCTGACTTCCTGACCCTCGGGCAGGGGGCTGGACTTGATGATCTTCTGAGGTCCCTTCCAGCCCTAATGTCTATGAAAAAAAAAAAAAAAAAAGTTCAGTCACCACCTTAGCCTTTCTAATTTCTTCCATACACATGCGGGCCATTATTGTATAGTCCTCTTTGGGGCCTCCCCCAAGCTTCCATTGTTTGTTCGCCTCTTTCTTCTTTCTTAGGAGGACCGTGATTTCTCTGTTTAGCCAAGAGGTACCCTTCTGATACCTTTCCTCCACGTGGAAATGGACTTCTTTTGTGCTTCAAAGATCATATCCTTACAAAACAACTACTCTTCATGTACACCTTTTGCCTTCAGTCCCTGATCCCGCAGCACTACCCCTACCAGTGACCTGAGCTTGTTAAAATTTGCATTTTTTAAATCCAAAACTTCAGCCCTGCTATCTGATTTGTCTGCCTTGTGATGGGCAGTGAACATGAAGGTTTCATGGTCACTGTCAACCAGGCTACCCTCTATACGTAAGTCAGTCACCAAGTCCTCTCCTTTGGCCAGGACCAAATCTAAGAGAGCATTACCTCTGGTTAGCCCGTGCACCACCTGAGCCAGGAAGAGCTCTTCGATGCAAGTCAGGAAGGAACGTGGCTTGTCTGACTTGGCCAAGTGTTCCTCTCAGGAGATGTCTGGATAATTGAAGTCACCCATGATAACGATGTCCCATACACATGTGGCCTCTGTCAGTTCTCAGGCAAACTGTAAATCAAGTTCCTCCCCCTGGTCTGGTGGTCTGTAATATACACCTACAGTTAGGTCTGTATTGCCACCCCCCATCCCCCCCTCCCCCATCTTGACCCAGAAGGTTTTAAGCCATTCTTCTTTGGAGCCAATGTCGGCCTCCAAGGAGGTGTAGATTCATAGATGCTAGGGTTGGAAGGGACCTCAATAGATCATCGAGTCCGACCCCCTGCATAGGCAGGAAAGAGTGCTGGGACTAGATGACCCCAGCTAGATGCTTATCTAACCTCCTCTTGAAGACCCCCAGGGTAGGGGAGAGGGTAGGGACCTCCCTTGGGAGCCCATTCCAGACTTTGGCCACTCGAACTGTGAAGAAGTTCTTCCTAATGTCCAGTCTAAATCTGCTCTCTGCTAGCTTGTGGCCATTATTTCTTGTAACCCCCGGGGGCACCTTGGTGAATAAAACCTCACCAATTCCCTTCTGTGCCCCCGTGATGAACTTGTAGGCAGCCACAAGGTCGCCTCTCAACCTTCTCTTGCGGAGGCTGAAGAGGTCCAGGTGTCCCAGTCTCTCCTCATAGGGCTTGGCCTGCAATCCCTTAACCATATGAGTGGCCCTTCTCTGGACCCTCTCCAGGTTATCCACATCCCTCTTGAAGTGCGGCACCCAAAACTGCATGCAGTATTCCAACTGCGGTCTGACCAGCGCCCGATAGAGGGGAAGTATCACCTCCTTGGATCTGTTCGTCATGCATCTGCTGATGCACAATAAAGTGCCATTAGCTTTTCTGATGGCTTCGTCACACTGCCGACTCATGTTCATCTGGAGTCCACTAGGACTCCAAGATCCCTTTCTGCTTCCGTTCCACCAAGCAGGTCATTCCCTAGGCAGTAGTTATGCTGGACATTTTTCCTCCCTAGGTGCAACACTTTGCATTTCTCGTTGAATTGCATTCTGTTGTTTTCCGCCCATATGTCCAACCTGTCCAGGTCTTCTTGTAGTTGTTCCCTGCCCTCCGGCATGTCCACTTCTCCCCACAGTTTTGTGTCATCCGCAGACTTGGACAGAGTACACTTCACTCCCTTGTCCAAGTCACTGATGAAGATATTGATGAGTATTGGTCCAAGGACAGAGCCCTGTGGGACCCCACTGCCCACACCCTTCCAGGTCGATACTGACCCATCCACTACGACTCTCTGGGTGTGACCCTCTAGCCAATTCGCCACCCACCAGACTGTGTAGTCATCCAAGTCACAGCCTCTTAACTTGTTTACCAGTATGGTGTGGGATACTGTATCGAAGGCCTTCCTGAAGTCTGAGTATATGACATCAACCCCTACTCCTGCGTCCAGGCGTTTTGTAACCTGGTCATAAAAAGAGACAGATTAGTCAGGCATGATCTACCTGCTATGAACCTGTGCTGGTTTCCCCTCAGCATAATTTGTCCTGCCGGGCTCTCACAAATGTGAGCCTTGATAATTTTTTCAAAGACTTTGCCTAGGATGGAGGTAAGACTGACTGGCCTATAGTTGCCCGGGTCCTCCTTCCTCCCCTTCTTGAAAATGGGGACCACATTGGCCCTTTTCCAGTCCTCCAGGACCTGGCCCATGCATCACGAGCGTTCAAATATTACCACCAGTGGCTGTGCAATGATGTCAGCCAGTGCCTTCAGTACCCTCGGATGGAGCTTATCCGGGCCTGCCGACTTAAAGGCATCCAGTTCCTCCAAGTGACTCTGCACCATCTCAGGGTCTACGCATGGCAGTCTGGTGCCTTGCTGCTGCCTCTCTACAATCCCAGTGAGAGCTTTGTCTTGCCCCTCGCTTAGGAACACTGAGGCAAAGAACTCGTTGAGGAGTTCAGCCTTGTCCCCCCTTTCCGTCACCAATTGCTTCTGCCCATTTAGTAGGGGTCCTATTCCACCCTGGGCCTTCCTTTTACTCCCTATATATCTAAAAAACAATTTCTTGTTGTCCTTTACTTGGGATCCCATCCTCAGCTCCATGGTAGCTTTGGCCCGTCTAACTGCCTCCCTACAAGTGCGAGCAGAGGAGGTATACTCCTCTTTGGTGATCTCTCCCTGTTTCCACTTTTTATGTGCTCCCCTTTTAGTCCGCAGGCTGCCCTGGACTTCTCTGGTCAGCCAAGGAAGCCTCCTGGCCCCTTTCCCTCTTTTTCCTCACATTGGGATCGTCTCCCTCTGTGCCCAAAGGATCATTTCCTTAAGGCACAGCCACCCTTCCTGGGCTCCTATCTCTTCAAAACTCCTTCACATAAAGAGCTACACCTCCACCTTTCTTCCCTGCCTGGTTCCTTCTATGCAAGGCATAGCCCTCTATGGCTATGCTCCAGTCATGTTAAGAGTCCCACCAGGTCTCCATAACCCTTACTAGGTCGTAATGCCCACTGGAGAGCAGGAGGGCTAGCTCCTCCTGCTTGTTCCCTATGCTTCTGGCATTAGTGTACAAGCACCTGAGTCCTCCTATAGAGACCCTCAGCTTCTTGTCATGCTGAAGGAGAATGAGAGACTTTTGTTTTGTTGACGTGCTGATAAACACTGTGTTATTAGCTCCCTGATGGCTCCCTTGCCTGCCAGGTTTGCAGACAGTATGCAGAAGCAGGGAGAGGGAGATTGAAAAGATCCAGATCCAGGCTGACCTAGACAGGTTGGGGAAGTGGGCAGAGAGCAACAGGATGCAATTCAATAAGGACAAGTGCAAGGTGCTGCATCTAGGGAGAAAGAACTGCCATCATAGCTATAGGCTAGGGGGCAGCACCACTGAGGCAGAAAGAGATTTTGGAGTCACTGTTGACTCCATGATAAACATGAGTTATCAATGTGATGAAGTATTCAGCAGAGCCGATCACACCTTGTCATGCACCCGTAGGTGCTTCACAAATAGGTCCAGGGAGGTGATTCTCACTCTCTACATGGCACTGGTCAAACCACAGCTGGAGTACTGTGTCCATTTCTGGATGCCGCAGTTCAGGCAGGATGTGGACAACCTGGAGAGGGTCCAAAGATGAGCCACTCATCTTATTGGAGGCCTACAGCGAAGGCCCTATGAGGAAAGGCTAAGGGACCTTAACCTTTTCAGCCTCCCCAAGAGAAGGCTGAGAGGGGACCTTGTGGTGATGTACAAATTCATAAGGGGAGAGCAGCATGAAGTAGGCGATGATCTATTTACCAGGGCACGCCCTGGACCAACAAAGAACAATGGCCATAAGCTACTGGAAAGTAAGGTTAGACTGAACATTAGAAAAAAGTTCTTCATGATCAGGGTTGGCAGGATCTGGAATGGGTTTTCAAGGGAGGTGGTGTTCACCCCATCCTTGGGGGTCTTCCAGAAGAGACTGGACAGGCACCTGGCTGGGATCACATGATCCCAGGTTTGGTGACCCTTTGCTTGCCTGCCAGGGGCAGCGGTTTGGACTAGATGGCCCACTGAGGTCCCTTCTGACCCTAGAATCTATGAATCTATGAAAAGCTCAGTATCATCAACATATGCATGCACTGCACACACCCTGCTTTGCCTCAGAATGCTGGGGACTGGCAACACTCCCACCCCTTGAGCAGCAAGCAGACAAAAGCCTGGGATAGTGCAGGCAGGGTGGGGGTTTACATCCCTCCCTAATCAGAGCCTCCTGCCAGAGCCTGGCCATGCCCTTCCTTCCCTCTGCTCTGCACTGTGGATGGGAAGGGAGGGCTGCTCTGGTGCCCCCTGACTTCTAGCCTGAGCCACTGCAGAAATGTGCCTGCATTTTTTAGTCCAGGAGGAATGTCTGTGCAGTTTCAAACCAGTTCAACCTAGGCAGGTTAGACTAACCTGCAAAGATAGAATCAATTCAGGCTCAGGGTTTTTTAATGTCTGTTCCTAGCCTGTAACTCTCTAGCCACAGTTCTGTAGTGGCACAGAGTGCAGAGACATGCAAGTGTCCTGTTTGTGCCTGTCCATGTGACAGTGCTAGTAATGCCACATCCATGAAAACCTTCTGAGTGACAAGATCATTGAATCAAAGAAAACTGGGGTTGGAAGGGACCTCAGGAGGTCATCTAGTCCAACCCCCTGCTCAAAGCAGAACCAACCCTAACTAGATCATTCCAGCCAGGGCTTTGTTGATCCGAGTCTTAAAACCCTCTAAGGATAGAGGTTCCACAACCTCTCTAGGTAACCTGTTCCAATGCTTTACCACCCTCCTAGTGAGAAATGTTTTCCTCATATCCAGCCTAAACCCCCCTTGCTGCCCCCTTGAGACCATTGCTCCTTGTTCTGTTTTCTATCACTACTGAAAACAGTCTAGCTCAATCCTTTTTGGAACCAACCTTCAGATAGTTAAAGGCTGATATCAAATCTCCCTTCAGTCTTCTCTTCTGCAGACTAAATAACCCCAGTTCCCTCAACATCTCCTCATAAGTCATGTGCCCTAGCCTCCAAACCATTTTTGTTGCCCTCGATTGGACTGTCTCCAACTTGTCCACTCCTTTCTGTAGTCAGGGGCCCAAAACTGGGCACAATATTCCAGATGTCACCTCACCAATGCAGAAGAGAGGAGAATAATTACTTTCCTCAATCTGCTGGAAATGCTCTTACTGCTGTTAGCCTTCTTGGCAACAAAGGCACACTGTTGGCTCATATTCAGCTTATTGTCCACTGTAACCCCAAGGTCCTTTCCTGCAGAGCTTCTGCTTAGCCAGTTTGTCTGAAACCTGTAGCAGTGCATGAGATTCTTCTATCCTAAGTGCAGGACTTTGCATTTGGCCTTGTTGAACCTCATAAGATTTCTTTTGGCCCAGTCCTCTAATTTGTCTAGGTTACTCTGAATCCTAGCCCTACCCTCCAGCATATCTACTACACCCCACAGTTTGGTGTTATCTGTGAACTTGCTGAGGGTGTAATCCATCCCATCTTCCAGATTGTTATTGAAGATATTGAACAATAATGGTCCCAGGACTAACCCCTGGGGCACTCCACTTGATACCAGCTGCCAACTAGACCAAGGCTCTAGCCAGGTTTCTATCCACCTTACAGTCCATTCATCTAACCCATACTTCCTTAACTTGCTTACAAGAATGTTGTGGGAGACTATATCAAAAACCTTGCTAAAGTAAAGCTATATCATGTCCACTGCTTACCCCACATCCACAGAGCCAGTCATGCTATCATAGAAGGCAATCAGGTTGGTCAAGCTCCTGGTGAATCCATGCTGACTCCCTCCTGATCACTTTCTTCTCATCCCAGTGCTTAGAAATGGATTCTTTGAGGGCCTGTTCCATGATTTTCCCGGGGTTTGAGGTAAGGCTGACTGATCTGTACTTCCCTAGATCTTCCTTCTTCCCTTTCTTGAAGATGGGTACTATATTTGCTCTTTTCCAATCATCTGAGACCTCCCTTGATCGCCATGAGTTTTCAGAGATAATGGCCAGTGGCTCTGCAATCACATCAGCAAATTCCCTCAGCACCCTCATACCCATTGCATCCAGCCCCATGGACTAGTACATGTCCAGCCCTTCTAAATAGTGCCTAACCTATTCTTTTACCACTGTTGGCTGCTCACCTCCTCCCCAAACTGTGATTCCTGGTGCAGTAGTTTGGAAGCTGACCTTGCCTGTGAAGACTGAAATAAAAAAAGACATTGAGTATGTCAGCCTTTTCCTCATCATCTGTCACTAGGTTTCCTCCCCCATTCAGTAAGGGACCCACACTTTCCCTGACCTTCCTCTTGTTGCTGACATATTTGTAGCAAACCTTCTTGTTATCCTCTTTGTCCTTTACTAGCTGAAACTCCAATTGCACTTTGGCCTTCCTGATTTCATCCCTCATGCGCTGGTCACTTGCCACATTTGCTAGTCTTCCTGCACATTGGGATGGTTTGTTCCTGTACTCTCAGTAAGGTTTCTTTAAAACACAACCTGCTCTCCTGGACTCCTTTCCCCCTTGGACTGGCCTCCCAGGGGATTCTGCTTATCAGTTCCCTGAGGGAGTCAAAGTCTGCTTTTTTGAAGTCCAGGGTCCATACTCTGCTGCTCTCAAGATACATCTGTTCCTATGAAGTCATGAGCTCCAGCAGGTGTCCATTTAAATTACAGTGTGGACCAGAGTGTGGAGTTTTGTTACCTTTTTTTCAAAAGCTCTCATGTTTCTTTCTTTGATAGGAAATAGTTACAGTAAGGCTATGTTGTATTTGTTTCAGGATAACCTTTTTATCCTGGGACAAAATGCAATTGTTCAGATATCTATTGTCCCAAGATAAATCCAGAAAAGGTTCACAGGATAAGAAGTACTAACATTTTATCCTGTACACACCAATCATGGGATACTTCTCTTCCAGGATAGACAGAGGGAAAACTTGTCCAGGGACAAATGAAACATCTGTTCCCAGCTTAAGTTTTGGGACTCTTTTTTAACCTTTTCATCACAATATTCTGTATTTGAAACTTTCTTGCTATACTTCTGAACAACTCTAACTGTCAAGTTTATCTATATAAAACAATCTAATCTTCTACTTGCATCGGCAAAGTACAGAGAAAGGATGAACTGTTTCAGAAAATAATGTTCCATTACATTTGGCACTAGAATGCTTTCTTTTCAAAATCCAACAACACAAACTTATAATTTCCAATATTTCTTTTCTGAATAAATATTTCTTGTGGACAACAAACACAAGGAATTCCTCTCTTCACAGCTGGATGTATTTCTTTATTCTTACATCTTTCTCTCTCCCCTCCAAGATGATGCATAAAACAAAAGCATCAATTAACTCATGCATCCATTCTAGCCTGTTAAGAATTTTAACCCACTGTGGTGTTATATAATATTCAATTTGATTATTTTGGAACACATACCAACAAAATATACATCTTGAAATGAAGTTGTTGGGGAAAATGATACATTTCAGTCAGAATTAATGCTGGTCAAATACTACAAAGACGAGTGTCTGTGAAGCTTAGTATAGATTCAGAAAGGTTCAACAATTTGCACTCCTTTCCAGTTGGCCGTCTGTGAACATGAATTTCAGTGGCTCTTTGTTGTCATTAACATTTGAGGATTGGAATTTAAACTTGTTCATAGGGCCATCACAAGGCACATGCACCCCTTAGTGTGAGGGCTTAAATGAGGCCTAGGCCTTCTGCAAATACCTCTGTTTGCACTTGTACAAGGTATTCATGTGTGAACAAGAGTATTCATTATTTTTTAATTGCCGTTCTTCCCCTTCCAAGTCAGCTAAGCCCTCCCATGCTGTTCCATGCCTTTTCAGAGGAACCCCAGAAAAACAAAGTTCTACTCCATGTGGATATTAATGATTCTACTTACCTTTCACACAATTAAAAGTTTCTCTGGTTTCTTTGACCCCTGCTTGACAAAGTGGTGTAAGCCAGTTAGTTGCTGTCTTAACGCTGAAGCTGCACCAGAATCTGTTTAGTTTTTAGGGAAAGGTGGTATTTTTAAAGTGAAAGTTATTGTATGATTTTACAGATTTTATTACTCCATCCATATGTTATTGTTATATATTTAAAGTCCTGATCCTACAATGGATTTTGAGCCTTATGGGATTCAATTAGGCTCCACATGGATGGTCCAGAGTAATGGAGCTGATAGCAGGATTGGAATAACAAATTGCAAACTGATAGAAAAGACAGGGTCTCTGTGGAGATATATTTTGCATCCAGTAGCTTTGTTAACAATTAACCGAATCTGATTACGTGATTTCTTTTAATTTGGGAAACTGTATAGAGAAGTATATATAGAGCAGATTCACTTCCTATATAACCAATACTTACTTTTCAAAATTGATCAGAAAGTGAGTGACTGGCATGCAGTCATGGCCAAAGCCCTGTTCTCAGAAACAAACCCCACAGGGAATTTATGCAGAAGCATCTGTGCAGGTCTACCTCTATGGATCAGTCTGCAGGACAGAGATCTAAGTTAGCTGTACAGTTAACAGAGGATTCAAGTACTAATCCTGGTGTTTACTGAAGTCTAGTACTACTGCAACCAATAGAAATAAGGCCTGAGAACATCAGTTAGAGATGGATCCATATTTTATTGTGTATTCCCCATGAAATAACATGCAATAATTTATCTTAACAGTGCAATTAACCTTTATTACCAGTGTAATGTGTATTTCCTGGTCAGTAAAGGCTCAGACCAGAGGTGATACAAAAACATAACTGGCCATGGCAAGAAAATGTCAGGCCAGAGTTGTTGCATATTTTCATTATAGGAAAATGTACATTGGATTTATTGTTATAGGTACTGTGAATGACACATAAATAATATTCCTATCTCAGTGAAGATATTTTCTTCAGATTCAAAAATGCTTAGCAATTAGATAAAAGGTATGTTTTTAATAAAATGATAATCTCTAGGACATAGTTTATGCTGCTTTTTACTCTGCTCTGAAATATATCACTAAATTTATTATATGTTTTGGTATTATATAGCACATATTTGCATTTTAATTTATTATATTTAACTAAAATTAATTTAGATCAAAATAAAACATGTATCTGATTCCAATAATTACAAGACCTTTTCACTGATTGTTTATTCTATTTACTGATGTATTTTGCTAGAACAAAGTGGCTAATTAATTTTATTGTTTCAGGTTTAGGTAAAGGGAAAAAATATTTTTTTTCACTTTAGAAGGATTATATTTAAACTGATGTCTCAAACTCCTCCCCAGATAAAGTAATGTCTATAGATTTTTCAACTATTATATGCCTGCCAATAAATACTTTGAGGTTCCATTTTATTTTAATTTATTATTTGTGTTTACAAAGTATGTCCTCAATTGAAAGGATTGTGACAAAGGAGGGAAGTGTTTTATTTGAGAATATATTACAACTCTCCTCCCCCTATTTTTTCTTCTTTATAGCTCCAGTCAGTGTGGTCAAGCATGACAGCTGCTCAAACTCGGCAAACTTCCAAGAAGCTGAGGATATGCCTGACAGATGTGTCTTGGAAGAGTCTGAGAGTCCAGGTGAGAGCCATTTAAAGATAGTTGCCAAGAATCAAATGATAAATTTGACACAGTTTTGGGGCCTACAAAAAAAAAATCACATTGCAGCTGCTAAAAAAGAAAGAGCATTACAATATCAAATTAATAGTCACCTCCAGTGTTCATAGTCTGGAGCTGATATCCTTTGCTCTTTCACCAAGAATTTGGGTCTTAGAAAGGATAAAGACTTTCTGACCAAAAATAAAGCTGACAGTAGTAGTTCATTATAATTAGTTTTGGACTAATTCTCCTAGTTAATATATGTATGAGGTCTGACCCTTTGAAGGTAGGCCAAGGGTATGAAAAATTAGGAGTACTGTACCTACTGTAGTTGAATAAAAAAAAACAGGCATCTAGATGCAATATACCTGGCAAAATGCAAATTGCTAATTTTATAACTTGATTCTTTTTTTTTTTCAAATCAACTCACTATAGACATTTTAACTAATGGTTCTCAACACTGAATTGTTTCATTGCATACAGATCCATTAGGTGCATCTCTTCTAGGGGTGATGATATTTGTCTTCATCTTGCTGTATATGAAATAACAAGAAGTTTGCTAAATAAATCTCAAGAAAGGGCAATTAAATTTAAAGTGGTTCCAGTTGCAGTTGATTAAAGACACAGAGTGTGAATGAAAAAAAAAAAGCCAGGCAAGCTATATCTGCCTCACACATGGACATATATGTAATGTGACACAGTAGTCATTAATGAAAGAGTTAAACATCATTTTTTCACTTGATATTTTCCTTTCCTTCTTTATCTGGTTTCTCTGTACCCTCTTGCATCTTTGTGTGCTGATCCGTGTATCATATTTTTGATTCATCCTCTCTGCGGCCTGTCAGCTTAGTTAAGAGATTTCCAAATCTTGCAGCCTGCGCTGACAGGGGGCAGCTGCCAACAGTCCCCTGATCCTTCCCCAAGGAGCACAGCCGAGATTTAATTTTCAGTGAAAGGGTGCAGTCTGAAATCCATGTCAGGTCCCCAAAGTCATCTCAGAACCCAGATAGGACCCATGGCTAGGGGATTATATTTCAGCGCACTCCACTCCTGCAAAATTCCTTGGGAGTTGAACTGCTGTCATGTACCTGATTTGAACTACATTTCCTTTTCATCTTTTCCACAGAAATGAACAATGGTATATTTTAGAATAATTGAAATCAATGAATTGTAAATCCATGTGCATTTTCAAGGCACTTTGGTTCGGTCCCACTACCTTACAACAATGCTGCATGAGATTTAAGAGGCGTAGATAATCCACACCGGTAAAGAGACAAGTTTAATTTCTCACTTCAGCTACATCAAACCACCTATGGTACTGCTTTACACATCCTTCAGTAAATGTCTATAGACCTTTCTAGAACTGTAAAAGGTTTTTTAAAGGGGTATAGTCTTACTGTAATCTGTTCTGGAGAGAAGTGGCAAAGAATGTCAGGTTAAGAGTTCTAAATGGTTCAAGGAAGAATTAATGTAGTGCTCCCTCTGCCGAAAGATGATTTTAATTCACCTTTCATTTAAATTGTTTTGGGTGGTAAAATGTACCCAGGGTTCGATGGGAATTTAGAATACATATTTCTGGCTACCACAAACAAATATGAAATAAAGAAAAGGAAGCCAAACTGTCAGGAGGTGAATATTGATTGGGAAAACATGTGTTGATAAAGAATCTAAACTTAAAAAAAGTGAGTTACATTCTGTCCATCCGACATAATTAAAGTGGTAATAAACAATGAATTACTCTGACTTCGCTCTCTGTCCATTCCTGCATTTTAAGACATCTTGCCTTATAGGTCTGAAAACCTCTGGAGATTTCACTACTGGTCTCACTGCTTTCCACTGAGAATTTGTGGCTTGGTTGTCATGGAGACATCGTATTTCTCCAAGAATTGCTCATATTGATCCGTGGACAGGCGTAAATGGCCAGGCGAATGTGAGGCGTAAAGGGGGTTGGGCAGTACTATAAAATGACCAGAGGTTATGGGTCGGAAATAAGCTCATAGCAAACACTTAGGTAAAGAGAAAGAAACAGTTTCATTTTGTTTCAGGATTTCGTTTTTGCACTTTGTGCCATTGTCTTCTTTCACTATAGACTGAAAGAAACTTGTTAGTCACTTGTCATGTCAGATCTTTGGTGCTTGTCCTGACACAGCTGTCAGCCTTCCAGCTCTGTGCAGTTCAGGGACACACAACAAAGAGCTAGCAACATGAATTATTTATTGCTCCTTGTGTGGATGAAATTCTGTGATAAGAAATTAAGACACTTCTGACAGAAGCTCTTGTTTGAAAAGAAATTTTTTAATGATAGAATACATTTACGTAAAGCTTTACCACTTACTTTTTTGTTGTCAAACATTAAAAGACTAACATAACGTTTAGGTGGCTTCTATTTTCTTTCGTATTTATCAGACACTTTAACTTTGTAGTTTATTTTAGGGCTTCAGAGCACGAGGAATATCAGCATTTGACTTAAGCAAACCCACAACTTCCAAATTCGTGTTCCACAAAAGAAAACTGAAAAGCTGTACCTAAGTTTGTGGTAAAATGTAACCCATATTATTTGCAGAACTGCTTGCATTTGGCTTAGAATTGGGTAGTCAGACGTGTCCTATTTCTCAAAGACAGGAAGTTAAAGATTCCATTGTGTTTCCCACCTCTTTTGATGGAGGACGTGTACAAGTATTATACTGTATCTGCAAGGAGCTCTGGAAGTATTCTTAGAAAGGATACTTTATCGAAACTGGTAACATTACAGATGTGCAGTGAAAATATTAACAGAGCTGATTGTGCCATCTGTTTTATGAAGATGAAAGTCTTTAACCCTGAAAACAGATTCAAAGTGATAACAGTGATTTTAAATCCCTAAAACCCTATACTGTTTATTGGCTTGCTCTGGTTTCACACTTTCCACTTTGCACACACCCTTCCCCCTGCTGCAAACACGGGTCTCAAGTAATCATAGAAAAGGGCATATACCCAAGTGAGTAGCAGAGATCCATTAAACCAGGTAAGAAACTGATCTGGGATTTACAGTGATTTTTAATGTTCAAAATGTTGTCTGAACTAGTCTCTGACAGGTCATGGAACCTCTCAGCTTACACCTTCCTTTTCCTCTTGGATAATGCATAGTAAACACTTTTCACCTGTGACAGACACATACAAATATCAGACTAGAGTTTCTTGCCTAAGCAAAATGGATTTTAGTTGCTCCTTTGCTAGTGCCTACAAGCTGCCATTATCTGTGATAGTGGCTTGTGTCTATTTTAGCCCACACACAGAGGGGATGCTGGACTTCTGTCCCAGATGCCTAATACTAGGTTTCTCACTGCCATTTTCCCCACATGCTGAGGACTGCTTCTGCTTGACATGCAAAGCCATAGCTCTTCAAACTTGTCTGTGCTTTCACCCATAATGTAAAAATCAAACAAGACCATTCTTTGTTCATAGTTTTCATACATGCATAACAAAACTGTTGAAAATATTAACTAATCCTCATTGCATGTTTGAGTTAAATAATTCTTATAAGTCACATTTTCCAGATGAAGAAACTAAAACACAGAGCTTGCTCACATTATCACATCAAGTCTGTAGCAGAGCTGGAAATAGGACCCAGATATCCTGACTCATGTTTCTTAGGTTTATCCACCAGACCAGGGGTTGTCAACCAGGGGTCCATGTACCCCTGGGGGTACTTTGAAAGGTCCCAGGTGGTATGCGGGGGTGGACAGGGACAGAACACCGCCACCCCACACTGCTGCCTCACAGGAGCAGGGCCTCACAGACGCTGTGCTGCCGCTGCGCACCACACCCCCGCTCTGCGTCCAGCCACTCGCCACCCCCCTCCCTCCCAAGGTACACTTACTAAAAAGGGGTCCACCGGGCATATACTTATTTAAAAAGGTTGAAAGCCCCTGCACTAGACAATGCCCCTTCTCTCTGAAAGCTTAGCAGCCTTGCATGGCTAGGGAGTCTTGCTTCTCTCCTTCCTTATTCTATTGCCCATGCAGAAACCTTTATTTTTATTTTTTTTTTTGGAGCTTAATAGGCTTGTACTGCCATGGAGCTGGAGGCAGAAGAACCTGCTGAATTTCATCCTATAAAAACTGAGGAGGAAAGCAGCACAAGTTAATGAAGCCTGAAACTTCTGTGGCCTGTGTCTGCCCTTTAGAGTACTCCCACTAAGGGAGCCCCTTAAAGCATGGTTCAGGCAGGGCTTGTGCTGTCTACAGATGGATTAGATCAGAGCCCAGATGGAAAAACATAGTCAATAAGTACCGGCACAGCACAGATGTTCCTTTCCTCTTGTGGACCTTCTATCTCACATGCATACAAACTTCACAGTATCCACCAGCTAAGTAGGCCCCAGTAGCTACTTCCAGGGGTTTGGGACGCAGGCCATGCTCCTTTGGTGAAAGAGTTGGTAGAAAATGGAAGCTGATATTACAAAGCATGTTCTCCCTTATCTCAGTTATTCCCACGCAACGGAGACTAGGACCTTATCTGATGGCTTTCAAAAGTCAATCAGTGTCTCTTTTGATTAGATCAATACGGTTCATTTGTACAGCTTAAATCCCTCCAAACACTTCATACTCATGCTCAAAATATTGGCCCATCTAAGCTTTTTGCCCTTCACACTGCGATGTTCCTGCTTGTATTTCAGATATCAATGAAAAATCCTAATAGTTTCCACATCCCTTCTTACTTAGTTTCTAGTCCCAGAAAAGCTTGAGCACAGTGATGGTGGAGAAAAATCAGAGACTAAGTCAGGGTCTGTAGGAGAGAGCTCTATCCCAAGTAAGGAAATCTCTCAAAAGAGTCCAAGGCTGTGTGCAAATGAAACAAGGGGCACGTATGCACGACACTTTAAAGCAGATTAAATGCTTTTGCACTACTTTAATGGTGTCGGTGTTTGCACGCATCGGTGGTGTATTGAGCAGTAATTCCAGCCACTGTAGCAAATTAGGTGGCATAATGCGCCTTAAATGACTTGGGATGCAGCAAACTGAAAATCTTCTGAGGAGTTTTAGTTTGCTGTCCTACAGCCATGGAGGAAAGCACCAGGCTTCATGTAGCTCAGGGGCTCTGCAGGAAGCCTGTGCAGGCAGCCTGGCAGCAGCCCAGGAAGGCAGCTTCACCCAAGAAAAGCGGCAAGCCTGATATCTTTTTTTTTCCACCCCCTGGAGCCTGCCTGAGCTGTGCGGTGGCCTGGTGCTTCCCTCCGTGGCTGTGGTGCCTCCTGGGGCCACCTGAGCTAGGTGCCTATGGGTGAATGCTGCCTGGGAGGTGGCCACCACTGCTGCAGAGGAAAGCAGAAGCCACCCCCACAGCTCAGGAACCACTCTGCCCACTGGCAGCTCTTCCTCCCCTCCCCACCACCAGAGAGCCAGGTAAGTTTGGGTGTGTGCACAACACAGGGGTTCAAAGGGCCCTAATTGAAGCGGTGTCTTTAAAAGCCCACCACTTCAATTTAGGGCCCCCATTTCATCTACACATGCCCCAAGTTTCCAACTGGCCATTAAGTACATGAGAGCCATGAATATGTAGCACTGTAAGTGTGATTGTGTTGTTACGAGGCAGGTTATAATCACTCCGTAGAATACTTGATTAACACCTTGGAGTTGCATGCACTGAAGACTGTGTTATGTAGATCAATGCAGTACTACTTATATCACTATAAATCAATATGCTGTTTATCTGAACTTGATACTCAAATCTAGTTCTTTTCCCATTAAATTTCAAAGTTATGCAGTGCCTTATTAAAAAACAAAGCAATTAGTTTTTCTTTTTCTAGCCCATGTACCAGTAGCATTGCAAAAATTAGGCAACAGTAAACAAGGACAGCTTCAGGAATGGAGCACTGAAGATTGTTGATGATGATGCATGAAACAGAAAGACTGCACAATGTGAAAGCAGCCCATTAATCGTAAATACAGATAGCACACATTTCTCATGGACTGTGTTAAAAATGTTAAAATGGGCAAGGATGCTTTCAGAAATAAAACTTTTAGCATCATAATGGTATCATAGAATCATTTTAGGGTTTGCTAGTTTGCAAGTCATTATTTTTTTCCCCCAGATTTAGAAGAAAATGGCTTAAGAAAATGGTTCTATCTAGCTCTAAAATGTTTGTCTCATCTAAGATACAGGTATATTATTTGATTCACCAGCAAGCAAATATCTTGACAATTCTGAGGTCTAGTATCAGAGCTGAGAAGGAACCATTGAGTGTGTTGCCTGGGGCCAGGGGCTGTTCCCCCACATGCAATCCGGGGTCTTGGTCCCCATCCGCAACCTATGGGTTGCGCCCGCGACCCACTGGCCGCGCTCCTCGCCGCCAGTTGCTCACGCACTGGTGTGCGAGTAATTGAGGCCTCCTCCAACCCCTACAGCCTCGCCCAAGCCTCTGGGTGTAATAACACAAACACAAAGCAAAACCACAAGCCCCTAGGCTGTAACACAAATGCAAGCCGCATGGCCATAACTCATCATCATAGCTCAAGCCTCCAGGGCTATCATGAGCTGTACTTGTGACTTAGGTGCCTTCCCATATCTCGGCCAAGGGAGCTCCTGCCTCTCCAGCTGCTGGCAGAGAATTGCCAGCCTGGCCTCAGCCCTGAGCTTTATAAGGGCCAGGCCCTGCCCCCTACAGGCAGCTGGCTCCGCTTGGTTGCTCCGGTAACCCACAGCTGCGCTCATTACCTGAGCAACCCTCAGCTGGGCTCGTCATGTCAGGCCAGGGCGCGCTCACTCGCTCCCTGGCAGTTTCTCTTCTATAGGAGCAGGGGCACCGAGGTGCCCTGCGACAGCATAATACAAGGAAATCTTTAAGTTTAGGCTAAAATGATCATATATCAAATCACAAAAATCAGGTATCTAAAAGGTGAATTAAGATCCATTTTAAGCATAATTCCAATAAACCAAGACAGAAATAAAATATAATACCTGAATAGTATAATTCACTATTACCTCTATTTCAACTTATTGTAGTGTTAGTCCAGTTGAAAGTAAACATGCATTTATTTTGTGAGCAGTGATTGGAGAGAGAATACAAATAATGTGTTAATAATACCCAGTAGGAATAATCTCTCTCCTTATGCAATTGGGAAGTTCTCCCCTTGAAAAGAAAATCTGTTCTGTTGAACAATGTTGAAGAGATTCAGGTGCTCTCTTGAGATGTTATGGTTTTTGCATTGCTTTTTGTGATTTTGTATGAGGTGTATAAAATATTGTGTGTTTGGAAGTCTGCAGTGTTTTTGAATATGACAAGTCAGTGATGCATAGCTTAATTTCACTATAAACAGCATTGAGATTATTTATCAATCAGTAAAGCAATTTACAGTGGACTTTTTTTAAGGGAGGCTGCATATGCTATTCTGCCACACAGTGTTAAAATCAAATTAATACATTTGTTTTCCAGATGAGATGAAATCACATCCTTGGATGTCCAAGGTATGTTCCTGCAAAGTGTGTTAGACAAGCCTGCTTATTAAATGGAACCACAAGATGAGCAAGTACAGTACAGGAAGTGAAGACAGAGGACATTGTTATGGATGGCAGCTGTTATTTTCTGTGTTTTGATACAAGTAATACTCCATGTAGGATTTATTACCATATGTCTTTCACAATTAATTTTCAAAAAATACCTGTCATCTGCTTCTCCTTTCTCAGTTATTGGTTCCAATATGCATTGCCAGCCCTCTCACAAATTTGAATTGATTGAATTTAATCCAGTTATTTCTAACATATATGACCTTAAATGATTCCTTATTTTGAGACATTTTTGTACTAACAGAAACAATGACTCCAAATCTCAATCCATTGATTTATCAGAACAGTTCTGAAACTGAATTATACAATGATGTGATCTGGTAACTATTACATTTTGCATGCAATTAATTTAATTTTTCACATTTAAATTCTCTTTACTTTATAATTCAAATACTTTTATTATTGATAATATTTTTGCACAGGAAAAGACCAAACATATTTAACAGAACTTAAGTATCAGTGCTTCTCTGAATTAAAAAAAAATGTGAGCTATTAAACACTAAAATGAATCATGATTGTGTGATTGTGTGTGTGTATTTGATTACAATTCACAAATTTCATTCTAAACACAAATATATTTACCATGGAAACTTTTCTTTCACACATATACACAAGATTCATTCTTATACACACTATATATGTGTGTGTATACATACTTGTTTAGAGAAAGCTGTCAAAAAATCTAGCATCCTTTACTGAAATGTTGCAGTGCATGTTTCATAGATTCATAGATTGTTAGGGGCTGCAAGGGACCTTGCAGATCATTGGGTCCAGCCCTCCCTCCCCCCTTCGCTCTAGGCAGGAAGACAACTGGGGTCAAGTGACCCCAGCAAGATGACTGTCCAGTCTCCTCTTGAAAACCTCCAGGGTAAGTGACTGCACCACCTCTGGAGGGAGTTTATTCCATAGTCTGGACACCCTGACTGTGAAGGAGTTTTTCCTGGTATTAAGCCTGAAGTGGCCTTCCAAGAGTTTGTATCCATTGGTCCTGGTCTTCCTCAGGGGTGCCCTAGTGAACAGTTTTTTCACCGAGCTCTTGATGCACTCCTCTGATATAGTGGTAAGCTGCTATCAAGTCCCCTCTCAACCCTCTCTTCTTTAGGCTAAAGAGGCCCAGGTCCCTCAGCCTTTCCTCATATTCATAGATTCATAGATGTTAGGGTCGGAAGGGACCTCAATAGATCATCGAGTTCGACCCCCTGCATAAGCAGGAAAGAGTGCTGGGTCTAGATGACCCCAGCTAGATACTCATCTAACCTCCTCTTGAAGACCCCCAGGGTAGGGGAGAGCACCACCTCCCTTGGGAGCCCGTTCCAGACCCTGGCCACTCGAACTGTGAAGAAGTTCTTCCTAATGTCCAATCTAAATCTGCTCTCTGCTAGCTTGTGGCCATTGTTTCTTGTAACCCCCGGGGGCGCCTTGGTGAATAAATACTCACCAATTCCCTTCTGTGCCCCCGTGATGAACTTATAGGCAGCCACAAGGTTGCCTCTCAACCTTCTCTTGCGGAGGCTGAAAAGGTCCAGTTTCTCTAGTCTCTCCTCATAGGGCTTGGTCTGCAGGTCCTTGACCATACGAGTTGCCTTTCTCTGGACCCTCTCCAGGTTATCCGCATCCTTCTTGAAGTGTGGTGCCCAGAATTGCACACAGTACTCCAACTGCGGTCTGACCAGTGCCCGATAGAGGGGAAGTATCACCTCCTTGGACCTATTCGTCATGCATCTGCTGATGCACGATAAAGTGCCATTGACTTTTCTGATGGCTTCGTCACACTGCCGGCTCATGTTCATCTTGGAGTCCACTAGGACTCCAAGATCCCTTTCCACCTCTGTGCCACCCAGCAGGTCATTCCCTAGGCTGTAGGTGTGCTGGACATTTTTCCTCCCTAGGTGCAGCACTTTGCATTTCTCCTTGTTGAACTGCATCCTGTTGTTTTCTGCCCACTTGTCCAACCTATCCAGGTCTGCCTGCAGCTGTTCCCTGCCGTCCGGCGTGTCCACCTTTCCCCATAGCTTTGTGTCATCTGCAAACTTGGACAGAGTACATTTGAATCCCTCGTCCAAGTCGCTGATGAAGACATTAAAGAGTATCGGTCCAAGGACCAAGCCCTGCGGGACCCCACTGCCCACACCCTTCCAGGTCGAGACCAACCCATCCACCACGACTCTTTGGATGCGACCCTCTAGCCAATTCGCCACCCACCGGACTGTGCAGTCATCCACATCACAGCCTCTTAGCTTGTTCACCAGTATGGGGTGGGATACCGTATCGAAGACCTTCCTGAAGTCTAAGTATACGACATCCACCCCTCCTCCTGTGTCCAGGTGTTTCGTAACCTGGTCATAGAAAGAGACTAGATTGGTCAGGCATGATCTGCCCGCCACAAACCCGTGCTGGTTTCCCCTCAGCATAATTTGCCCTGCCGGGCTCTCACAAATGTGAGCCTTGATAATTTTTTCAAAGACTTTGCCAAGGATGGAGGTGAGACTGACTGGCCTATAGTTGCCCGGGTCCTCCTTCCTCCCCTTTTTGAAAATGGGGACCACGTTAGCCCTTTTCCAGTCCTCCGGGACTTGGCCCGTGCGCCACGAGCGTTCGAATATTCCTGCCAGTGGCTCTGCAGTGATGTCGGCCAGTGCCTTCAGCACCCTCAGATGGAGCCCATCCGGGCCTGCCGATTTAAAGGCATCCAGTTCTTCCAAATGACTCTGCACCACCTCAGGATCTACGTATGGAATTCTGGCGCCTTGCTGCTGCCTCTCTACAACCCCAGTGAGAGACTTGTCGTGCCCCTCGCTTAGGAACACTGAGGCAAAGAACTCGTTGAGGAGTTCAGCCTTGTCCCCCCTGTCTGTCCTTTTTTGAGGGACATCAATTGTAGCAATTTTTACACATAGAGGTATATATGTGTCCCGGGGGAGAGTGGGGAAAAGATCCCAGACACTGAACGGGGACCCCCTGGGGTGAGAAGCATGCGTCAAAAGAGGAAAAGATACAAAAATAACTCAAAGAAATTACTTACTGGCAGCAGGACCTGTGGCGCAGCTGAAGCAAGAAAGGAAATCCGCGCAGGTCATAAGCCGTACCTTTATCCAGCTGAAACTGGCAGGTGATGTCATCAGCATCCCCAGTCAGTGGGGATAAGTTGGACTGCCAGGGAAGACAGAGGGAAGAGCAGAGCAGAGTTGGGGAAGGCTTCAACATTGGACACCATCTGGGATACCCCGAGAGAGAGCCGGCAGGAGCTCTCTACACCAGTGGGGAACAGTGTGGTGAGGAGACAGGGGAGCCAGAAGAGGCTCTCTGTGCTGACAGAGACAGGATCGGTGGAGGGATGGGAGAGCCAGAGGAGGTGCTCTACTCCAACAGATGCGGAAGCATCGGGGGAATGCGGGAGACAAAGGAGGCTCCCTCTCCAGGTGGAGACAAAAGGGAGCAGCAAAGGGAGCTGTGCAGCAGAATGGCCAGAGGCTGGGTGTTACCCCATACCATAAAAAATAGCCAGGTGCATGGGGAGATACCACAGGATGCCAGAAGCTGGATGTCTCCTACAGTGGAGAAGGACAACAGCAGCACATACCACGCGGGGCGGAGTGAGAGGCTAAACGACCCGGGGCGAAGGGCCACAGTCGACACTGACCATACGAAAGGCCAAACCCCAGCAGGATCATAGGGAGAGAAGGTTGCTCTGTTGCCCTAACAGAAGGGCAGGGGAAAGGACCAGACAGGTCCTTCCACACTTAGTTTGTGTTGCGTTTTCCTTTTTGTTTCCTCCTTTTGGAGGGGCTCAGAGGTAAGATGAGGGGATGAAGGCAGGATAACACTGTATCGTATTTTCTTTGGTCCTCCATCTTTCATTTGAGCACAGGATAAGTTTAAAGTCCCAGGCAGGGACCGCTGAGAGACAGGAGAGAGTGATTCTCTGAAGCCCTACTACTGCCTGAGTTAGTTATCTCAGGAGGCAGGGCCTGGAACGTGATAGGGCTATGAAGGCCATCGAGTTGCAGGGAGACAACATCATCAGGGGTATGGCCAAGAAGATCTGGTGACCCGCCAGAGGTTGGCGTTAGGTTGGGGTATAGGGGAGGTGGAGCCCCGCGGACGACCGCCGGGCGGACTCCACACTACAGCCGAACTCTGGATGGTTGGCCTCCTCACTGGTATAACACTCGAAGTCATGGCAAGAGGGATTGGGGTAGCCCACCCAGGTGATAAATGGCTGCCCACTGTCCTACAGAAGACCATAGGACGCCCTCTACCGGCCACCCGGACCAAGGCTGCATGCGACCGAATGTTCGAAGCCTGGCGGGTACAAACTGGTGCATTGGCCGGGAATCTACTGGAAAACTCAGCCCCAGAAGAACAACCCAACATGCAACCAGCGGCCAAAACTACTCCCGATATGTTGGGCCAGAACTTGCAAGCACTGACGCAGATACTGGATGTACAGCAACAAATGATGGAGCATCGGCAGGACTGGCTGCAACATGTCCTAACAGTGACATGTCCTAACGGCCTTTAAAATGCCAAAGGTGACAGGTGATGACAACACGGAAGCATACATCGAGGCATTTGAGTGCCATGCTATCATGACGGGCCTGGACAAAGGGTACTGGGCCAATCAGCTCGGGGCCCTCGTGGTAGGAAAAACCCAGGCAGCGTATAGGGCGCTTCCCTGGGATGAAGCGCAAGATTATGACATAGTGAAAGCGGCCATTTTGTATCGGCTGGAGATTAATCCCGAACATTATAGGCGTTTCTTCTGGGCCAAGAAGGGGGCAGAAGAGAAGTGACCCCGGCTCCTGTTGCAATCATTGAGGGACCTATTTAGTAAATGGATCAATCTCACATCCTGTGACCATGATGCCTTGGCTGATCAGATAGTATTAGAGCAATTCCTTAATGACTTAGAAGAGCAGACTCAGTGGTAGGTATGCCAGCATTCTCCTCCCAATTGCGAGGAAGTATTGAAACTGGCTGAGGCCTTTGCAGCCTCAGAAGTCAATTACCCTCAAGAGAGGCACAACTCCAACCCTCTACCCTTGATGGTGAAGGAAATGGAAAAATGACATTTCACCCCCAGGGGACCGATGAGGGATATGGTTTGTTTCTGTTGTGAGAAAGTCGGGCACTTTTCAAGGGAACGTGCAAACAACGTATCGGAGAGATGGCGCCTAGACAACCCAGCGCGTGGAACAGCAGAGGGGCGCAAAAAACCCATTCAAACAGAATCAAAGGATTGTGGTTTTGTGACAGGCAGAGAAGGCGCCATATGGGAACAACCCATGGTACAAGCTTGGGGAACCAGACGACGACATGAATGTACTAAACCTACACGACATGGCCAGCAGTCAACTGTTTAGGGAGGCACAAGAAGAGAACAGGGGGTTACAGGAGCTGCAAGCAACAGCGGTGGACGCATCAACCTTCCCACGAGCACAGACCCCAGTGACTACACCTCGGTTCGAGGTAAGACATCAACTCCTATACCGGGTCCAGCCTGGTGGGGCAGGGAAGCCCGAGAGGACACAACTTGTGGTGCCCTCTTGTTTCCGGCAGGCCATATGGCAGCTCGTTCACTCCAACCCTACTGGAGGCCACATGGGGCGTGATAGGACTATCGCTACGATATCACGGTGGTTTTTTTGGCTGGGATTGGGGGGAGACATGGCCTGCCAGTGCACTGCTTGCCCTGAGTGCCAAAAAGCTAGGGAGAACCACCCACCAAGAGTTCCTCTCCAGCCCATGCCAGTGATCGACCTTCCGTTTTCAAGGATAGCAATGGATGTTATCAGCCCACTGCCCTGCAGTAGTGCAGGCCGTCAATATATACTTGTATTTGTAGATTATGCCACATGGTATCCAGACGTGGTGCCACTTTGGGTGGTAACCGCCCCTCGGATTGCAGAGGAGCTCATCAAGTGGATCACCAGAATGGGAATTCCACAAGAGATCCTGACAGACCAGGTGTGTAATTTTATGTCGGGGGTGTTACAAGGGATATGCCGGACGTTAAAAATAAAACAGCTCCAAACGTCAGTGTATCACCCGCAGACAAACGGGCTGGTGGAAAGGCTGAATGGATGCATAAAGTAAATGTTATGCCGGTGCATAAGGGGGGATCCTTGGAAATGGGATCTACTCCTCCCCTTGACATTATTTGTCTTTAGGGACACCCCCCTCAGAGTTATTGAGGTATTCTCTGTTCGAGTTAGTGTTGGGCCATTGCCCCAGAGGCTTGCTGCAAATTTTGAGGGAAGATTGGGAACGCGACACAGCAGCTGCACAGGACCCCTTTGCGTATTGGCAAGAGTTTCAACGCCAGGTGCAGTTGGCCAGGGACTTGGCCAAAGACAATTTGCAGCAGGCGCAATGCCAGCAAAAGGAGAAGTACGACGCTCGCTCCAAGGTGCGAGAATTCGAACCAGGACAGAAGGTGCTGGTGGTGCTTCCCACATCCACAAACAAACTGTTAATGCAGTGGCAAGGTCCATTTGAGGTAATCAGGAGGGTGGGCCCAGTGGATTATGAAGTACACTGACCAGGCCATCTTCGTACGAGGCAGATTTACCACGTCAACCTCCTGCATGAGTGGCACCAACCTGAAGGCTGGGCAGCTTTTATGGAGGAAGAATCAGAGGACCTAGGCCCCCAGAGGAGTGATCCGAGCATGGGGCAGCGGGTTCGGTAGGCCAGATCCAAGTGGGAGAAGAGCTGTCGGCAGCCCAGAAATTCAAAGTGCAAACCCTCATCGAGAAGTTCAGAGATGTGTTCACGGAAGAACCCAGATGGGTGCAAGAGACGTGCCACCCGATTCATACCCCACCAGGGTCGTTAGTGCGAGATAGATGGCGACTGATTCCACATCATCTCACTAGGGAAATACATAAAGAGATCGATAGGATGTTAGAGTTAGGGATTATATTACCCTCCCGGAGCCCACGGTAGAGTTCCCTCATTCCAGTGCCCAAATCCGATGGCTCCCTGAGATTGTGCATAGACTATCGGTGGCTGAATGATATAGCAGTCTTCAACTCTTTTCCCATGCCCCACGTCACTGAGCTAATCGAGTGCATCGGCTCCGCCAAGTTCATATCAACACTAGACTTGGAGAAAGGGTATTGGCAAATCCCGGTTGCACCCAGAGACCAACCTAAGACCGCGTTTGGAACACCATGGGGATTATACAAGTTTCTGCGTATGCCATTCAGGTTACATGGAGTCAGGCCAACCTTTCAATGCATCTTAGCCCCATGTGCAGAATATACTGCCACGTATATTGACAATATTGTCATCTTTTCGCAGTCCTGGGCGCATCACAAACAAGCCCTTGTTGCGGTACTGACAGAGCTGAGAAAAGCGGGTCTAATGGCAAACCCGCAAAAGTGCACGATGGCCCAAAGACGAATGAAATATTTAGGGTTCCTAGTGGGACAAGGAACAACTAGACTGCTGGCAGATAAAGTAGAAGCCATCAGCAAGTTCCAGGCACCACAAACGTACAAACAACTGTGATCCTTTCTAGGCCTAACTATTATCACCGGTTTGTCCCACGGTACTCTGAGTTAGCAGCCCCACAATCAGAGGCAATAAAAGGGCCACGAGGAAAAGGAATAAAATGGATGGGGAAATGCCATGGAGCTTTCAATTGCTGAAAAGAGCTCTGTGCGAGGACGTGGTAATACACACACCCGATTTCCAAAAACCTTCTGTGTTGCAAACAGACACATCAGAGACTGTTGTTGGGGCAGTATTGAGACAAGAAGATGCTGGAGTGGAGAGACCAGTAGCCTACACCAGCCAAAAACTGCTGCCCGCGGAAACAAGGTTGCCACTATCGAGCATGAGTGTTTGGCAATATGCTGGGCAGTGGAACACTTCCGATATTAATGAGAAGAGAGTTTACGCTAGTAATGGACCATGCTCCCCTAACATGGCTCAGTTCCATGAGAACAGGTAATGCCTGAATTACGAGATGGGCTCTGGCCCTCCAACCTTTTAAATGCCGCATAGTGCACCAGCCAGGAGTAGATAATATAACAGCAGACTTTCTATCTAGATGCAACAATGAAACCGAAGATGACGATGAGAAACAAAAACGTACAGAACTACAGGACAAGATGGGTAGGACATTAGCAGACAGAAAGAAACTGCCCCAAGGCAACTTAAGGGGGAGGTTATGTCCCGGGGGAGAGCGGGGAAAAGAACCCCAAATAATGAACGGGGACCCCCAGGGGCAGGGAGTATGCGTTGAAAGAGGAAAAGATACAAAAATAACTCAAATTATTTACCGGCAGCAGGACCCACGGCGCAGCTGGAGCAAGAAAGGAAATCCGTGTGAGTAATAAGCCATGCCTTTATCCAGCTGAAACCAGCCGGAGATGTCATCAGCAATCACCAGCCGGCGGGGATAAGATGGACCGCTGGGGAAGATGGCGGGCAGAGCAGAGCTGTCAGGGAAAGCTCCAACGCAAGACATCATCCAGGATACCCCGAAGAAGAGAGAGCTGGCAGGGGCTCTGTATGCCAGTGGGGAACAGCGTGGTGAGGAGACAGGGGAGCCAGAAGAGGCTCTCTGTGCTGACAGAGACAGGATCGGTGGAGGGACGGAAGAGCCAGAGGAGGCTCTCTACTCCAACAGAGGCAAGATTGTCGGGGGAACGCAGGAGACAAAGGAGGCTCCCCCACCAGGCAGAGAGAAGGAAGCAGCAAAGGGAGCTGCAGAGCAGAATGGCCAAGGCTGGCTATCAGCCCATACCATAAAAAATAGCTGAGTACATGGGGAGATACTGCAGGATGCCAGAAGCTGGACATCTTCTACAATGGAGAAGGACAGCAGCGGCACTTACCACGCGGGGTGGAGCGAGAGGCGAAACAACCCAAGGCAAAGGGCCACGGTTGACACTGACCATACGAAGGGTCAAACCCCAGCAGGATCATAGGGAGTGAAGGTTGCTCTGTTGCCCTAACAGAAGGGCAGGGGAAAGGACCGGACAGGTCCTTCCACACTTAGTTTGTGCTGGGTTTTCCTTTTTGTTTCCTCCTTTTGGAGAGGCTCAGAGGTAGGATGAGGGAATGCAGGCAGGATAGCGCTGTATTGTATTTTCTTTGGTCCTCCATCTTTCATTTGAGCTCAGGGTAACTTCAGAGTCCCAGGGAGAGACTGCTGAGAGACAGGAGGGAGTGATTCTATTCGAAGCCTATTCTATTCAATTCTATTCGAAGCCCTACTACTGCCTGAGTTAGTTATCTTGGGAGGCAGGGCCTAGAATGTGATAGGGCTATGAAAACCATTGAGTTGCAGGGAGACAACATCATCAGGGGTATGGCCGAGAAAATCTGGTGACCCGCCAGAGGTTGGCATGAGGTTGGGGTGTAGAGGAGGTGGAACCCCACGGACGACTGCCAGGCGGACTCCCTGCTACAGCAGAGCCCTGGGTGGTTGGCCTCCCCACTGGTATAACATTCAAAGTCGTGGCAGGTGAGATTGGGGTAGGCCACCCAGCTGATAAACGGCTGCCCACCATCCTACACAAGACTGTAGGACGCCCTGTACCGGCCGGCTGGACCAAGGCCGTACGCAACCAAATGTTCGAAGCCCAGCAGGTACAATATGTATAGGATATTATGAAGACTAAATTGTCTAAATTTTGTACAGTGTGAGCTCCATTATACACTCATTTATTGATATATAAACCTGGAGTAACTTCATTGACTTGATTGGGACCTATTTCAAATTTGTCTAAGGGACATAAATCCAAGCTAAATCTGGTTTGAGTTTTTCTGTGGTTAAATCAGAAATGAAAAACAGCAAGAATGTAAAAAGGTATTATAAATATCTCTAGCCCAATAGACAGTGTGCTTTTTTTCAAAGCTGGCTGACAGTAATCCATATGTGAGATTAAGAACAGGGGCCCCACTTTTGCTTTCTCCAATTTTTGTTCTCAGTGATTGCTTCTTTCAGTAAGCAGACATCCAAATCTTGATATCTGGCTTCAGTAAGTAGGGTGCTTCCAGTAGTGTTGCTTTATCCACTCTCCCACTAATAACATTTCCATTGTATATATAAATCTTGGCAATTTTTGTGAGAATTGCAGCCATATGCATGTGTAACACTAGTGTATATACTCTTCCTGACATTACATGACCACATCTCTTTCCAAGGTTCTACTCCTGAATTCTACAGCCACTACTACCCTGGCATGGCCTTACTAACTTGAGTAACAATCTCTTGCAATACAAGAGCTGCAAATTTGGCCTGAAACTATTTCCACCAAAGCTGTTCCCTCTATCCTCTGTGTTTCTAAAGCTATGGTGTGTCAAAGGATGTTAGATCAAGGTATTGGCACTGTCCAAGCTGTAATTGGCATTGTCCACAACATTCACTAGTGTTGTGGTAACAATTACATTTGTGTAACATGATGTTTGATTGCTTGCTTTTAATTCTGCAAAGCACTGCATACCAGCACACTGCCAATACTGATAACACTTTGGAATGCTTAGCGCAGTGACTATTGGTGTTTGGCACATACTTATGCATGCCATCATTCATTCACTTTGTGCTAATTATAATTGCAAGTATCTGCAAGGTAATGCATCAACTTTATTAGGTACATATATTGTCCAGGAGAGCAAATGTATTTCCAGATGGAATTTGGATACCTTTTAAACACATATACATCTCAATATATACTGAAGGCAGACTCTTGTCTAGCACAAGATCTTTGTACCTACTCAAGAACTTCAAACCTATATACAGAAACAAGTGTTAACTTCCTGCAGTATGCAGCACTATTTGTGAGCTGTAGTAACTAAAAATGGCTTTGATTCAGTGTTGCATTCATACTTTTGAAGATTATTTAAATATAGAAGCAGCAAGGAAATTTTGAATATATTTTTCTCTTTTATTACATTAAAGGAATGCTATTGAGATAAAAGCCATATTCAGATATGTCTAGAGTGCTTACCTGAGTGGTAGATGCAGATTAAATGTTCCAATGCATTCTAGGAGCCTGAGTCCTGTTTTCAAAAGCCATAAGTAATTTTCATAAGTAAATAATTGTACATCAGTAAGAATTACTAGGTTGCTAAATGCTCAAGCCACTTTTGAAAATGGGCCTAAACATTTGGGCTACTAAAATGTTAAATTTTTTTTTTAAATGTTACTCATGCTTTATTTCATTATCTCACCAGGGAAAGGTCCAAATCCAAGCCCCAGATCCAAGCATGCTTGAACCTTTGATTCAAATCTGTATATGAAGCAGAAGCTGGAAAATGGCTCATATTTCTTTAATTGAGCTGCTTAAGATTCCCAGATCAAAACATCCCTGGACACTAAGGGACCAAGAGCCAATTCTGCAGTTCGATTTTTGCTGTGCTGTGTACTTATTATGAAGCTTGAACAGTGAAATGAAACCAACTGTTTCAATATCAGGATTATAAATGCTTGGACAATGCTGCTATGTTTAAGTTCCCTAGAAATGCTCCACTAAAAAAAGTTCCCAGCTTTCACAGGGCTGGATGCTCTGGTGGAAGAGAGCAGTATGCATGCAACTAGGCATTATGTACATGTAGTAGCAGTGGAGGTGTAACTGTTCTGTGCAGTGGTTGCCCTCTCTACCATTGTGAAAACTCCTCTGCAAGCACATAGAGCATGCAGACATGAAAGAGAGTGGGACATTATCCATGCATTGCATTCTGCTTCTCTTGGAAGATTATGGAGGTAGAGAGCAGGCATGAAGACAAGAGCATGGGGAGAACAGATCTGGAGTAGCCATTCTGCCAGGGCTGAGTGGGTGGCAGAGCCTTATGCTACACATTTGGGGTCTATGAAGAAAGGGAACTATTCTCATCCTAAACACAGGCTTTCCTCTTCTCTCTTCATGAGGAAGATGCAGAGACAACTCTATGAGCTGCTTTCTCATGTTTATAGCATTACCATATCAGTGAAATCTTTAAGAAATCATGGAAGCATTTATATTTTTAGTAGTATTATTTTCTTTTTCTTCTTTTAAGCCTGTATTTTAAGGAAGCCTATATTACTTAAGCAAAGACCTCCTCCACTCTTAAGCCTTCAGTTCATAGTTCCTGTGTTGTATAAATCCATTACTTAAGATTAAGGGCAGTAACTTGCTGCCATATGAAACTTAAACAAATAATTCTGGGATCCTCTCTCATGGAGGCATGCAGTAAGCTTGGCACTTTCAATTGGCACCTTCATCTGCACAAGCAGAGGTGCATGTATCATCATCCATTCTGTATAAGTGATATTCCTCTAGTCAGGCAGATGTGACTATCAAGAGGTCTAAAGAAATGTGGTTGCCAAGATGAAGTAGTGCAGTTTATTAAATATTACTTCTGACTGTGAGAGATTTGGCAGAGAGATGTATGTGGTTGTGAATGTAATCAAACTCTTGTCCAAAATAGAGATTATAACTTCTTTTCCAACCACATCTTATTTTTTTCATCTTTGTATCTTAAGCAGCTTAACTGAAGACTAGCATTTATGATGCTGAATTCATATTACAAATAATGCAAAATTAGTCTCCACTGTCCTTCCTCTGGCAAAACTCCCATTTGAAACAACCATGGAAAATAGCTTAATAGTCATAAATAATACCCAGCTTAACACTGTACCTTTCTTTCTATACAAACAGGGCTGATCCATTTTTAAATGTCATGTTCTGTCAGATAATGTTCCTGTTACTCTGCAGCAAAAAATATTAACAACAGCCTAGGCAAAAAAAAAGCCCTTTATAATTTCATATTTCAAATCTTGTGCAAATAATCTCCAGATGCCTAAACCACCAGGAGCTGCTCTTTGTATTAAATGTCATTGTGAATTTCCCACATGCAGATTCAAGAGAATAAAAAAGACGTAATTTATTTCTATAGTTTTAATATATATAATTTGACAAGCAACAGCTCTACAGATCTCCTCAGCAAATGCAATACATTTTGGTTGTTTGCTTTGGTTTATAGTCTTCCTGCCATGTAGATGGCAGCAACACTCAAGGCTTGAAATTCACATTGGCTTCTTTTTGAGGCTTCATTCCAGAATAAGAATATTTTGTCTTCAGTGAAATAAAAGGTTGATCATTTTAAGATAAATATCAGCTTGGTCACAGATACCTTTAAAGCTGCATTTAATATCTTAATAGCTATATTTAAAAGGTTTTCTTCAATGGCTTGGCAGTGTATCATATCTATTTATATGAATATAATTGTCACAGTTTGTTCTTTGTACCTCACAATTTATTTGGTTTATATTAATTGAATTACCAATATTTTTTGGTTTTGCTAGAATTCATGCATGAGAGACTTCCTATTAGGAATCAAAGGAGATAAGAACTTAACAAGGCAATCCCCACTTCTATTTCCCTTTGGGGTGACTAGCAGCAAGCAAAGGTAGGAGGCTATTGACTAAGGGGGTCATTGTCCAGGAAAAAGACAAGGAGGATGGGCAGGGAAAGATAACTCAGTGCACAGCATGAGACTGAGAACTGTGGGCTCTGCTAAGCATAGTACTTTATAGAAAATACTATAAATTATCCTGCAAAGCACAGTGTGAGGGTCCCAATCTTTTTAGCTTGCTATCGTGTAGAATTGTCTGCTCTCTCACACTCACTTTGGATACAGAATAAAGAGAGGATTTGAAAGACAGCCAGTGAAACTGAGACCCAGAATAAAAGCTGTGACAGCCTGTGTCTCTGCAGCATCAGCTGAAACCTCAGTGAGGCTTTGTGGGAGCTTTTACAGGCCATGGTGGATAAGAGCAGGTGCTGTGCTTGTGACTTCGAAGCATTTACTGATACAGGAGCAAAGGAGAGAGCTAACTTAAAAAAAAATCTTTTCTATTCTATGTGCTTTTTCTAAATGGTGAAAAGAGAGAGGGGTTATTTGGCAAGCTGACTTACACTGCAGTAAATCAGTACTACTTCCCACAGTGCCTCTGGTTCAATAGCAGCTGGAGAAGCTGGGAAGCCAAACGTCCAAACAGATAGCAATTCCCATTATGCTGGTCCTCAACAGCTACTAGCAATACAAGGGGCAGAGTCTGCATTGGCAGCAAATTAGATTTTAAGCTCTTTAGGGGCAGGAACTGTCTTAATTCTGTGTTTGTGCAGTGACTAGCACAAAGAGGTCTTGGCCCCTGACTGAGGCTCCTAGGCAGTACCACAAAATGTGATGAAAGAGCCTACAGAAAATAAAGCCACTGCCAATGTAAGGATTAGTGTGGGAATGCAGCATGCAGCCTCCCAGCACACTGACCACTTCTGGGACACGGTCCTTCCAGCATTCTCCCTGGCTGGGGCACTTCTGTGCTGTGTATTATAGGCATAAAGCAATCAAAATCTAATAGCTGTACTTTGTTAGCTGCATATTCTTGACAAAGCAAAGGGATCAGAACATGGCCCTATATACCCCGCTGCAGAGTCTGTTTGTGGAGTTCACAGGGGATCATCACAGAGCTGAGCAATATAGCAGGCACTTGAAGGGAGAAACACAGCTAGAGACAACTATGTTCTAACTATCTGCAGGTGAGCAATACTGCCAGCTGCTGCTGGTTAGCACAGGCTTGGGGTTGGTTGCTCTAAGCTGTGGGAGGCTAAGCAGAGAGTCAAGAAGTTGTAGTTTCAGCAATAGTGAAGAAAGAACCACCGTAGATGCTGACATTTTAAGCAGATGAAAAATATTCTTTAAAGAGTTTTACTTTTCTCTATCTGAGGTGAACAGCATTTGCTGTGTGGCTGTTGTAGACATGGCTGTGTAAAAATAGTGCCTTTTAACTATACAGATTTTCTTCTCAGGCGTATTCCAATCTCCATGTGTGACTGGCAAAATACTGTATTGGATGTATTTTTGTCTGGCTGCCAATACATGCCCTCACTTCTGAGAAAGTGTGATGGATTTTCTATTCCACTGGCCATCAGAAATGTATATAAGTTGTAAGTTCAAAGTCTTCATTACTGATGATCATTCATGAGCATAAAAAACACACTTCAAAGAAGCCTTAAAGAATGCAGCAGGATTTCTGTGCCTCTGTTCTTCATCTGTAAAATGGGAATAGGTCTCTTTCCTACCTCACAGGTGTGTTGTGAGGATAAATACACTAAAGATTACAAGGTTCTCAGATACCATTACCATGGCAATAGGGGCTATATAAGTACCTTACAGAGAGAGATAAATAGATTTTAACATCCCAGCCTGTATCTGTAGGTCTCAAATGAGGAAGGATAGGCACCCTTAACCTTATGAACTGAGCAAATGCAATATGGACCCTCAGGAAAACAACATATGTAAAATCTTGCATTGATATTTTTTACAGAATCACTTTTCAGAGTACAACTGCTCTTGAGGAACTGGAGGTCTGTAATGATGATGATTCAGGGTTTTTAAAGAAGTTTCTGAACAGTTTTAATGGATTACATTCTGAGAACAGACATCAGAGAAGATATCACAAGGGAAGATTCATTCTAGGGACTATTCCTTATATTTGTTGCTTTAGTTATATGTAGTGACAGCCCAATGAATCACTGGGTGGTCTTTCAGTCTGACAATTTTGGAGATGTCCAAGCAATTAACAAGCAGTCAGTTGATTACAGTGGCTAGTGATTAAATTACAGAAGTTATTAGTAGTTTCCATAAAAGAATCTAAGGGAAGGTTTAGAGTCATCCATTATCTATCATAACTGAGGAGTGAGTTGATGAACACTTGTCTTTATCTGTTTGCTTATGCAGTTCAATTTTCAGGCTCATTGCCTCACTTCACAAGGTTGTACATTCAAGAGATTTTATGCCTATACTTCATGTAGCATCATGCTCATTTATGAGGATGTGAACACAGGACTTTTTCACTGGTGTAATTTCCAGATGTTTTGTACACCTATGCTAATTATTCCAGGAGCAGACAAACTAATGACTACTCCTGAGTAGCTTACCAGTGCCTTACCACTAGGGAGCAGAGATGCAGGTAGTATTGTCTATAGCAGTGGTACTCAACCTTTGTAGACACGAGGCACCCCTCAGGGAGTGTTGGCTCTTAGCTATCTCTTGTTTTTTTAATACTGAAAACGGATACATTCTTTAGTTGTAAAGAACTCAGAAAGATCAGAGCATGTTAGAATGGATGTGGATTCCTATTTGAAATCTCTAAGTTTATCTTTTGAATCATACGTAGGTGTTTGCATCTAACAGTGCTAATATTGTGCAATACCCTTAAAAGGAACTCCTGCCACCCCAGTATGCCTCAGGTCCCTGGCTGAGAATCACCATTCTATAGCAAGCAGCTACCCTGAGATAGCTGCAGATGCTTAACATATATGCTGCTACAGCTTTGCCTTAATTTTTCCCAGAAAAAGTTTGTACTGGATTCTAGCAAGCTGCATATATGAAACAGGGGTTTATACGGTGTGTTCATTCCTTGGTTACACTAGTGCAAAGTCTGAGGTTTGTGTTTCATGCCAGACACTGAAATCTGAAACCCCAGAGGTCCCTTTTGTAGCAAAGCTGTTGAGAAAGTTCTTTCTCCTATCTCCAGTCACCTCTCTAACTACTCTGGCACATGCTTCAATGACTTCACTCTGGGGTTCTTTGGCCCAGTGCATGGAAACTGCTCTTTTTGTTAAGGACTCCTTTAAACAAACTGCTCCTGCTGGGTCCTGTTCGTTGAACTTCAGCGCCCCATATACTTCCTGCACTGGCCTCAAAATGCTGCACGCATGTCTTAGCTGTTCTTTTCTTATTTCTGCTAAGCTTGTCTCAAGCCTTTTTTTCCCTAATGATTTTTTTTTAACATATGTGTTTGTGTGACAAAAAAATCAGGCATTGTTCCTCATATTCATTCTGAGCTGCACCTTGTTCTAATTAAAGGCAGTGGTAAATCACCCGTTAGATTCAGTGAGAAAAAAAGCAAAAATAAAATGTGAACAAACTGTATTAGTGGCAGCTTCCAGTCCAGGAATAAGTCTATTAAAATGGCCAAATTCCTGTCACATCACTTTCCATAGTAAGCCTATATAGGGCAACTGTACCTAGAAGGCACAGTTTTAAGCCCTACTAATTTAGGAAAAAGTGGTGTCTGGGCATGTGCTTAGGGTACAGCTGTTTTTTGCAAAGTGCTGAGCACTGCTTGTGTGGGGCTGTGTAGATTCAGCTCCTGCTGGCTTTAAATACAGTCTGCCCCAACTTTCTGCTTGAAAAGGAAAGTGGAGGCAAAGGTGACTGTCTGCAACAGTCTTCTTGAGCCTCAGCCAGCTGGATAGCTGCACCTGACTCGGGTACAAGTAAACCTCAAACCTAAAAGGGGATAAATTGGCCAGCAGGGATGATTATAATTCTGCTTCCTTTGATGTCTTAATGGCCTCTGTGCTGGAGGACTTGGGAGATTTCATTGGCCTCTTTAGTATTAACCTGAGCTCCATCCTCACTGGGGCCTTCACGAGGTTGAATTTCTCACCAGTCAGGATCCCCAAATTTGGTGACTTTTTTACAACCCTGTAGCCTTTCCTGAGGCAAGCTCTCTGGAACAGGATTCTGGAGTACTGCTTCTGTCATGGGCTTACACCAGCAGGAAGGCAAAGCATGTATAAGAGTACCTGCTTGGGAGACAGAGGAGGAGACGGGCCCTTTTATAGCTGTAGTAGTTATATGGCTGCCGTGATAGTCTAGTCTAGGTTTCTCCTGACCCAATGTCTTTGTTGGACTATAGCTGAGGGAAGGAAGACGTGTAGGGGAAAACATGCTGAAATTATTAATCTGCCTCTTTACACTCTCATTCACATAAAAAATCGGCCATGTTTAGGCCTCTGTTACCCTGAGTAAAATGCAGAGTAAGTCCATGGATTTTTACACCATGTAATTAGGATAAACACTATAGCTTTATAATAATACAGACTATTAGTAGAAATATAAGTAAGTTATTGAAAGAAAGCACACTGTTAATAATAGATTTAATTCCATTAATAAACTAATTAGCAGAAACCAAAACACTATGAAAAGATTAATACAGCCAAAAGTTTACAAGATGCTTCCTAGGCTGGCAAGTTGCCCTATTACAGTCCTTTGAGGATGACAACATGAAAGTAATTTACCTTTTTCTGGCATATGCTTTACAATTCTAGGCTGCATGAGATACAGTCATGCAAATAACTGTGAGTTGCACCTTGACCATGTAATAGGAAAAGTAGCTATTTCTCCATAATTGTATTGTCAGAAAATTCCTCCTACTTATCAGTATGCGACCCCACATTACAGACAAGGGAAAATCAGAGTACAGAGCAAACTATACACTGCAGCCTCTGAGATGCTATTCTTACTGCTATTACCAGCAATGATGATCATCTCTAAGTGTTCAGCAGTAAATCCAGAAGAATAAGTGGAAACATTTCTCCAAAGTGCTGTACAATAACATCTGACATTTATATAGCACCTTTCATCTGAGGATCCCAAAGTGTTTTTTACAAAGTGTGCTCAAATCACTTCACCCACCACTGAAATGTAGCCACATCAGTGGTAAAATTTCAGTACCTGTTCTCGACCAGGATTCAACAACAGTGTTGATGGGGTGTCAGCTAAATGAATCTAGTTGAACTGCTCTTATGAAGAGTGGTGCCAAGTCATCCTCAGTGACTTCAAGTGGCATAGCTTTGGTTGGTAGCATCCACTTTCTCTCTCCTTCTACAAAAAGACACTATGCTGGAGCACTACTTCAGCAATGAAAGGCAGGGCACCCATTTCACTATGCAAGCTGTTCAAACAGAGGCCAGATTTGATTTACTGGCAAAGCTTAAGCCCTAGGTGATATACTTGATAGCTTGGGTTTATCCACAGAAAATAAATCAGAATGAAAATAAAGAGAATATTTCTGATTTTTATGGGTCTAATTTGGTCTCTGCTTCTGTGGCATCTTTAGGATGTTTGAATTGAAGTTTTTAAAATAAAGTATTAATCCACTGTGGTTCATGACCTACATTCTTTTGTGCTGTGTCTTCCCACACCATATATATGTGTGAGTGCATATACCAGTGTATGTACACACACACACACACTTAGGTGTTCATAAATATATACACATACAGAATACAATGCCATTTTTCTGCCATTGAGTCAACAATGCAACCCCAGGACAACTATTCAGAGGCACATGCAGGGCAAGAGAGTGTGAAGTGTTTGTACATCATTATATGCATTTATGCAACATCTACCACAGTGAGGCCTGGAAAACTCACTGAAACCACCATGGTACAAACCAGGGCTGACCAACTTCTTAGTGACCACACCCTATGGGCTGCACCAGTGGTGGCTACATGCCACGGGGGCTGTATCAGTACAGGCCACAGGATCCCCAGGCACTCCCCTACTGCCCCAGACATGTGGGTGTTTCCCCCCACTCTTCACTGCAGTAGGCACATAGGCATTTCCCCCTGCTGCACTAGGCACATACGTGCTCCTGCTTCACTGCTGCACTGTGTGTGTGGGTCATGGGTGCAGGTGCCCCAGCTTCACCTTCAGCTCCCTGGGCATGGGTTCCTCTGCTGCTCTAGAGAGCTGCACCAGCACCCCCTGCCATGTGCCTGGCACTGTGAGGTGAGACTAAAAGCAGAAGTCAAATAGAAGGAGCAGCCCAGACCCTCCAGATGCTGCTGCTGCTGCAGCTAGAGTGGCAAGGGAGAAGCAGCTGGATGGGAGCCTGGAGCTATGCTAATCCTGCACAGCCCACCAGGTAGACAGCCCTGATACAGTATGGTTAACAAGGGAAGAGAGAAAATAAGGTGCAATTGTTGCAGAGGTTATAAAAGTGGACTGGATCCTCTACCAAAGAAAATATCTTGGATAGGGTATTTATCACCTTCAATTTATTGGGTAGGTCTGGATCAGCATTTAATTTGGTGGGCAAGAAGGGGTTCTATGGACATCAAGGGAGCAGCAGCAAGTGGTTTTTCACTTATTCTGTAAGCGCCCCTCAATCTGTTGAGGCAAGCAACAATTACAGCCTCTTTAAGAATGGTCAGCCTTCCCCCCAGCAAAACTCAGGCCTCCTCTACACATGCAGGCAAAGGTGCAATGGGATCTAATGCACAATTCACACAATCATGCCTCCTGCTACGCCATGTGTGCATGGCAGGAGGTACGACTGTGAGATTGTGCATTAGATCCCATTGTGTCTTATTGCTAATGGCAAGAAGCAAGCTCCCATGACTGGGAGCCCCATGCACCCCAGTGTGTGAAACCCCCAAGGTGGGAGGATCATTGCTGTTGTGATCTTACCCTCCAGGGGTGTGAGAAACCCCTGAGGTTGGAAAACTGCTGCAGGAAAGATCCCCCTCATCCCAGGGGTGCATGAACCCTTGGGGTGGAAGGATACCTGCTGGGGTAACCCCCTCCTGCCCCCCATCTTGGGGCTTTGCCAGGATAGACATGGCAGGCACCCAGTACTGGCAGCAGTGGAGCTCTGGGTCTAGCAGCTACAGGGCCCACAGCTACTGAGGCTGAGAGTCCTCAGCAGCTGCGGGACTCACAGTCTGGGCTGGGTAACATGCACTCATGAAGCTGGGAGCCCACAGCTAATAGAGCTCCCAGCCACAAGGGAGACCCTGCTACACAAGCAAATTAAGCTCGATGGCAACCAGCTCTAAAGTTAATACACATTTTCGAAGTCTGACTTAATGCTGGTTGAAGCTTTTTATGGCGTGATAACTACTTTGCATGTGTAACAGGTCTCAAGGTAATTGCACAATTAATGAGTTGAATTCATAATACCTGTAATACGTAGAGAGCGCCCCAGTGACACAATGAATAAGGGACTAGATTGAGACCCAACCAACATAACAGACAGGCAGCCATTTTACAACCAAGAATATCAGAAGCTCCACTCCTTTACTTGGAATAAGGAGCAAACAGTGAAATCAAGTCATAGCTCACAAGCAGCTCATGAGGCTAAAAGGAAAAGATAGTACTGGAAATATGTAGGCAAACAAAGTTCTTATCTTTTACATAACTAGATTTAATACAAATATTTTATATGCTGCCTAACTTGATAAACATAGCAATTATTCTTGAGATTAGTTGTCTGTAAATAATAGTGAGACTGATCTTGTATAGATGCTGTCTTTACCTGACATGAAGAAATTAAAGGAATAAACCTAAAATGAAATAAATATATTAAAGTAAATTGCTTAAAAGTACGTAGTGCATGAGAACAAGATATAAAGATGATCTTGCATTAAGATTCAGGCGTTCTTGAATTTGATTCCCAACTCTGCTACAGACTTCTTATTTGACCTCGGGCATGTCACATAAATCTTTTTGTGTCTCAGTTCACCTCTAAAATGGGGAATAATAACATTTCCATACCTTTATAGGAGTTTTATAAGGATAAATTCACTAATGTGGGTGAGTTTCTCAGATACAGCAGTGATGGAAGCTATACAAGTACCTAGATAAATAAGATATCAGGGCAGATGCTATCAGACACTCATTCCTACAAAAGTAAGGGGAAAATTATATTAAATGCTTAAATGTAATTTTTCCTCTCTCAAGAAGCTTCTTGGTGCTTTTAAACTAGAGACGAGCCATAAAGTGGAGCCTGAAGAATCAGTAATAACTCTGAATTTACCAAGGGATATTCTACATGACGTTTTAGCAACGCATGCCTGAATACCCTGGTTGGGTTTGCCCTGTGCACAAATCTAGGACACTGTGTTTCACTGTGACAGAGATAAAATGAATATATTCTAGGTACAAAAATAAGCTATATAAAATTTGAAATGCATTAATATGTATGTATGTATGTATGTATGTATGCTATTAGGGCAAGCAGGGTTCTTTGGGTAGATGTGATATCTTTTATTAGACCAACTAAATAGTTGGAAAAATTGTTCTTTGCAATTTGTTCTGGTCTAAAAAGTCCTGTGAAGATAATGAAGACATTCACTTTGGCTTCAGAGTGCTTTTGATCAGGTTCTTCACAGACAGCTACTACATGATCCCGTACCAAAACTTGGGGGCAGGGAGATCCTTAAGATTGCATAGTGACGCTCTCAAGTGTCAACATAAAGATTGTCTTTACACCTTAACTCTGCCCCTGCCCACATATACTGTGATACTTCTTTTAATTATACTGTCTGTGGCGGCGAAGCGCCCCCACAGGCGAGTGAGGGGGAGAAGAGGGGACCCACAGACCCTAGACCCCGAGAGCAAGCCCCCAGAAGGGCATAGATACCAGCAGAGGGGCAGCAGGAGGAAGAACCGCAGCCACGGCTGCAGCCGTGCGAGCCGCCATTACGCCAGCTCTGGCAACAGCTGTTCGCCGCGCGGCGAACAGCTGAGCCAATCCCAGCAGCCAGAGCAGCCACTGCGGGAGGATTCAAAAACGCCGACAGGACAGGGAAAGAGAGAGAGCCGGGGAGAGAGTACGGGTGCGCGGCCCGTGTTGCAGGCTCTCACACGGAGCGTCAAGGACCCCGCCTGCGGGTCTCAAGCAAGCAGTATAGGCAGGAGCGGGACGCCTTTCGCCTGCAGCCAGGCGAGAGGCGGTCAGAGAGTGCACGCCGAGGCACTCTCTCTGCTACGTCCTGAAGCGGCAGCCACACAGGAAGCAGGGGAGCGCCCTGCAGACGGGAGGAAAGGGGAGATAGCGGAGGCCCCAGGAGGGGGCTGGAACCAGGGGAAGCAACCACCAGCTCCCCCTGGTCCGGAGGAGTGTTATCTATAAGGGAGGAGAAAGGAGAAACCCCTCTCTGCAGGAGAGGGGAACGACCGAGAACCGGGGAACCGGTCAGAGGCCATCATACTGGGCCTGGCAACATCTGAAGGACATCGCCCAGCGGCTGGCGTGTGGACGGGGTGTAGGGGAGGCGGAGCCCCGTGGATCACCGCGTCCGATAACCGTGAGTACCACCGCCTATCGGGAGGCCCCACCCAGGATAAAGAGCTCCACTGGAGACCCCTCCGAAGGTAATTGAGTACATCCAAGTCGTGGCAGGCGAGTTGAGGGGAGGGGCCACACCCCGATAGGTCAGACGGAGCGAGGCGCAGGCTCCACACTGTCACAGAATCATTCTCAACTTTTCAAAACTCTAAATCTTTACACATATATGTGTAACACCCAAAAAGGTATTTCCATTTTTGTACCTTTACCTCCATTCTATTGTGATGATAAAGGTTTAGTATATCTTTATCCACACAAGCTTTGCCTCAGTACTTGGATAATGAACTACTGTATTTACTTAAATACAAGGTGAGGGGAAAATGTCCCTTGTCTCCATAGGAAGAAAACCTTCTCTTTAAATACATTCTCTATCATTAGACCACTTCCAGAAGCAGCATGTGCTCAGTAATGGAAACCAACTATGAACTTGATTGAATGCAGCCTACACTGAGCATGCCTGTAAAAAGCATGGCTCCTATTGGGCAAATATATTGATGGAAACCATTTTTTATTACAAATTTTATTAAAAATACATTTATCACCCTGTACTTAAAAAGCTTCACATACTGAGCATCCTTGTTTTACCAAAACGTTGTATCGTAAAAACAACTACATGTCCAAAAATATACAACTACATATATTAAATCTTTAAAGGACATACATCAATTTCCCACAAAAGAACCCTTTCAGAACTCTTTTTCTTCATATAGAAACCCATGAAAAATTACCTCAGTAACCACATGAAACTTTCTGCCCCTCGCATCAGTCCTCTCTGTTGGTTCAGTGAAACAAGTATATCCAGTAGAGCTGTGTGAAGCTTTGGTGCTGATTCGATTCAGAGGAGATTTGGCCCAATTTGGCAGCTGAATCTCTGAATACGAATTGAAACTCTCTGAATCAATTTGGAAAAGATTCAGAGAGCTTCGGCAATTTGGGCAGTCCCGCTGCAGCAGGTACCTGGACCTGGACTCCATGCTGGTAAGTAGGAGGCGGGGGGGTGCCATGGGGGGCCCCCTGCCAGGCCCGATCCCTGCCTGCTTCTTCAGCCCCCCTGAGTGCCCCCAACCCCCGCCCCGCTCCCCCAGCCCCCCCATGGCTGCCCCATCCAGCCCAGCTCCCAGTTTTTTTAAAAAAAGCCCCCACTAACCGGCTGCTGCCAGGTGGGGGGGGGCATTCTCCACTGCCCCATGCCATGTGGGGGGATCTTCCATGAGCCCCCCAAACCCCACCCACTTTTCCAACACCCTCTATGGCTGCCCTGTCTGGCCCAGCTCCCGTCCCTTTAACACTCCCCCCCAAACTCACCAGCTGCTGTAGCAGCCTCGGGGCTTCTGGGGGCTTGTGACAGAGCCCCCCACACAGCATGTGGCAGTGCAGGGCAGTGGGGTTCACCCCCCGCCCACCAGGCAGGAGCTGGTGAGTGGGGGCTTTTTTTTTTTAAGGGCCGGGAGCCAGGCCAGGTGGGGTAGCCTTGAGGGGGCTGAGAGAGCAGGCAGGGGTTGGGGGACACATGACAGAACCCCCCATGCAGCATGGGGCAGCTGGGATTGCCCCCTGACCTGGCAGCAGCTGGTGAGTGGGCTTTTTTTTTTCAAAGAGCTGGGAGCTGGAGCTGGAGCTGGGCAGGGCTGGGAGAGCGGGTGGGGGTTGGGGCCTATGCGATTCAGAGATTCGGCAGCAGCCAAATCTCTGAATCAGATTCAGCCAAATTGATTTGGGACAGTGATTCGAATCACTGAATCGAATCACTGTCCCCCGAATAGGCTGAACCCAAATCCGAAGCAAATACTAGCCACTTCACACAGGCCTAGTATCCAGTCCTTTTTCTTCCACTTCTTCTCTGCCTTTTCTTCTCTGATCTCTTCCTTATCCCAACTGATGTAGTATTTCAGTTCATGCAGCCTCAGCATCAGGCACGCTCTTTCAGTGAAAGCCAATCCCTTAGAAAAACAGATTTCTCACTTTCCATTAACTAGTTTTAAAACATGCTAATAAAGTTCTTAAGAACGTTTCCTCCCATCTCTTTGGTATGAGTTCATATAATACCATCTTCTGCACTAATAACAGGTTTATTTTGGTGACACTCAAAGTGTTGGACCCTTTCCAACACCCCCTTTGCATATGTACACTCCCAAAACATGTCCCACAGTTTCTTCTTCCCCACACTCTCACTTGGGTACCTAGATGAGCTCATCAAGCCCTATCTGTTTTGCATAGCTCCTATTGGCAAGATATTTCTTACAACTGTCCATGCATACTAGGTTAGCAGATTCCCCTTTTAGTTGTTTACCGGCCACCACTCTCCACTCTTTCTTCACTTGTCCTGCTGTAAAGTTTCCCACCAACACCATCCTTTGTCCCTTACCACTTTCATTAATTTCTTATGATCCTTCAGGATCTCCAACCCTCTGCATAAAACTTTCCATCCTGATGTAATGAATTGCTGGTTGCCATGCCCGTGGATTCTTCAAAGAAGGCTTATATACTTCCCATTTCCTCAGATTTGCAGCTGTGTGAAATCAGGTGACCTGTCCCTCCATTACTGCTTTGCATACCACACTTACATATTTCACATAGATGAACAATCCCAAAGCACAGCGGGGTCACCCTTTTGGCATTCCAGAAGAACACACATATTTCCCTCTGTACTTTTGCAATCTGCCACTGTGTCAGTGGAAATACATGTCCCAGATACAAAATAATCAGCAGTAGCACAGCTTTAACCACCACCAGTTTTTTGGCAAAGGACAGAATCCTTTTGGACCATAACCAAAGTATTTGCTATATACTTGCCATCACCTTTTCCTATGTTGTATTCTCCTCAACGTCAATTGGGAACTCTAGTACTCTATTTTCACTCTCTTATTTGAAGGCCCAACTTCTCCAAGTGCCTCCAGTTCCCTGCTCCCATTATGGTGCTTTTTGATCTATTTAGTTTAGCCCCTCTGATGTATGCTTTAGCACCCTTTGTATTGAAAATCTATCATCTCTAACTACTATATATCATCCATGTATAATATACATTTTTCCTCTCCCCCTCCCAGTATCTTTACTCCACTTATGACCTTGTCTTTTCTTATTCTTTGTGCTAACAGTTCCTTGCCGCACACAAATAGTTGTGGTGACAGGGGCACCCTTGCCTCTCACTTGTATGGATTTTAAAGGCACCACAGAGATGCCCATTAACTTAGACTTGACTATCTGCTTCTCTATACAATAGCATTATCCAACACAAAAATTTCTCTGGGAACTCTATTTTTCTTAGCCCTTTAGATATGTAGTCATGATCCATTCTCTCATATGCTTTTTCTAAATCTAAGTTTGCAATAACTGTGTTTGTTATCCTCTCTTGGATATGGGACAGTTTATGTCTGATCACTCTGATTGCTTTGGAGATCCTTCTACCTGGTATTGTGTGCACTTGGTCTTCACGTAGTATCTTCCGGAGGTATTTCCTCATTCTCAAAGCCAGTGTCTTGGCCATTAACTTATAGTCCATATTAAGGAGTGTCCAGTTTTTCTGGAATTCCTTTTTCCTTTCCTTGAGTACATTCACAATGCCTCTTGTAAAATCTTTCCCTCCTCTCCTGTTTCCACTATTTCCTTGAAAACTTTCAGTATATCCTTCCCTACCCATACTCAAAACTTCTCGTAAAATTCCATAAGTAGCCCACCTGCTCCTGGTGATTTCTCTCTTTTAAAAGTTTTTAATAATTCTTCCAGTTCCTTTAAACTTATCTTTTCTTCCATCATCTTTGATTTCTCCTCCCTTTACTTTCTCTTCCGTCTCTTCTAGCAAATCCTTCATCTTTTTTCCTGTCTTTTCCTCTTCTGATATCATTCTTCATGAAGTCTTCTCATTGCCCCCAACACCTCCTCCAGTTTTTCCACCCAGATACTTTCCCACACTGCTTTTAATTCTCTTTTCCCTGTCTTCACGCTAGCCGAAAAGTATCAGGACCACTCTTCATTTTCTCCCACCCAGGATGTGTGCGCTAAAAACATTCTCTCTTGTTTTTCTTTTAAACTAACTTTCTATCTTCTGCCTTGTTTCTTCTAGTTCTTCTTGTACTTGTATTCCTCCTGCAGCAGCTCCTGCATCTTTCTGTGTAGCTCTCTCAGCTCTTTGGTTCTTTTCCCCATGGTTCTTTGGCCTTCCTTCCTGAAGAATTCTCCCATCCTCTTCTTCACCATCATGCACCATTCTCTGGTACTCTTAAAATATTTCTTTAGTGTTCTCCATCCCTCGTACAGTTTCCTGTATGCTTGACATTATCTCCTCACCTTGTACCAATCGCACATTTAACTTCCACACTCCCCTTCCTCTTACAGGGCTCTTACCAAGACTCAGTTCCACCTTCAGCATCTGGTGATCACTAAATGCTACACATATGGCTTCTTTCTTCCTTATCTCTGTTTCTTTTGATTTAAACACAAAATCAATTCTGATTGTTTCTTTCCACTGGGGTCAGTTCTAGTGGAAACTTTCTCTCCTGCCCACACATCTTTTAGTGACTCTTCTTTTATTATATTTGCTACCAATCTGGATGAGCTGTCTAAAGTTCCATCTCCTCCTTCCCCTGTCCTGTCACCCACTTCTATTACACAACTGAAGTCTCCCACTATTATCTGAGGTCACCCTCTGCCCACATCAACTGCTAGCTTTCTAAGCAGAGCCTTCCTCTCCTCCCACTCTGGTGGTGCATATACACTGGAAACTTCTAATTCTGCTCACTGGACTGAGAGTATCATTTGCTACAGTCTGTCACTGATGCTACAGTCTTCCACCTGCTGCGCTTTCACCTCTGAATTCTTGAATAGCATTGCCACCCCACCCACTTTGTTCTCATTTGTCCTTGACCGTGAAGACAGTCCCCATCTTCAACTCTTCTCAAAATATTTATAATCCCTCTCCCCCCCAATATACCACATTCTTGTAGGCAGATTATATCTGCCTTCATTTGATTTAACATTGGTTTTGTCACAACCCAAAGTTGTGATTTTTGTTTGTGCGTGTGCTTCGGCACCGCTAAATTATTTTCCCGCTATTTGTCGCTTTCTTTGCACGGTAGAGTTCTCTGCTGCGAGAGAGAACTCTGGTGCAACGGGGGATTTCCCGTCAAATTACAGCTTCTTTGCAGGGTGCATTTCTTTTGCATTCGAGTGATACACACTGCAAAGGAGTTCCCGCCATTTGTATTTGGATTCACGCCATATTATTGGCCAATTCCGAATGTAGGCACACGTGGCGGCTAGCGATTGGCTTGCTAGCTGTACAAAAGGCTTGGGTAGTTTCCGCCCAAGTTGGAGGAGGGAGGAAGAGAGAGAGATTCTGTGTGAGGATCTCCAAGCACTGCGGACCCAGCGCGCCTCCCCTAAGCAGGCAATAGAACCGAACCTACGGAGCTCTCGCTTCTAGCCTCTCCCCGTCACCGATCGCAATCCCAGACGTATCCCTTTCCTGTAACTTCGGACCCCGCGGAGCCTAAGCAACTCCGGGGAATCTTTTGAACCCCGAACCGGACCCGCGGAGCCTGAACAACTCCGTGGGAACAATTGAATTCGTCGTGTTCCTCTAGCGAGGATCTAAGCTGGAGCTGTGCCTGGAAACCTGTCCAGCCTACACCAATACCATCTTTGGGTGTAAGCAAACAATCTTTTCAATCAACCATTACGCCTCCATAACTAAGTCTAGCTCGTGCATGCCAAACCGCGCCACCGGTTCTCTCCAACCCCGCGTGCCCGGGCTGCTGGCCACAGCCCGTGTGTGCGAAGACGGGCCCAGCTCGCCCCCGGCCCGCCCATGGCGGCGGGATCAGGGCCCGGCCCGCACAGGTTTGACCTGTTCCCATCTCTTTTTTGTTAAGACACTCCTGACTTCAGTTCAAGCTATAATCAGTGCAGTTGTGCTTATGTTAAACTGAGTGCACCTATCCCTTTATGCATTGTCTGTGTCGTTGTTCATCTGGTTGACTCTGCACATATCCCCCTTCACATGCCTGTTGCTCTTGCAAACTGCCTGATCACTTTTGCAGGGCAAGAGGGCCACCTGACACCTGCACCCCCACCCCCCACCCCCAGCTAGTATTTTCCCTGCTGTAGCAGTGGGAGGAGGACAAATTCAGGACAAACCTCCAAAAATTAGTTTCTATACCTATAAAGTGATAATAAATATATATATTTTCCATATACAGAATCTAATTAAGGCTTGGGGGGTGTCATCTTATAATTGGGGTTATCTTATATTCAAATAAATATAGTAATTTATGTCATCATTTTCTGGTCTAATCAGGATACATGGTGGTACTGGGTCACCATTTGGTAGGGCTTATCCTTCATACAAACTTGGCAACAAAAATACTTAGAGTTTGGATTTTGTTGGGGTTTTTTTTTGGGGGGGGGGGTTGCAATGTAATTTCTTCCATCAAGAAGGGCTGCATGCTAGAGAAAGCAATTAATATTTCTGGTTTTTTATATCAAATTGTCATCAGGCTGCCACACCTGCAGTGAAAGTCGCATCCTCTAGCAAGCTTTCAAGAGTTTTCCCTTAGCTTACAGGCACTTACTGTGTTTCTCAACATAGACTCAAGGCACCTTTGGAAAATGCCAGCTCCTAGCTTTCACCTATTTTTTGACTGTGGAAAAATAATAGAGCAATTCTTCTTTTCCAAAGAATTCAGAAAGACCAGAACAGGTTAGAATATTTTTGACATCATGGATTCTTATTTGAAATGTCTGGTTTTATCTTAAGAATTATGTGTCAATCATTTGCACACCTAACAGTACTAATATTTTGTGGCACCCCACAGCACCCTTAAAGGATCTCATGGCACCCTGGCTGAGAATCACTGTGCTGATTGCATGAGCAGATCCAGGTCGTATGGGAATGAAAAGCTGCCTGCATATTTTACCCTCTTTCTTCCTTTCTCTCACTCTGCGCAAGCCTGCTTGGTTTGCATTGCTGAGCATTTTGAAAAAGCATTGCTGAGTGTCATTTTGGAGAGGCTATCGGGGCCTTGAAAATTAGGTGGTGCAGTTTTACAGATGTTTCGAAATCAGCCATAGAGAGATAATGCGCACAGCTATTTTGGCTTCCCCTGGAGCGCTTTTCAAGGGCTCAGTTAAGTATCAGCAACAAAACACTCCTCAAGCCAAGACCAGAGTGTGTGCTTTGTGCTGTGGTTAACAGGAGGAGTGCAGGGGCAGCGGGCCCAGCGCACAAGCTACACAGTCCTGTGGAGTGTGATGCAGCAGTCTTCCCACTGCGTGCACGTGATTCAGAAGCACTCTACTCTCCTCTGAATGTAGGCACTACAGAGTCTTTTAAGCCTTATGCAGTAAAGGGCAACTATAGTGCCAAAGATATTCTTTGATAGTCCGAATGGCAAGTCCAGGACCTATACCCAAGGTATTTTTGGTAAGGCAAGCCCACAACGTCCCACAAAATATACCAACAAAAAAAAATCTAGTCCTCAGGCTGAAAATACTCTTCCATTTTAGTCTTGGACATGTAAATGAAAATACATATTTCAGTCTTCATTTATTTTATATGAAAAAGTGTGAGGAATATTTAAAATCAATTCATATACTGAATTATAAACAGTTTATGAGCAGAAACACAAAGATACTATCAACCATGTCCCAGTTTCCACAGTACGGTATTTATTTGAGACCTGAAGCTTTGTTCAGCTTTGAAGAAAAGGTAACAAGAACAATTTTTTACCTCCTCGTAACAGCCGACAAAGCACAATGACATCCACAGTGAGATGGCTGCATTCCATGGTCAGCATCTCCTGCCTACTTGAAACATCAGAAATCAAATAGCTATCAAGAGTATTCACTCCTTTATTACCATGGTCTAAATTTTAAACCAAGATTTTGAAAGGAGCCTAAGGGAATGAGGAACTCGGCTCCCATTGAATTTAAATATCTATTATTTTTAATAATAAAGCACAGTACATATTTCAGATGCTACTGTGATGCTTCCCTTCCCCTGACCAATCATGATGATTTATTTGGGTGAGTCATGATAATGGTCGGGACCCAGAACCTTGGGGAGGCATTTTTAGTTCCAGGTACAGATCAAGGAATAACTGTCCTCACAGAGCTTCTTGTATGAAGATTATCTTTGCTGAGCCTTATCTTGTCCCAAGTGGTTCCAGCCACCTGCCTGGACTGCACAGGCCCATCCCACTACCTCCATACCATTACAAACCCAGCCTAACCTCAAGGACAGCTTAGCTTCTTCCAACCCTACTCCTCCAGGACTTCAAATTCCTACCCTTTTATGCCATTGATGTCTTTGTCAGATAAACCTGGAGACTTTCACTCCCAAATTGTCTTTGTGTGCAAAGGATTCAGAGGAGTCTTTACTGTGGTGTTCTCTTGGAACCTGATCCCAATCTCAGCCTGGCCTAAAGCAGAAAGTAAAACAAATACTAGGAGCAAATGCCCTCCATCTTTTCTGTCTTTCCCTCTCTGTCCATTCAATCCTGTGCAATAAATACTTAAGATAAGCCAGCTCCTCAGTGGAACCTCTACTTGTATACCGAGTTAGGCTGTGGCTCACAAAAGGTTATGCATCTCTGGTTCTATTAGTCTATAAGATGCACCTTTACCTTGCCTTTTGTTGACAGAGGATTGTGCAATGTATGTACATTTAGGAGCTGGAGGAAAGTACACCCTAACAGTGTTATAACATAGCCCAGAGTTTTAAAATAGGCCAAAACATTGAATTAGCTTTATTTTGCGATCTGGTATTTGGCACCTTTTGGGCAGAATACTCTAATAGTCACCTATAAGAGGCCAGTGCAAGGTGGGGTTGAAGACATTCCATCTTTTTGGGACATGCTAACTAGAAAAACAACCCAGTGCATCCCGTGGTGTGAATACTTTTGAGAGAGAAAGAAGTTCCCCAGATTCACTGTATTACCTTTACCTTTTTTCCCAGCCTGAGCAGTAAAGTGTTTTATAATAACTTGCTTTTGCAACTCTTCAGGTAAAATGGTCTTGGATGCTAAAAATATCACAATGGAGTGAGTAGCCTCTTTGAAAAGCAAGTTCAAATGCTAACTCGTCCTGCATTCCCATTTTGAACGGTAGATCACTTTTGCCATAAATTGTTAAGGCCTTTTGAAAGGCAAGAGGTATTAGTTGAACAAACCAAAGCAGACAGTTTCCTGTAATCATCTATACCATCATCTGTGCTGGATCATGGTAGTGGTTGATCAATAGAAGAGTATTTAAATATGTTAGAGCCTGAATCTGATATTCTACATGTTTAACTGCATAAACAGATCAATGGGACAGGATTGATCTCCATTGATATTTGGCAGTTTCCAAATACAATTAAACCACATTTGGAGTACTGAAAGCACTTGAAATAAACAACTGAGCACTATTTATAATTTAAAGAGCTACTCAAAAAATTTAATAGATCAAGCGGTTGTTTCAACAGTGCCAGTGTCAAGGGAAAAGTTGAAATCCATATGCTGTGTATAAATAGCAGACTAAAATTAATAGCGAACTAAAATTCAGTGTGTTCTTTAGCATGACTCCATACAAATATTTGTGCTGTATGAAGACACAGATGTGCAATTAAGTTGTCATTAGCGTATGTAAATGAAAAATTATGCCTGAGTGGGAACTATGTTTGGAAATTACTCTATAGGAGCTACATAGCTGCTTTAAAATTATAAATGTAGCCATTAATACTTTGCTTAAAAAGAACTATCAGCATCTAAAGTCAATGCCAGGGAAAAATAAGTGGAAAAAATAACAATATGACACTGATATCCTAGAAAAAGTAGAATACAAGAACTACTTCACTCTTTTGCTTATTTTCAAATGGCTTTCAACTCTACTAGACCTAGTGGGGCATTGTGAAACAAGGCCAGTGTTTCAGCTGGTAGGAAACTGTATTAATGAAGCCAGTGAGGCTATGCCAGTTTACAAGAGCTGAAGAATTGGCCCAACATCTGCAAGACAGCAAGGAAGGTATCTCTAGTAATAGCAAACACCCACCCTTTTGAAAGGGAAATACTGAGGCTTGGGCGTCAGTTCCATCCTCCAAGTCAGCAACAAAGTGGAATGGACTCCAGGGGGTGTATTTATTTTGTCACCGTTTTCAACTAAAACTAAATTCTTGTAGGCCATCTATAGCACGTTTTATTCATAGCATGAGTTATTCACTTTTTTTTTCTATGATAGAACTATATTTGAAGCAGGAAAGTTATATTGTAATTGTTTCTGTAGGGTTTCTTGTTCCTTCTTCCCTAGGAGTTCTCCTGGCCATTATGGGAGACAGGGACTCCCAGTCCATCTTAAGGGACTACCCCCTTCTGATATACAAGTTCTAGTAAAGCTGTAAGTAGACATTCTTATAGGTATAATTGTGCTTGCTTTTGGACTTGTGACATTTGCATTAGAATCCCAGACAGAAAACAAAATGGCCTCATGCTTCATTCAACTCTCATACGTGGAAGACAGCAGAACTCAAGGATCCCAGATGCTGAAGAATAGAAGGAGGACTGCTGCTTCCAAGCTATACTCCCTCATTTCTCCAGATACTCTGCATTGTTTCCTCCAGGCTTTGAAGTCAGGGAAGGCTGCATGAATGATGAGGTGGAAGTAGGGTAAGTAGCATGTATATCATTCCCTCCTCTCAAGGAAGTGGACATCCCAGAACTAACCTGAACTTCCGCTAAGCCAATAATGGGAAGCAGAGAGTGGGATTTAGCTAGATCTTTTTGCCTAGAGATAAATTCCAGAGAAGCAGCACAGAGGAAATGTGGGGAGTTCATGGCCTCCAGAGTTGGGAGACCTCACTCTTTGAATCTTCCACAGTTCAACCAAGCCCCATGAAGCTCTTGGAAGAATTTTGTGAAAACACCTTTCAGATTTTCCAGAATCCCAAGTGTGCATATATGGGTGCCTCTTCGCATCCAAAATACATGAGCCCTTCACACTCTAAGACTACCATTCAGGTACTTATATGTGGCAGATACACTATAGCCTGTTGTGTTTTGTAACTGAATCATTTCTAAGGGAACAGCTGCTGTTGTGGTACCAGAAATCCTTTTATCTAAAAAGCAATCATAAGCTAACATTATGATGAGAAGTTGAGTGTTAGCTGTGGACTGCTCCAATGACCATGATCAGCTGGCACTCCATTTACCAATTTGTGTTCCACCAAGTTGCACAGAGAAAGCTCAGCAATAGAACTATCTTGGTAGTTTAACTGAAGAACTCTGGTAATGACTTATGGCACACAGTATATAATATTTCTTTTCTGTACTTTACCTAGACCACTAAGTGCTCATGCTACTGGGTGCAGGAAGGGATGTTTATTATCCAGAACTGACATCCCATTAAACAGAAAATAAAGTAAACATATCAGGATTAGTCTCCTAAAGCTTCTGTCAAGCCTTCTGCCATGAACACTTTGTTGTTGTTGTTTTTTTCCCTTCTGAGCTTCTGGCACTCAGTACACTCAATCTGTCTCTTGGAGGGAAAATCATATTACCGCTCCTCCCCAAATGTAGAAAATAAAAATCTAGGAAATCTGGAACAAATTCATGCATACCAAATCAAAGTCAGAGTCAATATTGGTAAGTGGTGTTCCTCTGATGGTGGTCAATATGAGATGCTCAAGAGAAAACTGCAAAATCCTGTAAGGGACAATTATGAAATAGCCAGCCCATAGAAAGAATCCTTCCTCACCCCATCAATTACAGGTTGGTTTATACCCTAAAGCAGGGGCTGTTCACTCCACAATAACTCTTATTGGAGTTGTGATTATATTTCAATACCAACAGCTCTTGTGTTTACTATGTATTGTGAAAAGCTAGTTATTCTGTGGGAAACAGGGAAAAGACACCAACAATAGAAAGTAAATTGACACTTTGTTTTATGTGGGTTTTTGTTGTGCTTCCTTTTGTTTTACAGTTTCAATGACTGTCAATAAGGGTCTTTAGGACCTGGTAGAAACCCAAAGCCTGGAACAGCTTTCAGGCAAACCCTTGTTTTCAGCTGATCATTACTCGTTCTGACCTTTTAAATCCTCTGCTGCTCAGGTAGAATCTGGTCTTCACAGAAAAGCTGCTCTGTATTCTGTTCATAGACAATGGAGAACTTAACTATATTTACTGGTATTTAACATATGGAGCATATTTGCCTGGAAGGTAGATGAAATCTCCTGCATTTAAGATCAAATCAATTTGAATTTAAGGTCAAATTTGCAGAAGGCAGTGCTCTGTAAAATCAAAGAAGAGCTTAATTCTACCATTTTTAGCCACCAGTCAACTATTTAGTTTCATACAGCACAATCTAGCCAGCCTTACTTACAAAACAGGAACCATGTTCACACAAATATGCGTATTAAGGCCAATGGGATTTCTCATGTAAATCTTATATGCTGAAGAGAGGCCATGCCAGACTGCACCAATATAGTTGTGAATTTCATCCTGAAAATCTAACATCAGTAAGCTTTATTCCCATGAAGTAATAGTTGCATAAATAATATTTACCTGCTAAACTCAAGTGCAAAGGAGCAAGTTTCTGCTCTTAATATGAGATGTATTCAGTGTGAAACATCTAATTTGCATGTTTCCGGGACTAAATAGAGAGAACAGGTTCATGTAATTTCAAGGTGAAAGTGTGTATATATCTTCATTCATAAGCAAGTACAGCTGCTTCAAAGAAGAGATTTGCAGGAATCAATGACCTGCAATATCTTTTTGGTTAAGGTGTAATTGCCACATAACAGCACTTAGGGACTTCAGTGTTGCAAGGTTTGGGAAGCAGATGTCCAAAATACAACTTCCTGGTTGCAAGATTTCTAATATGGAAACAATGTCTTTGCATTTTACTAACCCTTGAAAGTCTGAACAAAAGAGGAGCCAAGGTAGATTTTTTTTCCTCAGGGTAAAAAGAAGCCACAATAAGTTGGAAAATGACATTTCTATTATTTTACTAATGTTATTAACATTTATTTATTGTTCTTCTAAAGCTACATTATTGATTATTTGCATTGATGAAATCATGAAAAAATATTGGAGGGTTGGGAATCTAAAAAGAAAATATAATATTGATTTGGTTTGGTTTGTCTAAGGAATAGATGCCCATTAGTATAAATGAAACAGAAAAATGGTAAAAAACAGATAGGGAAATGCATTTTTTTTTTTTACTGAATAGATTTTTACAAAGACATTTTTTGCAATGTACATTGGATGGGCAATGGAGATGTTTCCAGTCATAGTATCTCTGATGAGGAGTTGCAAGCTACTTAATCAAATGATTCTGAATGGCAGAAAACAGAATGAAAAAAAATAACATCATCAACACATTACCAGCAGATGGAGGAAAAACTTAATAGCAGCATCATTCATGGTTAATAACGTTTTTATTTTAAGCAAAGACATTGAAACCATTAAGTTGTATATACTTTCTAAATTACATAATTGCTAGTGAAGGTTTGAAAATGGTTATTATTTTCTCAACAAAACCAACTCTCATAAAATTTAAAAATTGATTTTTGACAACTGATTTTTTTGGCTGAAAGCTGCGGAAAACAAAACAAAAAACCCATTAAACAAAAACAGGTTTGTAGTTTTGGTGCTCTGATGATAGATCCAAAAAAAAAAAATTAAGGGAATTTTCAAGCCCCATCTTTATACACTTGTAGCTGTGTATTGATAAGCATATTAGGTATCTACATTTATTCACAATAGTCCATTCTATCCTGAAACTAGTAAGATGCTTTCTCATGTGTTGCTGAATTGACAACCCATTCTTAACCCCTCTCAGGGCCTTGTTACATGTTAATTTTAGGCAGTTTCTGGATATCTTAACCTGCCAATTGTCCCCACGTTAACATATGAAAATAATTTAAAGCACTCTTTAGGCCTTTTAAAGTTACACCACTCCAGGCTAGGTTTATCTCCAATCTGTGTTACCCAGCTTATGTTACTCTAATGTGTAGCCGCTCTAGGCCACCACCACTGCCTCTCTCTGGGCTGGGTGGGTGGGTGGCAAGGTGGAGGACATGAGGGGCACAGCTGAGCCATGGGGGGGAATTGGGGGGGAGCCCCAGTGATGGGGAGGGGGAAGGAGGGGAGGCAAGGGTGGGATTCTTACCTTTCAGTCCTCAAGGCCCCTGCTGGCTTGAATATGTGACTACCCCAAACTCAAGCTAGTACTAACATGAGTCAACATTTGAGCAACTCAAAGTAAAATGTGTAACAAGGCCCTCAGTCTGTCCAGATTTGAACCTGTCTTTCCCATGGAGTCTGGGGCCAAATTTATATCTGTTGTAACTGAATATAAAACCATTGATGTCAATGAGGTTGATGTCTTTTACACCAGGGCTTACTTTGATCCTAGATGTTTAGATCACTAAGCCATCCCCTCTAGCTAAGCAATTCTCCAGTTGAAAGATTACTTTCTGACTGTGAATGCCAATAGTCTTTTTACTCCGGTTGCTGGAGAGGCAATAAGTGAATATAAGGGTTTCGTGAACTGCTTCTCAGGTGAAGGGAGACAGCCCATTCCATTCTGGAAGTGTCTCTAGCCCTTCAAATGAAGGAGAGGAAATCTGGGTGAATGAAAGGTTCATGTATTTTTGTGTCTTTTACATCAAAAACAAAGCAGTTTGGACCTTTAGAGGCTAGGGGGACCATAGTAACTCTTTTCCCTCCAGCACTTGTTCAGCTCTGAATCAACAGAGCTTGTAAGCTTCTGACATATAGATCGACCTGAGGGGGAAGGAGGAGAGAAGGATGTAATTGTGCCAATTAATCTGGAAAGGTGTCTGAGAGAACAGTGTCCTAAAAGATAGCCAGATTCTGATTTCTGTTACACTGGAGTAAATATAGGGTAGTTTCACTGAAGTCAACAGATCAATCTGCATTTATTTCCTTATTAGTGGAATCAGAACCTGCCTAAAAATAGATTGACTGTGGCCTAGCATTGGTAATTCTGGCAATCGGATTTCAATAGGTATTTCTGTAGAATTTATTATAACCCTGAAAAAGACTGCTGTCAAATCTCTTAATTTCTTGAAGTGGAAGCACTATTTACTCAAGAATATATACATAATTTTTGCTATTTTTCCAAAACATATTAAAAATATGAAATGATCAAATATGACAGTATTTTGCATGGCAGGAGAGGTAGGCACGTGATTGAGACTGGCCCTGGAACACCCACTTGTTACACCGATGCCGCGCAACTCTTCCTCTCTTATATCTAAACCCTGCTCAACTCGCATCCAGCACAAGCCCCATGGTGATGGCCAGCAACAGAGCAGTAGGTATGGACGTGCTGGAAGCTTTAGCCACAAACCTGCACACAGGTGACTCAGGGCTTTGGATTGCTTTCTACTGGACAGAAGCAGCAGTAGAACTGGGCAGCCCCCTGAGTGACTGAGCAGCCCTATTCAGTAGGCCTGTGTGAAGTGGCAGTATTCAATTTGGATTTGGATTCAGCCGATTCGGAGGGACCGTGATTCAATTTGGTGATTTGAGTCACTGTCCCGATTCTATTTGGTCAAATCCAATTCGAAGATTCAGTGCCAATTTGGAGATTTGGCCATAGACTATAATGGGGAATCCCTAAAATACCTATAACGTTGTCATTTTTTTTGCAGAATTGGATGAAAAGAGCAGCCCATTCTGAGGGCATGAAGCCTGCCAAGTTTCAAGGAATGCAGGGAATTCTGTGAAAGTTCCCCTCAAACTGTTGAAATAAAAACTCATATCACTTGTGTGTGTTAAGGGATATAGGTTGTAGCCATGTTGGCCTAAGGACATAGGCAGACAAGGTTCTTTGGGTCAATCTGATATCTTTTATTAGACCAACTGAATAGTTGGAGAAATATATCTTAGCAAGCTTTCGTATTTAAAAACCCCTGGTGTGTGCACTCTCCCTGGATACAATGAAAGAAGCCAGAGGATGGTATGCATTCAAGAAAGCCAGTCAGTGAAAATGTAAATTGAGGCATCAGGGAGTGAGAGAGAGGCTGAAAGCGGGGGGAGGGGTGTGTGGAATCTAGCAGGTAAAAGTGAAGAGGTACCTGGGGAGTCAGATGTCAGGCAGGTTGTAGCATGTCATAAATCCAATGTCTGTATTGAGTCCATGAGTTTTTGTATCGGGGAGGTTGATGAAGTGAAGTTCTTAGGCTCATCTGTGAAAAGTGTTTTGTAAATTCAAACAAGCACTGAACCCTGATAACTTCATCACCAGAAACAAACTTCCTACAGCCCAGAACACACCAAATGGATCCAGACTGTGCCATGACAAGAAATGCAAAACCTGCCAACGTATCTCCAGTACTCCCACAATTATTACACCCCATAACAGAACCATCACCATTCTTGGATCTTATAGTTGCACCTCCAGAAATGTTATATATCTCATCCAATGCACCAAATGCCCTGATGGAAAATACATAGGAGAGACCAAACAACAACTGTGCACCAGAATAAATGCACACTGGAAATTTATTAAGGACAAGAACACCCAATTACCAGTGGGGGCACATTTCTCACAAGAAAGCCACTCTCTCTCCAATCTCTCAGTCCTGATCTTCAAAGGGTATTTATAAAACACGTTTCACACATGCTCTGAGAGTGGGGCATTAAATGATTCTGAAAGCAAATTAAAAAAGCAATAGATGTGCCATGAAGAGGGTGGCATACACTTTGTCTGCACATGGAGCTTGGGGAACCCCAGCAGTGGGAGGTTCACCTTCATGAACACCAGCTGCTCCACCAAACCAGGATCCAAAGAGTGGGGTGTCACAACATCGCAAGCAATGCTGAACACCCTCTCAGTTGGAACACTGGTCGATGGACAGGACAGGTGTTCCTGGGCAACTGTGGTCAGATCCTGCCACACCTGGATGCAGGTTGTCCAATAGGCCAAAGGGTTGCAGTGCAGTGGCTCCATGTCCTTGGCAAGATAGGTAGCCACCGAGGCCTCTGTACTACCTGCTGGATGGTGGAGTATGATGCCTTTGGACCTCAACATTGAAGCCATGCCCTTGGCCCACATTGGCAGTGGCTGTGGTAGAGGAGATTGGCTGGTGGTTGGAGTGCTGGCATGGGAAATTGGATCTGTTCACCAGCACTTCCATCCAGTGATCGAGGGTTTTGCTGCTGCAGATGCTCCCCTTCACCCTCAGGTTGCACATGCCCACCAGCATGTGGACTATACTGGACCGCAACAGATCCAACCATTTTTTGATGGTCTCTTTCAGCCACTTCACTAGTGCCTGTACCTCTTACGAAAGCGGCTTGCATCAGCCAGCAACATTGATCCCCTAGAACTTCTCCATTTGATTCTCAAGCTTCTTCACTATGGGGAACACCTGGCTAAGGAAGGCATCGCCAGCACTGAGGCTCTTGGTGGCCTCAAGGAATGACTTGAGGACCACCAAGATCTGGGAGATGGTATCCCACTCAGCTCTGTTAAGGGGGCCTCTAATCCCAATCTCCCTGACCAAGGCCATCTCATGGATGGCCTTCTGTTGCTCAACCAGCTTTTCAAGCATCAGGAATGTGGAGTTCTACCAAGTCTCCACATTGTGCATGATCTTGTGCTGCTGGATGCTAAGCTCTGCCTATTTGTCCCACAGCATCTTGCCCCCCTTGATGCTCCAGTGAAAGTAGCCCACCACCTTCCTGCATTTTGAAATGAGCTGGTTGGTAGTGGTAGTGACAGCACCATCACCAGGAGCCCTATCCCCCTCCAAGGCATCCCTGAATATGAGGTGGAACTCGTGTGCCACACAGTGGATGCCAACAGAGTTGGAATCTCACACTGCCTTCACCATATTGGCCCCATTGTTGGTAACCATGAACCCAAGGGTAAACTCACCCTGCCCAGTGAACCACCCCTGCACCATGAGGTTCATGGCCACTATGATCTCCCTTCCTGTGTGGGACTCATCCATCACCTCTACTTGAAGGAGAGCCCAGCAATGCCCTGACTGATTGCACCAGTGCCCTGTGAGGGAGAGGTAGGCATGATCTCCACCCCGGCTGCTCCAGATGTCAGAGGTGAAGTGCAAAGCAACCTGCAGCAACACCTTCCACAGCTCCTCCCTCAAGTAATCCCTGCATGGCTCATACAGTGAGAGCACCACTGTCCTGCTAAATGTGGTTCATGCAAGCACTTGGTAACGTCAGGCTATAAGCGCCGTGAGCAGCCTGAACCCTGGACACTCAACAAAAAAGAAGGGCTGGCCATCCAGAGCGAGCTTCTCCCCAATGCTGTGGGTGACCTCACTCACCTTGGGAACATGCCCCCTTTTGTCCCTGTCTTTCCCCCCCTGGTCCAGGGTGGCCTGCCTGTGCTTCTTGGGAACAGGGGCTTTGGAGCAAGAGGGGGACTTCTTTTTGGGCATGCTCCCACTGGCACCAGGCTGAGGAGGAACAAGGGCAAGGAGGGGCTGCCTCCTGAAATACAGCAGCATTGCCGTGGTGGTGAAATGTTTCACGTCCTTGTCCCGGCTGATCTGCTTTCAGCAGCGCTGGCAAGTAGCATACCTGGGATCATCTGCCACCTCAAAATGATCCCACACTACACTACCTACCCACTTTTGGGTTGAGGGTGGGGATCTTGCCTTATCCCCCTCCTCACCAGGCAGAGGTACAACAGGAGGAGGAGCTGAGCTTCCTGCCCCCACAACCTCCTCTGAAGTGCCTTCCAGAGGAGACCTGCCTCTCGGGGAACTTTGAGGGGAGTGGAGCACAAACTCAGATTCCCCCTCCTTCCCCAGAATTTCCTCAGCTATGGCACTCAGCTCCGCTGCTTCCAGATTGAGCTTCTCTGGCACTGGAAGGCTCATGCTGGGAACTGAAACTGGTGTGGAGACTGTCATGCTGTTGCTGGTGGTTATTACTCGTATTAGTGGAGATAGTGCAAGTGCAGACACTGCTCCCACCTCGTTGCTCCCACTAGCAGCAAAAGACTCATCGCTGCCAGGAAAGAGGGTGTGTCTATGTTTGGGGGTGGGGGGGGAAGGGGGATTTGCAGCTCTCTCTCTGGCCCTGCTCCCTTAGATGCCAGGAGATCTGGCACCTTCCTTTCCAGCATGCTTCATAATGTTTGGTGTGCTGCAAAATGTGTATGTGTCTGTAATATATGTTGTGCTTTCCTGCACAGTGATGACACACTGTCAGGGAAAACACAGAAGAGAGACTAGCTAGCTACCAAGAGACTAGATAGTAAGCCAGAACCTTTCAGATGCTGCTGGTCCAAGAGAGACAGCTCACAAAAGGCACAGACCATGTTGTTTCTGTGTCCCTCGCCTAGAGCACTGCGATTGGAAGGGAACTCAGGGAAAGATCAGTCACTAGCCAGCTACAGATGTCAATATCAGAGCACTCTTTCCCCCGCTCCTCCCCCTCCCTCTTCTCAGTTTCTGTTTCCTGCAGGTCTGCCTTCTGAATCTCTGAATCTTTCCAAATCTTTTCTGAATTGATTCAGAGGTTTCTGAATTGATTTGGACCTTTTAATCGGTCTCCTGATTCAATTTGGATTCAGAGATTCAGCTGCCAAATTGGGCTGAATCTCCTCCGATTCGAATCAGCTACCAAAGCTTTGCACATCCCTACTATTCTGGACTGCACTGCTCACCTCCTAGAATGAGGAAAGTGCTAGAAAAGGTGTCCCAAACATTGTGTGCTTCACCTCACCCTGGCCAGCATACTGCAGCTGGCAGGGTTCCCACTACAGCGGTCGAAAAGGAAGAAATCAATCCCTCTTAAGTTGGGTGTGTGGAATATTCATATGTTGACTGATGGAAACACCAACAGACCTAAAAGGAGGAATTCTCTCATAGGGAAGAGAACTGGGCAGATACAATGTCCAGATCACTGCCCTTAGTGAGACTCACCTATCTGATGAAGGGCAGCTCACAGAAGGAAAAGCTGGTTGCACATTCTTCTGGAGTGGTCATAGCAGCAAAGCCAAAATGGGAAGCAGGTATCAGCTTTGCTATACAAAACAGCCTTGTCAAGAAGCTGACCTACCTGCCCAAATGAGTGAATGACCAACTGAAGGTGCTCAAGCTCTCCCTGCTTGGCAAAAGTGTGCCACTATCATCAGGGCATACGCCCCTACCATGACCAACTCCAATGAAGTCAAGAACCAGTCCTATGATGACCTTCACTGTGTGATTGCTGCTGTACTGAAGTCTGACCATCTCATCCTCCTTGGTAACTTTAACACCAAGATTGGCTCTGACTGCCAAGCATGGGATGGCATCATCGGGAAGCATGGGATCTGAAGCTGCAATAGCAATGGTCTTCTCTTGCTCAGACTATGTGCTAAACAAGAGCTCCTGTGTTCCATCTGCCCAACTGGAAAAAGACATTGTGGCTGCACCCTTGTTCCAAGCACTGGCATCTTATCGACTATGTCATTGTCCAAAGGAGGGGCAGATGCAATGTCCATGTAACTAAAGCAATGTGTGGCGCTGAATGCTGGACTGATCATTAGCTCATCATCTCCTCACTAAAGATCATGATTCAAAATAAATGGCATCTGCAAGGACAAAGTGGACCGAAGCGCCTCAGCACTGTAGGGCCAATAGACGACAGCACTAGGCTGTCTTTTGTGAACCACGTGAAAGATCAGCATCACACTACACTGCTCTATTCCAGCTCCATCAAAGCCAATTGGAAGTGGCTTCATGAAGCTATACACTCTGCAACTCTTGAGACTCTGGGACCAAGCATCCACAAACACCAAGGTTGGTTCGATGAAAATGACAAGGAGATACAACAGCTGCTGGAAAAGAAACGTCTCCACAGAGCCTACCTCCGTGATAAGTCCATGTCAGCACAACATGCCTACAGCTCAATATGGAAGACCCTTCAACATGAGTTGCGAGGGATGCAGGACACATGGTTGGAGAACGAAGCAGACAAAATCCAGCATTATGCTGACTGAAACAATGCAAAGAAGTTCTTCAATGCCCTAAAGGCTGTCTGTGGTCCACAGGTCCTTGGATTCTCCCCTCTGCTGTCTGCTGACAGGACCACACTGATAACTGATGATGCCCAGATCCTCCAGAGATGGGCTGAACACTTCAACGCTATCCTCAATGGAACCACTTCCATCAACATGGATGTCATACGCAAGCTGCTTCAAATCACCATCAACACCTCACTTGAAGCTCTGCCTACAATCACAGAAATCCAAAAGGCCATACAATAAATGTCTAGTGGTAAAGCTGGAGCTGACATGATTCCAGTAGAGGTCTACAAATCAGGTGGTCGTGACTTAACAGAGAAACTAACCAAGATCTGCAGTATGTGGGTGCAGGAGGTAGTCCCTCAAGAATTCAAGGATGCCTCCATCATTCACCTGTACAAGAGGAAGGGAAATGGCAAAATCTGTGACAACCACAGGAGCATCTCTCTCCTATCAACTGCTGGCAAGATACTCATGAGAGTCCTCCTCAACCGGCTGACTGACAATATAAAGGAGCTACTGCCTGAGAGCCAATGTGGCTTCAGAAAAGGATGTGGAGCCACCGACATGGTGTTTTTGGCCTGGCAGCTTTAAGAAAAGTGCTATGAACAGAACATCAACCTTCTTACATTTGTTGACCTAATGAAAGCCTTCAACACAGTAAACCGTGAAGGCCTCTGGGGAATCATAAAGAAGTACAGATGCCCTAGAAAATTCATCAAAATGGTTTGACAATTCTACGATGGCATGCATCCTTGCAAATGGTGAATGCTTTGATCCCTTTCCAGTCACAGATTGCATCAAGCAGGGCTGTGTGCTCGCACCTACCCTTTTCAGCATGGCATTCTCTCCCATGATGTTGGATGCCTTCCAAGATGATTACCTTTGTATGGGAATCAGGTACTGCTTTGACAGAGACATCTTCAACCTGCACAGGCTCTGAGCAAGCTCCAAAGTCCAGGCAGCCATGCTTCATGACTTCCTCCTCGCTGATGACTGTGCATCATGTGTAGGTTCACAGGCTGACATGCAACAATCCATGAAACTGTGGTTATCAGCCTGCAACAACTTTGGACTCACTATTAACACAAAGAATACCAAAGTGATGTTTCAATCTGCACCTGGTACAACACCCCAAGAACCACACATACCACTTAAAAGCCAACAACTGACAATGGTTGATAAGTTTGTCTATCTAGGCAGCATGCTCCCTGTGTTGTCCACATCGACAACAAAGTCAACGCAAGATTAGCAAAAGCTAGCGTGGCCTTCATCAGACTCTTAAGTCAGTCTGGGACTGGGACTACAGAGGCATCAGAAGACGCACACCAGAGAAGTGGTACAAGGTGTCCTTTAAGAGTTTCAGCATCACCCTTGAGTTGTAGGAGCAAATCGCTCATGACCGTCCATTCTGGAGGTCATCAATCCAGAATGGAGTACTGGCCTTCCAACAGCAACACGTAGTAGAAGCAATGAAGAAACATGAGGCCAGAAAAATGAAAACCTCTCATACCCAGTCCTCATTGCTTTCCTGCCTCTGCTGCAGCAGATTGTTCAAGGCAAAGATTAGGTTTATAAGTCACTTACATACCCATGTGACCTAGCCTCCACCCCCTCCTTTCTCTTTCCTATCTTTCTTTTCTCCTTTTTTCCTCCTTTTCTTTTTTCTCACTCCCTGTATCTTTCCCATTTCTTTTCTCTCTCCTCCCCACCCCCCATGCTGGTTGCAGTTGTCTTCACTCGTGAAGGATAAACATACAGACTAGGTATAGACATTAAAAAAGCCAAAGGCAGAATCAGTTTAAGTTACACAGTTTTCTATAAGTGGCATAGTTTAAATTGGTAGTGAACAGAACATACGTTCACCCTTTGGTGAGAATGGCAAATCTTAAACTGGGTTCCACCGTTTTTAAACCAATCTATGCATGTTGAACTTCTGTTCTGTTACGGGTAGACAAGTTTCTGATCACTTATACTGGTAAAAGTGTAATGTCTGTACCAGGCCATTATCTGCTACTGAGTACTCCTTGGTGTGTCAGAGAAACGCTATACAAGGTATCTGTCACAGGGGACCTTAACCCTGTTACTTAACCACGAGGAGAAGAGAAAGGAAGGAACGGGAGCTAGAGCTATGGGTTTAAAGAGATGGGATCCATGTCAGTGGCCAGGATCCTACCCCTTTAAGAAAACATAGCACCCAGCATAGAGGCTTCTCATTAATCAGGAGAAGGCACACTCCTGTGGAGAGTAAGATGAGGAAGGCAAGTGGCTGACTGAATGGGTCTTCAAACACTTAAGCCTCTGCCAGGAGCCAGACAAGGAGAGGGAAGAAAGGGAAAAGCCCTGCTGATGGGGCAAGAAGAGACTCTTGAGCTGTGCAAGGATGCAGAGGTTCTTGGGTTGCAGGCATCAGAAACCTCAGTGGCTCAGATGCTGCAAGCATGTGAGGAGCCACTGACAGCAGTAGCCCAGCGTGACATTTGTATACTCTGGGTGAAAACACTGCTGTTAAAGCAGTAACATTCCTTCTTCTGTTTTGTTTCCTTTGCTCTACTGTATTCCAGGAAGGGGAAGTTGAAGTAAGGCAATGGCCTGTGTTTTTATTGGATTTATACTGGCTGGCCATCGCCCAACAGGCAAAACAAGGTTTGAGGACCCCAAGTCAGAGAGAGCTGAAGCTCATAAGCCAGGACCAGGAGTGGGCCTAGACTGAGGGAGCAGAGCTATAAAAAGGAGGCAGAAGCCAGAGAAGGCTGAAACCCCAAGAAGAGTTTGGAGACTGGAACAGGCCAAACTAGGTATCAAGGCAAGGAGCCTCTAGAGAACAAGATCTAGTAACACCTGCAAGGAATGGGTGTGACTATGGGGGCAGCAGGAGGTCACAATTATTGCCCTTAAGGCTTAAATTGGGAGGCACTCCTGAAAGGGACAGCTCCTCCTGTAGAGGTCAGCACAATAAAGCTCAGAGAACCACGCACCATGCTGAGGCATCTAGGAAGAGGCTACATTTTTTTTTTCCTGACGACAGCCTTTGAACTCAAGAATTCTAAAATAAGATCAAGTCATGGTAGGCAGGAGATTCAAGGCAGAGTAGAGCCTGGGGACACCCCACCTCCCCCCCCCCCCCAAAAAAGCAACTATTAGAGGTGGACAGAAATGGCAGAATTTCAACCTTTGTGCTGCCCAGATTATAGACCACCCAAGGGAGAAACAGACTTTGGGGCAAGTCAGAGCAGTCCCATGGTATTTTGGAATCTAGAACGCCCATAATGTTAAGAGCTATGAATATGCCTACTTTGATCTCCAGTCAATTTCTTCCTGATCTTGATATGTGTCCACCTGTGGGATAAATCTCCTCCAACTTGCTATTGATTCTGTATAGTGGTAGTTTTAAACAACCCAAGAAAGATTTGAGTCCAGAGTCCAGCCCTTCACATAGATGTAAAAGAGTGAAGATTTAGAGCCTGAATTCTTCCATCTACCTGTTTTCACATGGTGATGAATGATTACAGGATTTCAAATTGGCAGAGAACATTAAAAGCAAACAAGAAAGTCATGTTTCCCACACCTTTCACATGTAGTTTTAATGACCCTGAATTAATAATTGAACTGATAGAATTTTAGGAGGTGTTGAATGGGCTGGGAGTTGTGGAGCACCAATGAAACAGAGTATTGATTTGATATCTTTTAGTTTGTTAGAGCTTGTAACTAGTGCTCTTTATTCAGTTATTTACAGTTGCCACTGGCACTGTCTGGACCCAGCTGAAATACAACTATTAAAGAAAACACATGGTATAAATTAGAGTTGGACATGTGCTAGAAGTTGGAATTTGAATTTGAGTCTGAACTTCAGTAGAGTCTGTTGTGGCTTAGCTCTGTTTATTACACACTTTCTTTTTTCCTGCGACCACCATGGTCTCTTAGGACAGGTGGTATAGGCGACTAGTTTTCTCATTGTAAGCCAAGCTACGGTGACAGACATGCAAAACACCTGGTACTCTTTCCAGCAGTAGCAGCAGCCATACTAAGGAGTGTTTGCTGCCACTCCTAGGCCTCACTAAGTTGGGGACATTTCTTGGCCTACAGTAAGTCCTCAGGTCACAGCTTTGAACAGATAACTTAGGGAAATGCTTTAAAAACAGAATCAGAAAAAAGCAGACACAGTTGCTGCCAATAAGAATGGAGTAGTCTGATATTGTTTAATGACACTAACTTAGACCTTGCCTAAGAGGCTCTACTCCTACTGAAAAAGGGCATGTATTAGTCTTGGCTTTACTGTTATATGTAACATAATAGTTTGTACAGATTCTTCTACTGAGTCTGTTGTCATAATAGGAAAATCCTAGATTAATGTCAGAGAAAATTGCTGCCAGTTTACTAAGGGGGAATTTGGCCCCTCTTAAATTACATAAGTTTTTCAGTGCTTTTGCCATTGTTTCTCTGGAATGACCAAATACTTACAATGGAGTTATTGGGTCTGTACTTCCTACGTAATTCTTTTTTTCTCACAGGGAAAATGTGCTGGTGGATGTCTTAAGGCCTGATTCTATAAGCTGTCATTCATACAAGCAGTCTCACTGGTGATTAAGAACTAATCGTGTAAGGATTTGGAGGACTGGACCCTTTAGATTTCTTTTCTTGCTTAAGGCCCCATTTCATCTGGATCATCCCCCTGATTATCCTCCTCTTACCCCTCTTTTTCTTATGGCTTTAGGGATAATTAGAAACAAAATAGGATTTCCTGACCAATCGCATGGAGAAGAGGTGTTTTTTAAACTGTTAAATTTTTACATGACAAAAAGGTCCATTGTCTAAAAACAAATATTTCATAGGTATTTAGGCTTGTTTTTTAAACAACAGCTGGGAAATTATCAGAACTGCATGTTTGCATTTTGTTCTCACTCAAATACATTGTAAATGTTTGATAAATGTTACCTTTTTGATTCCTGATAACAGTATGAAAGTGTTAGGAAATGTTAGAGCAGATAACCTCTTTCTAATGCAAACAGACACATTTACTCATAGGAAAGTTAATAACTGACTAAGGGACATTTACTTAATTTAGGTTAAAAAAAAGTTTCACTCACTCTCTTCAAACTTTCCCTTCATTTTTATCTCCTTTTCTCCAAGGTCAGAGATAACATTTTCTTCTGATTCACTTGGGGTCAACTTTCCATGACACTTAGGTTTGCTGACAACTCAGCCAAATATTTATGGATCTCTGGGTATGAAACACCATAATGATAAATGCATGATAATATGCCAAAATGAAAGATTTTGAGACAATGATGTTTACTGTCTGAGTTAGACATTTACCCAGTCTGCAAAGCCAGGAGCAGGTACTTTGATATAAATCAAATGAAGTGTTTTGGAATGAATAAGTCTATGCTCTGAAGTATGACTTCAGAGATCAGGACATATGGGTACACAGGTGTCATCTTGCAGTGAAAGCAGCTAATGCTTTCTGTGCATGTCTGAAAACACTTTATTTCAAGGTTGTGCTTCTCAGTGGATATAACTGCAGTTTTCTTTTAAAAGAATGAAGTGCTAAATAATGGATTAAAGGTTAAAAAAGGGATTTGAAAGGTCTTTGCCATATTTCTAGTGCGTTCCAGTTATAGTTCTTACTTCTTAAAAAGAAACTACAATGTTGTATTTACATTTTCAGAATATCCTGGTATTGTGTCGCCTTGAGGATTAACAATCTTGCACTTTAAAGAAATAACCTTTAGTCTCTATCAATTATTGTATAGAAGAAGGTTTCTTCAAAAAGTCATATGCAGAAAGTGAAACCACCTACAATTTTTCTTAAAAGCCCTGAATAAAATTTTTTTAAAGACCTCTCAATGAAGGTCCTAATCCAGTGACATTCTTAGGGACCATCTTAACTTTAAGCATTCAAAAATCCCCATCAATTAGTGGAATGCCCAACATGCTTACTGTTAGCAATGTTTTGAATGGGGGACCTACTGCATGTTCATGAATTTCCTGGTAGGGCCTCAATCCAGCCAAGTACTTAAGTATTTGTTTAATTTTAGGCATATTAATAATTAGTGATCCATCTCACAGATTTAAAGCTAAGTATGTGCATAAGTACTTCCCCTGGATTGGTGCCTACCTAAAGCATTCTTATCTGTTTTGTCCTTTTAAGGAAAACAAAAGTTGTGCATCCCAGGCAAGGGGAATCTGAAAATTGAAGTGGAAATGTGGTTTGTTGTGATGAGTGTTCATGGGCTGAATTTGGCAGGTGTGTTGTGAAGTTCTCCCACTTGGGATGCAAAGTGCTTCCCAAGTGGCCTTGCACAGGAATTTAGGGGAATACCTTTTGCACTCACCTGGTCTCATACAGGCACTCTCTAGTGACCTTAGAGTGCACACCCAGTTCTGGCCATAGGGTGCGTCCCCACGACCTGTGTGTTGGGTCGTGTTCACCACCGAGGGAGGCCCCTATACTCGCCTGCCGCGACTTGATCTTCTTTTCTTCAGTGGTGGGGCTCCTCCTCATGGATTCTTGCAGACTGAGTGCTGCCCTTTGCGGGCATTCTTGGGGCTCCACCTCCCCTACACCCCAGCCATGCGTCAGCCCTCAGGACCACCAGATGACGGATTGCTGGTTTGTCCCCCTTGATGGTCTCGCCTCCTGTCTTCTCTCCTTGTCAGTCCCTCGAAGCCCTTTTACCCTAGATGACTGCAGGGTGTGTAACCATCCTCATCGCTGCATCAGATCTCCCTCTGAGATGTTGTGGCCTGCTGTGTTGCCTCCGCTCCTTCTCTTGATCTCGAGTCACGTGGGGATTCCTTCCCTGGTCCGGGCTCTATGCACCCTCTGAAATAAGGAATAAAAGAAAGAAAAAAAAAGAAGAAAGGAATATTTGGAGTACAGGCCTTGGCCCACCCCACTCACGGATCCAGCATCTGTAGTCCTTGGGATCCCTCAATGCCATCCTTCTTGGCCTGGCTGCCCTGCTGAGCTAGGCTGGTACTTCTTTTAATGGATCTGGGACCCCTTCTCTGGGTCCCTGTCTGGCCCCTTACTGAGCTGCCAAAGCTGCTGAGGTGCAGCCCAGGGAGCAGCTTTGCCTTCTGACTCTAGTATTGCTGCTCTCACTTCCATCTTCCTGCCGCCAGCTTTTAAATCAGCTGGCAGCCCTTTTTGATGATGTCATCAGCTGTTGCCATTCCCAGCTGGCAATAAAAGCAGCTGATGAATCGCACTGGTGGCTCTTCGCAGTATGGCTTTGTTTCTCCTAAAAATGGTAAGTGTGCCCTCTTTTCAGGGCTTTTATTTTCTTTCTTCGGGCAGGTCAGCCCTGCCTTGGGTCAAATATAACAAATTATTTGTACAGCTTTTCTACATCTATTATTGGGGAAATCAGAGGTGTAGCAAGGAATGACTGTGATACATTGGCAACTTTGATGTAGTTTCTTGTGAAATTTCTAATATTGGATGGTCTTGTGCCATTATAGTATAGGTCTGTCTTGTGCCACTATGTCCCATGTTACAGGTATGATCTACTTTTGCTCAAGTATTTCAGATCTTTTATAAAAAGCTTTGAGCAATCTCATGAATTAAAAATATCTATATGTTCCAGTTATTGCCAAACATTCCCACCCTATTACCATTGAATCACATTTCACAAAAGAAATGAAATGTAACCAAAGAATGTGTTTTTCTCAGTTTAGTTTCAATCAGATTTACTTCTTTCCCATAGCTAAATATATGAGGAAGAAACAAGGTTGAACATTGTACCCAACTGCTGCATTGCCAAAAAATGAAGAGGCATAGATTTTTAAGCCATTGTAAACATCTAGTTTGATCTCCTGCCTAACAGGCTAGGAAATTTCATCAAGTGATTCCTGGATCAAGTCCAGAACTGGTGGCTGAGCTAAGCATGTACCTTTTTGGAAATTATCAATCTTGAAAGAAAGTTCTTTACTTTCAAATTCAACATAGCTGCAAACAAAAGTTTGTTTGAAGCAGTTTACAGTAATATCTATCAAAGCAGTAATTCCTGTGTTATGACTCTGAGACCCACGTTGTTCTTCACAACAAATATTCTAATATTATAAAAGCCTAAATCTGTCTAATTCTGTCTGTCTGTAATGCTTTATTCATGTTCTGATTGACTGACAAACAGCCAATCAGAGCGCGAAGAAGTGTCCTGACAGAAGGCAGCCCATCACCATGATGGTGGAGACACAGGGGATGGGGAGGGAGGAAGGCCTGCACAGTATTAGAACAGGCCAACTGCATTAGTTGGTTAGAGCAGGTTGTCATCATTTGTATACTGCAAGAAAAATGTAAAGGAGAGGGAGCCAAATACCAAGATGCAACTCTTAATTTATAAATCATAGATTGAAAAAACAGAACTATCATACTCTGCCCATCACCCAAAGTCCACACACAAGGTGACTCAATGAGTTGTCATTTGCTAGAGATATGCAGACCTGTCCTGCTCCCTGCACGTAATACGGGGGAGGGTGGAGTGGGCCCAGGCCCAATGCAGGGGGGAGGGTAGTGGGTCTGGGCCCAACATGGCAGGGAAGAGAATGGGCCTGAGTGGGGGAAAAGCCGGCCCACTGTGGCAGGGGGGAACAGCAGGCCGGGCCTGATATGGCCATGGCAGTGGCTGAAGAAGGGAAGAAGTGGGCCTCCTCCCTGCCTCAGGCCCAGGACCACTCCTCCCCCACCCTCCTCCCCTGCGTCAGCCCCAAGCCCACTCTTCCCATCCACAAGAGGACCCAACGCGGGTTGGGGGAGGATTGGGCTTGCTGTGGCCTTGGCGGTAATGGTGAGGCCAGGGGAGGACTGGGCATGGACCCAACACAGGGGGGGAGCAAGCCCAAGCCAGGGTAAAAGCTGGCCCACCACAGCAGTGGGGTTGGACAGCAGGCCCAGCCCGTCCTGGCCCAGCCCAACACAGCAGCTGTGGGGGGAAGGGAGGAGCAAACCTCCTCCCCCCTTTGGGCCCAGGCCCACTCCTCCCCTTCCCCCCATCATTCCCAAACCCACTTCTCCCATCGCCCAACCTCTGCCAGGTCAGCCCAGGCCCACTGCTCCTTTACCTGCCCCCCCACTGTGGCAGCCTGGCTCTCCCCACCCTCAGGTTTGGTCCTCCCCTGCATCGGGCCTGGGCCCGTTCCTCCCTTCCCCCTGCCACTGTGGCAAGGAAGTGGGGAGCGGGCCCAGATCCCAAGCAGCAGGAGGGAAGGGGGAGCAGGAATTTATATAACAACATACTAGATAATTCAACATTTATTGACAAAAATCACCATGCTGGTCAGAAGGATAATTATGCTTGAGATTGTCAGATAACTCCCAGTATACATATTGTATGATGGGTCGGCAAAGATATAAAACACTTTCTGCCCATATTAGCCTACGACAAGAAAACCTACCATTTCTGGCATGTATAAGGTACTCCCTTACAAATAAAAATAAAGATCTTTACGAAAAATAGAACAGTTTTTATATAATATATGCTCAGCAAAGCAAAGAGCAAACAAAGTACAAAGGTAAACATATTTTGAGGAGGATGGACTGGAATCAGTTTCATTATAAAACAGAGGTAGAGTTTTAGAACTAGAGAAGATATTTGTAAGGCAATACAAAACACAAAGATAGACTGATTTGGATCTACAGTGCTGGGGGTTGAATTGAACTGGTTGGATCATAGTAACCCTTCATTTTTCTATGGGGCATAGAGAATTTAAGTTTCTATGGGGGGTGATTTTGTTTTAAAGTCACATCAATAAAGCTCATGGATATAGAGAAAATGCTCAGTCTGAGGTGAGCATAACTGATGTAGGGACTTCTTGAGTGTGCAAAGAGAAACAACTTCTGGAAGAAGCTGAGAGATGGGAGCTGCCTTATTCACCTAAATGGGATGAACAAAGTCATCAATTGATTTGATTAACAATTTCATTGTCTGCTGAAGCATAGAAAAAAGATGAAGGTCTGCATATCTCTGGAAAAGTGCAGGTTCAGGGGCAATCTGATGGCCACCTATAAGTTTATCAGGGGTGCTTGCCAGGATCTGGGGAAACAATTGTTCACCAGAGTGCCCCAAGGGATGACAATGTCAAATGGTTATAAACTCCAGCAGGACTGTTTCAGGCTGCACATAAGGAAGAATTTATTTACTGTCCGAGGCCCCAAGGTCTGGAATAGCCTGCCTTCGGAGGTGGTTCAGGCACCCACATTGAACGCCTTCAAGAAAAATTTGGATGCTTATCTTGCTGGGATCCTATGACCCCAGCTGACTTCCTGTCCCTGGGGCAGGGGGCTGAACTCAATGATCTTCCGAGGTCCCTTCCAGCCCTAATGTCTATGACTCCAAGGTCCTTTCCTGAAGAGCTGCTGCTTAGCCAGTTGGTCCCAAACCTTTAGTGGTGCATGGGAGTCTTCCATCCTAAGGGGCCTGGATAGTCCTGGGAATTGGGGGGTGGCACACTGACCAATTCAGGGCCTTAAATTCTTCTACACCAATACTCATCATATAAGCAGGTGGAACTCATAGAATAAGCAGATGGAATTTGCCTTCCGAATAGCTAGTTCAAATCCAGACATAGTAGAGCTCACAGAAACCTGGTGGGATTCATCCCATGACTGGGCAGTTAACATTAGGGGCTATAGACTATACAGCCGGGATAGAGCGGGAAGGAAAGGCGGGGGTGTGGCACTCTACGTCAAAGAGCAATACACATCCTCAACTAGCAGGATGGGGTCGGAGGAGAGGCAGGCTGAAGTGCTCTGGGTCAGAATACAGGGGGGTCATGGGGAAAGGGACTTAATGGTGGGAGTCTACTACAGACCACCCAACCAAGGGGAAGAGCTGGACCACAAATTCTCGGGTCAACTTGCGGAGGCACTTAAGGCAAGGGATGTAGTTGTTGTGGGTGATCTAAATTACCTGGACATCTGCTGGGAGGAGCAGTCAGCCAGGTCTGACCACTCACAGAGGTTCCTTGCTGAGATACAGGACCTCCACCTAACCCAGGAGGTGAACAGTCCCACCAGGGGGAATGCCCTGCTGGACCTGGTCCTGGCCACAGGCGATGACCTGGTGAAGGAACTCCAGGTTCTTGACCATCTGGGTGACAGTGATCATTTCCTTCTGGAATTCGCCATCCAGCACAGGGTTTCAAGGGCCTGCAGCAAGGCAGTAGTCCTTGACTTCAAGAGGGCCAGCTTCAATGAGTTGAGGAGATTGGTAGGAGATGCACTGGGGTCCTGGAGAGTAGGGGAACTGGGTGCCCAAGATGAGTGGTTGTTCCTTAAGGAGACGATACTCAGAGCTCAAGGGGTGACAATCCCAATGAGAATCAAAGTGGGAAAGAGTGCTCAAAAGCCTTGCGGGCTCACCAAGGGTATTCGTGAATGTCTGATTGCCAAAAAGGAGGCATACACCCAGTGCAAGGGAGGGGCTATCACCAAAGAGGAGTATACCGCCATCGCTCGGGTCTGTAAGGGGGCTGTTAGGAAAGCTAAGGCAGATACAGAACTAGGGACAGAACAATACAAGTTGTTGGAGAGTAGGTTTAGATTAGACATCCGTAGGAACTACTTCACAGTTAGGGTGGCTAGGATCTGGAACCAACTTCCAAGGGAAGTGGTGCTGGCTCCTACCCTGGGGGTCTTTAAGAAGCGGCACAATGCCTACCTGGCTGGGGTCACTTGAGCCCAGTTTCCCTCCTGCCCAGGCAGGGGGTCGGACTTGGAGATCTACAAGGTCCCTTCCGACCCTAGTTCTATGATTCTATGATTCTAGGGCTAGCATCAAGGATGAAGGACAACAAAAAGTCCTTTTTTTAAATACATAGGGAGTATGAAGAAGGCACGGGGTAATGTGGGGCCCCTGCAGGATATGCTAGGCAATCTGGTGGTTGCACCAGAGGAAAAGGCAGACCTTTTCAACAATTTCTTTGCCTCCATTTTCTTGTTCAGGGACCGGGACTCTCCCACCAAGATTTGGGATGGACTCAGAAGAGACTCTGCCAGGCCTAGGGTCAGGGAGGGCCAAGTTAGAGAACTTCTGGAGGGACTGGACGTGTTCAAATCAGCAGGTCCAGATGCTCTCCACTCCAGGGTGTTGAGGGAATTGGTAGGGGTTATCGCAGGTCACCTGGCATGGCTTTACGAGCGCTCGTGGTGCTCTGGCCAGGTGCTGGGCGACTGGAAGAGAGCCAATGTGATCCTCATCTTCAAAAAAGGGAGGATGGAGGCCTGTTAGTCTTACTTCGATCCCAGGGAAGCTCTTTGAGAAGATTATCAAGGAGCACATCTGTGAAGGGCCAGCAGTGCGGATGATGCTCAGGGGCAACCAGAATGGTTTCATTAGGGGCAGGTCCTGTCAGACCAACCTAATTGCTTTCTATGATCAGGTCACAAAGTCATTGGACGCGGGTGTCACGGTGGATGTAGTCTTTCTGGACTTCAGGAAGGCCTTTGACGCTGTCTCCCACCCCATTCTCTTTAAAAAGCTAGGCGACTGTGGCATTGATGCCTACACAGTCAGATGGAAAGCATATTGGCTGAGGGGCCGCACTCAGAGAGTGGTGGTGGGTGGGTCATATTCGACCTGGAGGGATGTGAGCAGTGGAGTCCCCCAGGGCTCGGTCCTTGGGCCCACACTGTTCAATTTTTTTATTAGCAACTTGGACAAGGGGGTGAAAAGCACCCTGTTTAAATTCGTTGACGACACCAAGATTTGGGGTGAGGTAGACACGCTGGAAGGGAGGGACAGGATACAGCTGGACCTGGACAGGTTATAGGAGTGAGCAAATGAGAATAGGATGGGATTCAATACTGACAAGTGCAGGGTGCTGCACTTGGGCAGTAAGAACCAGCAGCATACCTACAGGCTGGGGAACTCTCTTCTCGAAAGCACAGTGGGAGAAAGAGATCTTGGAGTCATTATCGATTCCAAGATGAACATGGGCCACCAATGCGAGGACACGGTCAGTAGGGCTAACCTCACTTTGTTGTGCATCCACAGATGCATCACAAGCAGGGCCAAGGAGGTGATCCTCCCCCTCTATGTAACACCAATCAGGCCGCAGCTGGAGTATTGCATCCAGTTCTGGGCACTGCACTTCAGGAGAGATGTGGACAGCTTTGAGAGGGTCCAAAGGAGGGCTACTCGCATGATCCAGGGACAGCAGGGCAGACCCTATGAGGAGAGGCTATGGGACCTTAACCTGTTCAGCCTTCACAAGAGAAGGCTGAGAGGGGACCTGGTGGCCATCTATAAACCTACTAGAGCAGGACCAGCAGGGAATGGGGAAGACCTTGTTCCCCTGAGCACCTCCCAGAGTAACAAGGAATATTGGCCATAAGTTGTTAGACAGTAGGTTCAGGCTGGACATTAGAAGCCACTATTTCACAGTCAGAGCGGCTAGGATCTGGAACCAACTTCCAAGGGAAGTAGTGCTGGCTCCTACCTTGGGGGTCTTTAAGAGGAGGCTTGACGATTACCTAGCTGGGGTCATTTGAGCCCAGTTTTCTCTCCTGCCCAGGGCAGGGGGTCAGACTAGAAGATCTGCAAGGTCCCTTCCGATCCTATATCTATGAATCTTTGAAACTATAAGTACAGGACTTTGTACTTGTCCTTATTGAACCTCATAAAATTTCTTTTGTCCCAATCCTCCAATTTGTCTAGGTCACTCTGAATCCTAGCCCTACCCTCCATCAAATCTACTACTCCCCCCAGCTTGGTGTCATCCACAAACCTGCTGAGGGTACACTCTATACCATCTTCCAGATCGTTAATGAAAATATTGAACAAAACCTGCCCCAGGACTGACCACAGGGGCACTCCACTTGATACTGGCTGCCAACGAGACCTCAAGACATTGATCACTACCTGTTAAGCCTGATGATCCAGCCAGCTTTCTACCACCTTACAGTCCATTAATTCAATTAACTTGCTTGAAGGAATGCTATGGGAGACAGTATCAAAATCCTTGCTAAAGTCAAGCTATATCATGTCCACTGCTTACCCCACATTCACAGAGCCGGTCATCCCATCATAGAAGGCAATCAGGTTGGTAAGGTATGATTTGGCCTTGGTGAATCCATCCTGACTGTTCCTGATCACTTTCTTCTCCTCTCAGTGCTTAAAAATGGATTCCTTGAGGACCTGCTCCTTTATTTTTCCAGGGACTAAGGTGAGGCTGACTGGTCTGTAGTTCCTTGGATCCCCCTTCTTCCTTTCTTAAAGATGGGCACTATATTTGCCCTTTTCCAATCATCCGGGACCTCCCCTGATCACCATGACTTGTAAAGATGATGGCCAGTGGCTCTACTATCACATCAGCCAACTCCCTCATCATTCTTGGGTGCATCACATCCAGCCCCATGGACTTGTACATGTCCAGCTTTCCTAAATAGTCCCTAACCTGTTCATTCACCTCTGAGGGCTGCTTACCTTCTCTGCAAATTGTTGCCAGGTGCAGTACTGTGGGAGCTGACCTTGCATGTGAAGAACAAGGTAAAAAAGACATTGAGTACTTTAATCTTTTCCTCAACATCTGTCAGAAGGTTCCTGCCCCTATTCAGTAAGGGACCCACACTTTCCCTGACCTTCCTCTTGTTACTAACATACTTTTAGAAACCCTTCTTGTTACCATTCACATCCCTTGCTAGCTACAACTCCAATTGCCCTTTGACCTTCCTGATTTCATCCCTGCATGCCTGATCAATATTCTTATACTCCTCACTAATCATTTGTCCAAGCTTTCACTACTTGTAACCTTCCTTTTTGTGTTTGAGCTCACCAAAGGGTTCTCTGCTAAGTCAAGGTGATCTCCTGCCATATTTGCTATTCTTTCTGCACATCGGGATGGTCTGTTCCTGCACCCAGTGCAACTCTTTCTCATCTTCTCCCCTGCCCATCTTTCCTGAGCAGTTCATACCATCCATAACAGTGCTCTAGTCACACGAGCTCCCACCAAGTCTCTGTTATTCTAATCACATCATAGTTCTGTGACTGTGCAAGGACTTTCAGTACTTCCTTCTGGTTTCCCAGGCTCTGTGCATTTGTGTACAGATACCTGAGGTAACTAGCTGTGGCAGGGTACTGTTGGTGCCTGTCACTTTAAGGGCCTGAAGCTAGCAGCTGCCAGGTGCCTGATGGGGGCAGCCATTTTGAATCTGGGGCTGCCCATATAAATAGGGCAGTTCTGCTGCTGGGGGCCAGGCAACAACACCGCCTTGGCTAGAGAGCGGCTGGTATCATCTGGAGGTAAGGGAGGAGCTGTAGGGGATGGTCAGGAGGCTCCTGGTCCTGGGTATGACCCAAATCCTGCCGGGAGCGGGTGGCCTGGTGGGGCTCCCAGTGGCACAGGAGCCCCCAGGAAATGCCAGACCAGTTACCACCCTGGTGAAAGGCAGATCAGAGTGCCTTAACCCCAAGCCCCCACAACCGGGTGGGTTACCCCTTTGTAGGGACTGGAGGGTGGACCCCCAGAGAGAGAAAGTGGCCCCGGGTAGGCCCCCTGTTACACTAGCCTATTGCCCTACTTTCTCAGGAAGAATGAGGAGGCCTCCCCTGTTGCCACTTCCTCCTAGGGCTCCCTCCAGGTCTCATGTTTCCCCATTTACCTCAGGGCTTTGGTCTCCCAACAAACTTAGTTTAAAGCCCCCTCCGTAGGTTAGCAAGCCTGTCTACAAAGATGCTTTCCCTGTCTTTGGCAGGTATATCCCATTTCTCCCTAGCAATCCTTCTTGGAACAGTATCCCGTAGTCAAAGAAGCTGAGCCCTCTAATGGGGCCCCCAGCATGAAGAAGCTGAGTCGTCTATCAGTAGAGGCCTCTAATGGAAACATGGGTTTAAGTGGCAGAAGGGTGTTTTGACTAGTACATTCACATCTTCTTCCTGACTGACATTATCTAACCCATCAGGAATTGGTCTAGCTATATCTAAACTTTGGGTTTTGTCAGCATAGTTACTAGGAATTATGACTTCAAATTGCTAGAGAAAGGTTCAGGCTGGACATCAGGAAGCATTACTTTATGGTTAGGGCTGCCAGGCTCTGGAATGGGCTTCCAAGGGAGGTGGTGCTCTCTCCTACCTTGGGGGTCTTCAAGAGGAGACTGGATAGATATTTGGCTGGGGTGTTATGACCCCAGCACTCGTTCCTGCCCAGGGCAAGGGGTTAGACCTAATGATCTGTTTAGGTCCCTTCTAACCCTAAGCCCTATGAAACTACAGTGGGTAGATAGTGTGGTTTTTGTAGTGTATATTAGTGTATCTGAATCCAAGCTAGAAAAATTCACACAGAACAACCACACCAGAACAGCTCCTGGATGAGGGGCAGACCCTTATGTCTCTCTTTGAATATTATATCTGACCTGCATGCTGAGGATCTCAACCTTGGGTTTGTAACTTCCTCTCTATTACACTGAGCTTCAGTCTTATAGTCCTTACTCTAGCAAAGGAGCTGATATGGTCAAAGGGAGGATTTCCTGCATTTTTTGAGGGCTGACCTCTAAACCAAACTAGTTTGTCACAGGACAATCTGAGCCTGTAATGAAGAGCAATGAATCAAGTCATCTTCAAGTAATCTGAAACACTTCTATAATCTTATATTACTGATAGTAAATTGTTTCAGATACCATACTGCAGCCTCTTTATTATTAATCTATTTTGATTTTTCTAGTTTAAAAACCATTATTTCTGGCTCTGGAAAGTATGATAATCAACTAAGTTGCAAAGAGTGACCTAAAACCATGAATCCAATCTAAATTAAATTAGCCAATGATAATTTCATATAATAGGGCATTCCTCAATACCTTCCTCTAAAGCTCTGTCACACCCATCTTCCTAGTGCAACCCTAGAATCCAGTCCACAAAGATGCTCTTTGAAGCATGTTGTGGCAGTTCAGTCTCCCAATTAAAGTCTTGCAATGTTTGAAGTACTACTATCAAGATCTGCAAGTCAGAGCTTTCTGTTATTTCCCAGGGCAAGTATCAATGCTTGAAGCATCCAAGCTATTTAACTTTTTTGTAATGCCTTAATAAATAGTGTTCATCATTTTCAGTGTTGCCTTATAGAAATCCCTAGAGTTTTTAATCACTCCTGTTTAGATTTTCCTCAGTACTATTCATCTTCTAACCCAAAAAGCTAAGTGAGGGAGTTCTGCCATACAAGGGTGATCTCTGGATGGTATCACTGGAAAGGTTTGCCTGTAATGCAGTGACGTATCACGTCTGTTCTATTGAACATCAAACAGCCATTTAATCACTCGTAATGTTTTTTCCTTGTCTAGGCCAGGGTTTTGTAACTGTAGAGTTCTGCTAATGCACGCTTCTGCCGGGAAGCTTCCCAAGGTGGGGCACAAAAGATGCTAAGTGGCAGGGGGATGATGGGTAGAAGCTATTAACACTCCCACAGCAAGGTCAGATTTGATGCTTCCTTTTGTTTGTAGTATCCAAATTAAGAAGATGCTTCTATACTCTCACTGTTACCTCCACCTAAACAGACTCCTGGGTCATCTCAGGCTAGTCACATCTCTTTACTATTAGCCACCCATTAACAGTCTGATTGAAAAGGAGCCAGAGTGGTTTACACATAAAGCGCTTACTATTTTCCAGGAAGAACAAATTTCTCAGCAGTTTCATCAATGCTTTAGTCTATCAATATACAAAATAAAATGCTCTTGGTCTGAAAGACTCTGATCAAGGGAAAAACCTTTGCATTCCTCCCTTTTTATTGTGAACATCTTTGGGGGAAAAAAGGTGTTATCTTGCTCCTTTTTTTTTTTTTCCTGAAGTCAGTATTACCAACCATTTTACTTGTACTTTACTATTATTATCTGGGTGATGGCTGTGACATGTTGATCATATATGGCAGTGAGAAAATTGATTTCCCTCAACAGAAATGCTTCCAATTTTCCCAGGGCCATAATTTTATGTCCACAACAAAATAAAAGGGTCATTTTCCTTAAGATGAGGGGAATTGAAATCTTTGATAAAAGCCACAGTAAATGTTGTACTTTTGATTGCGGAAACTGCAGTTTTCACAAACATCTAGCTTGTCTGGTTTGTGGAGTAGGGGAAGAATAGCTTTAGAAAAGAGCTGAATTTGCTCTAAGACATCATGGCAAGTCCACAATTCTTTCAGGCTTATACATGTGTTATCAGGACAAACTACAGGGGTTCTGTCTGAGGTTATCTGGCACAGAATCAGTTGAATTAAACCAAAATGTCACACTCACCTGTCTGTTCTAACACTTCTCCATTTTGGTAAATGATACCTGCCAAAGTCACATTTTAGAGCTACCTAGTCACATAAACAAATATTTTTAGATTTCACTCCTAACTTTACCTGATATGGCTTTAGCATCAGTACTGGAAAATGCTGGCCTTGGTGAACTTAAAAACACATGCAATGTTTAGAGTTGTACCCATTTTGGGCTCCAAAAAGTATTACATGGAGGGAAAAAAAGCCAAAATCCTTTTACTAAAGCAGGGCACCCTAACTAGACCAGAGCCACTTTTGTGACATGCAGATTTCTGAACCTAATAAACAAGTTTGTTGACTGTCAAGGATGAATGTTGCTGTAGGGCTAGGCTGACTTTGCTGGCCTTACTGTCAAACCACTTATTTATAACACAAGAGTTTTTCCTTCTTAATTTGTTCCTATTAACAGGACATGCCAGGTCTAAGTCTCAAGTAGTTTTTCTTTGACCAGACAGTGAGGTGGGTTTTTTTTAATTTTATTTGTTCACTCATTTGAACAAAATATGTGGTAAGCCCAAGGTAAATTTCCTTAAATGTTCAGGAAATCAATTTATGTTGGGAACAATTATACTGAGGCACAAATGCAGTATATAGAACAATGTTCTATTAATAGCTTTTGTCCCAGTAAATCTATATCCCTTCAATTGTATGATGAGCTTTTAAAAGTAGGAAGCATCTATAATTCGCCTGGCCTCTGGCTGGAGCGCTAGCTTGGCTGAGAGCATTTAGGTTGTCGGTCCCAAAATGAAGTGCCCAGGTTGGGGTATTAGCAGGCACAGTAACAGGCAATGAATATGACTTGATATCAATTAAGTTTTGAACAAATGGCAAAATGCAATGCATTTTGAGTCCTCTTAGCATTAGGTGTTTGTCACCCACCTGAGAGAGGTTACTTGACATAATGGCTCACTTATTTTAATTATTGCACCCTCTCCATATGTTTAATGAAAATCCTATCCTCTCAGAAGCCAAACAGGAAAAGTTGGGATTCTTTTGCCTGGGTTATTCCCAAAAATTTTCTTGTTGTAGGCTGGGAAACTGTGCCCCTTCCAAAGTAGCAGAATCATACATGCAGGAAATAAGGCATGCAAAGGTTAGTTATTGAAGGTATAACAAAAGGAGCATTTAAGAATGATGGCTAGTTAAGCACACATTTGTTCAATTAATGTTCTTTGGAACATATATGAGCTTTGTACTGTGCCAGCGCAGGTTAGGCTGAAAAGTTGTTTTCCATATTTCATCCATGAGATAAGAGGAAGATAGAGAGGAATACAGCCTGGCAGTTGAAGAACCTGGGAGGTTAACAGATGATGCCAAATGAGTAAATAGAGATAATGTTCTTTAATGTCAGCATTTTCTGAGACACTGTGATTTTAGTTGTGCCAGCATAAGTTGCTTTTTTCCTTTTTCTTTTTCTGGATATGACAGGTTTTTCTTTGGATTAATTTTAGATTAATAAAATCATGTGACTAATAATCTTCTCAAAAATGGCATCAGAGGAGTACATTAAAAATAATGAAGTAGGGGAAACAGTCATATTTTTCACACAGTAATTTTGGGGGTGTCCTGTCATAAAGGGTCCTTTACGTTTTGTTTTCTTTTGTACATATTGTGCTTTTTGTTACTGAGGTGCAACACAGAAAGCCCAGTGTACCATTTTCAAAGGCTGAGCACATGAAGAGAATACAGAGGGAGTCGGGAAAAGTACATCTCAAGGGGAAAAGGATTTCTCCACAATCTTCAGAAGTGTTGGGAGAGAGTCACCATTAAAAAATGGACAGAATGTGTACAATCAAGAACAAGAACCACTTTGTGGTAGAGTGAGCGATCAAGAGAAAGAGAGATGAGTTTAAAATGAGATTAAGTCTCATCAAAGACAGAAAGCTCTACAGTATAAAAAGGAGGCTCTTGAGAGACAGACATAGATGCTGGAGAAAGGCCTGCCCTCTCCTTCCCAGAATAGACATCCTCTCGAGTTCTCTTCTCAGATTATCACTTTACAAAATGTGAGAGAGAAAAAGTTTGATTCAGAAATGAACTTGATATAGCAATGAAAATACTGGGTACCAGAGGGCTATATTCTAACCTCTGCTAAAAGCAGCCTGGGAAGAGTGTAGGCAACTCCACTGAAATACTCAGGGACAGTCCCCCTCCATATATTTAAAACTGTTCAAACTCAGATTAAGATGGTAACACAATGCCTCTCCTGCTTTTAACCCCATACCTATCTAGCCAAATGTCTGAATAGGACCTCATTCTTGCCTACAGCTGAGAAAGTTGAAGAGGTGGAAGGCTAATACCAGCATAGTTCCTAAACAAGGAAATAGAGAAAGCAGGGCAGAATAGGGAAGGTGGAGAGTGATATCAGGGTTTGAGGAACCTGGAAGTAGAGTTCCTTAGAGATTCCTAGGCAAGTCCATGGACCATCGTTTTTCCACAGCCCATCAGCCCCATGCCCCCTGCCTCCTAACAGAAGGTCCCTGGGCCCTCTTTCCATACCAGGTACATGCTTATATATTTTAGTGTAGTATTTAGCACTGTGAAATGTTTCCAGTAGTGAACCGAAGTATAGCCTTAGTTCCACTGTCCATTTACATCTGAGCAATTCACGCAAGTGTAACCAAGTCAAAGTTGGTCCACAATGTTTATGGTAATTAGTTAGCCCATTTAAGATCTGTGAGCAAAACCCTATACAAACTTCTGAGGAGATCCAATCAGCATGCAGAATCAGAGTGATTTGGAAAGAGAGTGCAGGTTGTTTCTATGTGAAGCAGGAAATTTTCCAGAAAACAGGGATACTGTTTTCAAAACATGGCAGGACTTCTTGCTCAGGATTCTGTGGGTGGATCTCTTCTGCTACTCTATACCAGAACAACAGCAGCATCTAATCATTTACTTTCCTAATCTCTCTTCTGATCTACCTGCTAAATGTTTTTGAATTTTGCACTTGGGGTTAATGGAAAGATGCATTGTGGTTGCTCCTCACCAGATTCAGCACATCTCACCCTCTGCTATGCTGTCAGTGGGCCTTGTTGAATAGGTTCCAGACAGGGCAAGGTCTGTACACAGCCGGTCTCCACCATTGGGATCTTCATGACAACCCAGACTGTAGCTGTGGCAACCATATCACATGTTCTGTGGTAGACTACAGGAACTGCACGTGGTCAATGACGACGCTATCACATAGCTCGGCAATTATGCATACACTGACTGACCAGATTCAGCAATTCGCTACCACTCTGTCAGATCTCAGATATGTCTGGGCCAAATCCAGCCGTCTTTATTCAAGCAGCATTTTCACTGATGGGGGCCTTGCCAGAGTACACTCAGAAGGGTCTGACCCACCTTTTTGATATATGTACTCAACTGCCTCTTAATAAAGATTGGGATAATATCAAAATAAGCCTGAGCTGGAAGAGCTTGAAATGGATGTCCTGAATCAGACACAGCTATCAGAGCTACAGGTTTGAATATATTTCCCAGCTGAAAGAAATTCTGCTTAGTTATCCAGAGAGGTGGTAGAAATTCCATCCTTGGAGGTTTTCAAAACCCCAATAGACAAAGCTTTGGCTGGCATGATTTAGTTGGGGATGGTCCTGCTTTGAGCAGGTGGTTGGACTAGATGACCTCCTGAGGTCCCTTCCAACCCTAACTTCCTAGGATTCTATGAACTGTATAAAATATAATCATAGCCAGAGGAGATATGTAAAATACAGACCCTTAAAAATTCTTTATGTGCAATGACAGTTTACCTGTCTGACTGGCTAGTGTGATGACAATACAGCTACTACTGCTGGGAATACTCAACCTTCTGGAAAGCAGGCCAAGAATGTCTAAACCTGGGGACTCAAAAGGATGCATCTGAACTTAATGGCTACTTTTTAAAATATGGGCCTAAGTGCAGGGTCATCCCTAGCAGGTGGCAAATGGTGTGACTGTCTCAGGCCCCGCACTTTGGGGGACCCCAGGGACAGTGCCGTACAGACCCCACCACAGCTGCCATGCACCGCTACCAAGTGCAGCTGGCTCTGGCTGCTCACCTGTTCTCCAGGTGCTTGCCACACCCCCTCACCCTGGGCTCCGCACAGGCTGATATGCCCCAGGCCCTGCAGACCCCTAAGAACAGCTCTGCCTAAGTGTACAATAGTTTGTCTAAGCCAGGGCTGGAACACCAGCACTCTTTGTTCCCTGGCTCAGTTCATTAGACTGTACTCCTTGGACCCATGTTGTTCATCAGTTTCAGGGTGACAACAGAAGTATGTTTTCTTTCACTAACACAGCTAATGCTAGAACAAACTGTGCTGGATAAGCAAGAAAATATAGTTGGAAACTACAGTAGGCAAGGATCAAGGGAGTCCTAGTGATTAGGAAGAAAATCATGTTTAGAAAGAAGACCAAGATAAGACTTATAAACCACTGTTGGATATCTGCATTGGGTGAATTTCACGAGTAATAAAAAGGGACTAGGAGTGGCCCTAAGAAAGTCCTCCCTGAAGGAAAAAAAGACCCTTACAATGGAAAAAGAGATAGTCATCATCTTCATTTTGATTATAATTATCAATGTTGTTGCTATCACTATGACTGTCTCATTTACCTTGCTTTTCTTGGAGATGCTTACTTTGCAGCACTAGGTATTCAAAGCAGAGGCTTGAGATAACGGTGCTGCAAGATGATAGATGGAGAGCATGTTACTGGCCTGGCATGGACCCAGGAATGGATAATTAATAATATCTTAAATTTATATAGTGCCCTAAATCCCTGAGGATCCCAAAGCTCTTGACAGAGTGCATACATAATTTGCACCACTATTAGCTGCAGTCCCTTCTATGGAGCCAGGTGACAGCCACTGCATAACTAAGGGAGGAGAGAAAGTATAACAAAGGTCACTGGACTAAATCCCTGCTCTTATGAGAAGTACTCCACCCTTACCCTTTAATAGCAATACAGATAATAAGGGTACTGTGATGTTTCTCTTGGCGGTGGAAAGAACGGGTGAGTCCAGCACTTTAAATTGCAGGTAATATCTTTCTTGGAAAGATGAAGTTAAGAGTCAGCTGTGCAGCAATATGAACCTTTACTACCAGGGAACTAGAAGATCTGAAGGCTGTGACCCTGATTCTGGCCTTTGGCTGGGCTGCACTTGGCACAGGACCCAAAAGTGAGGAAGATCAAAGTGGCTTTCTGCTGTCCGTGTAGATCTGCATTTCTGGAGCTACACGGGAGAGGATTAAGATAAAGCAACCTCAGGGCCTTTCAACAGAGAGTGGCTGTAGCTGTCAGATGATCTTTTCTGGCAGCTAGCGATTGAGAGAGTATTAAGACATTATGACTGTGATGGTTTTCCCTTGCCCCATTCTGTAGGTTGGAGATTGTGCAGTGTCACACGGTGACATACAGCCCTTACTGCTGCTCTATGGCACCCAAAGGATTCCTTGAATGCCCCTGCTAGTCGTATCTGTCATGGTTCCAGCCCTTTTGCAGTGTTGGAGCAATGAAAAAGGGCAATAAAGAAATGGAGAATTCAACCTTGTAGAACTAGTAGCATTATATGTATTATTACATATATTAATGTCACCATTCTGGGTATGCTATTCTCTTTCTTGTTTGTTTTAAACAGCCCAAACATGGTTGCTCTGACTATATGAATAAAATGTTTTATGGTCCTTCATCTTTAACTGGTTTACCTGTCTCCCTTATACCCCTTTTCTCACCCAGCTATATTTTACCATTTTATAATGTCAGCACTTAGGGATGTTATTATGTATGGCTTGTGTTGCACATCCAGTATGAATAGCATGTTTGGAGCAAGTTTTAAGCTTCAGCTTGCCAGAAGGAGCTTACAGTCTATGGACACACAGGCACATGCGACTTTTCAAGTATGTAAGTAGTCTCACTGTGGGATGATGCTCTCAGTCAAGGCAGTGGGTTGGAATTGAAAGGAAAATACCAAAGAACACTAATCTGGTTGTTAAGCTATCTGCATTTATTATTAGTATCCTTTTCTTTTATCGGTTTGGGAGATTTTTGGCCGATTGTAAAATTTAGTTTTAAACCAAATATGACAGAGACCACGAGTCAAATTTTGAAAAGTATATAGGTACCTAATGATGCAGGTAAGCACCTAGTTAGTTTTGTAAAAGTACCTACCACACCTAACTTGCATTGATTGAATTTCCCATAAGATACCTATAATCACATCTGTAGCATGGTAGCATGTTCCAGCCAGAAAAGGATTGAGCTTGCCCCACCACTAGCTCCTGCTTCTATGCTCTTAACCTAGAAGTATGCTGGTGTGGCAATGTGGGGTCATTCCCAATGGCTGCTCTTAAGCATTCCAGAGAAGGAGCCTCAAGACCATCTGTAGAAGGACATCCTAGTGCATCTTCAATAGTCTTTTTCTGGATTTGGAGCTTGAGAACAGGAGTGGTTAGCCAAGGCAAGCTCAGAAAGATGCTGATTCTCTGGTGTTGACATGTACTGTCTGTGTCTTTAGATACCTACATACTAGGGTTGTGCAAAGCTTTGGTCCCTGATTCGATTTGGCAGAGATTCATTCCAATTTGGTGGCCAAATCTCCAAATCAAATCAGGAGACCCTTTAATCTCTCCAAATCAAATGGAAACCCTCTGAATCAATTCGGAGAGATTCAGAAAAGTTAGATATTTTGGACATAAACACAGCTTTAAATGTTTTTTCTATATACCTCAAGGTACCAGGCAGCTCGTGAATGCTGCAATAATGAGGAGCATCCCACAGGAGCGTGGGGGACTCTCCTGTGCACTCGGCAGCAGACCCAGGTAGCACACAGGACCCCTCCCCCTCATGTCCCTCCAGCTCAGTGACTGGTGCCTCCTTGGTCTGGAGGGGCACCCAGGGTCCCCCCCCGTGGCCAGTTGCTGAGCCTGGGAGGCACCGGGGGGGGGGGGGTGGGCATGCACTCAGCAGCAGGCCCAGAAGTGGACCAGAAGTACTTGTTGTCCACTTCCAGGTTCACCGCCAAGTGCATGGGCCCCCCCCCCCCCCCCCCAATGCTCCTGTGGGATGCTCCATCATCGCAGCATTCATGAGCCGCACCTGGTACCTCGAGTACATAGAAAAAACATTTAAAGCTGTGTCTATGGCCAAATCACTGATTCTCTGAATCAGCAGCGAATCTTCAGATTTGGCCAAATTGAATCAGGACAGTGATCCAAATCAACAAATAGAATCACTGTCCCGGATTCGGGCCAAATCCAAATTGAATACATCCCATTTCGCTCACCCCTACTACATACCTTAGACAATCCAGCCTGTGATCTCTGTCTGAACAGAGTTCCAATGTCTGTCTTTCTCTCCCAGTGTGCACCATAACTACCAAAACAAGCTTATGAGCTCCAGGGGAGGATCTGAGAGGAAGACAAACAGGGCTGTTGGTTTCTTTCTCCTCCAAAAGTTTAAAACCAACTGCAGTGACAGCAGTATTTCTATTCAGGCAGCACTAAAGGAGTCAATTGATTTAATGGCTCATTATAAATCAACCTGATTCCTTCTAAACTCTCCATTCCACAAGTATCAATGACCCCCTCCTATCTAATGAGCTTGATTAGTGGAACATCAAGACATCCTTACTTCTGTAATTCTGCTGCATATTGGCTGTGTCTGGTAATGTAGCTCCTATTTCACAACCATGCAGACTGTTTTTAACTCTAGTTAAAAACATTAACCCATATGTGTAAATGTTAACTCAGGTGAACATTAACTCAGATGTGGAAATAACTTTTAGTGAAGTATTAGATGCGGTGTCAAGATGCTCCAGAATGGAAAAAAAAAAACTTTTGATTATTTTTTACCTATTTTCTAATGTTTTTTATTCATGATATAGCAAATTGATGCACATTCCAAGCAAGACATACTTGTTTTTGGCTTCAATCTTAAACTGATTAATATAGTGCTAGGCCTCTAGCATTTTAGTAAGTGCTTCTAGTTTTTTTAACTGGAAAAAAAAATTGTTTTGGATTATTGTCACAGGACGGAGTCCCCAGGGATGGCCATGATCCCCTAGGGCTCCTTGACCACGCCAATCCTGCCCCATGGGCACCCTCTCTCCTGCCATGTCTTTCTGTCACTGTAATATATAGGGGGGCTGCCCTTGAGTTTGTAATTTGGACATGGTCCTGATGGACCCCACTGAACCCTGTGGGTTCTTGGACCCTTTTTGGGTCCTGCTCCAAAATGGATGCCTCTCAGGACACCCTCAGCCTTATGGGTTAGATGTGTGGCTCTAAACTGCCCCTTTACCACACCCCAAGCCTCGCAAATAACATTCACACAGTGTCCCTCCGAGGCCTCAGTTTAACTTGGCCTCCAGTCATCGCTGGGCTGCAGCCTCGTCTCTCTGTGCCCCTTGGCACTGAGGTCCACTCACACCCTTTGTCACTGCACTCACACTGGCGCTGGGGTCCGCTCACTGCAGTGAACTGCCAATGAGGCCTCCTCCTTCTCCAATAGCTTCAGCCCAATCCTACAGTATACAAACAGAAATCAAAATACAAGCCCCTGGGCTATAACATAATGCAAGCCACTCAGGGAGTACTCTGTCCCTTTAAAAGAATCACCCTTTCCCCAGCACTACAAGCCTTGTAGGCCAGGGTATCTGGTAAGCTCCTGAAACCCCTTAACTGCACCAGAAGCCAAATGGGCAGTCAAGCCTCTTCACTTAGCTTCCTCTAGGAGAGCTCCTTCACTGCTGGCAGAGAACTGCCTCTCTGGTCTTACCCCTGGGGTTTATATATGTCCCAGGCCCTGCCTCTTCTGGTCAGCTGACCGCCTGCAGGTGTGGGCTAATTCCTTCATTCCTGCTGCCATGGTAACCTGCAGCTGAGGGGTTCCTGACTGACTGCTAGGGCTCTCTCCCTAGGCAGTTTCTGCCCTTAAAGGAGCAGGCACCTTAGTGCCCTGCGACAATTATATATGATGATGCACCACACCACCTGCACCCCCTTTCAAAATTCTAGATCTGGCCATGATGAACTCCTAGCCTGCTACTTTGTTAGAGGCACAAGATCACAATGATTACACCACACACAGAATTTTCACCTGTTATGGGAAACTTTTCTGAGCAGTGTCTCTTTCTTTCAATAGATGTGCCTTCCAGGGCCTCTGCAGCCACCCTGCTGTTGGTCGTATAAATCAGATTTAGATCAAGCCAGTGTGATGCAACAAGCTGAATTTACCAACTGACCTTCAGCCCCCTCGCTCCGCTGTGATGTGCAGCTTTCTATTCCGCTAAGTGAAAATCACAAACAAGGGGCAGGTGAAAAGTGATTTTTTTCACTCTTTCACCAAAACAACAAAAAGGTGGTTTCTATATGTGAGAAATTCTTTTGCTCATCTCTTTGGGAAACTGAATTGTTTATTTTATTGACTCCACTTCATTCTGAGCTGGGTTTTAGTGCATATAACAATTTATCTGTATCATTGGGGGGGAAGGGGGGTTATTTATTTATTTATTGCATTTGTGTCCTACAGTTTTAATATATTAAGTATACTGACAATTTCCATTCCTTTTTTTAAAGTCCTAAATCTCAGGGTGACTATGCCCTGTAAGGGAAAATTTCTGCCCATTCCAAAATATGCCTTATTGCATTATTGTTATGTATTTAAAGATTCAGAAATCTATCTGCAGCATAGGCAGGCAAAAGAAATGATGTAGCATCTTGGTTGCTTTATTGCAACACTTTATGATATTGTTTTCTACCTGTAATATCCAATGCATGCTTGTGAAATGAAACCTTTATGCCATTCAGATGATAGGACAATTCTGAATCATGTTTTAAATAAATGTGATGCAGCTTTTAATATGGGAGTAGGATTATTTTTTTTAGCAATGTTTAGCTTACTGTCTTTCTTTGTGTATGTTTTTATTGTGCTAGATGACAAAGGGTTTTACTACCATGTACTCTGTCCTATCCCTCCATCAAAAAGTTTGCTTGGAGCAATGTACAATAAGCTATGTTTTAGATCAAATGCAGAGATTTGCATTTTGAGACTGCCCTGTATGCAAGATTCAAAAGGTAAGAGGATATGGCTACACCTATCCTTTTTGGGGGTGGATTGTTAAGAATTCCCTTCTCAATATGCACTTAGATTCACATTAGAAGCAGTCAGAGGCTTTTAAGAGGAGAAAATCTCAGGACAGTGTACAAAATCAGAGCCAGGGTCATGACCTTGACTATTGATCCAGCCTCTCTAATTTCCACAGCTTGCTGAGGCTTGTTCTTCCAACCTGCTGGTGTACATTAGAGCAGAAATCCATAACATGGCCATGTTCATCCAAGCACAGGAAGAAACTAAATTAAATGTTAAAAAACAATCTGAGGCTAGAGTTGGAGACAATTCATCATGATCCTAGACGTCAGGCAGGTAGGATGACCAAGAGTTCCTCAGCCAATAGACCCCAAACAGAATATGGAAGGACTTCACTGCCTCATTTGTCAGGTACTCAGCAGTTAGTCTGAAAACCACTGGAAAAAGTCCAGTGAAGGTCATCTTTCTAATTTCCAACTAAACATAAATATTTGTCCTTAAAATGTGATCTTTGAATCCAGGAAAGTGGAGGAATAAAAATCCATCTGACCTGAATGTATCAGCAAGCTAAATCTGAAGAAAATAAAAGTTGATGTGAGAAAAGCATCCTTGGTACTGAACTAGGCAAACTGAGCTCCTCTTAGAACTCTGAAGCCCAATTTTATTTTGTAGGTGATCAGTTTAGTCTTGAATAACTTGTTATACTCAGCAGTTACCTTTCAAAATGAGAGAGGGTATTTCTCAGAGGAGTGTTAGCCGTTCTTCCTGGTGAAAGTGGTTTAAAATGCACATTCTTTGATGTGCAGAATGATCTCCTCATGTTAAATAAGACAGCATTTCCTAAACAACTGGCTGAACAATTCAGAACCTGCCCTTTACTGCTTCTCAAATTAATCTCATTTGTATTGGACACAGAATGCATGTCATTTATACATTCATCCAAAATACGTAATCTGGAGGATGCCTCTCCAATGACAGTTTGTTCTGCTGGGAACTACAAAACATACATTCCTTGAAAGTATTCTGCAAATATTACAGTGATTGAAAATAGCCACAAACCACAGTGAAGTACGCACAGCAGCTGTTCTGAACAGCAACAAAACAATTTAGCTAGCTGATAAAACAAGGAATTTGCCAGTTTGGGGAACATGAGTTACATCTGCTGTTGTGTTTGAATCTTATTCTCCTGAAGATACTGGTAAACAGGTATCTGAGCTGAAAATGAACTTACCATCTCTTCACTTTATTCACAAAGTTATGCTACTTTATTTTTGTGTTATTGGCATATGCTGTTACATACACTTTGTTATGGTGAATGCCAATCTGATAGAACATAATAACACAGTTTGACAAGCTAATATTTATAGAAGAAAACTTATCTCTCAGTTATCTAAATAGAAAGGGACCCCATGCAGACATTTACAGCTTAGTGGATGTCTGAGGCAAGCAGTTAACCCAAGCTTTCTTGGAACATTTCTCCAAACCCAGGCACCTAGGTTATACATTTATGAGTTCATAACAAAGGAGGTTCTTATATACAAGTTTAATTCACATTACACAAGAGTTCACAAACTGTCCTGTTCCTTAATGTAGGATTTCAATATGTATAGAAGGAATAAGGATATCCATGTTATTATACCCTATAAACCATATGTCCTCTGGTCCCAAATATTCAGCAGCTTCCCAAATGGATTTCTTACCCCAGACTTGTGATGGACTTTTAAAACTCAGATATTTTTGTTTGGCAAAGACATTAAAGATCTATCAGGAATTATCTATTTGTCCATGATTGAAGTATACTGTTCTCTAAGGACCTTCCAGGTTCCTTAGGACAAGAGACTGCACTTCTGTGGTGGTGGTGGTGTTTGTTGTTATTGCTTTTCAGGTATATAGAATAAAACATGGACTAGTTACTCTACAAGAAGGTGAGAGTCCCTGTCCAGAAGGAATTTGATTGTGAGCCCATCATTTTAAAGAGGCATTTAAGATGGAAGGTTTGGGTTTGGGGATTCTCAGACTGAAACACCACAGCCTTGATTTTCAGAAACCTGGATACCCATAACTCTAGCTGAACTCAACGGGAATTATGAGTGGTCACCATTTCATGTTTAGTGTGTTCAGATTGAGCACTTAAAAATTCAGGTACCCGAAATAAAAGACCTTTATTTTTGGGGGAAAATTAGGCCTTAGTAAATCTGAGTTGCACATTTAAGCTCTAGTTTAGAAAACAATTCATAAGAAGTCAGGGTAAAAGGACCTTAAATACTAGTAAAATAATATCTTTATGTATTTTCTGAGGTATTTTATCTTTTGCTACACTATAGGATCAACTTTATAGCTGGAATAAGTAGGCATATTATGTTTCATGTAAATTTATTCCACATTTAACACTTGCTTCAGTCACAGCGCACTCTAGGAATATCATAAATACCTATGAATTATACTGAGTGGATTACTTGTGTATCAGTTCTCTGTCCTAATCTGTGAATTAGCTGTTATGTAGAGCATTTAAGTATACCAGGGTTTGCGTGTGTATGTTGTATATAATAATTGTATATAAATTACAGGAGTGTGTTTGCAGCTACATGTATGTTTGATAAAAGAGTACATACAAATTAATATTGTTAAAATGCTATAAAAATATGGCTCGATCCCCTTAGTCTGCCCAAGCCCCACAAGGCGCATGTACTCTAAGCCATTTTTCTACTCCCTCAGACCTAGACCTGACCATAGGCTGAACTGTCCCACTGCATAATTTAGACCAGCCTTAAGGACTCTGACATTATATTCACTAGAATATTCCCTATTTACACTCACTAAAATATTCCCTGTGGACTGCCCTAATGTCCGCTGATCACCACATCGTAGGATATTCCTGCAGTTCTTCCTCTTGTCCTTATCTGCTCTAGCAAGCAATGACATACTGCCAGCTATGCTGCTTTACACCATCAAGGGATTTCCCCTATATCATCTTAACTTTCAGATACTTTGTCATAGCAACTCTCGGTGACTTAGTTGTGCCACCTTAGCGAAGAAACTAGTTCTTCAACTGTCTTTTATAATTACACACAGTGTAGTCAATGGAACTATTCTTAAAACTGGTATTGTCTTATTCATGCTTCTAAAAAAGAAAGCAATTAAAGCAGAATTGTCCTATACCCTTAAAATAGTAAGAATAAACTAAGAATGGTTTCTCAATGTAACTGGAAACATATGTTCTGGTCTTGTAAATGTTGCATCCAGTGTTGGAAAGGTCTCTGTCTCCTGTATGATTTCCAAACTGTAAAGCACAAATAGATAACAGGATTTTGCAGATGTTTATTAGACTGTAATACCAGAGGCTGTGAATGTTCAATCAAAGAAATGCAAAGTGCAGCACTGTCAGCTGCTGACTGACATTTTCATTCCTTACATTGAAGCCACTTTGCTTCTGTTTTATTCAAGCACCTAGAACTCCATGAATGGTTAGCAGTGTAAACCTCTCCTGTAAAAGCCAATAATCAAAATTTGTATTTTCTAATTGGTACTTCTGCTACCTATCAGCTAGGGCTGTGCGAAATTTCGCCGGCTGATTCATTTTAACACTGTTTCAACTTGTTTTGAGCACAAAACAGCAAAATTGAAATGAAATGAAAGGCTTCAAAACAGCCTTGAAACGAAACAAGGACAGTTGAAATGTTTTGAAAGTTTCTAAACGTTTTGAGTTTGAAACCTGGGCTTGCTTGCAGCTAAGGAGAAACTAAGGAGAGGGATGGGGAAGAGGGGAGAAGGACTGCTCTCATATTGACTGTGTAGCTGGCCAGTGACTGTCATCCTTCCCTGAGGTCCCTTCCAGTCCCAGTGCTCCGGGGAGGGATAGAAAAACTGCATAAAAAGCATTGTTTGAACCTGAGTTTTCTCTGTGCCTTCACACTTAAAGTGACACAAGTTTTGCTCTGAACAGTTTGAGGTGCAGTTTCCCAGAAACCCCTGCACCTATCTCCTTGAAACTTGGCAGGCTTCTTGGCCTCAGCAGGGGCTAGCATCCCTGCAGTTTTCACCTTGCTGTGCCTTAACACACATACACAAAGTCACACATGTCATGGATTTTGCTTGTCAGCAGCCTGAGGTGCAGTTTCCCAGAACCTCCTGCACCCATCTCCTTGAAAGCTGGCAGGCTTCATGGCCTCAGCAGGGGCACCATGGCTGCAGCTTTCACCTTGCTGTGCCTTAACACACACGTGACATGAGTTTTGCTTTCAAGATTTTGAGGTGTAGTTTCCCAAAAATCCCTACACCTAGCTGCACAAAAGGTGAATACAGTTTTGGGATGCATCAATAGAAGCAGTAGGTCAGGGGTGTCCAACCTTTTTGAATGTGGGGCCAGATCATGAACTTTTTATCACCCAGTGGGCCAGCGAGCCATAATCAAAGACCTCACAGGAAGCAGTATAACATCACCACCCCACCCTGAAACGAAAGTACAGTGTTTACTTTCGTTTCCCACCGCAGCACCTCGGGCCTCAGAAAACAGCTTGGAGGGTCGCATGGTGGCCAATGGGTCGTATGTTGGACAAGCCTGCATTAGGTGCAAGACATGGGAGGTGATAGTGCCTCTCTATTCAACACTGGTTAGGCCTTATGTGGAATACTATCTGCAGTTCTCTGCTCCACATTTTAAAAAGGGCATGGAAAAGTTAGAGAGGGTCCAGAGGTGGGCAACAAAGGTGATAAAGGGCTTGGAAAGTAAGTCATATGAGGAGAGGCTGATGGAGCTAGGAATGTTTAGCTTGGGGAAAAAGTACTTAAGAGGATAAGATAGCAGTCTTCAAATATTTCAAGGACTGCCATACAGAAGAAGGAAAGCACCTTTTCTCTCTCATTGTAGAGAGGAGGATGCAGACCAATGGCTTCAAGTTGAACCAGAGTAAGTTTAGATCAGATATCTGGAAAAAACTTCTTCACAGTTAGAATAGTGAGGCAGTGGAATATACTGCCTAGGGAAGTTGTGGACTTGCCATCAGTGAAGGTGCTCAAGAAGAGGCTGTACAGCCACAGGTCAAGGATGATCTAGGTGTAGCTATGCCTGTGTTCTTCTATGGGTATTTCCCATGCTTCTCGGCTTTGCTAACCTGCACCCCCCCCCCCCACACACCTTTCAGGGTGTCAGGGTGTTTTTAAGCCTTTCTCATAGGCATTGGGTGTTAGCTATAGCCAAGGCTGGGGACTTTGACTAGGGTGTGCCAGTGCTGTGGCTGGGAGAAAAGCCAGCGGTTCCTGGCTAGAGGGTTTCACTCCTCCACTCAGGGTTAGACCAACTGCCATATTTGCGGTTAGAAAGGAATTTTACCCCATGGTCAGGTGTGGACTGTGGGGGGTTTTGCCTTCCTCTGTAGCAGGGGGGTCTGGGCCTTTACCTGGGACCTCTTGAGCATATATTGACAACATTTAATAGAAGCAGGATGTTGGCTGTTGTGGTTCCCTAACTTTACCTGTGGAAAGTTAGGGTGTTAGATCTGTGTTTTGTCAGGGTTGGCGGTAGTCTGATGTACAGTTTAGATTATGGTGATATAGGACAGTTTGGATAGAGATGATCCTGCCTCAGGCAGGGGGTTGGACTAGATGACTTTTGGAGGTCCCTTCCAGACCTACTTCTCTGTGATTCTATGATCTAAAGGCAGAGGACAGTGGGCATACACTTGGCACATTTGCTGAGTTTCTGTTTCTTCCATAAATTCTATCAGGAAGATACCATTCCTCACCTTCCCAGCATGGCCAAAGTGCTTATGACATAACCTGTCCCTCAGCCCATACATAGTACTCCTACAGCAATTCATAATTCTTCTTCCAGATACCAGAACAATTCAGCTGTACCACACTTTCCAATTATAAATGCTTCACCCACTTGATTAAGAGACAGGGCAGAGACACTGATATCTAATCCCTGTAAGGAAAGTCAAGCTTAACTTCCTGAGTTTCACAGAAAGAAAAAATAATGACTAGAATAAGAGGACTGGGTCAGAAAGTTTAAAGAACCCTACCTCACAGTTTTACTGTATTCTAGCCTGCTTTTCCTGTTTCAAACACTTTTGCATAGTTTTTTGCTCCATAAGATATTAAGGGAGTGCATATCTAATAATTAACTTAGTTTAACTCCTAGTATTTTATTTCCTGCCTCCAAAGAGGCATCAGGATTTAAAGGAGTTGAGTTGTTAGCAGAATAGGATTAAGGAAGGAAGCCCTTGCTCCTCTGTGAGTTAGCTGAAAGCTCTTTCTGGCTGGTAACCCAATAGTACTCAATATATTCTGCAGTGAAAAAACCTAGCATCCAAAGTAACATTGGAAGCTCCATTCATAGTATTTTAGAGTTTTGATTGTCTTCTTTAAGACATCACAAGGGATTTAAGGGACCATAACAGATAAATGCAGTCTTTAAAGCCACTCATGCATTCTTAATGGACAGCCTGTTAATTTGAGGTCTAGGTCATGAATTTGAATGCTATCCACTAAACACCTCTTTGGCAAGGAAAGCCAGTTTTCCCTTAGGGTAAATTGTAATTCATTAATTGTAATTAAATTAAACATATGTGACAAACTAGAAATCCCAATATGCATTCTATGTGGGGCATCTGTCAAAGCAATCCATGTCTGAGCTCTATGACACTCATGTTTTGTGCAAGTGTATTTGAAAAGAAGAACAGGATTCCGTTATTTGGTTGTGCTAGTTAAAAAGGGTAAGTGATAGATGTATTGCCCCATATGTCCATATTTATTTTCCATTGGGGTCCTACAGCAAAAAAATAAAATTAAAATGGTAAATTTATCATCTCTGAATCTGAGCAAATAAAATAATTATGATGTTCTAGATAGTTTGTCATCTATAAATCAACCCTAAGAAGATGCTAAAGACTTCCAACCTGTATTTGTGTTTATACTAGAATAAACTGTTGTAACAGCAGTGGCCTTTGAGCCTGTAGCCCTTGCATAATCCATCCTTGAGGTCCTAAGTTAAATCAGTTTGGTTGTCAAAGCCAAGTCCTAAATGGGCAATGGTCCACATCACAAAACCATCATATAATTGCCACAATTTGGCATGTCTGGCAGTTCCTATTTAGAAATAGCCCAAGACTGAGTTAGTACACTGAAGCGTCACATCATCATAGTTTAGAAACAGAGAAGCAAGAAGTGGGATGAGGAAAAAAAACTGTGCCATATATGTGTTTCTAAATGTGTGTGTTAAATCCTGCTGAATGACACTTTTCTGCTTAGGAGGCTTGCAGATACTTGCCATTTTTCTGCACATGCGAATTACCTTTGTTTAATCTGAAATGAAATGTATTAAGTTTTGTTAAAATATTTTATTTTTATAACATCAAATTAAAAGTAAAGTTCAAAATGAAATATTGTTTAAAATAAAAAATTAAAGTGTCATTTAAAAATATTTTAGCAAAATATGTAGTCTTTTCTAAATTTATTTTATCAGTTTATTTTGGATTTGGATATCTTTTATTTGGGGATTGTAATAGTTTATTTTAGCTTAAACAATTTGCTGAAATGGACACCGATTCATAGAGTATGTTGGTGAACCTGAGCTGTATCTTTCAGTGAAAAATATTTAACCAGAAAAAATTATCTGCCTTTGCATGAGAGGGGGTGTTTGCTTTAGTTTCAAGAAGCAGAAGCAAATAGTCAGATTTTTGAGTATTTCAGAGCTTTAAAATTATTGTTTTCCACCACAAAATATGTAGAGAGCGCTCCAGAAACCATCTGTATGTGGTAGACTGAAAGTGAAATCTACCCATTAATTTGTGACTAACTTTCAGGCTGGGATAGTTGGAGATTTATATACAATGGTAATGGACTTGTATTATTTGTTCATTTGAAAGCCACATTCCAAATAATTCCGGGGTAAACATTCAAGAGAAGAGCACCATATAAACAGTGTCAGGGTACTTAACCATTTCAGAACATATTTGGAGAGAATTAAATGATTTCCTGAGAGACAAAGGGACAAGATATATGCTGTCATTTCTGGTTCTGGTGTTACCCTCAAGAGGACCTTATTTATGCATACAAGGAAAATGTTATTTTTTTTTTGCATGTGTTACAGGTAGATGTGCTCAATGGAAAGAAATGGACTACAAGCAACTACTTGATTTGAGGCCTCTTTCATATCTCCGAATCTTCAGCTCAACTGTATCATATCCCTTGAAGCAGGACTGAGGAGCGCAGTGCCTCATAGGGTTTGTGCAGATCTTCAGCACACCCTGTCACAATCACACAACTTGCTTTAAGCTGTGTGATCATAGATCAGAAGCAGAGAGTGCAGATGTTCCCCAGTGCCAGGCATCATGCAGGGAACCCAGTGTAAGTAACTTGGGGGTGGAGGGAGGGAAGGGGGTTGGTGAGTCTATGGGGAGGGTTGGCAGGATTGGGAGGATGGTGGGTCTTCTGGAAGGGAGCTAAAAATAGCCCAGTCAAGGTGGTAGAGGTAGGGAAAAGTACAGCCCTGGGGCTGGGGCAACCAGCTGGGCTTTTCCAGCCCTGACACTGCACTCTGAACACGTGCAGATGTTCAATTGATCACCTTAGTCCATTTCCAATCTAAGTTAGTTCACCTCCTCAGGTGAACTAATTTAGATTGGGCCCAGCATTTTTTGCATGATTTAACCTCCCCTAGCTTCTGCACAGGTCAGCATTTAAGTCCCAAAAGCAATAGCACAGCTAAGCCTAGGCAACTGGGGCAGCAGCGTCCAGTGCCAACTTTTGTGGGGGGAGGAAAGAATAACAACAGGTGCCACTGCTGCTGCTGCTGGCTGGCCACACCATGGACACTGGTGCTTGGGAGCTCCTCACTGCCGCCCAGGGGCCAAGCTGCTCAGTTATGCTTCTGCTCATAAGTAATAAGTAAGGCATGCCATTCCCAAAATTACCAATTAAGATAGACAAGTAGAGCAGCAGATTGCCACCAACACAAGTTCAAATTGTAGCTATTTATAAATTTCTAACAGTGCTTTATAAGCCTAGAGAGAATAGGTCACCTGAGGCTTGGAATGTCATAAATTAAGCTCTCTGTTCTCTTGCTATATGGTGAAATGCGTGATAGCATGCAGTATGACAGTAAAGCACAAGAAATAGAAACCATAATAGGGTGCAGCAAAGCAGAGGAAAGGAAGGTGTCCTAGATTCTTTTCTCTCCAAGGGCTTAGGAGGGTGGGTCTTGTGGAGAACCCATTGGGATGAGATGCAAAAGACCTAGATTCAAATACTGGCCAGGTCACAGACTAACAGTGTGACTGCAAGTAAATCATTTAATCTGCTGCAGGGGTAGGCAAAATACAGCCCATGGGCCAGATCTGGCCTGCCAACTGATTGGATCTGGCCTGTAGAGGGGTGCCTGCCAATTGATTGGATCTGGTTCTCAGCTGCCCTCAGGGCACTCCACATGAGGCTTAACTCTGCCCGGAGCAGTCTGAACTTCACTCCAGCCCATGCCCACCAACCCAGCTCCAGCCAGCATGCACAATTTCCAGCAGGGCTGCTTCCAGTACGGCTTCAGCCACCCAGGTGCTGCTCAGCTCCCCTTCCCTCCTGCAGTAACTCTTCCTCCTGCTGTGCCACTGGCCTTCTACCCACTCGGCTGACCACACCAGGTGGGTGGAGTGGGTAGAAGACAACCGGAAGCTGGAGCCAGAGCAACCTGCCTGAAGCTTCCTCCCAGCCCTAAGCAGCACAGCAGGAGCAGGAGGAGGAGCCACTGCTGGAAGTGAGGGGAGCCAAGCAGGCCACATCAGGAGCAGTCCTGCCAATAAGCTGTGTGCTGGCCAGGGCTGGGCTGGCAGGTGCGGGCTGGAGTGCAATGTGGTGTGGGCTACCCTGGGCAGGGCTCAGCTCCATGCAGAGCACCACAGGGGCATTCACAGATCACACTGCCTGGACAAGCTGTGCTGCACATACCCCTGCCCCCTCCTCCCTCCCTCCCTTCACCCCCAGCCGGCTCCCAGGATCTAGCACCCAGGCAGCCCCCCATACATGTGTGCACGCTCCCACGCCACCCCCACACCCAACACATCCGCCACAGGGAAGGGGCCACCCTACAACTCTGCCCGGTAATCCCGGCTCCGCCTGCCCCTCTCACTCCTGAACACCATTCCCTATCTGCCTGCAGCCCCATCCCACATAAGGAGTTCTGGTGAATTGTTGCTGCGGGAGGGTGGGAGCACTGACCCTGCCCATGACACCTCATTAAAACTCCCTGTGGGGCCCCTCAGCCCAAATAATTGCCCACCCCTGATCTACTGTGGGCCTTTGTTGCCCATTGTTAGGTGGCAATTATACTTCCCAACCTCATAGGTACAAAACAAGGCTAGAATCTGTTTGTGATTATGATATTCTTAGAAACTGCAAAAGTAAGGGTCCAATGAGGAGGAATAATGTTTATGGGATAGTGCAGGTTTTTCTCTCCTTTTTTGTTACCATTGATTTTGTTCCGGTCACAGGGTTTATTAGTATCTTAATATTCTCCTTTTATATAACTTTTGTTTAGTTCTTTTTTTCATAGAGCCCTTTATCTCAATCCACTTTATGAGCATTAGCTACTGAGGCTTTATAACACTCCATTTTATTGATAGGTAAAGCGAGGCTCAGTGGGGTTTCACTACAGGGCCAGGATCAATGATAAGCCAGTGACAGTGCCATAAATGGACTTAGTTCTAACTCCCAGTTCTCTGCTCTAATCGCTAGACCACTGCCTGCTTTAACCTGTAATTTTGAAAAGTGTCCACGCTGGGGGGAATGCAAGAAGTTTCCTTCTCTGTTTTTCTCTGCCCCTCCCTCCTGTGGGGAGAATTGCATCTTTCTTTCTCCATTGGTGATCAGTAGCCTTTTGGCTTAAATTTGTCACCTGTCGCATACCTCCGTATTTCAAAATACTGAGTGATAAAGTGGTGATCAGGAGGCTGAGCACCTGCTTTGCTTTCCCAGGTGTTATGGGTTCATCCTCATAAAGGTTACTGTTGATGCTGTGGAGAACACAGCTGCTTGCTTTCCTCTGTAATTTTTTTTCCCTGCTGCACTACGTAGGAAGAATAATTGCATTCTTTCTAAGCTCTGACATTCCTGCACCTCACCATCTGCTCTCCTGCTACCAAAACACAAAGAGAATGCTTTCTCGTTTACGCATATCTTTTTTAATTTAACTTGCTAATTCAAAATTCACACTTTGGCAGCAGTGGCTGGGAATTTGGGGAGTGCTGTTACGTTATAATATGATCCTGTGTTGTGACACTGCATACTTTTTTGGAAATGGAACCTAAACAGCTGTACAAAGTCCTTGTTATTGCTCAGCAAATAGGAGGGCTGTATACAACTTTGCCTCTGATGCCACCATCTAACACAGTGTGAGATCTTCTAAGTGCAGCACAGGAAGTCATGGCAAGAGCTAGCAAAAGGAAATGGGTGGCACCAAGAAAATTTAAGATAAGAAATGCATCTTTCTTACTCAAAGATTGCCTTTGGCTAGCTGGTTGCATGGCTGTCAAGCATTTGAGATTTGATGGATTATCCAGGCAACCTATATTTAGATAAAAGATAAAGGTCTAGTCACATACATCAACAAGGTCAGAGCTCCCTCTTAGGCTCCAGAATTGTTCTTGCATAGGAAACTCTTATGCAAACTCTCACAGAACGTTCTGGAAGAAGTTAGGGAAGTTACAATCTACAGCAGGAAAAGAAATCAGGTAGATGCCATGTATGGATGCTGCTTGGCTGATATCTAGAACTTTATGCCCATTTATGGGAAATTATTTGTAATCGAAGAGGTGTCCATCCATGCATTGCTGTGTCCAAAATGGATGGCAGATGTGTTTACATGTGGAAGGGTAGCGCCGGTTTTAAGCTCCATCTGAATTAGCCCAATGCCGTGAGATCAAAGCTGCTTAAGCATTTCAGACCTTCACTTATTGTGTTTATTTCTGAGTCTTCCCACATTAGAAGCAAAAATCTGTGGGAAGTGAATTTTGAGTATTCAAGGAATACACCAGAAATCGTGGTGAGCAATTCTGATAATGGCTTTACAACAGCTGCTCATATCATCCTATAATGAGGACAAATGATACTTTAAAAAGCTTTACTCCTTCAAGAAAGGTGACAATTTTTTGTAGCTTGGAAATAATCCATAGGAGAAAAATTTCCTGACTGAGATGGTCATCCTTGCTAAATACTCTCAGTATAAACTGTAAATGCAACAGAAAATCCCTCATTAGCATATTTGAAAAGTCAAATGTTTAGCAAAGATGGAGGAACTCATTTTTCATAAGGCAAATATAAAAGTTTACCTCAAGATTACCTCAAAAAGTTTACCTTACTTTTGCCATCATTAAGCTGATTAATTTTCCCTGGTGACAATATGTATTTTAGTCTGATGATTTTCTTCTCTGTTCCAGCACAGAACTTGCTAATATGATGTCAATAATCTCTAAAACATGCCGCTATAGCTGGGTTAATTGAGCCAGATAATGCAAAAGACTTGATCGAACAGGTGTGAATTTATACAAAGGCAAAACCTTGCCATGTTGTAGGGCAGGGGGCAGAAGGACTGCGGACATGACATGCCATGCCATGCCATGCCATGCAGCTACTATTTAGAAAAGGAAGAGTATGGGGAAATCATTGGTGAGGAAAACAATTTGGGTGGTATTTTTGGAATAAATGGATTTTAAGGAACTATCTAGAGAAGAGAGAAGCTAATGACAACAGTGATTTTCAGAATGTGCTGAACACCCATATTATGAATTTCAGGCTTGGGTAACATGTTTCCAGAGGTGGATGCACTCAGATTAAACCAAATAGTTATTTCTGAAAGTTCAGTAGGTCCCAAGCTGCAATTCTGGATCTAAGGAGCCGGTTTCAAATGCTTTACCTACACCTGGATTCAAATAGTGCAAAAGATCCCAGCCTTATCTTTGAGATGGGTCAAACCAAAGCCCCAGAATCTGTTCAAATTTGATGAGAAGACAGGTTTTTAAATCATGTTACTGATTACTACTAGGCAATCTGAGATCCTTTTACCTTTCAAGTAAAATGCTATGGCCAAAGAAATGAGCATATCCATCTAGCTATGGCACATGATAAGCAGGTAATTCACTAGTTTAAAGTGGATGAAATATTAGTCTGTTTGTTAATTTTATCACTGCTAAAAGGGATTTAATGCTGGGGTTTGAAAGTAAATCTAAATCATTACAGAATACCCTTTGTGGATATTAAAGTGCCTCAATAATCTTGTTCACTCTGGAATTTGACCGATTATCATAATGCAAGCAATAAGATGGTTGCTGCACCTTATTAGCATCCTTTTCACCACACAAATTCTCTCTCCAGCCCCTTCAAGAGGTATATTTCAAACCTCAGTACAAGCTTGAGGGCACTGTCGGTTTATCTGAATATGTTAACACCTCTCTGTGGGGCCTATAAACCTCAGGCAGTCAGGAAAGAGTTAATGAGCAGCTTGGGGGATGTAATCAGCCACTCCTTACAACACCTGAAGCTAGCGTCAGGTTTCAAGGGAGGAATTAAAAAGGGAAGGACAGGGCAGTTTGGGGCTGGTTGGGAGGGAGAGTATTTTTTTTTAGCTTTCACTGTGGGGAGGTTATCTTCTCCTTGTAGAAAGTGAGGCCTAGCAAAAGATGCTCCCTTTGGCTGGCAGTAACTGGGAGGCTTGCCTAGGTGCAGGTGTAGTGAAAAGGTTTCTCTGTGCCCTGCAAAGCCCAGGAAAGTGAATATTGTGCTGAGGATGGAGCCTCAAAGCACAGGAATGTTCTGTTTATCTTGGAATTCTGTTCCCCTTGATGGGGTAAAATGCCTACAGACCTAATTGGGGGTCTGCATCACCTCCTCAACTTGACAAACTGTTGGAGGCTCAGCATTACTGCCCAAGCAGCGGGAGAAAAATGAAAACAGCAGTGCTTCCACACTGGGCCACGTGACTAGTAAATGCCTGATGCAGATGCAGCAGCTCCTTAACAAATGGAAACAAAGCTCTGTGAAAAGGTGCTGCCCAATCAAAAAATGACTGCTTTTGAAAAACACATACAACAATACTGTTTCCAGAGCTGAAAACTGCTTTTCTTGCCAGGATCCCACCTTTGCAGTTTTACAAGGCATGGTCTTTAGAACCAGATCTGATAAATTAAAAAGATAGTTGCCCAGGTTGCTCTGCCTTCTCCCATGATCTTCCTTACATAAGAAAGTTTCTACTGAACTAGCTGTCCATCTCTGAGCTAGCATGGCTCCAACACCAGTAAGTAGTAAGGCTTTCTGTGACTCCTATCAGCCATTCATTCTGCAGAAACCTCAACCACAGCTCAGTAACGATGTGTTTACTGGAGCAGTAGCAAGGATGGACAATGAGCAGACTGTTGGCTAGAAAGAGATGCAAGCAGTAGAAAGAAAAGGGCATGTTGTTTCAAATGATAAAGATTTTGCATGTGCTATAGTAGAGAAGTCATTAATACAATAGAAAGATCTAAGTAAGACTGATGGGCAAGATTTCTCAAAATGAACATTGATTACAAACCGTTTGGAAAAATTCAGGTGTATACTAGGAACCACAATAAACAAGAACAATGACAAGTTTGTAGAACAAAAACGAGACAAAATACTTCTCACTCTTCCATTGTACCTCACATGAAAATATTCTTCTGAAGTAAGAGTTTCATGTGACATCTGTTCGTCCGGCTATTTGAAGAGAGCAGATTATATGGGTAAGTTTTATGCATAATACACAATATATATATATTAATTCAGCAATCCAGCTCCATATACTTAAATTTCATCTGGTACTTGTGTAATACAATAGATCTGAATCTCAATGATAAGCAATTCCATAAAAAGTTAACCTACAAATAATGAAGTTTACCAAGGCAAGACACAATGCATAGAGCATAGTTAAAGGAAGAAAAAAATCTGGCAAGAGTGTTTGCTTGTTACCAAACTTTGTGGATGTTATGACTTCATCCTTTTGATTATGATTATTTTGCTTATGTGGATTTCTTGTGTGTTGCAAAAAGTTGTGGTGCTTTATCTTTTGTGTCAGTAAAGAGACAGTTTATAAAAAGCTAAAGCAAGTAAGACATTCAGAAATAATAATGAATAATTAGTGTTAAATAATGTAAATCATCTTGGCTTTTGGTTAAAAATATAGTTGTATACTATATATACACACTCAGGAGACAAATGTCAAAAGAAAATCTTCATCCTTCTCAGGGTGATACCCTAGCAATGGTTAAGGGTCAGGATAAAAAGTCCTCAGAGATATTAAACAATTATTTTGCATCTGGCTTCACAAATGAAGATGGTGAAGATTTACTTAAACAGTGATCAGAATCCTTGGGGTGGCAGATGAAGAATTAAGAAATCTGTAGATTAACACCAGAAATGATTATGAAAAGCTTACAGGCTCTTAACCTTATTAACGTGACTGACTAATGCCCAAGTGTAATGAATGTTTTTATCCTGAGAGATATGCACAAATTTGGTTTGAAGTGGCAAATAAATGGTCATTAAACAGAACTCAAACCAAGTATATTTCTTTGCATTCTGGATACTGATGATCAACACAATGGTGGGAAGTAAGCAGTGAATAGACCTTATGTTGGGTCTTTAGATCAAGTGAGATAAACTCTAATAAACAGGGACTAGATTTTGGACCTAAACATTTTCAACCAAGAAGAACCCATATCTGTGACAAAGCTTGCTAATGTCAATGCAGAGAATAAAAGGGAGTAGATCCAGCAAATATCTATCCCATCCTTGAAAAAAAAATGAAGCACCTTTGCATTTGAAAACAATAGGTATCTCAACTTTTTTAAAAGAAAAAAAATGTTTCTTGCAAGTGTTGATTCTGCTTGAAAACAATGAACAAAGGTTTGAGCCAAAGGCAAAAGATGTATACCATCTTTCAGAGAAGCCATAGCAATAGCCATGAGACTAGGACACTGGGTAACCTCAAGTGAATGTTTCTGAGGTTAGAGAAATAAACTGTATCTGTGTACGTAACACTTAGTACTATTTTCAAATTCCCACAAGTTTAATAAGATTGGAAACAAACCTGAAAAAAGAACAAACATGTTTAACTCATCCTGAACTGCATACCGCAGCAGTAGAACAAACTGAAACTTCCTAATCAAAGAAAAGAGGGGATAACTTTCTAAAAATCAACCCAGTATGATAGAAATTCTCTAGTCTGAGAAGAATAGCATTTGTAAACTGTTTAAAAACCACTTAAATTGCTTTTTACTGCTCAAAATCCACTGACTTGAGCTCTTAAATTCACTGATTAAGAGATATGCAGGCTTTGTGATGATACAAGATTAAATCCACTGTGTTTTAAGTTGTTATATTATTATTAATATATAGAGATTTGTTATGAGCAATTTGTTGTATTTGAAATTCTAGTAATGTTGATTAGTTTTGATTGGACATGTATATCACATGATATTTTTCCTTTTCCTGAATGGGCAGGTGTAGGTCCTAAGTGGATTTTTCCATTGAAGAATGCAAACCCTTTTGAGAGATCTTTTCAGCTTTGACTGGAATGTTCCTTTTTACCTTCCCCTGTTTTTCCTGCCTTTTCTCTCAGTCATAGAAACACAACTTCAAGAATATAGTATACTGTAAAAATGTTATATGTTTTTATGTAGCTCCTCAACTATAACAAATAAAGTTTGAAAACCAAGATGATGGTTACAACTGAATTCACAAACAATTTTAAGACAATAGTTAGAAAACGCTGTAGTTTACAATGGCTTCAAACAAAGTCACATCCTTATATATACAAGGTCAGATTCTTGGCTGGTATTAAGGGATATAAGATATATGATTGAATTAGTTAATACCAGCTGTTAATTAGTTAATATGGGCTGGTATTAACCAATTTAATGGAGCCATATTCATTTATATCACTTAACTATAGGCTCCACATTTTCTTAGACATCAAAGGCTTTTCTAAGACAGTTTAGAGAAACAGTTCTCTTGCATGGACTTTGGTTACTGTATTTTGAAATGCATGAGATTTAAGTGATTCCAACCATTTCCAGTATTTGCTTCCAATACATATTAATTGAGAAACAGTGACCTTAAACTCTTGTATGTTTTTAAAATACACAGTTTACAAAAGGGCACTTTGACTATGACAGTGAAAAGTTAATGACTACAGCTTTTAGGGAATTTGCTTCTGAGAATGGTGACTGAAGACCATATGAACACACTCAATCAGATTCCAATCTCAGATATGATCTTATTCTATATTTGCCTATATCTAAATGAAATAATTATCTGGTTCATTTCTATAGACAATTATAGCAAATATAAAACGCAGCTGGAAAATCTGGAAACAGTGTAACACTGCAAGATGCATTAGCCCATTATTAAGGTGGAAGAGCATACCTGTGTACATGTATGCATATGCACACACTGTGCTTTTTCTTTAGGCACTTCCAATTTTGCTTTCAGTAACCTGGTAAAATAATATCACTAGTTGTATTATTCCTTTACACCACCCTAAAATAACTTGCAACAAAAATAAGTTGTCTCATTACGTTAGTGTGTGGTTGGGGGGTGGTGGAGGGGAGGTTTGTGGAATTTACCAAGATGTTTTTAATTATTTTGAGCAGAAAATATATCTGGGAGTGCCCAGTACATTATGTTTTAATATGGACTTGTATTCTGGTTTTGGTGTGGCTATGATTGTAGCATCACCAAAGACTAGTGACCAGTAATGAATGTGTTGCACTTGCAGATCCCTCCAGGGTTCTGATTCAATCTTTTGAGTTATGGGATCAGGACAAAATGAACTATTTTTCAGGCTTGTAAATATGTGACAAATGACAGTGCGAGAACTATTGATTCCAATCACAGTGATACAATGTTTCATAGTCAAGACTGACTTTGGCTTTACAAATTACTTGCAAGTTGAACACGAAACCCATACATAACATGCTTTGAATTGTATCAATCTCCTAGGATATTTCTGTTAGTATTTGCCTTCAGATTTGAATAAATAACCCATATTGAAATGTGGCTTTTATATTTTCTGTACGGAGGAAGATTTTTAGTGTTCTGACTCTGCAAGATGCATAATGAACCTTGGACTCTCTAGAAGAATATCTGTACATTCCTTTGTTCTATGTACAGCACCAAGCACACTGACAGCATTTAATAAAGAGCAGGACTGTATTATGCCTGGGGATAGTTTCTTAATGGTTTCTGTATAAATTCCAAATGTTATTCTTTGTTTGCCTAGTTGGTGACAAAGCAAGAATAAATCAAACCAACAGCAACAAAGCCCTATCCTACATATAGAATTCTCTCTCTAGGGAGAGGCTGAGGAGAAAAAAAGGAAATGTGATAGGTGTTAGTCACAGCATGTAATGCACTTATGAAGGAATTCAAATATTGTGTGATGAAGGTGGCATAAGAACCTATATAAGGAGAAAAACAACTCTGGTTTATCTAATACTCTGTTGCAGAAAAGTTGTTTTTTTTCTATAATTAACTGTTGTTGCTATACTGTACATTAACTGCATGTCAATGTCTTTGGTTGATGGTTGGTATATATGCAAGGCATTTTAGATTAAAGATATCAAAGAGAGGTAAAATTTAAAGATACCATCAATATGTGCTGAACGCAGGGATGGAAAATGCAAAAGGACTTGAAAGATGCAGACAGAAAAGACAACTCTTGGTTAACTAAAGTCAGATGGTACATAGTATGTTCCAGTGGGATACTAATAACTGGTATCACCTGATGCCAGCTAAATTAGTTTAAGCATGAGCATTTACAACAAAGAACAGTATCAGGAGAGCTGTAAAAAATATATACCTATGCTTTCCTGGACAACTAGTAATGAATTTAGCAAAGTGTGTATTTAGAGTACAGAAGCAGTTGCAATAATTTGAGATGTGTAACATTTACTTTGCTAAAACATCATTTCAAAATCTGCCTTAGGTTGCCATAATGTTTTATGCCAGACTAACCTTAAAAGGAACCCCTGCATGCTGATTTATTATTGACCTTCTTCCCTACCGCTTGAAGAAACGAGTCATCTGTGTGCCAAAGAGATACAACAAGTATGTCAAACTTCACAGTGTTATCCATGAGGCAAAAAATAGATGATCACAAAGCAGCTCCTCTCCCAGAAGAATCTTCACCTATTGCCCTAGAGTCAGTCAGTTTACTCAGAAGTGAGCTACATCTGACTGGCTGGGGCATAATAGCTCTTTTGGTTTACATCCCTCTTTACAAACCTATTATTCTTCTCCATTAAAGTGTGATAAACCAAAAAGCAAGAAAGAAGGTCAAGGAAATAGTGCTACCACCAACTTCTCATTACAAAGTCAAGCTCCTGGCAAGACTGTAATTAACTAGGGTTTTTGTTTGACTACAAAACCATATCAAACCATATCATTGGCTCAGTCTACTCAAGCCAGGTCAGGCTTCGTCTACTGACCTCCTTAAGTGTACGCTGTGAGTCTGGAAGCTATTTTAACTGCAGCATGCTGGTAAAGCTAGATTTTAGTTGCCTGGGGTTTATTTGGCTGTGCAGACCCCAGTTACAACCCAGTTGAATCACAAAGAATTCAGCTTTGCCAAGCCAGGTCAAGCCACATTTATAGCTTCCCAAGTGAATTTTTCTCAAGCTGGAATCCATTTTTTTACTGCTTCACTTGGTTGATCAATGGGTTCCATTCAATGGTAATATTGACTTAGAAAAATAGCTCAGAATGTCAGATGAAGTTCATACAGCTCCAGTCTACAGAAGGCAATGGTAATCATGGGCACTTTATAGCACAGCAACATCACAAAATGAGTAGATTTTTTTTTTTTTTTTTAGACCTTTACTTGATCTATAAGAAAATCCTCTCCCAAACCTTTTTCATCTACAGTAGTAAAGTTCTGCCTGTATTTGTCAAATGCTTAATTACAACTTCAGTAGCATCTGTTAGCAAATGTGACAATCTATAGAAGACGATTAAGTTTTGCAGTTTCAAGTCATGATATTTAGAGGTAAGCCTGTAATTCTGCTTATAATCATGAACATTAGTTGGATTATGAATATCCACTTCAGAACAAAATGCACAGTCACATTTTATGTTCAAATATATTTTAAAAGTATGAATCACTTATGCCATTTAATTTTGAACTAGAAAAGTAACCTAAGTCCACACCTTCTCTTCCAATTGCAAAGTGCTCAAACAGCTCTGGGCCAACTTTGAGCAAAGCATGAATTTCAGTATTGTTACACCAGGGATGAATATAAATAACATAGTAAAACTTCAGATTCAAATTCAGTGATGATAAGAACAGTGGTGTAAAGTCCCAAGTGAACATTAGTCAGAAAGCTCACCTTGTAATTGGAAGGGACTCCTGAGGGATATGAATTTATTCAGGGAAAGTGTGTTTAAGGATCCGAGTTGCTATTCACAGGCATTCTTTTTCAGTATTCATGTTGTGCTCTGAATAAAAGAAGAAGGAATCACAGGTAAAAATGGGAAAATAACATCCTCCTGCACAGCTGGAGGGAGGGAAACTGTCTAAGGAGGGAGATATCATCCTGAAGACTCCTGCGTGAACTTTGGCCTGGAACACAGAACTGACTGTGTGGTTTGGTTTTACCTTTCTGTGTGGCTCCAGCTCCTCATGGATGTGGGAATCCTGGGTCATGTGCGTGCAGGTCTTCTGCATCCCAATCTGTCTCACTCTCTGGCTGCCTTAGAGACCACTTAAAGTAAAATCTCTCTGCTCCAAAGACAATGCCATATTACTTTTTTAAAGAAATATCCTTAGAGCTAGGATGTGTCTATCACAAGACTGTCAATTCATTATCCCAGCTGTATGGACCTTGCCCCAGTCATGTCAACACAAATGTCTGGGTTTCTTTCAGTTAGCCTTTTGGTGTTATAATGAATAGGGTGCATTTTTTTCTGCTTTTCTCCACAACCATGAAAGCAAGAAATTATTTTTAAAAAACGATAAAAGGGATTGCTGGCCAGCAGGCTAATCCCAGGACCTGGGGACCTGAAGAAAAAAAAAAACCAAGGTCAAGAAACTTGGGTTGAAATCATTATAGTTGCTTCCATGTTCTTCCTTGGAATATAGAAAGGAGAAGCAGGGATGTTGTCTCCAAGATGCTGACAACCCTATTACACACAGGAGGGATGATGCCTTGTAAACAAGGTCCTATATATGTGCAGAATCTTCGGAGCAACAGATTCCCATTGTGCCTGTCGCTTCGAATACCCATTCATGTGCTGCCATAGCGCGTGCACCTGGTGGTGGGCATGGTGAGGGTTCATGTGGCCACTGAGAGGGACCTCGATCACCCCGGGGAAAGCCCCCAAACTTGCCTGCCACAACTTTGAATGTATTTCCAGTGGTTATTAACTTCATTTCTTTGGTAGGCTATGGGCCTACTGGATAAGCTCATCTTGCCTATCTTCCCCATCGTCAATGGCTACTTGCTGAGCCTCGTGAACACCCTGGTGGTGCAGTGTCAGCCAGATCCCCCTCGAGGCAGACCTAACCACTGAGGCACCCCCAAAAAAAACAGACCACAACTGCCACACACAAGACCAAATACAGCCCAGTAGCAACTAAGGAGAAAAAAGGATTTTTAAAGAAAAGGATAAGAGGGCAGACAGAATGGAATGAGATCAGGATCCACTACTGCTTCCTTCCTTCAGCTCTAGAGCCTAAGCCAGGTGGTGTCCCCTGGTGCTGCTCCACTCCGTGGTCTTGTTGGGGTATCTTCTGCCTTACCCCAGGTCTGCCTCCCTCCATGGCTTGGTACCTGCGAGAGCCTGGAGTAGGAAGCCTCCACCACCTCCAGGTCTGCTATGGCCCCTGGACACCAGTGCTGCTTATGACTGGCATGGGGTTTATTCTCTGCTGCTTGGGGTACCTCTCCCCAAGCATAATCCACCCCCTTGTACTGCAGCTGTTTGCTGCCAATGCAGAGAGCTTCTGCAGCCTCCACTGCCACTCTCTGGTCTGGATTCTTTCCTTCATGCCGGCATGGAGAGCCTCCGCAGCCTCTGCTGCCTCTTCCGCTCTTCCCGTTTCTGTTCCAGAGGTCCCTTTTAACTTCACTGGCTGGTAATTGCTCCTAACGTCACCTGCCAGCTCCAGCTGTATATAGCTGTGGCTCGTGAACCATGTGTGCTTTGCTTTTTGTTCTTTCAGTGTCTAGTATCCTGTGGCTGGTAAGCAGTTTCTTTTTTCAGGGGGTTTTCCACAGGGTGTGTAGCCCGCGTCGTAGGGTCACCTGAGGTGAGGGTCTCCAGCTCCCCTGAGGTTGTGCCCCTGAGACACCCATGAAGCGGCCTTCATTTTCATATCCTGGAGACCTCTCCCATACCAATGAGAGAAAGAAGAAAAAATGGGCAAACACATGTCCCCATCCCAAATCTGTTACATTAACCTTGGTGGAATTTGCATGAGATAGCAAAGAGAGAAACAAAAGATTTACCTGGGGATCAAATAAAAATTCTTAGGAAAATATATTGAAAAAAAATGGAATTGTAGTTTAACTTTACGACTTTCTGTGGCTCTTTCATAGGGTAGTTCTTCTGCCATGGCTAAGAAATATGGGAAACTTGTACTATTTAATAACCTAGGTGCAATAATATGATATATTATCACCCCACTGACAAGTATTACCATAGACTCTGGATCTTTGGGAATTTTTTTTCATCCTGAGCATGTTCTTTATTAGCCATGAAAACATAAAAAAATCTTTCAGATAAAATTGGGCATGTACATCAAGCTTATCTCCTTAGGTACCTGCTATATTTCATTAATACTGAGTAATGTCACCCTTTTAACTAATGAAATGCATCCCTAATAGAGTAATATTTTTTAAAAAGATATAATGGGAGAGAGGTCATTGTGAAATGTCCAGTCCTTGTGAGTTCATCAGCAACGTTATTTTCTTTTTAATGGCATGAATTCCAGTAATGCTCTCGTATTGCTCACACACTAAAGGCTTCTTTTGCCCAAGAGAAAATAATTCTTTAACTTTACTATTAGTAAGTTTTGAAGCTAGACAAATGTGTGTTTCTCCATTTTAATACAAATTCCTCAATTTTGTAGCTTTTAATATACATTTGTGTTACTCTTTTCTTCCACACTTAACATATTTACAATGAATTTGAAATCTTGTATATAGGGTTTTGGATAAATAGGAAATACGGTGCTGCTATCCTTCCTTTTTAAAATATATCTAATGAATGAATCTGGAACCAATTTCCTAGGGAAGTGGTCCTTGATCCTACCTTGGGTAAATTAAAAAAGAGGTTGGATGAACACCTGTCTGGGGTCATGTGATCCCAGCATGTGCTCCAACCAGTGGTGGGGGGTTAGATTAGATGATCTATTCATGTCCCTTCTGACCCCCACTATGACAGTGACCACTATGACAATTCTCCCAGAATGGAGTGTGTTAACTAATGGGCACCTAAATCAGAAATCAGTAAATCAAATATAATTAGGACTTGAAGCTTAGCTTGAATCTGTAGTCCTAGAGACAAAAAGATGAGAACTTCAGCTATCTCCAGATTCACTGTTTGAAAATATTCACTGGTAACTATGACTGTCAACTGGTGCAGTTCTAGATGTCTGGCCTAGGTAGGTGTGAAACCTCCAAATTAAGCCTCTCAGCCTCTGAACGCTGGAAAATGTAAGGGAAAAGGGGCAGGGAACAGATCAGTCCAGATAGTATGTACAGAGGGCCTGTTTCCCATAGCATCCACTCTGTGCCACTGGAAAATACAGGACACTGGGTTAGATAGACCTGTGGCCTGACTCGGTATGGCATTTCTTATGTTGTAATATTTAGAGATTTGACATAGATGGAATTCTATTCAGGTAAACACTTATGCACAGCCCTTTCTTTCACTTGGAGTAGAATTTTCTTGAGCTTCAGTGATACTCATCTTACCACTGACTACATATGGTGATGGGTATGTATAAGATTTTGAATTAGACCAGAGAAAAATAGAGAAATCTCTTAGAATTCTCCTAGAATTTAGAAAAATGAGAGAGTTCAGTGATTGTAACTAAACATGCATGTGTTGAAAATCAGTTAAGGACTAGAATAGACAGATGTTTTTGTTTTATTTGACACTGTTTCAGACTGCTTAAGTCCGTAAGAACTGATGTATTATTGAAATAATTATTTTAATGATGTAATCATGCCCCTTCTTATCTTATATTTTGTGGGAGCTAAAGAATGAGGCAATTCCAAATAAAGGAAATACAGACATATAGAAATAGAATTTGGGGAGAGGGGGTTGGTTCCTGTGTTTTCTTTTCACTAAATCTTCATTCTAAAAACTTTGCTTATAAATTGGTCTCTGCCATCATAACAGGGTTGATGTGCCTGGCTGAAAGGACAAATCCCATATCTACTTTTCTACCTTTGTGGCAATTGATTTACCTGGTACCATACCCCAAACACTGTTGTTTTATAGTTTAACATTAATTTCAAGGAGAAGATCACAGTTTTCTTGTCATAGTGCTCTTGTTTTTCCTCTTTGCTTAATACATTGACTCTTGAGACAAAGGGAACAGAATTTACTTCCCTTAGTCTCTTCTGGGCTGGAAGTTAGAAATGCTTGTGATGGCATAGTATCAAATGCTAGTGGTCAATGTTAGATATGTTCACAGGTTCATAACAAAAAGTTACATAATGTGAAAGAAAGAACAGAAGACTATGGAAACATGTAGCGGGTCATTTTGATTGCCCTTATGAGCATCCAAAATGATTTCAGGGCCAAACATAAATCAATAAATTCTGTTTCTCAAGAATAAGTTTATTTCTGTCATTGTTGGGTGGTAATATGTGTGCGTCTGAATTCTTATCTGTGCTTCCAGGTTTAAAATTTTGGATGCACATTGTGCTCTCAAGCTGAAACTTAGGATGTAACATTGCATTGCATGCAAACTGAGCTGAGGTGAACAGACAGACAGAGGAAAGCTTATGTGCATATGATCATTTCCAATGAAAACTGTAACATGACAGGTTGATATGCAAGATTTTTATGGGTAGAATGTAACAAGGAATACTTAGGATATATGCATTCAGATGAATACATGAATATAATTAACAAACTAATGCATTTGTTTCAGTTAATTAACAAAATGCTAGAGCGAAAAAAAACTGTTGTATTTTATATTTAACAATATTTGATTTTAAACTGAATGAGACAGCAGTATTATTGTTAATCCTATCTAGAAGGGGAGCAGCTTGGGTAAAATAACCCTGAAATGAAAGAACCATATTAAGAAAATTAAACCCACCTTTCTGAACTTGCATTTGTAAAAGTTTTGTTTCCACCTGTTGCCAACTGCAAATGCTGCAACTACAGGATAGATAGCTTCTTGCACGTTGTACGTTAGATAACCAATGGGTCAATGCATCTGCCTAGATTTTCAAACATGTACTCTTACCATTTAATATGTTCTTAAATGCAAACTCACAATGTGAAAATTAGAGTTACGTAATCTTAATTTTCACAAGGGTTAATTTTTCTCTTTCTCTGTTTACATGGACTTACAAAAGAAAGCTTCTCATTCAATTGCTATTTATCTATTAACTCGTGAACTGTACATCAATGTGAGGGATTTTCTAGGCATCAACTGCCATTTTAATAATTGGGTTTAAGTGTTTACGTCAGCTGCCTATTATGTGAAATTAATTTTTGGAACATATGCTGTTTTATTTATACCATTGTTTCTTGCTAGATTAATTATTTGAGGGTTATAATCACATGACATCCTTTTAATTATTCTTCTTTAGTTGTAACATATGACAGCTTTTGACTTCTCACCCCCTCCTCTTGTGTGTGACAGATAAAATTATTAATAAATGCCTGTTTATTATGTAGTTATGCTGTGCATGTCCACAGGGTATAGGCTGACCTCATGTATTTTTACCCAGAGTACAGTGTCAGAAGAGCCTTTGTGGTTTGCTAATGAGTTAAATCCAACTAATGCCATATATACTCTGAACGGCCAAAAGCCCTTTACACATTCAAATGCATACAAAGACTCAGCTGGGCCCTCTGCATGAAAGATTAACTTTTCATTCCTATTAAAGATAAGCTGGACTTGTTTGTTTTAAGTAATTAAGAGTAGGAGGAAAACTTGCACAATGATGGGCAAGGTGACTTGACTTCTATCTGTGGACTACCTGTCAGCAAAAACAATTCATCCTCATGTGGCTTTTGGCTTCACTAAAGGATCCTCTTTTCCTCAAACCACTCCCTATCTGTTGCAACCATCTATAACTCCTTGTCTCTAGCAAATGCCTGTGTGTTTCTGCAACACCTAGACACTTGAAGGAGGAACATGAAACATTAAAAAAAACCCCATGATCTTCTAAATTTGTTATGGAACTAAAAGCAAAAAAGGAAAAAGAAACAAGAGTTTGAGGCACTACCACAGTTTCTGAGGCTGTCTGGCAAATACTGCTATTTTCCTCTTTCATTAATTTTACTTTCTCTCCCTTTAGTGCAAAGAGACAAGAGACCAAAATTCAGGAAAGCATGCGCTTAAAATTAGTCTCTGCTGAAGAAAGCACTTAAAGCATATGCTTAATTGCCCTTCTTGAATAAAGCTGATTTCTTGAGCTAAGGCCCTAGTGACTGACTACAAAGTAAAAACAATTAAACTTACCAGGCACAGAGTGCTGCCAAGTGCACAAAGAAAAATTGTAAAAAAAGAAAGATCCCTTTTTCTTGAATCCCTCTCGGCAATAGCAATCTCAGGTGTTACTGCTAACAATAGCAGGTAAAAGCTTTTCAGACAGAAGTGTGATTTGTAAAATGACAGAGTCCCTTTAGGTGCAGGTGCAAATGATGGGATATAGCTTTCTACTCATCTATCTGACTGGGTTTGATGCTGCAATGAACTGTGCACCTCCTGAGAGGTGAGGAGCAACCTAAGCTCTCCTTGAAGTTAAGAGGAGTCAATTAAATTGAATGGGGAGTTGAGGGGTCTCAACACCTTCCAGGATACATTCAGTTGCTTAAATCCTCAGGCCCATGAGCTAGTTAGAATGCATTTAACTATTATTTGTGTCTGCACTTATTGTAGTTATTAAAAATGAGTGTTACTGACTGCAGGTGCAAAGTTACACTCCCCAAATTCATAGTCCTGATTCTCTCACCCACACGACAAGCCAAAGGATGTCCTAACAGCTATTTGGGAATTAATCAAGCCCAAAGAGATTGTCAGGTGACAGGAATGTGTTGTAGCACTTCCTCAGGTACCTTGGGCATGTGCTCCAGTGTGCGGGGAGGGTATTTTAATTAGAGTGGCTCCTTGTGGCGAAGTGGGAGTCCCTGGCTAGCCGCAGAGCTAGCTTCCCACCTGAAGTGGGAATGCCGCCCACCTGTCTCACCCACCACTCATTGTTAATAATGTTGTTAGTTAAGGCGGGAAGCTGCCCATTGTTGCACCCCGATATTGTGGGGGAGCTATCGGCAGCTCCGTTCTACCCCTACACCAGAGCCCAAGCCTCGCAGATGGCATCTCAGGCAGTTAGCTAAACCGTCGCTTTTGCCCATTAGCTGTGGCCCCCAACCATGGTGACCTTTGGCTTCCGTAAGCCCTGGCCCCATATCAGGCCCATTTGGGACCCCAAGCTGCCTCGCTTTTCATGGCTGTCCCTCACGGTGGGCCCCTGGCCCTTTTGACCATTTGGTTCTGGCCCCAGCATTGACCAGTCGAGTACCTCAGGAGGGTTTTCACCTCCTGCCTGCACTTAAGGATCGGGGTCCCCTATTCCCAGCTTAGGTGCTCCTGGAAGCATGCCTGGCCCTGCGGGTCACTTCCCCAGCAGGCTCAGGTGCCTCCAGAAGCTTACCTGGTCTACCCTGCTCTGGTGTTATATGGCCTATCTGAAGGTGAGGGCTGGGGTTAAGGCACCCCTACTTGCCTTTCACTGGGGTGGTAACTGGCCTGGCATTTCCTGGGGGCTTTCATGCCACTGAGAGCCCCACCAGGCTACCCACTCCCAGCAGGGTACAGTTTTAGGTCATGCCCAGGACCAGGAGCCTCTAGACCATCCCCTACAGCTCCTGCCCTTACCTCCAGGATGTTCCAAGCAGCCTTGCAGCCAGGTGATGTTACTACCTGGGCTGCCAACAGCAAAATGCCCTCTTTATATAGGCAGCCATGGATCTAAAAATGGCGGCCACAGTTAAGCACCTGCTGGCTGCTTGGCTTGGCCCTTGAAGTTGCAGGTACCCAGAGTGCCCTGCCACACTCCTGGACAACTGCTTTAATTAAAATGCCACAGCATCACGTGTATTCAGCGTTCCACATTAACTAAAGCTCATTCAACAAGTTTTAGTTAAAGTGCCCCTGCTGCCATTTTGAAATGCAAGACACAAAATACATGTGACACTGCAGCAGATTAGAATGCTCCACCAGGCTCAATTAATCAAGACTCAACTTGATTAAAGAAAAGGCAAGGTTGTACAATTTTGCACCTGCAGTTAATCACACACATTTTTAAAAAACTGCAATAAGCGCAGGCACAAATGATAGTTAAATACATTCTCTCTCATAAACTAACCTCATGCCCTGATGATTTAAGCAGCCAAATGTATCCTGAGATGCATTAATTGAGACTCCTAAACTCAATTAATTGAATCTCCTCTGACAGGTTCTAATTAGAACGCATGGGAGCACATGTATAGGCACCCTTGTATCCTAAATGCTATTTCATGAGAGAGCCAGGATGAGAGGTCTCTTGTACCTGGATGAGCTGCAGTTAACAGAATGGAACTGTTGGTAGCCAACAGGAATTGAAGCTTACATTTCACAATATTTTATCTTTAAATATTTCTAAGTGAAAGCCAAATTCCATCCATCTTGTCAATCCCAGCTGTGGAGATCCTCTGGAATTTCCCTAGAACGGGGAAATATAGGGAAAATATTTTAAAAATATCTAAGGCTTGCATTTCTAACAGTACTTACCTGCCTAAAGATGCACATTAGGGCTGTGCAAAGCTTTGGGTGGTGATTCAATTTGGAGAAGATTCAGCCTGATTTGGTGTCCGAATCTCCAAATCAAATCGGGGACCAATTTAAAGGTCCAAATTGATTCAAAGCTCTCCGAAACTTCAGAAAAGATTCGGAAAGCTTTTATGATTCGGGCAGTCCCTGGTGGCTGCAGCAAGGAGCTGCTGCCAACTCTGAGCTGGTAAGTACTAGGAGCGGGGATGGGGGGCTGGGGGACCCCTGCCAGGCCCCCAGACTCCTGCCCACTTGCCCAGCCCCCCATGGGTGCCCCCGCCTGTCCCAGCTCCTGGTACTTTAAAAAAAACCCTGGTGCTCACCAGGTGCTGCCGGGCAGGGGGGTGATCCCCACTTCACCCCACTGCCCTATGCTGTGTGGGGGGGCTCTGCATGAGCCCCGATGCCCCCCCTCACTCCCCCAGCCCCCCCAAAGGTGCCCTGCCTGGGCCAGATTTGGCCCTTTAAGGAACAAAAAAAGCCAAGAAAAGCCCTGGGACTCACCACTCCTGGGACAGCCTCAGGGTTTCAAGGGTTCATGCAGAGCTGCCCACATGGTGCGGGGCAATGGAGGTCCGTGTGGATCGCCCCCCACACCGGCAGGAGTGGTGAGTCCAGGGTTTTTTCAGATTTTTTTTTTCTTAAAGGGTCAAAGCTGGCCCAGGCAGGGCACCCGTGGTGGGGCTGGGGGAGTGATGGGGGGTCAGGGGGCTCATGCAGAGTCCCCCATGCATCATGGGGCAGTGGGGATCGCCCCCCACCCTGCAGCACCTGGTGTGCACCGGGGCTTTTTTTTTTTAACAAGTGCCAGAGCTGGGGTGGGCAGGGCAGCCATTGCCAGGCTGGGAGAGCAGGTGTGGGATGGGCCTGGCTGATTTGGCAGCAGCCAACTCTCCAAATCAGATTCAGCTGAATCAAATCAGGACAGTGATTTGAATCACCTAATTGAATCACTGTCCCCTGAATCGGCCGAATCTGAATCTGAAGTGAATACTAGCTGCTTCACACAGGCCTAAGGCACATAGCTGCATTAATACCTTCTAATATCTTACTGTAAGTAATTATGGATCTTAAATCTCCATTGGCTTTCAATAGGACTTAGCACCTAAGGGTGTCTTTATACATGCTTGCAGTTGAAGGAGGGAGAAGCAGGGTGCTTTAATTAGAGTAGCTCCAAAAGCAGCTCTAATTAATGTGCTGGCAGCATCATGTGTATTCAGCATCCCATGCTTCAAAATGGTGGCATAGGTGCTTTAACTAAAGCTTTTTCAACAAACTTTAGTTAAAACACCCCCATCGACATTTTGAAGTGTGGGAACACTGAGTACATGTGCAACAGGGGCTGTTGGAGCACACTAATTAACATGCTCCAGCAGACTTGATTAATCAGGTCTGCTCTGATGCGTGCTAATTAGCACGCATCAGAGCAGATGTCCAGCATATGTATAGGTGCTTCAAATGACTTAAAAGCCTTTTGAATTTTTTTAACTTTAGAGGCCAGATCTGTTATAAATTTGTTTTAGAGATATTAATACATAAGTGCATGAACATTTTTCATCCTAGTTCTGAAGTGTAATACAAACTAATCAGTCCAATTTACCAGTTAAATAAAGCCTATCACTGATTTTCTTTAAGGAGTGTTCTTTGTTCAGCTTTTTTTTCTTTTTTTTTTTTTTAACGATCTCAGTATTTTCATCTGTATGTATCCCTTACACATTTATAATGCCTGATGTGCTTCCTGGTATCTGTTCAGTTTGATTTTCTATCATTTCCATTGATGCCCCTGTTTTTCTGCCATTAAACTTGTATATTACCCAGCTGTATTATGGGTCAAATATGGACAATTTTTTTAAATCTAGTACAAGGTGAAATATGACTGGCATGGGGGAGGGAGGGAAGAATGAGTCAGACAAGGATCATAAAACAGAACAGAAAAGGCTGGATGTACTGAAGAAAGACAAGAATACATCTCTAATTTGTGGAAGTGTTCATGTATTTGTATTAATGAGAGACTGACTCTTCTTGTGAACAGCAGAACACTGGAAGGCTCCAGCACCTGAAATACTGTTTCTGTACTTCAGGTGAAATACAAGCAGACACAATATAAGCTTCCCTACCCCTCACTGTCTAGCCATTGACCTTAACCCTGAAGGGAAGGGGCATTCTCACTAAGGGAATTGGATGCTTACTCAGCTCTAAGCCACATCTGAGTGGAAGCTGCCAATTTTGCCAAATTATATGTGATGCTTTTGAAATGTGGACTATTGTCCACCAGGGACTAAGCTAAAATGACCAAATTCATTTCACTTAGCTTTTCAATGGCAATAACATTATTTTAAAAAATATCAACCATAAAACATTTATCATTCTGATTTTATTCAACTTTGTCATTTACTTATGGTCTGCAGTAGTTTGTAAAAGACAGTGAAGTTAATGCCCCATTATATCAAACCCTGAAGGTTAGATTCTCAGTACTAAATTGAATTTTAAAACCACATGTATAGCTAATTTATACATTAGTAAAGTTTCTATCAATCACAGACCTATGCACTTTCAGTTTGAGGTGATTTTTTCACATTTTAGTGAAGTTGGTCAATTGTTCAAAAAGGGCATAATCAATCTGTTCAAACAGCTCTAAGCAGCAGAGAAAGACATTTCCTTGGGTAAGTTCTCTCAGTTCCCTTGCTGTGAAATGTAGGTAGCAAAAATGTTAGCACTAATACCCCTTTAGCTCATTGGTGCTGGCAGCTTTAGAGTAACCACTGGATTTATCGCTAGTGAGATTAGAAAGCAGCACCGCAACAAGTATCTATTGTTTTGTTAGAAGTGCAAGTTACTCAAAAACTACAAGACATTTACCTTCTAACAGAACATTTATGTTCTTGTATAAAATCAAGTGCTGTGATTTTAGATTAGTGCTTCTTTCTCAGTGAATTTTTTGAGCTGCTTTTTCTTTCTTTTGGAAGGAATTGCCTTTACCATATCCAACCCAGCAGTGGGAAACAACAGAGCTAACTTCACTTCCTGCAGAAATCAGTCACAAAACTCAATTTGGCTTCATTAACAACAGGATTGGGCCTCTTGGGATGAAGATTTAAATATTTTGGGTCCTCACCCCTACTCTTCAATATTTCTGACAGGAAATAAAAAACAACTTCCCTCTTAATTGTGTAAATTCTGTGAATAGAAAACACACATATAGCAAAGACTACTCAATATATTGACCATGTCAGACACAGCAAAGTAACATTTTAAAATGGGATGGGAAATAATGCTGCTGAGCATCAGGGCTGTGCGAAGTTTCAGTCCCTGATTCGATTCGGAGGAGATTGGCCCCATTCGGTGACCAAATCCCTGAATCAAATCAGAGGACCCTTTAATCTCTCTGAATCGAATCAGACCCCTCCGAATCAATTTGGAAAGATTCGGTGATTCGGACATAGACACAGCTTTAAATGTTTTTTCTACATACCTCTAAGTAGCAGGTGTCTCATGAGCGCTGCAGTGCTGAGGCTCATAGAGTGTCCCACAGAAGCACAGGGGTCTCCCCAGCGCACTTGGCAGCAAACCTGGAAGTGGACCAGAAGCACTTCCAGTCCACTTCCTGGTCCACCGGGGAGCGTGCTGGGAGGCCCCCCTGCCCCCCTGGCTCAGTGACTGGTGCCTTCTGGGTCTGGGGGGACACCCAGGGTCCCCCTGTGGCCGATTGCTGAGCTGAGGAGACGCGGCGGGGGCGGGGGGGGGGGTCAGCACGCTCCCTGGCAGACCCGGAAGTGGACCAGAAGTAATTCCGGTTCACTTCCAGGCTTGCTGCCAAGCACATGGAGGGCGTCCCCCCAACTCCTGTGGGACACTCCATTTACCCCAGCATCGCAACAATCACAAGCCACACCTGCTACCTCAAGGTATGTAGAAAAAACTTTTAAAGCTGTGTCTATGTCCAAATCACTGAATCTCCGAATCAGCATCAAATCTTCAGATTCAGATTTGAACAAATCGAATAAGGGACAGTGATCTGAATCAACAAATCAAATCACTGTCCCTGATTCAGGCCAAATCCAAATCCAATAGGACACACTTCACATACCCCTACTGAGCATGTCCTTTTAGCTCTCAACTGCTCTTCCCCCACAGGTGTTTGGCCCCTCACAGAGCCCTGCATTTGTAATTATATATAAAGCTGGCCTCCAATTTAGATTTGAGCTGCAGAATTAGGGGCAGCCTTAATCTCAGTCTTCCTTCAGCACTCTCTAAACCTGTTTGAGGCCACACAAGCTCTGAGAAATCAATTATTGGACAATTTAGTCCCCTGTGGTCAATTGTTGCAGCACAAAATTAACATTTGGCAGAATTCAGCATGAACAGTAGTAGTGGCAGGCAGACTGCAAATGTTGTGTGGCTTGGTTTAGTTCAAAAAAATCAAGGATTATAGAAATTACAATGAAACAATGTAGGGAGCTCAGACCAAACACACTCAGTAAAAGCAGAATGTATCTTAAGAACTTACAATTCTATGTTCCCCACAAAAGTCTTCATGCTTTCTTTGAAACCAACCATACTGACACAATCAGCTACTCTACCTGTCGTCTCACATCTATTCTCAACACACCTGCTTCTGCTGAGGACCACAACATATATTAATAAGCTAATAATGGCTAAGTTCCATATCAAGTTATTAATAATTCACATAATTGAGGTGTGGTCTAACACAGTAGGCGTGTCTACATGAGATGCTACTACATAGGTGTTACTGCACATTTATTTAGCAAGTGCTTGTATTTAGTTATTTAGCTTGTATTAGCAAGTACTAAATAAATGCACAGTAATTGGAGTAACTACACAGTAGTGTCAGCGAACATCTTTTAGGTGATGCTACTGCATGGAAGCCTAATCATACTACGCAGTAGCGTGTTAGCACTATCTGTACTGTGTCATCAGGGCTGTCTTTTCAGGGGGTGAATAGAGGTAACTGCCCTGGGCCCTGTGCTTTGGGTGGGGGCCCAAAGAGCCAGACAGGAGCCAGGCAGAGCAGTTGCAGCCCTGCCTCTTGCAGTGTTAAAGGGGCTTCACATGGGCTGATTTTGCCCTGGGCACCACACCCCCCCTATGGTAGTCTCTGTGTGGTATGCTACTGCACAGTATTTTACAGTCACTGCTTAGTCAGCATTTAGATGTGCCCAGTGATTCTCAACTAGGATGCCAAGGCAACCTGGGGTGCTGCCATATCTTTTGAAGGTGTGAGGAGATAAGTGAGGTGTTAGGACATAAGCAGATAAATTAAGCAGATAAGTGCAGATTAAGGTTTGTACCTGCCTGGATGACCCCCTCCCCATGGCCGTGCTGGTTTGCAGGGAGACAAGCACTGTAATATATCAATTAGTTTTTTAAATTGGATGACATTCCTTATATAAAAGTTACGGTGGGTGACTCTAGACCAGTGAAGAGTTCTTCAAGTCCAAAAAGGTTGAGAACCCCCAATCTAACATATAATTAAGTAAACTTATTTCTATTGATTCCTTCTTCCTCCATTTTCTTTCTGCTTTTGTTTGTTACACTCTCTTGTCTCATGTTGTGTTAGGGTACATGCAGACATTACACTTAAATCATCCTAACTAGGGTTAGGTTGATCTGAGTCAGGGGCAGGCAATTATTTTGGGCAGAGGGCTGCTTACTGAGTTTTGGCAAGCCACTGAGGGCCGCATGATAGGCAGCCAGGGGCAGATAAATATTAATTTTCTAAATTTTTTAGGGACCCCGCAGGCTGGATAGAATGGCCTGGCAGGCTGCATCTGGCTACCAGGCCACATTTTGCCCACCCCTGATCTAAGTGCTGAATTGTACATACATGAGGGGAATTTAGATCGGGCAAAGAATAGTGGACCTGATCTAACTTACTTATCATAGAATCATAGAAAATTAGGGTTGGAAGGGACCTCAAAAGGTCATCTAGTCCAACCCCCCGCTCAAGAGAGGGCCACCCTCAGCTAGATCATCCCAGCCAAAGCTTTGTCTAGCCCGGTCATAAAAACCTCCGAAGATGGAGATTCCAGCACCTCTCTGGGTACCTGTTCCAGTGCTTCACTATCCTCCTTGTGAGAAAATTCTCTCTAATATCTAACCTAAACTTCCCTTGCTGCAACTTGAGACCATTGCTCCTTGTTCTGTCATCTGCCACCACTGAGAACAGTCTAGCTCCAATCTCTTTTGAACTCCCCTTCAGGTAGTTGAAGGCTGCTATTAAATCCCCTCCCAGTCTCCTCTTCTCTAGACTAAATTAGCCCAGTTCCCTCAGGTTTCCCTCATAAATCAAGTTCCGCAGCCCCCTCACCATTTTTGTTGCCCTCCCGCTGGACCTTCTCCAATTTGTCCACGTCCTTTCTGTAGTGGGGGGCCCAAAGCTGGACGTGGTACTCCAGATGTGGCCTTTAAAATGGAATATAGACTTGATAGACTGGGTGAGTTAAATGAGTATCTGCACACTTCTAGCAAACTGAGGCCCCAAAAGACCTGAAAGAAAACAGTGTGTTGTAGAGATCTCCCCAGAAAACTGGGTTTTCATTCTATAGAGGTTATGCTATAGGTCACATTCCCTTCTACTCTTACTTCTGACATTATGTGAGAGAGTTGTTACCCACATTAGTCCAAAGTCAGGCAGATGGCAGGAAAGGGTAGCATTTTAAGAAACTAACTCATTCAGAAAGGCATAAATTTTCTGACAGCCTACTTCATCAGATGTTTTTCATAGCATCTGTTAAAGTAGATTGTTGTCTAGAAAAGCTTCTGACATAAGTAAAGGGATAACGTGCACTTTTCAGAAATGTTCTTTCTCTTCTTATAATTCTCTGGAAGTTTGATAATGAAACACTTCATTTCCCCTTTCATTGCATGCAAATGCCGCTATGTTATTGTACCCTGAGAGCTGTGATATGGGAATTAATGTATGTATTTAAAAAAGAACAGTAGAGCATGTATGCAATTTAAAAATATGACAAAAATATTATCTTTCAAACTAATAGAAGGAAATGTTAATTTGGGATTACCAACTGTGGCTTGTCTCTTGAACTTGGTATCCTCTCCTCAAAAATTTATTTTAAAATCATGGTAGAATAGGAAACGCATTGTTGTTATTCCAGCTTGGAAATAAATTAATTCTATGCTTGTCTTCTAGTCTGTCATCTCCTAGTCAGGAAAGTCAAGGCTCTTAAGTACTATGGTAGTGTCATGGGATTCATCTTCAGGGATTCCTTTTCACTAATATGTTGTAGGTCTTGAACTGACATTACACACCACTCATCACTATCAGTGTCAGAAACTACAGTATATCAGAATCTGCCAGAGACATAGAAGCATAATTTGCAAAAGCTGAAGAGAAACTTCTCTAGAAAAAGTCCCTCTGCTTCACTCATGGATGTATACTCTCAGTATTGATAGTTATTCATTGGCCAGTAACAGCTGGGTTATTGTGAATGCTGTTTACATGTACTCTCCCATATGAAATGCCAGACAACTACTTAAGTCATAGGAAAAGATCACATTCTTTTCAGAATTCACTTTGCAGGGAAAGCATGGAGGACAATCTTCCTTTAATATCACTTAAATGCTTCAAGTCAGTGATGTTAAGGTGGTAAGATTTTTCTGCAAGTGCATACTTAGCCATGCTTTTAAACAAAGACCTAATAGAAGCAGCAGAAGAGCAATATGAAAAATGTAACTTCAAGCATCTTCAGTGTTTTTCATCATTTATCCTGGCAGAAAAGCTTTCATTCTGTCCCATCAGAATATTAGAATCCTTTTTCCTGGAGTAAGGTAATACTTGGTACGAATAAAGTAGCGGAATCAGTTTCTTTGTTTTCCAGTTTTGCAAAGGGACTTAGTCCCTTTGCAATAATTTGCACTTTAATGCAAATTTAATCTTTAGTCACATCAAAAAGTGCTTACACAAGAGTTGTCCTAGGGAGCTCAACAGTACTCTTAGCATGAGTAAGGCTTACTTAGCATGACTATTTATTTCATAACTAAAGCCTTCACAGTGATAAAGAATGAACATTTCTCTTAAATGTTGGCTCATTTAAATAATGCCACACCATTCATGTCAAACCACTGCACACTATTGTTAGACATCCTCATCTTGTGTTCCATCAGGATGAAGTCCTCTGTACTAATTTGTGAATTCCCCTTGTGACTTGATGTCTGAACCCAATTCTTGACACTTTTATAGGGCCTAATAGTAGCTTGCTGGTGGGATTTATACAGTTAGGCAAGGGTCACCTTTTTCAAGTGTTTTCTAATAAATTATTTTTTTGCAAATACTTGCAAAACACTTTTCTTTTGGATAAATTCTGGTAGGTAAATCTTCAAACTGGCATTACTGTTTATGTAAGTAGATGGTTAGTGTTATGCGGATTGGGGGGGAAGAAACTAACAATGAGACCTGAGAAATCTCAAGCTGAAATGATTTTTGTACCTAAGACATGTTGGTGTAATATTTTAGGAAGTGGAAGAAGGATGGGGTTTGATTTCTAAAGAAATCATTGAGAGGAAAGAATTCTGTGAACAGCTGTAGTCCCTTTATTTGGAAAGTTAAAGATGATTATTTCAAGGCTGGAGGCCCTTATTGGATCCTGCTGTGGATCCTGATTGTGTCCTGCAATTCATATTTGTGTGCACATGTGTATGCAGCCTGAACACTGCTTAACTCCTGTATGCTTGTCTGCTGAAGTTGCTTCCCCTTTGGAGTTTTGCTGCTTCCCTCAGGTTCTGTTGCTTGTCTGAAGAGTGTGATGCCTCCCCAGAGTTCGTCTGTCTGCCTACAAAGAGGGTTACTTCCCCAGAGTTCTGCTGCTTCCCCAAAGAATTAAAGCCACTTCTTTTCAGGGTTTTGCCTGACTGAAGATACTGAAGGCTTTTGTGCCTGTGGCCTGTGAAAGTTCACTTGTATTATAGGAATTATTATGCATTTACTTTATTTGGCTTGGTAGTGTTGGGCAAGGAATTGGCTTCTTTTCCCTAACAGCTTTAATTTTGCCTGTAGATGCACTGCCTTTTTTAGCCGAAAATAATGATTGATATGATTACAGTTCTTCTTTATTATAAAAAAAAAAAAATATGCAGTCTCTGTTTTCCATTCCCACAGAGACTGGCTACTGGAGTTTTCCACAAAAAAGCATTGCTATCATGTCCAACATATTAACTCAACTTTTAGGTATCTTTACAAATGCAGAGTACAAGTGCTTATATAACAGATGATGATGTTAATTACTCTAGGTTTCAGTTACTGTTTGTTAAGCTATTTATTCCAGCTTTTATTGTGCATTGTGGTTGTCTGCATCTACGGATTTGTTTGTAGGTCGTGTCTTTCCTAGAACTGGTTGGGAATTTTCCACTGGACTGATTCTGCAACGGAACATGCCCTTTTCACAAAATTGATAAGGGCCTTTCAGGAGGGCAGCCAGCAAACAGAAAACTTCCATCTCAGTGCTCCCCAAGGTTTTCCTGGGGTGTAGAGTTATCACAATGCAGTCATCCACTCTTTCCACAGTGCTACTCTGACTTGTGCCAGGCAGTCCAAACTGTGCCTCCTAGGAAGACCTAAATTCCACCTTCCCCCCACACTTGTGGTCAGTATTTGCTTTCTGTGTGATTCAAATGCAGAAGTGCTCTTCTCTTGCCATTTTTTCAAATAGCAGACTTCCATAAAACAGGCACTATGGGCACCTATACATGAGCATTGAGACTGCTCCAATGCTCTCAATTAATTGAGTTTGCTGGAGTGTGGTAATTACTGCGCTCCAGAAGCCTCCATCATCTCATATATCAGCATCCCCACGCTTCAAAATGGTGGTCAGGGCAAGCTTTCAACAAGCTTTAGATAAAGCACCCCTGCAACCATTTTGAAGCACGGGGACACTGAGACACAAGATTCTCCAGGTGCTATAATTACAGTGGCTCTCTGAACTGCTCTAATTAAAGCACCCCACTGCCACCACTACTCCCAGAGACCTCTATGTTTCTATCTAATTATCTACCATTTTTTACAATATAGGTAATACATCTCTGACATGACAACCTTTGGTTCTTTTCTCCTTGTGTACAGGATCTCTATAGAATAGCAAATATCTTCATGTAGTCACCTTTATTTTTAAATGTGTTAAGTCATTAGATTGACCTCTGCACTGCTTAGCTGGATTTCAACTACCAGAAATGACAGAAGTAGCAATGACTAGGTACTGTTTTGATGTCTGAATGGACCCATCAGATCTGGCTATGCCAAGAGAGCCTCCAAAGCTACAGGGAGATGACCAAACTACTGCTATTGCTGCTATGAGAATTATAGCTCCACCAATCAACCTGGGCAGGGGGTGAGTGAAGACAATGATGTTTGTATTTGCTAATAACTCCTTGTTCTTTTATATGCTTAGGCAAATTACATACATATCAGTCAGAGGAGCTCCCTGCCTGGCATGGTGGGCAATGCCCTTCAGTAATGGGTGGTGAGGTAGGCAATTTGAAAATCATATGTATCCCAATGGGCCTTCCAAAACCTGAATCAAAAGTAGCCAGAAATTTATGCTTCAAAATTAAAGTTGGAAAATAAAGATAGTAAACTGAGTGAAAAGCAGAAGAATAAAAATGATCTGAACTTTCTCTTTATTCAGCAACTGGTAGAGCTTAGAACTTTATATTTGATTAATAAGTGCTTAAGTATCACTTGGTAATTGTTGTATATTTACACCCATTGTACAAAATCCATGCCAGTAGTACACTGACTGAGCCATTTACTTCTATTATAGTAGTTCTCTTCCCTGTGAAAGATCACAACTGAAGTCTTCCTGAACATGTTGGATAAATGACCAACGCCCTGGTTCAGAAAACCAAGGTTTATTGCATAATATATGGATAACAGGCAAATTTAGCAGCTTATATAAGAATCACTCTTACTCATTCACACCAGATACTCCATTCATACCAAATCTCCTATCCGCAGCACCTGGAGTTACACTGCTGTGGCCAGCCGCAGGCTTCTTCATGGCAATGTTGAGAGGGGCGCCGGCTTCAATTCTCTCAATGCGCAGGTAGGCTGGTGTTGCTGGTTAAGGCATCCATCTGGGCTCGCCCTTCACTGCCCTTTTATCTCCGTGGGGCAGACTTTGATCGATGCCTGTCTGAACACACTTTCACCCATCACAATTTAATTCTTTACTTGTGCTAATCTTTTAGACTCTGTTATCTGTTACGTATGGGTTTTTATATTCCAATCTGTTTTTCAGTTCTTATTCGTATCATCTCCACATTCTTGGATTGCCACCTGTACTTTATCCTTAGTTATCTCTGTTTACTCCAAATATTTCATACCAGTCTGTCTAATACCTGTTACAATTATCCAACTATTAATCATACACCCACGACACACATAAACACACACACCCCTAGTGCTTCTTTTTCTACCTTTAAAATGGCAGCTTAGCATAACCAAAACATAGATATAACATATTTTAGAACATATTATAATAAAGAGGTCATAGGATCTTTTCTTCACATTAGAAAAATATATTTTTTCAGCATAACAGTTTTTGCTTCAATTTTTAACACACAGATTCATCATGAAATTGGGTCCCTGTCCAGATCCTATTGAAATTAATGGGAAATAATCGATTTTGGATCTGAATCAAAGCCCAATGAGGTCAGCAGTAGTTATTCCATTGACTTAGCAAATTTTCAGTTGGCTCTTTAATGGGAGAAGGACTGGGTCTGATGCTTGGAAATTCAGTCTGGAAGAGATTTTTTTTTAAAACCCAAAACAGATAAAATGAGAGGGAACTGAAATGGTAATTTACAGTTTATTCTTACTATAATAAACATGTATAAAGGACGAATCCTGTAGCCACTGAAGTCAGTGGCAGTTTTAACATCAACTTAGGGCATGTGCAGAGGTTTCACTTAGATTGACCTAACTAGGCTTAGGTTGATCTAAGTGCTGAACTGCCCATATGTTCAAGGAGCTTGGATTAGGCAAAAAAATGGCTAGGCTGATTTAACTTGGTTTACCCAAGGAGGTGCACTAAATCGATTGGGCTAACCCGTACCTAATCTAACTGAATGTGTATACATGTTCAAAGCACAGCCCCAAGGCTGGGAAAACACAACTACTCACTTCAGCCCCAGGGCTGCACTTTTCCTACCCCTTGCCCAACCCTGACTGGGCTATTTTTAGCCCTTCAACCTTACCCCGCTTGGACAGACAACCCCTCCCCCCCCCCCCCCCCATGGAACCAATAACTACTTTCTTCCACAGACCTGTTAGCCCATCCCTTCCCCCCAATCCTATCAAAATCCCCCCCAGACTCTCCAATCCCCACATGGACCTGCTAGCCCCCTCCCAATCCCACCCACCCCTCTCCCCCACCCAGAATTACTTAGACTGTATTCTCTGCACAGCTCCCAGCACCAGTGAACATGAACATGCCCACCATGACCACTCCCTTAATGAGTGCAGAGTTGGAGCTATAGAGTAGGTGGATTATAAATTGTGAATTAAGAAAAACACCTTTGCAGTTCAAGAATGAAGGAAGACTCAGTGTTGGTTATTCTTTGTAGTATCTTGGCTATTTTTAACTTAAATTCAGTTCTGTGGTCTGTTCCTCTGTTACCTTTGTGACACACATGGAGATACCTGAATGTGGAAGGAATATTTGGAATTTGGAACATAATGCATTGTGACGAATTGCATTATTGAAGTGGTCTGTGCTGAATCCTATCACTACTTGAGACAAAATAGAACAGACTAAACATAGCAAAGCAATGAAAATATATTCCCTATAAGCTACTTGCAGCATTTCTTTCTATATGAAAGTTGAAATGCTAAATTTATAGGAGAGTACTGGGGAAAAAAAAGAACCTTCTAGAGTTGAGCTGTTTGGAGGGATGATGTTTCAGTACAAGTGTGTGGGGAATTGGACAAGGAGGTGCCTATAAACAATGACAGTAGATGTATGTGTTATTCCCTATGCACAGTGCTAAACGTTAACCTCTTTTGATTTCCTTTTCTTCTATTTTTTTCTGCAGCTATGTAGTACATAACCCTATCTGCTCATATATTTCAGAGCAACCATTAAATTAGTACAGTAGGTAGTTGTTCCTTCAAACACTTTAAAGAGCTGCTCCCTAGTGAACAGGGCAAATGTCACCTGTATCGGATCAGGCTATAGGTTATTGTTTCTTCTGCAATTAAATACAGACAGCCTTCAAATTCAAACCTCATAATAGGTCGTGTGGTAATAGTTGTGAACATGAAGCACTCAAATAAAGGTACAAATAAATAACAATGCCTGTTACTGGGTTCAACTTTGAACACTTTCATTGGTTTCCTTTATCTTAGTACCCTACGTCCCTTAATAAGAAGCCTGAAGCCTCACTTCAAGTCTACATTCTATACTCGAGATTATTGATTACAGCTTTAAAAATAAAACAAGTTGCTCCTCAAACAAACAGACAAATGAGGTATTTTGTGTGGATTTGTCTGGAGAACCAGAAAATAAACAAATAAATAAAAGGACAATGAAAGATTTGCTAGAAGTAAAATGACTGGCTAAATTCTGGTCTTGACTCTACGCAGACAAAATCCATTTTTTCAGTACAGACCACAATTTAGCTTGACATGGATGAATCATGAAAACTTCTCCAAATATTGCTGAGGGAAATTCTAAATTTCCTGTTTCTGGTATGTGGAGAATATCAGCTTATACAATTAGGCCCCATTCTTTTCTCCTGCAACCAGTCTTGTGCAAATCCAAGAGACTACACAAGTGGACCTTTTACTACACTGGAATTTGCATGGACAGGAATAATAAAATGAGCCAAATACACTGAAAAGCCCATTAGTTTTAAAATTTAGTGAATATCATCTTAAAATATTTTGCAGGATTTATGGGGCTCTGCTCCTAATATTCCAAGAGACCTGAAACCCTCTATTTGCTCCTACCTTGTGGGAAAAGCAGAGGTGGTGATTGAGAACTTGAGGCGTGTGTACACAACACTTTAAAGCGGGTTAAATGCTTTTGCAACACTTTAATGGTGTCGGTGTTTGTATACCTCGATGGTGTATTGTGCATTAATTCCAGCCACTGTAGAAAATTCAGTGGTGTAATGCACCTTAAATGACCTAGGGCGAAGCAGACTAAAGCTCCTTCAAGGAGTTCTAGTTTGCAGCCGTACAGTCTCGGAGTGAAGTACTGGGTTCTGTGCGGCTCCATGGCTCTGCTACTCATGTTCAAACCAGTGGGACTCTTCATGGAGGAAGGCACTGACTATTGTGAATAAGCTGGCAGGATCAGCTCCTAAATACATATATTAATATTATGAAATAAATAAATCAATAAGAGCCCAAACAACATGTGCTGCAAACCTTTATAGCTTAGCACAGGAGAGAAGATTTTTGTGTCACTGCTAAATGGGAAGTTAGATTTTCCAGTTGGCATGTGCCCTATTCAAAGCCGAACTGGGTCACAGAAAATTAATGCCCAGCTGCATAACTGCCTAAGGGAAAGTATGACGTTTATTCTTGTAAATACAGTATTTCCAGAATACCACAAAGGTCAGTGAGTGTTTGTCTAATGCATAAGTGCCAGCAGTGAAGCTTAGCCTGAGGGCTAGTCCACTTTACTTACCAACAAATATATATATATATATATATTTGTTGGTAAGTAAAGTGTGTATATATATATATATGTGTGTGTGTATAATATGTATGTATGTGTATGTATATATGTATGTGTGTGTGTGTGTGTGTGTGTATATATATATATATATATATATATATATATATATATATATATATATATATATATTGTAATTTAGAAACTATTAGTGTGTTGTAATTATCAAGTGTTCTAGTCAAGTGATAGTTTTTATTGCAATTAATAAACTTAAATCAATTCTTCTCCAAGCTTCTTCCTGTTATGATTTACAGTGGAGTGTCAAGCCATCAAGTCTATCAGGGACATTAATCTTTCAGAGGAAGCTAATTCAATTATCTTTCCAGAAAACTTAAATTAGAAGAAACTTTTCAAGCTGTATGACTTTGATAGTATTAATCTTCACCTAGTTTATTAATGCATCAAGTTTTAGCCAAAAAGATGTGGTATTTTAAATTAATTAAAAATATATATTCTAAAGAAAAAGGGTGGCTTATCCACTTAATGGAAACTTTTTTAATTAAAACTTTTTGCATCAACAGGAAAAAAAATTGGAATTATATGTTAATTGCGATTCTTAACAGTATGTTGAGATTATATTAACCTATCTAAATTACATGGTATATTTTACTAAACAGGAAAAGGATAGTTTGGTTTTTATTTATGGCTACATATGGTTTCTTAAGCTGCTAGAGTGGCATAAAGTAGTAGCATAACTGGATGTCAAGACCAGAGTCTTTGTAAAGATACTTTTTTATGTTTTTCATGATTAATTTAGGAATCTTATCTAGAAAAACCTACCAGAGCAATATTAAGTGTTCTGAAATGTTAGAGCAATTAAATCTTTTTAGTCACATGATGCATTATCAAAATGAGAATTTTTTTTTCATTCCAGGAAAACATTTCAGATATTATTATTGACAACATATTCATGGTAAATGTTGATTAAGATGTTTTGTAAATGAGAATAGCATATTTCAAAATCATTAATATATACTTAATTATATTAACAGGCAGATGCTATTTTTCTTTACCAAACCAATTATCTAAACCCAGATAAAAAACTTGCATTAAATACAAAATGAAACAATACCTAGGAATTTAAAAAGGAGCCCACAAAGAAAAATCCTTGATCCAAGAATGATGTTGTTCTGGCTAAGCCTTTATCCATTTTCCACTATAGTGTTTACTCACTCTCATTGATGAAATTACAACAAAATGCCAATGTTTTCCTTTAAAAAATCATTGGACTGATATGGTAGATAAATATTTCTGGAGGAGTTTACTCAGATCAATTAAAAATGGCAACTTCTATTTAAGTTATCTCTATGGAAGTTTTGTTCCCACCCTTACTCCAAAAACGGAAAATTTAGGACATGGAGAATTCTACAGAGAAGTTAGTGCGAGTAATAGGCAGATTTAAGAATTGGTTTAGATAAGTTTCAGTATACAGTCACATGCCATGCTTTAAATTAACTTGCATTTGTGGGCGTAGGAAACTCTACAGGGACATAAGTGGAATCGTTTGTCCCCTTATAAGAACCATCTTCACAGAGAGCCAGTAGTCCTTTGAGTTAGTTCTCTAGATTTTACCTACATATTTTATTTCTACAGATATCTACATTTTCCATATCACTTCCTCTTTCTTATTTTCACACTGTGCATCTATCTACTTATATTTTCCATGACATTTGTCTAGTCTGTTGTAGATCCATCCACTGATAGCATCTATCACTGCAGTTATTTTTTACTTGGGTTCCCAGTTAAATCTGTATCGGAAGGGACCAATGGCTTTCAGTTTTTGGTTTATTACCCCTCCCCAATTATAAAAAACTCAGCTTGTGATATCTACCACTGTGGGAATTCTTGCTAAATTTATCTGTCTAGGAGGGAGTTGCATTGGAGAGGGTGTCATAGGCCAACTGGACACTGTGAGTGTATCAGTTTGGTTGCAGGCCGACTGGGTGCTGCAAATGTATCAGCCACTGGGTTGTTTGGTTCGGGATTGAGAAGGTACAGTCAGCCAAAGACAATTTAGTTCTATGGCATACATAACACCTTTGTTTCATTGGCCTAGTATATTGTCAGTCAGAATTCTGCTGGAGTAGTTACGTGAGCTGAAATGCTTCTGTTCAGATAGGAGTATTTCCTGCAGATTTGAATACGTAAATTAATTATCTTTAAATAGAACAAATTCTTTGACAGCTAAATCACCTCCTGGTACTACCAGGGGCTAAAATGTGGAAGATTACATCTCATTTTGTAAATATATTTTAGGTTTTATGGAAACCTTTGTATATTGCTTCATAAATCAATAGGTACTCAGATTGCATTGCTTCTATGTTGCTTTACAGATTATTATTTATGCATTCAATAACACAAAATGGTCCCATTCAAGATTAGTTCTCTCTCAGTGACATGTCTCTTTAAACTTAAACACTTCTCTTTAAACTCCTAAGTATGCATATCTACTTATCCAAAATAGGCTCAGCCTATTGACTGTTTTGAAAAAGTGCATGGCCAAAATCCATGCAACCAGCACCTCATTCATATATGCAAGTTGGACATTTTGGTGTAGGCTACTAAGTGTACTACTCTGCTGACCTGACCTGTTGTCTTGGGAAGTCCCGCTACTTGCCCGGAGCCTGGATCGGAGACCTCATGGAGGGATTACCAAGGTTCATCTAGCCCTCTGACTACTACTCCATGATGCTCATACATGTGGGCACCAATGATACTTCCAGGGGAGACACTGACCATTATCAAAAGTGACTACAGGGCTCTGTGTGCAAGGTGTGATGGGGTCTGGGGTTCAGATAGTTTTCTCATCAATCCTTCAGGTCAATGGAAAGGGCCTGGGCAAGAGCAGGTGCATCCTGCAGATCAACACCTGGTTGCATAGCTGGTGTCACCAGCAGGGCCTTGGTTTCTTCCATTGTGGGATGTACTTCTAAGAAGAAGGATTGCTGGGAAGAAATGGGATCCACCTGATGAAGAGTATCTTCACAGAGAGGCTTCCTAACCTAGTGAGGAGGGCTTTAAACTAGGTTTGCAAAGGGATGGAAACCAAAGCCCTGAGGTAAATAGGGAAACAGGAGACCTGGGGGAAGAGCAAGCAGGAGGGGCTAACAGTGGAGCTGCTCTCATAATTCCTGAGAAATCAGGGCAATAAACTAGTTACCTCAGGTGTTTGTTAGGGCTGTGCGAAACAGGCCCTATTCAATTCGGATTCAGATTGAATCATGGACAGTGATTCACTCTTGGTGGGAGTTGATTCGGATCACTGTCCCAGATTCGATTCAGCCGAATCCAAATCTGCCCCAACACTGAAGCATCCAGAGCCCCTGCTACCTAGAAGTATGTAGAAAAAGCATTTAAAGTTGCATCTACATCCGAATCGCCAGATCTGTCTGAATCACTCTGAATTGATTCAGAGGGTTCTGAATCGATTCAGAGAAATTAAAGGGTCCTCTGATTCAATACAGATTTGGAGATTTGGCCACTGAATCTCCATTGAATCTAATCTTCGCACAGTCCTAGTGTCTGTACATAAATACACGGAGCCTAGGAAACAAACAGGAAGAATTAGAAGTCCTTGAACAATCATGGAACTTTGATGTGATTGGAATAACAGAGACTTGGTGGGAGTTTGCATAACTGGAGCACTGTTATGGATAATATAAACTGTTCAGGAAGGACAGGGAGGGGAGAAGAAGAGGAGGAGATGCACTTTATGTAAAAGAGCCATATGATTACTCAGAGCTCCAGTATGAAACTGGAGATAGGTCTGTTGAAAGTCTCTGGGTTAAGGTCAGAGGAGAGAGCCACAAGGGTGATGTTGTGGTGGGGGTCTGCTGTAGACCACCAGAACAAGAGGAAGTGGTGGGTGAGGCTTTCTTCAAACAGCTAGTGGAAGTTTCCTGATCATAGGCCCTGGTTTTCATGGGAGATTTCAATCACCCTGACATCTCCTGGGGCGGGGAATACAGCAGTGCACAGGCAATCCAGGAAGTTTTTTGAGAGTGTTGCGGACAACTTCCTGGTGCAAGGGCTGTAGTGGCCAAATAGGGGCCATGCTGTTCTTGGCCCGTTGCTCACAAATGGGGAAGAATTGGTGGGGGATGTAGTGGATGGCAACTTGGACAGCAGTGACCACAAGATGATTGAATTCAGGCTCCTGAGGAAAGGAAGGATGGAAAGCAGCAAAGTATGGACCCTGGACTACAGAAAAATAGACTTTGACTCGCTTAGGGAATTCATGGGCAGGATCTCCTGGGAAGCCAGATTGAGGCAGAGAGGAATCCAGGAGAGCTGGCTGTGCTTTAAAAAAGCTTTACTGAGAGTGCAGAAACAAATCATCCCAATGCACAGGAATACTAGCAAGCATGTCAGAAGACCAGCTTGGCTTAGCAAGGAACTCTTCAGTAAACTAAATCACAAAAAGACAGATTATAAGTAGTTGAAACTTGGACAACCAACTTGGGATGAGTATCAGAATATTGCTCGGGTATGCGGGGATGAAGTCAGGAAGGCCAAAGCACAACTGGAGTTGCAACTAGCAAGGGATGTGAAGGGTAGTAAGAAGGGTTTCTACAAGTATGTCAGTAGCAAGAGGAGGATCAGGGAAAGTGTGGGTCCCTTACTGAATGAGGAAGGTAAACTTGTGACCGAGGATGCAGGAAAGGCTGAAGTGCTCAATGCCTTTTTTGCCTCAGTCTTCACAGGCAAGATCAGCTCCCAGACTACTGCACTGGGCAGCCCAGTTTGGAAAGGAGGTGAGCAGCCATCAGTGGTGAAGGAACAAGTTATGGACTGTTTAGAAAAACCTGGATGTGTACAAGTCCATGGGGCCAGATGGAATGCACCCAAGGGTGCTGAAGGAATTGACTGATGTGATTGCAGAATCAGTGGCCATCATCTTTGAAAAGTTATGGTGATCAGGAAGGGTCCCAGATGACTGGAAAAGGGCAATCATAATGCCAATATTTAAGAAAAGGAAAAGGAGGATCTAGGGAGCTACAGACCACTCAGCCTCACCTCAATCCCTGGAAAAATCATGGAGCAGGTCTTCAAGGAATCCATTTCTAAGCACCTGGGGGAGAAGGTGGTGCTTAGGAACAGTTGGCAGGGATTCACCAGGGGCAAGTCATCCTGACCAATGTGACTGCCTTGTATGATAAGGTGACTGGCTCTGTGAATGTGAGGAGACTGGTGGCTGTGTTGTACCTTGATTTTAGCAAGGCTTTTGATATGGTCTCCCACAACATTATCACAGGCAAGCTAAAGAAGTATGGGCTGGATGAATGGACTATAAAGTGTATAGAAAACTGGCTGAAGCATTGGGCTCAGAGGGTAGTAATCAATGGCTTGATGTCTGGTTAGCAGCTGGTATCAAGTGGAGTTCCCCAGCAGTTGGGCCTTGGGCCAGTTTTGTTCAATGTCTCCATCAAAGACTTGGAAGATGGCATAGTGTCTATTCAGCACTGGTGAGGCCACATCTGGAGTACCATGTCCAGTTTTGGGGCCCCCACTACAGAAAGGATGTAGTCAAATTGGAGGGAGTCCAGCAGAGGGCAACAAAAATAGTGAGGGGGATGGGGCATATGACTTACGAGGAAAGACTGAGGGAACTCGGCTTATTTAGTCTAGAGAAGAGAAGACTAAAGACTAAAGAAGATGGGGGCGGGGGGGGGGAAGGAGGGTAATAGCAGCCTTCAACTGGTTCAAAATAGGATGGAGCTGAACTGTTCTCAGTGGTGGCAGATGACAGAACAAGTAGCAATGGTCTCAAGTTGCAGCAAGAGAAGGTTAGGTATTAGGAAGAATTTTCTCCCTTGGCGGGTAGTAAAACACTGGGACAAATTACCCAGAGAGGTCGTAGAAGCTCCATCCTTGGAGGTTTTCAAGGCCCAGCTAGACAAAGCTGAAGCTGGAATGATTTAGTTGGGGATGGTCCTGCTTTGAGGACCAATTCCTTCTACCTGTATGTCAGTGGGGGGCAAAGGTAATTGTCTTTTAATACGCATGACTCAGTCTCCTGGCTGAACAATATCCAAAATTATAAAGATATACATAGATAGTATAACCTAATCCTATAGTGATAACAGTAACAAATGGAGACAAAAAAATACTTAATGCAGTCTGAAAAGAGTTGAATCGGAACTTGTGGCAGAGGTGGTATCTTTTATTAGACCAATTATATATTTGCCAAAAAAAATGCTTTATTTGCAAGCTTTCAGGAACATGTGTCATTCTTCAGGCATAGGAGAGTGCAGAGATTGTAAAATTTCTCCTAGGTGGAAATGAAGATTCATATTTCATAAGAGAGCTGAAAGGTGTTGTAAGATACGGTTGGAAAAGTTAATTTAGACTGATCTAACTGTCATGAATTTCTATACAATTTGCACTGAGATCAACCTAACTAGAGATCTAAATATAAGGTCCGCACTTAGGTGAACTAAGTTAGAATAAGTGGCCATTTTTAATGCAATCTAACCTCCCCAAATATTTGTATGCCCCTCAGCTTAACTTGCAATGGAGCTGATCTAGCATTTGATTGTTTGTATTAATAATCTCTTAAATATCCTCAAATAAATCATAAAAATCTTACCAAAATATTGTATTTTGTATCTAGATTCATGCAGGATCTCAGAATTAATATATGGACCTGAGGTTTGGGTTTTTTTAGCCATCTTGATTTTTTTATGGCCAAAAAGTATCATGCTACTGATTTTGTTTTTGAAACTAACTAGTGTGGATGTGAAAAAAATGTGTAAATGTTTGAACCAGCACTGACCTCATCCAGCAGGCAGTTCAACCAATTTATGAGGGTCCTGCGGGAAGTTTGTATTAAGGACAAACAACATAGATGGACCAAAACAATGTGCTTTGTGGCCAGTGAGCAGCTAAAATAGTCATATGTAAAGCATCAGAATCTCTGGTTTGCTGTCTGAACAACACACCTAAGAGACCTGTAAAATAGAGGAACAGAGCTCAAGGGTTGCAGGCTGGATAAAGTGATTGTCAGGAAAGACTTTGATCTTTTACATTGGTTTGCACTTTTGAAGCCAATTGTGGCTAATACAGTTGAAGACTAAGAAACAGGCAAAAATAGCAGGACTTGAGAACTGCTTTGTGAAAAGGTATCCAGTATAGCCCAGCAATACCTTTGCTCTTGGGCTGGATCTGCACAGTTTTGATTTTTGCATAACTGAAACAAAAGTAGGATTACAGCATTTTGGCATTATTTTTAAGTGCAGCTTTGAGAGATGATTATTTCCTGAAAAAGTACATTATCACTTGCAGTGGCAGGAAAATACAGATAGTAAATAGATACTGCATTTGTCCTGGAAAGAAGCCTTTTATCTTGGGATCCTACAGACTCAGAAGTCCACTGTCCCACTTCAAGTCCCTCTGCAGTATGTGAGGAAAAATGTGCTCATACTTTTTCACAGAACATGGCTGTGTGCTGTGTTTGTAAGGATATTATGCTGTCCAGGTTATGTGCTCTTCTCTGGCAATGCAGATTGGAAAGGTGACATAGGTAAATATCTGTTGAATCTGGGTCAAACCCCAGGACAATCAGACCTGTGTCAAATGAGACATCTATTTACAGCTGTAGAGATTTCATAGAAGGGACCTTGGAAGATCATCGAGTCCAGCCCTCTACCCCAGGGGCAGGAAGTCAGCAGGGGTCATAGGATCCTAGCAAGATAAACATCCACATGTCTCTTGAAGGCGTTCAGAGTAGGTGCTTGAACCACCTCTGGCGGCAGTCTATTCCAAACCTTGGGGGCTCGGACAGTAAAGAAGTTCTTACTTATGTCCAGCCTGAAACGGTGATGGAGGAGTTTGTGACCATTCAATCTTGTCATTCCTTGGGGCACTCTGGTGAATAGACATTCCCCCAGATCCTGGTGAGCACCCCTGATAAACTTATAGGTGGCCACCAGATCACCCCTGAGCCTGCGCTTTTCCAGGCTGAAAAGTCCCATAGCTCTCAGCCTCTCATCATAAGGTCTGTTTTCCTGACCTCTGATCATGTGCGTGACCCTCCTCTGCACTCTCTCAAGGTTCTCCACATCCTTTTTGAATTGTGGAGCCCAAAACTGGAGGCAGTACTCCAGCTGCGGCCGAATACAACAGGAGAAAGATGTCCTGGGATTTGCTTAAGAAGGATCTATGCATGCAAGCCAGCATTTTGCTCACTTTACTAGCTGCAGCATCACATTGAAGGCTCATGTTCAGCTTGTAGTCAATCATGACTCCCAGGTCCCTTTCATCCATAGTGCTAGCTAGTGTAGCACTGCCGTGCCTATAAGCATGCTGCGACTTTTTCTTCCCAAGGTGGAGAACCTTGCATTTTTCAGTGTTAAACACCATCAGGTTCTCATCTGCCCATTTCCTGAGCCTGTCAAGGTCTGCCTGGATCACCCTCCTGTCCCCAAAGTTTGGTGTTGCTGGCAGACTTGGTCAGTCCACTTCTGATGCCGATGTCCGCTGGGGAGGGGGCTCTTCTCAGCCAGACTGGCTGACCTGCTCCACTGGGCTTTAAACTAAGTCCACCGGGGGATGGAGGGACTACCACCACTGCTGGCCCACTGAGCAACCCTTGCAAAGCCAGCAGGCCAAGGCATTTTAAGGAGCCCACCCCTGCCCCAGCCCTGGAGCGAGCTGTAGGCAAGGCAAGGGCCTCCAAAGGGACAATTGCGTGCCTGTATACAAATGCCAGGAGCTTGGGAAATAAACAGAAGGAACTTGTCCTCCTGCTTAACACAAATAATTACAATGTCATAGGGATAATGGAGACCTGGTGGGACTCTACCCATGACTGGGCCACAGGTTTAGATGGCTATACCTTGTACAGGACAGATCGAGTGGATAAAAAGGGCGGGGGTGTAGCTCTCTATGTCAAGGAAAGCTACGCGATCCTGCAAGCTGACATTGGTGTCCAGGGCACCAATGACTGGAGACCCTCTGGGTTAAAATCCGTGGGCAACATGGCACAGGGGACACAATGGTGGGAGTCTACTACAGACCTCCTACCCAGGATCAAGAGCTTGACCAGGAGTTCTCCAGGGAATTGGTCGAGTCTGCACGCTCCCAGTCTATGATTGTCATGGGAGGCGTCAACTACCAAGACATCTCATGGGAAGAGCACTCATCCAAATCCAAATCATCACAAAGCTTTCTCACGTGCATGGATGAGCTCGATCTGATGTAAGAAGTCTATGGGCCAACGAGAGGTAAAGCACTGCTCGACCTGGTACTGGCAACGGGAGATGACCTAATCAGCAACCTAATGATTGAAGGGAAGCTGGGTGACAGTGACCATGAGTTGATCACCTTTACAATCCGCTGTAAAGCTGGCAAGTCAGTGAGCAATACAGAAGTCCTCGACTTCAGGAAAGCTGACTTTGACAAGCTCAGGAAGTTTGTGAGTGAGGCCCTAAGGGACCATGACCCAAAGGGGAGGGGAGTTCAGGAAGAGTAGTTGCTCCTCAAGGGAGTGATCCTGGATGCACAAGCAAAGTCTATCCCATCTTGGAGGAAAGGCAGCAAAAGGGCACAGTAGCCCCCTTGGCTCTGCAGGGAACTAGTAGACCTCCTGCATCTAAAAAGAAAGGCCTACAAAGGATGGAGGACAGGATTCACCTCCAAGGAGGAATATTCTGCACTGGTCTGAACCTGCAGAGAGTGAACCAGGAAAGCCAAGGCTGCGACTGAACTCCAACTGGCTACAAGTATCAAGGACAATAAAAAGTCCTTTTTTAGATATGTGTGGAGCAAGAGGAAAAGCAAGGGCAACATTGGACACCTGCTAAACCAGTTGGGGCAAATGACAACTGATGCCAAGGAAAAAGCCAACTTGCTAAATGGCTACTTTGAGTCAGTATTTCACCAGTCCCAAGTGATGCCCCTGCCCATTACAGGACAGAAAGGCCTGGGTGAGGGAGATTCCTTACCCTCCATCAGTGCTGACCTTGTGAAGGAACACCTTGAGAGGCTGAATACCTTCAAGTCAGCTGGCCCTGAAAAAAGCAGAAAAATAGTTTTAACTTAATCTTCAGTCTATTTTTTACCCAGCAAGTGTCTCAATGGTTTTCGAATTACCAAAAGTCCATAACCTCAAAGGTATTTACATCCTGACATTCTATTAATTTCAATGAGAATTAACTAACCCAAAAAGAGTTATGTACCTAAATATCTTTGAGATCATACTAGATACTTCCCAGCTTCCAAATGTGGACTTAGGTGACCAGTCACCCAAGGCTGTAATTAGGATCTAAATATTTTGAATAATTTGTTAGCATCCAAATGAAAAATCTCAATTTTGACTTCTCTGTATATATGTACAAGTTATTGCTTCCATTGTCCTTAGCAATGTGGAGCTAAGTTCATAATACCAGTACGTCCACTTTACAATACAGTGTAGTGCCATATTTTAATTATATGTAGGGAAGACTATATACACTGCAAAGCACACATAGGATGCACAGTTTAATATATTCATGTGTTCATCTGCGAAACTAGAAAACAGAATCTTCTTAGTATAGATTTAAAGACGTATATCAAGAAATCTTCAAACTGCAATATGTATAGTCTACATTCCTTATAAGGTCCTTACTTATGTTATTCCTTTTGATGAAAAATTTCTACTTCTCAAAACTGTACATGGAGGCCTATTCCATTCACTTTTATTATAGTATCTTCAGTTTGTGACATTCAAAATGCTTGTCTTTCAAGGATGCTATTGTAATAGGCGTCTAGGGTGTTTGTAATAAATTCACAGAGATCAATGACAAGTTTGTGAAATATCTTTGTGTTCATTTCTTTCTGTGATGCAGCAATGCTGTGAGATACTAGAACTGAGGAAAAGCAGCTGCAGTCAGACTAAAAAAATTGAATACATTGCAAGTTTTAACATCAAATTAAAGGATTACAGGATATTTTTCTTTGAATCTATGTATCAAAGTATTGCACGTATGTGTTGAAAGGAGATCTTTGAGATCCCTTGCAAATTTGGAGATTTTGAATTATATCTGGCCCTTACTGTCAGATTTCAAAGTCTTCCAGAATTAGTATAGATATCTCTAGAAGAATAATACCCACAGGGTGAAAACTATTCATCCTAATAGAGTGACTAGACTTACATCACCCTGGTCCTAACTCACATAAAATATATGTATTATAGACAAGTAGGTAGCTTTCATGTGAAACAATTATTATTCGACTATTTGATGTACAGTGTAAACAGGCTCAGAAACATAATGGCAAATTTTCCATGCCCATCAAAGCAGGGCATGCCATTAAAAGATGCACTAACTATTTTGAGGAAATGTTGAGAGAGAGAAAAAAACATTCATTTAGCTTAAGTTACAGCATGCACCTACACTGAAACAAAAAAACTACTTAAATATGCAGTAAAGAAGTACCCTCTGTAATACCATACTATCGAATGTATCATGTTTTATAAATAACGCAACATGATAATGGCATGTAATACATAAGTTGTTAATAATGATCAGGTTATTGGATAGTGTATTAATTATGCATAATGAAGTTCTGAAGTTATGTCTGAAGATCATACATCTAATTTGAGTGCACAAACATCTCTCTGCCCTATTGTGTGTATTTTGAGTGAAGTATTTTAATAAATAATTGTATATTTTAGTAGGAGAGAGTGCATTTTTTCATGCTGCTTTGGAGTCAAAAACAACCACTTAAAGTTGCAAAAATTAGACTGTAAACAGCAACTGAGCCTAGAAAATTTGACTTAGAAGTAGATTGTATCAGGAAGTCATGGATGACACATTACATACATTAGAAATTATTATGCAAGGTAGATGTGGCAGTTATTAACCGTAAAGTAGCTAAGTTACTAAAAGTCAGAAAAAACAAAGAAGTATTGTTTTACCTCCACCTTGAAATAGGGCTATAAAAGATAAAGAATTTGGCTGGTTATTTAAATTTATTAAATTCTATACATGCATTTTGACACAAAATGACTGACTTCTGTCATACAGTCATTGGAAAATAAGTGCTTATTAGCACAAGTGTAGTGTGCTTACCCTCTTATTGTAGCTAGTAGCTCTAGTGCTTGGGTACTTTTGTGTAATCACAGCCAAAAATTGTGAGTCTCCAGTCAAGACCTAGGGAACCAATAAACCAAAAAAAAGGCAAAGAAAAACACATGCTGTTAGATCATGTAATGGGGCCCCTGCCCCATTACTAAGGGCGAGAGGGAGCCCAGGGGTAACTGGCCTTCCCCGTTACCTGGGACAGGCTAAGAGTCCTGGAATAAAATGGACACCCATCACAGGTGTGAACAGTGACTAACAGGTCGGGGGGCACAACTGGAGGTTCAGGTGACACAGAAAGAGACTTATAAGCACAAGACCCTAGCCAGTGTGGGTGGATTGGCTGTAGGAGCTGCAGGAAGCAGGGCTCCAGGAAAAGCCAGGCCGTGTGGCCCCGGGGAAGGACTCTGAGCTGTTGGGGGGCAGAAGAAACCCTGCATCCTGAACAGGAACAGATAAGGGCCTCTGGCTTTTTGTGAAAGGGCTTCTGCAGAGAAAGATTAACTCTGGGAGAGGAGCTCTTTGTTTTGGAGCAGATTGTCATGTTTTTAGTTTTCTTTTCCACTGGAGGACCAGGTTGTGGCTATAATGGTGGAGGAGGCCACTGAGAAGGGTGCCCAGGGGCACCTCAGATCTTACATGCTGTTGTTGGCAGAAAGACTGTTACACTCTGACAGAGGGTAGAGAGAAAAGACAAGAAAGACTGGGGTGCAAGCCCAGACCTCATGAAGGTGAGACCAGTGGCCAAGGGATCCAGAGTCTGAGAGAGTCAGAGCAGGGACCAGGGGGCACAGAGTTTCAAGAGCATTGCCCAAGCTGGGGCCCAGGAGCTCACGGTCCTGGAACAGTAGACCACAGGCTGGGGGTCTCAGCCAGAGTAAAGTGGTACAAGGCCAGGGGGCCTCAGCCCAGACAGGCCTACCATCCCAAACCGTCTTTTCCCTCTAGGCGCAGCCTCCCTGTCAATGTATAACATCAAAGGCAAAAGAGATAACAGGGTGGGACCTTGCAAGACCAAAGGAGATAACAAAGTGGAGCCTGGGTGGTGGCCAGGAATGATGGCTTCGCTGCCCCAGCACCAAGCATGTTACATAGATGTATACATCCACTCTATCAACAGGTTTATTTTTATCAGTGTTATGATTTTTATTTTAACACTAAAGTCAAGTTAAGTTAGAGTAAGAATTCCTTTCTTCTGAAATGTAATTTAATGATGCTCAATGCAGTATCAAAAAAGTTTATTTAGTCTTTTTCTCAGAAATGATGCTGTGATGTGTGCCCCTCGTCCTTCATCCTTCCCAGGGATGCAGTAAGTGTAACAGAACCATTCTAAACTGAATTTGTACAGAAGCCCACACAATTTTTTGGACGCTATTTTGTAACTAGAGGACAATGGGCATGGATAAAAAGTAAAGTGCCTTGCACTAGTTGACTACATAAGATAATGCTTTATATGACTCTTTTTGTTGCTTGTACTTATACACAAAATGATGGGCAGGCCTGATTTAGCCCATATGGAGCAGAGAAAAGGGTTAATACATTGAAGTGTTAATCCTAGGTGTTTTTATACAGAAAGTTATTTTCTTCTGGAGGCTGTACAATAACAAAGGGAGTTACAGTTCCACCTGTAAATCATGTGTTTTGAACTCTACTTCATACCTCAGAAGTATTCTTTTCTTTATGCATGTCTGTCCCTTTTGTAACAAGTTTCCTGTAGAAAATGTCTTGAAATACTTACAAATGTTAACCGGTATCATAATGATGTCTTCTCTACAACACAATGATGTCTTCTCTATATTCCAGGCCCACTATTCCCAAAAAGTCTCACAGCCATGAAAATTAATAGAAAGATTCTCATGGACTTTTCTGGGCCTTGGGTAAGGCTCCATACACATATAGAAATTGTATATCTGACCATTGTAATGTAGCTGCTGTTGGTGCAGCACATGATGGCCAGCTAGGCAAGGAACACATTGCTCCCTTAACAACAGAGGAGAAGTGATGGAAATGAGAACTTCTTTTGTGCCAGGACTGTGAAACCACTTTCCTAGTCTTAGTGTCCTGGGATTAGGAATATCATAAGAAATGAGAAGATCTCCTTTTTAATGCCTTATATGAAAAATGGCTTGGAATTCAATTGCTCTATTTTGTAAGGATGCAAGGTAGAATCATCCATGCTGGGATCTGACCGAATGTTTCCTGGGAACCTAAACAGTTCACACCTGATGCTCACAGAAATAAGCCTCTCCAGTGTCCTCCAGAATGATATGCGGAGCCTGATGTTTATTGTGGTTCCATGACTGACTTGTTGGTTGTATAAATTACATTTTTATCCCAACTACAGAAATGTCCCTCCTGTCACAGATTAATCTTTTCTTTTGTATTTGGGACAATTTCAGCTGCCATGTTAAGTTTTCCTTTTCTCTCCCAAATTAAACCATGTGAGAGTGCATTATAATGAAAGGGAGCTGTGTGGTATGTAAACAAGACTGGTATTTTCAAACAAGATGCTTAAATTCAATTCTTAAAAATCCAAGGTTGTATTTAGACTTCCGTATTTAACTGGTCTGACTTCACGGCTCCTAATGAAGTCCAGGATAACTGTAGAAGTGCCATACTTTGAAACAAGGGTATAGGTTGTAGTCTACCTTAAAACATTCTTTTATTTAGGAATTATATGGATATCTGTAGCCTACCAAGTTTTAAGGTGCTGGCCAAATGGTTCAAAGATATTTCTAAGCATCTAAGACCTGGTTGCTGTTGTAATGAAAGAAGTTGAAGTTTGAAGAGAAACATGAAAGAAGAGTGTTCATCCTTCAAGGATTGCCTCTCTTATTAATTAAAGGTTTAAAAAGAAATTCTCACCAAAAATGTTTTTTTTATGTTATAGGCCAGACCTCCGGGTTATGTATATCAGTATAGCTTCATTGCTTTCAACTAATGATCAGGCCATATATCTTTGGCATATTTTTTCAGAATTAATTTTTAAGAATATGTTTTCTCTCCAAAGGCTATTCTAGTTTATGGGGTATTCTTTTCCATATGGTTGCCCCTTGTATTTGTATTTTTACTCCTAGGGTTTGCTAGCTGTTCATATTTTCTATGTTTGCCTGTTTTATTCTTTCCAGCTTCCCCAAAATGGGTTTCTGTTCATTTTATTTTTTGACCACTTCCCTTATTGTTTTTACTAGAATCTTGTCTTTTTTTTTATAATCAGCTACTTGTTCAAGTGTGTGGTACACATCTGGCCTATAGACTGCAAAAACCTTCTGTTATCACCTCAGCTTCCAGAAATATGACAATTTTGAAGCCTAAACCTGGACTGTAAGATGACCAGGATGAACTAGAAGTATGATCCAAAGCCTAATGAAATCAAAGAAAAGTCTCCCATTGACTTCAGTGGACTTTGGATCAGACCCCAAGAATTATTCCATTGCCATAATTCAATTTAGAAAAGTGTCATAATGTATTACTGGGTTTGATATCTTAACAGAATATATATGTTAAAAATACAGTGTCTTATTTCTGTAGGCATTTTAAAATTCCTTTTAAACCATATTATGGACTGATTTCACAATCAATTAACATTGCCTCCGAATTTTCAGTTCGCTGCAGAATTTATCAGAGTTCCCTACAAAGATGAGAGGCCTTGCTAAAGAAATCAGGTCCTTTTAGTTCAGAATATAAATAGTATCTGGTTAATTGGGGGGCATGAGGAAGACAAGGTACCCTTTGCTATCTAGAGATAATTTGTTCAGGTGAGCCCAAGTACAATAAGGCCCTTTTCCTCCCCTAATTTCTATTCCCAGAGTCTTTTACTGTCAGCCTATGACTAAGTCATTCTTTTAACCTGATTTTGTGGAAATCTACTTTTCCCTTGTGGCTTCATTTGGCCTAGAGCTTGTAAGCATCAGTCTTTGTCAGTGTGGAATGAAAGAATACAAAATTTGCGGCAAATCACCCCAGCATATTAGCACTAGAGTTACACAAGCCCTTCCGAGTTTGATTTGAAAGGGTCACCTTAAATTCTGTGTGAGATCCAGGTCACATGGGTTCAGAGCCCATGCAGTTTAAAAACATTTTTTTTAAAGGTTTCAGGCTGAACAAACCCAGTGTTCCCATGGGTTGAAATTCATTCCAGACCCACAGGCAAGGTACAGGGTCAGTCTCATCATGCTAATTCACACAGGTTGACTTTTTTTCAGAACTCAAAGTGGGATCGTAAACAAGAAGTTTAATGTAATGAAAATACAACTCTGATTTAGGAAAACAAACTTTCTCTAATACCCCTCTCTAATGACCATATGAATCCTAATTTGAAATAATAAGACCATTTTTAATAACTAGAGGAATTACAAGGACTTCATCTGCCCCTGCCAGGAATATTCAGAAGTTGGTTTCATTTCTAACACAACAAAAAATCTATTTTCAGGGAGTATTCCTTTTTAAAACCAGAGCATAATTACACAAATTGAAATATAATAATGAGACAAGACTATATACCTGGGAGAATTAGACAGGCTCAGGGGAAGGAAAAATGTAATGACTTTTCCAGCTGGAGCAGTGAACTCAATCAAAGTACTTCCTTAGTGCATGAAAAATTCAAGTAAAAATGGCTTCTGCTGAGTTAAGGTGTCATATCCACCCTTACTTCTTGACTGCGAGCAGTAAGCTTTGCTAATCAGGGGAGTGTAAGAAAGACCATGTAATTTCCCCTATGTCACCTTTCATAAGAAATAAATCTTAAATTAAATGTATAGATTGTAGTGTTATACAGTCTGCAAGCAACAGTTTGGAAAAAGAGTTTTAGATCCCAGCAGAAGTAATCACTGTATCAAGCCTATGCCTTCTCATATACTGCTGGTTTTGGACTTCATGTCAAAGTCAAACCTAGTCTGCACTGAAGGAGACAGTAATGGCTCTTCTTGATGGCCTTTAAGAGTGAGTGATCATGTAAATGTGTACATTTCATTGTCTTCCTCTCCCCATGTTTCCTCTGGGCTTACCTCTCCCTTCTAGGAAAATCCACTACCATGTTAGGAACAATGCAACATTAATAATATGTTCTAGTTCTGGATATTCAGAACATTAACGTCTCTAATATGTGTAGTGTAGGTAAATTAATGGTTTCTGTGGTAAGGTGCATGTTTAAAATTCTAGGTATGTACAGAGAGAGAGAGAGAGAGAGACAAGGCAGCATGTACTGTAACTGGAATATATGGTATCAAAAGCAATTGCTGTTACTTCACAGGTAGTGTTCTGTACAGTAGATTTAAACCTAAAATGGCTGACTAGTTTCTAAATAATCCCCTAGGAAACTGTTTAGTCTGGGCCATTATCTTGATAGTTCATAATTAGGTTCAATAATAAAGCTTGTTTTGCTGACCTAGGTCAGATCATGGTGTCCACTGCATCTGTGCACAGTGACCTTGCTCTGAGAGTGTATTGTTAGAAAATCCATTATTATCATCACATACACTTCAGAGAAGTGGCTGTTTTGTGAATTGATGGTGTGATGTTGCCACTTTAGATAAAAGAATCCATGAATTATTGACTTAATGAGTTAATGTTGCTTGATTTCACAACAAGGTCTTTATAGTCTGGATGCTATTTACTGAACACATAATCACAACGTATGAAGGAAAGCACAGATAATAGGCTGTACAGTGCATTTACAACCCACTTCAGTTCTGACAAAGCAAAACATTAGTTGGAAATTGTCCTATCTTAGAAAAAAAGTAAACCTAAATCGTTTTGTACAATTGATAAATAAACAAAATGTTAATTTTCAGATCACTTCTTGTCTATATTCCCCCTGTATAATGTGAGATCAATTAGCAGTTACAGCATTCATTCTTTCAGACATGTGGATATCTCTGCCCTTATTCATAATACTGAGGCTAATATGGTATTGAAGTCTTAGGAAGACCCATTAGAAGTCAGTCTGTGTTATCTAGGTTTCATCACATTAGCATTTTTATTTAAATAGAGTGTGCCAATAAATAATGCTACATGGAAAACTTGAGGTTATTGGAGATTAATTTTGGAAAAATAAATTATTGGGGTAAAAAGCAGAAAACATAAGCCCAGCCCAAAGCTATGCTCCTTCCTTGGATCCAAAGGTATGAATTCACAAACTCTTAAATCTTCAGCCTTACAAGATAAATAAATAAGTTCCATGTGCAGTGTATTATCAGCCAAATCCTACAGTTCTTATGCAGACACAATTCACTAAAGACAGAGGAAAATTTGCTTACATAAAGACTGAAGTCAACAATTCAGCTCTGCACATGGGTTTCTTGGATGAGACTAAAATCTGAACTCTTCATTTGCTATTTCTATATGTAATATAGTTGATATAAAAATACTGGCCATGTTTAAATTAAAATACTGGCATGAAATAAAACAAGTACCTGGAACTTTCCTTAATAATAAGAATTTACCATTATATATTAGAACAATGTTAACATTTATACCTAAAACTGTCTTATGTGCCATTAGTTTAACTAGCAGTGTTATATTCTCTCCAGAAGTTATTGCTTTTCAGAAGTGGATGAATTCATCCTCATATCTACAGTATATACAAAGTAAGGGCTTCATTCCAAGCCCAGCAAAGTCAATATTCTTCTTTCCATTAATTTAAATGGGCTTTAGATTTGACTGTAAAGTTTTGGAAACTTTTGAAAGGACAGACATTATGGGCTAGAGCCACAAAAGGATTTCTGTGCCCAATTGTCACTTGAAGTGCCTAGTTTAAATTTAGATCTTCAATGCCCTGTCTCAACTACTGCATAATCCTGGGTGCACATAACTATGCCTACATTTCCACAATTAAATCCCCTGAGTAAACGAATGTCTCCTGCTAGACATGTACAGGGCTATGCAGGACCTGTTGGGATTCACAAATGTGGCATTTCTCCTCCTACCTCACTAGCCGAGTCTGATCCAGTGTCCTTGGAGCATACCTAAGTACCAGCTTAAGGCAGTCAGGAGCATTTGAAACCATATTCACTTTTACCCAGTAGCCCAGTGATTGAGGCTTTTTCATCTGGGTTGCAAGAAACCTGCCTCCAACCCTAGCAGAGGTAATTTAAATTGGAGATTAGGAAGAATTTCCTTGATGTGAGAGTGGTTAAGCATGAAACAAGCTATCTAAAGTACTTATAAAATCTCCATTTCTTGGAAATTTTTAGGAGCAGTTTAGATAGACACTTGCCTGAAATGGTCAGGGATCCAGCTTTGAGCATGGGGATGGACTAGATTACCTTGTGAGGTCCCTTCTAACCCTGCTTTGAAACCTGGCTTCAAATCTCTCCTTTGCCTCAGGGGCTTGAACCCACACGTTCCACCTCTCCTGGAAATGTCCTAACTAATAGGTTACAAGGGATCCTGCAGTAGGGCTCTCAATCTCTTCTATCCAAGCTCTTCCCTTTTGGAATACTTAAATATTCATCGGACCAGGGACTGGAACACGGGTCCCTCTCCTCCCAGGTCAGTGCCCTAACTGTTGGGCTATCAAGGCACTCTGCTTTAAACTCGAACCCAAAGAATATTTCATTATTCCATACAAAGTGGAATAGTTTCAAAGGGAGAACGTGAAATAACTTGGCAGTTGCTGGTTATGATACTTTCCTGTAAGGTGAAACATGTTAAAGGTCCCTCTATCAATGGAAGGATTTAAGCCCAAGTCTCCCATATCCCATGTTATTACTCTAACCAATAGGGTATAGGGTTAAAAAGGAGGAGCGATAGCATGACAATGCTCTATTTTGTGAGAAACAGCCAGCATAAGTACCTAACTTCAAACAGAGGTCTACATCTGAGAACGTAAAGTGCAGGGAGGACTTAAGGCCTACTCCTTTCCTTGGCATTTCCTTCTGGCTGTTTTAGCTGGTTCCGTGCTCAGCTTGCTGGCTGTTGTGCATCTCAGTCCAAGGTGTTCCTATTAGTTGTGCAGGGAGCTTAAACACCTAGCTTAGGGTTGTAGATTCTACTGGTAACAGGGTGCTTCAAAGCTATGTTGTGATGCCTATATGCTTTTTTTGATCCACCTCCAAAGTGTTACAAATCAATGAGAAGTTATTGTGCAATGATGAATGAAGGTAAAAGGGACTTAACGTCTACTATGGGTAATCTATATCACTTCTGTCGTGCTCTCAGGGGGGAATCCCCTTGGCCCACCACTTGCTCCCACTTGCCAAATCCATAAATTTGCTAGAGAGCCTGCTCTAAGGCCATCTTTTGCTGTTCTTCTCAAGCATGTTGAGACCAAGGCCTTGAGGGCAATTCTGGAAGATACCCCTGTAGTGGCTTCACTGTTGCATTTCTGAGCTTGGAATATAGGAGTGGGCAGGAAAAGTGTACTCACGAGCATCCCCCCACAGCAGAGCCAAAACAACGTAGACATGCCTTTAGAGGGCGACAGGACTTTCTGAAACTTTGCTCTTTGACTCACTGAAGTACGGTAATCTTATTATTGTAATAGCAAAATACCATCAAGAGTTTGAATATCAATTTTATTTAGCTGTGTTGATATTCCCAGAATATCATGTGAGGGCAACACTTTACAGTAACTTATGCAGTGCTTTACTACTCAGCAACTTTTCAGTGTTGAACCTCATGCATTTCCAATAACTGTACTGTATTTCCCAATGACTCTGCCAACTACACTGAGTGGGTTTCCAACTTATCAATAGTGGAAAATTCATTTTGAATGGATAGCTACAAAATTGTGTATATTTATAGCGAGAGAAAAGGTAATGGTAAGCCATTACCATTATGCCTGATGAACTCTGTCTTCAGAAGTGAAAGGCTGTTAATTCATGAACAAGATAATCACAAATGGGTAAAATAAATCCACTTGAAGATTTCATTTCCCCTGCTAGAGAGGCTTCTCTGAACCTTAAAAAATGAGAATCAATCTCCAAAATTTTAATTTACACTCTTTCTAGGAACTTTTGCCTTCCAATGTGCAACACATAAATGTTTTGTTTTAAACGTGAATATATTTTTGTCACCATGATATCATCTTTGTTAGTATATCTGTAGAGTGTTAGAGACATCTATATGCCCTAGAATCAAGTTGGAATGATGGAATGCAATTAGTTATATTCCTCCTAAATGTATCCTGTTTTAGATCCAAAATTATCACTCTCATACAGCATTGCTGAGATCCATGGCAAAGCATGGACTGAAGCAGTGAAGAATTAGCAAATTGGAATAACCAGAAAAAGGCTATTCGGACAGACATAACACATTCTCTCTTGCCTGGAATTTTCCAGTACTTTGATTCTTTTGTTAGATACTCACCTGGCATTGTGGTCCATATTTGGTTCTTGGTAGATGGTAAGGTGAGTCAGAATGTTTCCTTTGATGGATGGCTCACTTTTGTATCCCAATAAGTGGAAAAAGAGGAGTTCCGATTGACTTGAAGTAGCAAAATCCTAAAGGGCAAAGTACTGGATGAAAAAAATTAACTAACAAAAATCCAGGTGAATTAAGGGATGTAAACTTGATCCTGTCGCAGCTAAATCAGTATCAAAACTCCCAATGACTATGACTAGAATAGATTCTTTTCCTCTGGTATTATTTTTACAGCATTATTCACTAGGGATGACAGGCCACATTGTAATGGCAACTTTTTCATTGATTTCAGATATCACCCAGTGACATTTTAAATGGCTAAATTCTCTTGATTTTATTCATGTAAATTTCTTATTGACTTCAAATCTTGTAATTTTGTCTCCAGCATTGTCCATAAGCTGTGTATAGTTAAGTTTTGTTTTAACTACAAAAAGTCCCCTTTCCATTAAATTTATAGCATATGCATGTTTTATACTACTCTTATGTGTAATCTGTATCTCATAATTGCTTTGTTGAAACAAAGCAAGTAGAGGACATCTGTGACAGTACAAAACAAGCAAGACCTCTCTAAGCTTGTCTGATTCACCAAGTAAGAAAATCAATCAAGTTTTTATATCTTTTCAGAACATGTGGTTTGCAAATGGTTAAAGAAGTTTGTTCTGTAGGGATCCAAGGATTAAAAACCTGAGAGTGCACATGTGAGATTTACTGGAAAAACTAATTGTGTACACCTGACCGGCATTGATCACAGAAACACATGGTTAGCTGGAAGCAGTCCTTGAAATTCACTATAAGCCAAAGGTTTTTGACTGTCCATACATCACACAACTTATTTCAGCAAAACACTGATTTATTATAGGTGATACTTACTAATTGCATTGAATTTAAGGCAAACTACATTCTGCGTAGCGGAAGTGGCAAATTTAAGGAAATACTTCGCTTTGTGGGGAGCCTTTTTTTTTTCTTTCAGGTCAAAAAAATCCTTTCAGTTTTCTGTCTTGTGTTATTCTGCTAATCTCTCCTTTCTTAGCCTTCACAGTGTCTTTCTGAATTTCTTGAGAAGCCCATATTAGCAGCACACTACTATGACATTAGTAGATCATGATTACTGTTAAAATACAAATGAATTAATAATGATTATCTAATTATTTGAGTGTCAACTTGCTTCAGTAGCCATTTCAGAATGTTACTGAAAAGAAGGAAGGTTAATTACTTCGTTTGCTTCCTGTCATAAATCATAAGGCAAGAAAAGGGGTAAAAAGACCAAAGGTTATAGGGGGAGAAATCCCCAAACATTCTGCATTTGTCAGCTCAGTATTACACATCTATTTGAAGGAGAGAATTTTGATAGTCAGCCTTTTATTGAATGGCTTTTACTGTAGAGCTGTGTCATTGCAAAAGTAACCTGAATATTATGTCCTAGTTATCATTTCCCTCCTGTTAAATTAATGTTTTAAAATCAATTCGCACACAAAATCGAAAAGGGCAAAGTGTAAGTTTTAAAACATAGGTGGCAAAAAAGAGTACAATTCTGTTAGGCACTTGCTGCTTTTTGGAGCTACAGCAGCAGAGAAAACACATGAAAATTTGCCTTTTCCTCTTCGTTTAGTGTATGTTAACTGTTGTTATTTTTTCATTAGCAAGCGTGTTCAGCAATGACCCAAAATCATGTTCCACAGGCTCCCTATTTCCTTATACATTAAGAGGAGGGGAGGGGTCAGGGCAGACTCTCTTGGCCATTTGTCTTCCTCCTCAAGTGCTGCATTCTTTGTAAATGAAAGAGGGCAATCAATAGGGCAATAAGGAAAGAGGACAAGTAGCTAGCTGGTACACATTGTGTGGAAAGGTCTGTTTCTTGCTGAGGTCTTACAATGCACTGTATCATGCTAACTCACCAACATCAGGTTAGGGAGACAAGACTGGATTTTCTTCTTCTTTTTTCCAGGGGAGGGAGGGTGAGTGCTTTTTAAAATACATTTGAAAAAAAAATTAATTCCATTGCTTGAAAGTATATATTGAATCTTTTTGTTTCTGAGGGAAAGACTATACCTTATCAGGGGGGAGGTAAGAGAGTACAATAGGTGTTTTAGGTGAATGCAGTGTCTGGGTGTAGCAAAGCCCCGACAGGGCTGTGCAGGCCAGCCATTCTTAAGGAGTATGTGGGTCCTTCTACTGACTCAATGCAGGCAAAGCCCTGCCCATGTGGTGCCCTGTTCACTTCAACAGAGCTCTGCACTGGTGCCTCTGGCAGCCGTGTTATAAGGAGCAGTGACAGCTGCCCTGGTGCTGATGGCGGTGTGATCAGCTGCAATGGTAGCTATTTTGGGGCCCCCCACAAATGTGGTGCTCAAGGCTGTTGTTCTGGGGACTCTCTCCCCTCCTCACCACTTCAGTTACACTACTACTCCTAGCAGTTCTTTGGAGTATGCCAGGTTCTGTAAAGATTATCTTAGAAAATAATTAGAGATATTGGCCCTGTTTTTGTCTCACTTTCTCTGTAGAACTAACCTGCTGAGTGCCGTTTATTCAACCTTGCAGAGAGAAATGAATAATGCCTAATTTTAGAAGAATCAGCACCTGATCTAAGAACTTTTCTTATCATAATGACATTGCAGTTGGATGGTTTGATGCTATGAGCTGCCAGGACTAAAACCAAAAGCCTTATAGGCACAATAGTCAACAACCAGGACTTACCAGGTCTTTTTGGTTCTATTCAGCACCCACTTCTAAGCTTCATATTTTCTGAGATTTTGGACCTTAAACTTCACAAGTGCTGCCCTGAACCACAGACCAATACATTTTGGGGACAAGTTCCTCCTTTGTAGGAAGGAAGGAAACAGGTTTCAGCAGGTTATTATCTGAAAAAATGATAGTTGTCTACAACTGGCTGAGAGGTTTGGAAGGTTAGAAGTAGCTCTGGCAAAGATGGATTAGTGGGCAGAGTGCAGGTGAGGTGGTCAGAGGTGCTGAAGAAATGCAATTTATCACCTGGTTTCATAGTTTAGTGCATGTATGTCACTGCCGCATACATGGGGTATATCATTATTTTGGTACAAAGTAGAACACCACTTCCAGCATCACTACAGAGAGATAGTGTAATCTTTATATATGAGAAGTGCATTGGTTGAAGAGATATTAACTGGCAACGTTATGGACCAATTATGACTCTTTTTTGTCGAAAATATGACCTACCTTGCTTGTCATCTACTACTATCAGAAGATGCCTTTCAGAAGTCAAGTGGGTTTGTTCAGCTCTTCCATTTGAGCTGTACTTTTTATTTCTGCACTCTTGATACAAATGTGCAAGTGAGTTTCCCAGATTCTGTCTGTCTGTCTAATATTTCTTATGAGGGCACATATTCACTTCTGTTATATAAATATATGGTGCCAAATACTGGCAGGAGAAACAGGGTTCCTGCCAACATAGCCAGGAGTCTGTAGTCAGTAGACTGTACCAAGACTGATGACCACAAGAGGCTCCTATTAGGTATTCCCATTTTCTTTTCCATCAGCCTCTCTTTCCACGAGCCCCAAGCTGTGCACAGCTACCTTGTTGGCTGATTCTATGTCCAGTTGTTTTCCAGCTTCCCCTTTCCTGGAACATTCCACATTTTTCTGCTCTTACTAGGTTAAGTGGTACCTTTCTCTGTGAGAAACACCATAGATTTAAATGCGAGTGCCTTAGTGAAAATACTGCCCATTGGCACTAAGTGAGGCAGAATCTGGTCCTCCATCTTCAGAGGGAAGATTTTCCATTGTTTCACCTGTTTTTATGGAAACACAGGTATTTGCACCCAAGAAACCTGCTGTATGTCAAGAAAGGTACTGAAGGCACAGAGTGTCTCTATTCTAATCTGGTAATAGTAACCATGAGTATATTTTCTGCACGTCTGTTCAGTCCTTCCCTCCACTGTTTCTGTGTGTGTAGTTTTCTGTAGACAATGCCACGCTTTCTTAATTCTGGGAAGCTGTACTAGACAACTGGCACCAAAAGAGATATTGATAATAAGAACAAAAGATATCAGAAAAGTAGTGTTAATGAGGGAGCATCTGTTTTTCAAAGAAATGTTAATAAATTATTTAAAATACTAAAATGCCTCTAGTTCATTCCCACCTAAAGCTAAATAGCACATTTATGCTTTGATCTATGTTCCTGTTATAACTTCCCTTGCTGTCCTGCACATATTTTATATTGTAAAACAGTGCATAAACATATTAGGGGTGGAAGAACACAGTAAAAATATATGGCTTAGATTGTATTTAAAAATAGTGGTCTTGGAAATAATTGTAGATGCGGGTTTATTGTAATTTTTATCATTTATGTTAGTTAACTTATTTAATTGCATGTTGGTTAATAGCATTTTTCAGACACTAAGCTTCTTTTCAACCTGCTTTGTCTCATTCAAGTTGAGCCTTGAATACAGAACCATATGTTACACTTCAGGAGAAATCTGCTGTCTTAGGCCTGTCAGTCACCCTCTGAAAGGCTTTTTATACAACATTTGACAGCACCGATCTATTCTCTGGGCATGCTCGGTTGAGTGTATGTTATATCCTATTACACTGTAGGCTGCCCTTTCATATGCAGCATGGGTATCTCAAGTGTGCAGGTAGCCATAGGCGTGAACTGGAACTTTACAGTAGAATTAGTAGAGATCTTTTACCATCACAATCTGGAGTTGCTTTTGTGAGTACAAAAAAGCGTTGTACAGATGTCACTACAGAATTGAAAGTAAATGAATTTTTGGAAAAAGTAAAGCCTTAGATGTTTATCAATGGTCTAAATTATGTAACTGTAGCTATCATTCTGTTTACTCTCTTTATATAATAAGACCATATAGAGCTAAATCCATCTTCTAGCTATGCTGGGATGAAACTTCAGGTGCACCTCTGAGTGACAGTGGTAAACCAGTATAGGCAAGAGAAGTCTCCTGCCTTTGATGTTCTGAGTTACTTTATAAATGGTTTCTGACAGTGCTGTGCCATGAGCCAAGTGTGATCTCCATTCCAAATTTGCTTTGTGCAGGTGTCATGCTGCCTCTGCAAAGTGAAATAACTCTTTAATGATAATAATCCTTAGGTTTCAGCCAGGATCTTTTTACCTATGAGAAACATTTAACTTGACCAGTGGGTAGAAACAGCAAACTTGAGCACTGGGTAGGTCTTGACCATTACAGAAACATTACAGTAACATCATCAGGCTTGACTGTAGAATCTTTTTGCAGATGAAGATGTCAAAAGGCAATCTGTAGTGAGAATGACAGAGTGATTAACCAGAATGAGGCCTAAGTCAGAAGTAGCAAGGACCACTGGGAAATTAAGGCACCAATTTTTTCCGTCAAGATCAGCTGTGATAGGGCAGTATATCCTAGCAACAGCAGAAGCCCTAACCTTGCCATCACAGCAAAAACTAATTTTGTGGTGTTATCCATTCCAACATCTTTTAATCCAAAAAGTCTTTAAACAGAAAGTAAATACTCACATGTCACTTTTCCAGGAACTGCTTTCTTCTCTAATTGGAAAACCCCTAATTCTGTTAATTAAAGGTTATGGAAGCTTTAACAGAAATTTCATTTACTTCTACTGCTAAAAATATGGAAAACTTGGTATGTAGTTGTGATGGATGGCAACAGGTTAAAAGGAAAATATTTGTGTTTTGATTTTGCTATTACATAATTTCAGTGGGAAGAATTTACATTTGCACGAGATGCAATCTAGTACAAATCATAATGGACGTCAATGGGAATTTTCCCAGGGAAGGGATTGAAAGTCTAAGTTCTTTATCTGTGTAGTGGGCGCTGGCTTGAGCAGGATGCTAAAACATTGATGGAATTTCTTCCACCAATCAGGAGAAAGTGCCCCCTGCTTCTCCTGATTGGTGCATTTACGATCCGGGGGGGCAGAGCTCCCAGGAGGAGGGGTCCCAGTGAGGTTTTTGCCACCCCTCTCTGATTGGACCTTTTGTGATCCAAGGTGGAGCCCCAGATGGCTATAAAAGAACAGCGTGGTCAGCTGGGAAACCAGACAGGTGAGGGATGAGAAGAAGAGTGGAGGCAAGAAAAGCCAGGGAGAGCTGCCCCAGCAGGCAATAGCCCTAGGCTCCTGAAGACACCGCTGAAGGATCCACCACCAGAGCCTCATCCCTGGAAGACCCTTGTCCCTGGGACAGCCTGCTCGGGCCCCACACAGTGCACACTCCGGTGCACGGAGCCTCGGCCCTGGAAGCAGGGAGAGCCTGCTCAGGCCCCACATGGTGCACATCCTGGTACATGGAGCCTTGGCCCTGGAAGCAGTGAGAGACTGCTTGGGCCTCATCAAGGGGCATCTGCCCTAAGGAGCTCTTGGAGCATTGCCAGACCCTTTCCTTCCACAGGGACACTGGGCCTGGGCCCAGAGAAGGTGGGCTAAGCCCCACCCCTCACCTCAACAGAAGGTGGGGCCTTGGAGGTGCCCAGGACCAGATCCTGACCTACAAAGAAGGAACCCCCTGTGGCATGCTGGAGCAGCAGCCAGATCCACACGGGGGGAAAACAAGCCTACCACATCCCAGCTCAGGACAACCATGAATTCAGGGAATAGGGGCTTCACAGGAGAGGGGCTGGAAAAAAGGGACCTCCTACCCCACTCCTTTCAGAGAACTGGATGAGTGTGCCCTGCAAAATGGGGAGCCGCACCCAATATTTTATGAACTGGTTGTACTGTGTCAGTTATGCTATGTTTTAGCTTGTAAATAACTTTAAGATTGTTGTTTTCTATTGGAGTCTATTTTTCTTGTTGTTTTAATTTGTTGAATATTATATTGGGAATCTGGAACTTACATGCTGGAGGCCCACACAGGATCGCCCTGTAGGCCTAGTGGCTTACCTTAAGGATCTCAGGGTCCTGGGTAAGAAGGCTGCTCTCAAAGTATACCCCACACAGCCCCATTCCTGAATATAGTTATAAGTATGTGTATGTATAAGAGTGTATAGTGGTTAATTTTCTCTAATATCATCTATTGCTTTGGGATATATATATTGTGTATATAATTATTTATATGTCAAATACATTCTGTGTATAGTTAAGAACCCTTCATGTGGTGTGGCTCTATAGAGAATAGAGGGATTTGTACCCCAGTCATAGCATCCCTCTCACAGCACTGTTGCCTGCCCACCTATCCCATCCAATTGAGGACAAGGCACACCCTTGGGTGTACCCAGGTTACATCTGCACCATAGGGGTATAATAAGACAATGTTGCAAGCCCACATGTTAAGGAATATTCTTTTCATGTTGACATTGTACTAAAAAGAAAATTCATCCTAGAAGTTGTTATTAGAAACCAAGTGATTGTTGTTTATTCAGACCTCTTCAGTGGTTCATCTATTACTTTGTTTTATGGCCAGTAAAGCCATCAAGTTGTTCATAAATTGAACTGCATTTGCATATTTTGTACTGGGCTGTAGTGCAGCAATTATTAGTATTTCAAAATGTTAGCCTTCATTTTGAATTCAGCAGAGGTCTGTGAATGGGTCCTCTCCTATGAAACACCTTGTAGATTTAGGTCCTTGGTCCTGGTCATTAGTAGAGTTGAATCCTTATAGATTCATAGTTGTTAGGGTCGGAAGGGACCTCAATAGATCATCGAGTCTGACCCCCTGCATAGGCAGGAAAGAGTGCTGGGTCTAGATGACCCCAGCTAGATGCTTATCTAACCTCCTCTTGAAGACCCCCAGGGTAGGGGAGAACACCACCTCCCTTGGGAGCCCATTCCAGACCTTGGCCACTCGAACTGTGAAGAAGTTCTTCCTAATGTCCAATCTAAATCTGCTCTCTGCTAGCTTGTGGCCATTGTTTCTTGTAACCCCCGGGGGCGCCTTGGTGAATAAAACCTCACCAATTCCCTTCTGTGCCCCCATGATGAACTTATAGGCAGCCACAAGGTCGCCTCTCAACCTTCGCTTGCGGAGGCTGAAAAAGTCCAGGTGCCCTAGTCTCTCCTCGTAGGGCTTGGCCTGCAAGCCCTTAACCATACGAGTGGCCCTTCTCTGGACTCTCTCCAGGTTATCCACATCCCTCTTGAAGTGCAGCGCCCAGAATTGCACGCAGTACTCCAATTGCGGTCTGACCAGCACCCAATAGAGGGGAAGTATCACCTCCTTGGACCTATTCGTCACGCATCTGCTGATGCACAATAAAGTGCCATTGGCTTTTCTGATGGCTTCGTCACACTGCCGACTCATGTTCATCTTGGAGTCCACTAGGACTCCAAGATCCCTTTCCACCTCTGTGCCACCCAGCAGGTCATTCCCTAGGCTGTAGGTGTGCTGGACATTTTTCCTCCCTAGGTGCAGCACTTTGCATTTCTCCTTGTTGAACTGCGTTCTGTTGTTTTCTGCCCACTTGTCCAACCTGTCCAGGTCTGCTTGCAGCTGTTCCCTGCCCTCCGGCGTGTCCACTTCTCCCCATAGCTTTGTGTCATCCGCAAACTTGGACAGATTACACTTCACTGCCTCGTCCAAGTCACTGATGAAGACAGTTATATTCATTACAGTTCCTCTCCTCCTTATTTTAACACACCTGATATATTTTTACCAACAAAATCTGGGAATTTCTGATTGTATTTCTTGTTATCTAATGAATTTTTCAAAGGCTCACTTTTCAGCTTTAAAATTAGAGAGGCTAAGACAAGAGCTCCAGATCTTCACTTCAGAGAAGTTCAACTCTGGGTCTGGATCAATCCTTCATAACTTGATCAAACCTTTCACTAAAATGCCAGGGTGGGCTTTCCAAAACCACCAGGAGCAACCATGTGTCCAAACACCATTAAGCAGCTCTAACTACCTCCACCACAGTATGTTTTTTCAGTCTGATTTTTAAGGAAGCCTGATCTCAACATATTCAGTACTGTTGAAAATCAAGTCAGCTAGAAAATTTTACACGTATAATAAGGACCACCAATATATTATGCGGGGACAACAACATCCACATAGAAATATGAATTCCTAGAATTAGATTCCTAATCCATATGTTATCAAAGAAGTAATTAGATTTTTCAAATCTGCTGAGTTCCTACAGCTCCCATTGACTTCAGTGGAATTTTTAGGTACATAGTATTTCAGGCCACTTTTAGTTAGACGCTTAAGGTAGACTTGGGAAGCTAATTTTAGAAAAGATTTGCAAATTTTGGCCTGAGAGGATATAGCATACAATATTCCTAGTATACAAAACCAAGCATATTGGTTTGGTAATATGAATTCGCACCCATATATTTCTAATCAAAATAAGTCTGATATTTCATTGAAGCCTAGCAGCTTGAGGGGAGCAGTTGTGTAATTTTTTTCAAGAAAGCAAAACAAAGCCTGGTAAATATTCCACTATTATCTTGCTGTGTTGGTTTCTTTACAGTTGAGACATTTATTTTTATTGGCCCATGGAAAAGTTTGAAAAGCAGAATGTGAAAGTTTGCCTCTCTGTGAGCAGATCGTCCCATATTGATGCAAAAAGGAGAGAGAGAACCAGGAAAAATGCTTTAATTGATTCATCAATGCACCAAAGTGTGAACAGATGTGATGAAGTGGAAAGAGGGATGTGACACCAGTGTGGCATAGCTGTCACAGTGAAAAGGGCTTCCTATAAAAGAGATGGCACTTGAAGTGTTATCTAGGCTACCTCTCTGAACTCATATTCCCTTGGAAACTATGCCTTATGGGAAGTGTCTGACCAACTTGTGAGCAGCCAGGCATCATGCCATCCTAACAGGTAAATATAAGTATAGGAAGTGAAGAATCCTGAATATGCATGTAGTATGGGTATTTAGGGCAGCAATCCCAGGCAGAATGGACCAAACAATAACCTTGTAGGCATATGATCTTAGGTACAGGTTGTGATCATCAGTGAATTTACCTGATATCTCTCACCATGAAAATGATGCCCTCTTTGACATGAAATGCAACAGCATCAATGTATACATGCTGTACTATAATTCAATATGGTAAATGAAGACTACAGGGCAGATTTTGATAGGCAAAATGCAATTGCATGAGTTTGAACTTGGCCAGGATGTTGAAGTTAAAACCTCTTGCAAAATTCTCCATGGGATCTTTATAACACAGCAGTCAGGATGTATGTAGTTTTATATCTAATCCCAAAGAAAGCATCTCCAGCATCACAGAAATCCTGAACATCCTGCTGAGCACTGATTCAAATGGTTGTGAGCTACCTGCTAAATCATCTAACACTGCTTTCTGCAACACACAGACACACTAGTAGAAGGCTTAACCTGACTGCAACATACCTCCTAGTAGCAAGCTAGACATTGGAGTCCCTCTAAAGAATCTGTTAGTGACATTCAAGGAATTTGCATGACACAAGTAATCTATTTTCTTTTGACTAATTGTCACTGCAGAAGCCACACACTTTCACTCTGAGATGCATCTACTTTCAACTATCTTGGGAAGCTAGAAGTTCATACTTAGTCTTGAACTGAAAATGCTGGCAGATGTACAAATGCCAACATGTCTATATATGCCTGCTGAAGTTATTATGCCACTCTGAAAAGCACTAGTCATTTGGAATATTATCTGCAATTCTGTACCATATTATAGGATGGACATTGCTGAATGAGCTTGAAAAAGTGTAGCAGAAGGCAAACAAATATAAGATTTAGGAATTTTGAAGGTATGATTTATAAAGAAAGATTGACCTATCTTGTACTCAGTGGGCATGTCTATTTGAGATGCTTAACTGTGCAGTAGCATGCTTACTGCACAGTAAAAACCCCTAATCGCAAGTAACGATGCACATGTAGATGCAGCCTGGGAGCATATTTGCTCCCAGGTCAGCCGTGCCACTAGGGGGCTAGTTTGAGGCTAGACCCAGAGCTTGGGGCAGAGAGCCTCTCCTGCCCCAGGGCTGAGCTGCCTCTGTGGGAGCCCCAGCCTTGGGCCTTTAAAAACCTGTAGGTATTTTGAACCCTGGGGCACACCAGCAGGCAGCTTGAGGCAGTTCCAGGCCATGTCATCCCTGGCCTCCAACAGTGCCAACTCCTTCCCAGAGCAGGGGCTTCTGGCTGGCCATCCCCTGCTGGCAGAGGACACCACCCAGAGCTGCACGCCATCGCCAACAGCTGTGACTGTTCAGTGCCACCAGCCATGCCAGCCCGGCTATGTGGTAAGCCTCAAACTGGAGAGTAGGGCCAGGGGTAGAGCCTACCCCGGTCCTGGTCACTGCCCCTGCCACCCCTCCCTGCCTCACCTGTCCAAACTCTCCTGGCCTCAGGTTTCCCCCCATGAAATACTGCTCTTCACTTGATACTGGCTGCCAATTAGACCTTGAGCCATTGATCACTATCCTTTGAGCCTGATGATCCAGCCAACTTTCTATCTACCTTGCAGCCCATTCATCCAACCCATACGTCCTTAACTAGTTTGCAAGAATGCTGTGGGAGACGGAATCCAAAGCCTTACTAGATGATCTTTGCAGGGGCATTCTGAACAGATATGATCAGGGCAAGGCTGCATGGAAATCAAAAAAAGTTGCAGCACTTAACATTTGCTATAATAATGGGTTTAGGGGCCCTGGTGTCAAAAGACATACCCATCTACTGCTTTAAAGTCAAGGTGGTCATTTGTTTACCAATCATATCCTCATTTCACTGCCCTTGCTAAATGGGAAAGTCATGGTGCATGTAGCTGGTCAGTTTTACTCTCCATTTGTGCAGGTGCCCCATTTTGTAAATTATGTGATGATGTTGGCATGCACAATTAGGTGCACAGTTTGCATCTATAAAAGCATTCATCTGATACTGCAAATCAGACCCTGTCAGTATAACATGAAATAGCATATAATATATCTACTGAGCAAACGCTGCACCACTCTGAAAGAGTTTGGAAAATGAAACTTCTCTGGTACTTTGAATATACAACAAGTACCCTGCAATACAGTACTTGTAACTACTTGACATAAGTTGTACCTCCTATCTCTGCTCATTCAAAAAGCCGATGAGAAAAGATTGTTATGAGGCAACATGAAGGCATGAAAAGCAGAAGGGTTTCAGTGTTTACCTCCCATTGACAGAAATAATATTTTTAAATCTTGCTGCAACATACAGTCCTGCTTCCATTTTTTTATATTTCTATTTTCATAAAGCTTCAGCAGTGTGAGAATTAAACACTTTGTTGGCACAAAAATAGCAAGTGGGAAATCCTCTGATGGATAGTGGATCTTTGAGTGGGATAAAGCTGCCCTAATTAGCTTTACATCACATACTTCCTGTCTCAGATATCAGGGTTTTTCTGGGGTATGTCAACTGTTGTGGTTCCAGATTTGGGCTTTTGGTTTGTTTGTGCTTTCTCTTTTGTACATGCAGGTTTTGGTTGATGGCTTTGTGGTTTTTCTGAAAGAAATAGGAACTGGTCACATATTGTGATGAAGAAGATTTTAGTAGGTTTCATTTTTTGGCAAATCAAGAATAAACCAAAAAAAAAGGTGTTTAGATTAGGGCTGTACAAAGCTTCAGGTGGTGATTTGATTTGGAGGCTACTTGGCCCGATTTGGTGGCTGAGTCTCTGAATCCAAATTGAATCAGGGGACCAACTGATTGTCTGAAATGACTTGAAGCTGCTTGAATCAATTCGGAAAAGATCGTGACAGAGCCCCCCATGCAGCATGGGGCAGTGGGGTGCAGCAGGGATCACCCCCCTGCCTGGCAGGAGCCAGTGCATCAGAGGTTTTTTTTCTAAGGGCCAGTAGCTGGGCTGGGTGGGGCAGCCATTGGTGGAGGGGGGGCTGGGACAGCAGGCAGGGGTCAGGGGGGCTCATGACAGAGCCCCCCAAGTGGCAGGGGAGAGTGGGGATCTCCCTCCCCCCCATGCCTGGCAGCAGCTGGTGAATGCGGGCTTTTGTTTTTAAAAAAATTTGGGAGCTGGGGCCAGGCGGGGCTGGGAGAGCAGGTGGGGGATGGGGCCTGTGTATTTCGGACATTCGGCTGATTTGGCAGCAGCTGAATCTCCAAATCAGATTCAGCCAAATTGATTTGGGACAGTGATTAGAATCACCGAATCGAATCACTGTGTCCCGAATCAGCCCGAATCTGAAGCAATTACTAGCTGCTTCGCACATGCCTAGTTTAGATCTGCTTTCACCTCACACAGATCATGCATCAAGTTCATTACAACCAGATCCCGGAATCTGTCTCCCAAATGCATATTGTGCATATGATGATATCTAAACATGCAGTGATTGACCATCTAATTTTGGCATGATGCTTTTAAGAAAAGTGACACACAGGAAATAATTACATCCCTCAGTGTTCCCTGGGAGCAAATAGTCTCCGTAAGTATGGCCCCATCTGTCCCTACTTGAGGTTACAGGTTTGGACATTTTGTTTGCTTGTGTTTTCTACTCTGTAAATGAAGGCTTTGGTTGATGGCTTTATGGCTTGTGGTTTTTCTGAAAGAAAAACAGTCAAAACAAGTGTGAATTGGTTAAATGCTGTGAAGGAGCAGATTTTATTAAGGATCATGCTATGCAAATCACAGGTAAAGAAATGTGTAACTTTTCCCACACAGCTTCTGGAAAGAATTCAACAGGGTACTGCAGATTAACACCTATCAGCAGAAACAGACACTAAGGCTTCAGCCCTGTGACCAATCTAGACCTGTGGTGTATGAAGTAGCTTGTGGGTAGATACAAGCATTACATTTAGATAGACCTAACCAGCCAAAAAATGGTGTCCCCTGACTAAGTTAGTGTACCTCCAGAGGTGTGCTAATTTAGCCTGAAAAAAGGGTTTAACCCAGTGGTTCTAAACCTATTTGCCACACTTGCACCTTTCAATGTGTTATGTGAACTACACCCACGCAACTTAGTTCCTGTATATACATTTAAAAATGTTTTAACAGGATATCACATGGGCTGCAGCAATGTGTTGATTGGGCTACATGAGACCCATGGGCCGTGGATTGAGAACCACTGGTTTAACCTAACCTAGGAAGGGGTTAAACCAGGGGTGGGCAAAATGCAGCCCAGGGGCCAGATGCAGCCTGCCAGGCCATTCTATCCGGCCCGCAGGACCCCTAAAAAATTTAGAAAATTAATATTTACCTGCCCCTGGCTGTCTATCATGCGGCCCTCGATGGCTTGCCAAAACTCAGTAAGTGGCCCTCCACCCAAAATAATTGCCCACCCCTGGGTTAACCTGCTCTACCGAATGCCTTAATACAGATGTAGTACAGCCCCAGAACTGTGCTAATCCTGCCTCTCCAACCTTGACCAGGACATTTTTATATATTATATATACCAGTATGTAATCTCATATGTGTATGAGGTTACATAATATATAATGATATCATATTTATCTGAATAGATTACAGTGATTATAAGATGACCCCAATAATTAGATTCTATATAGGGAAACTTTATCAATTTGTTATAATTGTCCAGGTATAGAATCTGGAGGTTCACCTTGAATGTGTCCCCCTTCCACTGCTATAGCAGAGAAAATAAATCAGGAGCTTCAGGCAGCCCCTTTGCTCTCTGCTTCCCCTCAACATTTTACCCTGGCAGCCCCTTCCCCATCTCCTTACTGTCAGACCCTGCCCCCCTGAGCACATGGAATTGAGGAGCAAATTTGAAAACAACAACCTTGAAATTAAACATGGCTGTAGAAATTTGCATATAGTACTCATATACTTAGTCTATCCAGAACTTGATGGATGTTAGTTACCTTCTTTTTTGAAAACTACTGCAAGTTTTAGCACAGGTACCTTATAAACATACTTTTGAGCAGCACTTTGTCAGCTTCTTACATATCGTATAAACTATGCATGATATTAGTCCAAAGCTAGATATAGAATCCTCATGATTGCCCACAGTTCATTGAGCAGGGACCCACCAGAATCAATAGCATTTCAAGCCATGGTGACCCCACAGCTCAGCACTGCTGAGTTATGTGTGTGTACTCCTGATACCACCCCCACAAAGGATCCGTGCGCTAATTTAGCCCTTACTCATGACTGGTATGGGTGAGTTCTAGTCACAAATCCTGAGAACCTCCAAAAATGTATATGCAGATGAGGCGTAAGTGGCCTGGCTCCACCTCATGGAGGTCAGGGCCACACTAATCACATGTGCCAGCCTAAGAGAGGATGCAACAGTGAAATTATGGGTGAACTGTTAAGGGCCCTTTTTGGTGATGTCTGCTAGACGTTTAAGGCTGGTAAAGAAACAGAAATCATTGGAAATGGGAAAGAAAGGTATAGTTCAGCTATGGAGTGGAGGGGAAATTAAAATATATGCAACATACAGGTTTCCTTTGATTTATATGCAAATTTATATGTGAATTTGCTTTTATGCAATGAGCATATTTAGACCCACAATTTGTTATATGCGAGGTAAATTCATTCTTATGCAATCAGCATAGATGCCCCCCCCCCTGCTCAAACAGGTAAGTCTGTGGGGGGGAGGGGGGAGGGGAAAGGGCCATGGCCCCACTCACCCCAGCCCCGGCTGCAGTGGCCCCAGGAGCAGCCAACACCAGCTGCCTGCACCAGGGCATGGCGCAGCCCAGGAGCAGAGGTGAGTGAGGACAGGTGGAGCACAGTGCAGCCCAGTGGCTGCAGGCAGCTGGCACCAGCCACTCCTGGGGCCACTGCAGCCAGGGCTGGGTGAGTGCCACTCTGTTCCCTTTGTTTTGCTCCCTTGTGCAGCCCCGGGAGCGGCACCTCTCCCCCACCCCTTCCCTAGTCCCAGCCTCACTTCCTCCTCTCCCTCCCTCAGTGCCGTGGGAACCTATCCTTATTTGTTATATTGTAAAGTGGGTTCGCTTTATGCAAATTCAATTTATGTGCCTTTCTCCGGGAACTCATGTACAGCATAAATAGAGGGAAACCTGTAGTGTCTCACCATGACTTAGATTCATAGATTCATAGATGCTAGGTTCGGAAGGAACATCAACAGATGATTGAGTCTGACCCACTGCCTGGGCAGGAAAGAGTGCTGGGGTCAGATGACCCCAACCAGATGCCTATCCAGCCTTCTCTTAAAGACCCCCAAGGTAGGGGAGAGCACCACCTCCCTTGGAAGTCCATTCCAAATTTTGCACACCGTTACCATGAAGAAGTTTTTCCTGATATCCAGCCTAAATCTGCTCTCTATCAGTTTGTGACCATTGTTACTTGTTACCCCAAGAGGCACCCTGGTGAACAGAGCATCTCCGATCCCTTGCTGCATCCCCGTAATGAATTTATAGGTGGCCACAAGATCACCTCTCAGCCTTCTCTTGCAGAGGCTGAAGAGGTCCCTCAGTCTCAGAGGTCCAGGTCCCTCAGTCTCTCCTCATAGGGCTTATCCTGTAAGCCCCTAACTATATGAGTGGCCCTCCCTTGGACCCTCTTGAGTCTATTAACATCCTTCCTGAAGTACGGTGCCCAAAACTGAACACAGCACTCCAACTGCAGTCTGACCAATGCCACATAGAGAGGAAGTATCCCCTCCTTGGATCTATTTGTGATGCATCTGCTGATGGGCAGGTGCTGCACAGCAGGGGTGGGGTGGGGCATGGGACTGAGCCATCAACAGCTTGTCCAAGGGAGTGGCACCTATTACTATGTGCACCCCTGGATCTGCATGGGGCAGGGTGGCTACCACTGCAGGCTGGAGCTGGGGCTGCACTGGGCTCTTCCTGGTGGGGGTTGGGCCAGGCTGTACTCAGGGTGGGCAGCAGTGGTGCTGGGAGGGGGCTGGGGGGTGCTGCAGCCATGCCAAAATTCGCATTAGCCCCCCCAAACTGCCCTCTCAGCATGACTGCTGCCACCCACCCCAAGTGCAGCGTGGCCCAGCTCTGCCATGAAGAGCGCAGCCCCAGCCCCGGCCCCGGCCCCGGCCCAGCAGTGGCATCCTGCCCTGCTCCACAGATCTGGGAGACCGCACCCTGCCATGCCTCCCGAGGTGAGTGCAGCAGTGAGATCCACCACCCCCTCCCCATGCCCTCTGGATGATCTGCAGCTCTGTCCTGCACCCTGCCCCATCCCATCCTGCCCCTCCCCACCCTGGCTATGCAAGGCTTGCCTCCACCCCAGCCTCAGCCCCACTCTTTCCTTTCCACAGCCCTTTCCCCTCCACCCACCCCATCCCCTGCAGACTTACCTCCTGGGGGGACATGCATGCTCAGTCCCCCTCCCCCCCCATTTTTTTCTCCCTCTGCTTATGGTGGCAGGGCAGCCCCGGGAAGGAGGCAGCCAGCTCTGCATGCCCTGTCCTGCTCCCATGCCAATACACAGTATAAAAAAGGCTGGAAACCACTGTCCTAAAGTACTTTACTATATAAATTAATATAAATTTTAATTTTGCCCACTACAGAAGTGGAGGCAACTCAGGTGAGATATGGCCTCTGTTAAAAGCATACAACATTACCCAGAAATTGAATGTTGTTCGTCCTTTGCAGGCAAAGACAACTGTCTTAATGGACTGGCCGACGTCAACATCTTAAGGGATAACCAGCACGGGTTTGTTGCGAGTAGGTCTTGCTTGACCAATCTCATTTCCTTCTACGACCAGGTGACCTATCACCTGGACAAGGGAGAAGAGATTGATGCCATATATCTTGACTTCAAAAAAGCCTTCGATCTGGTGTCCCATGATCGCCTCTTGGAGAAACTGGCCAATTGTCACCTTGGGTCCTCCACGATCCACTGGCTGGAAAATTGGCTCCGGGGTCAGACCCAGAGGGTAGTAATTAATGGAAGTCACTCATCGTGGTGTCCTGTGACCAGTGCGGTCCCCCAAGGCTCTGTCCTTGGACCCATACTGTTCAACATCTTCATTAATGATGTGGACACTGGAGTCAGAAGCGGACTGGCCAAGTTCGCTGATGACACCAAACTTTGGGGCAAAGCATCCACACCAGAAGACAGGCGGGTGATCCAGGCTGACCTGGACAGGCTCAGCGAGTGGGCAGATGAGAATCTGATGGTGTTCAATGCCGATAAATGCAAGGTTCTCCACCTTGGGGAAAAAAAACCTGCAGCATCCTTATAGGCTCGGCAGTGCTATGTTGGCTAGCACTATGGAAGAAAGAGACTTGGGGGTCATCATTGACCACAAGATGAACATGAGCCTGCAATGCGATGTGGCGGCTAGTAAAGCAACCAAAACGCTGGCTTGCATCCATAGATGCTTCTCAAGCAAATCCCGGGACGTCATTCTCCCCCTGTACTCGGCCTTAGTGAGGCCGCAGCTGGAGTACTGTGTCCAGTTTTGGGCTCCACAATTCAAAAAGGATGTGGAGAAGCTTGAGAGAGTCCAGAGAAGAGCCACGCGCATGATCAGAGATCAGGGAAGCAGACCCTACGATGACAGGCTGAGAGCCCTGGGGCTCTTTAGCCTGAAAAAGCGCAGGCTCAGGGGTGATCTGATGGCCACCTACAAGTTTATCAGGGGTGACCACCAGTATCTGGGGGAACGTTTGTTCACCGGAGCGCCCCAAGGGATGACGAGGTTGAATGGTCACAAACTACTTCAAGATCGTTTCAGGGTGGACAGAAGGAAGAATTTCTTTACTGTCCGAGCCCCCAAGGTCTGGAACAGCCTGCCACCGGAGGTGGTTCAAGCGCCTTCATTGAACACCTTCAAGATGAAACTGGATGCTTATCTTGCTGGGATCCTATGACCCCAGCTGACTTCCTGCCCTTTGGGCGGGGGGCTGGACTCGATGATCTTCCGAGGTCCCTTCCAGCCCTAATGTCTATGAAATCTATGAAACTGCATCCAGCGGGGGAGGGGAAAGGGGGGAGAAAGGAGAAAAGAAATGGGAAAGAAACAGGGAGAAAGAAAACAGAAAAGGAAAAAGGAGAAAGAGAGAGGAAAGAGAAAGGCAGGGGGAGGAGGCTAGGTTGCATGGGTACATAGATGATTTATAAGCCCAATCTTAGCCTTGAACAATCTGCTGCAGCAAGGGCAGGAAAGCAAGGAAGACTGGGTATGAGAAGTTTTCATTTTCCTGGCCACG